>NW_027266265.1:43955499-44625499 GCF_022045235.1 Haliotis cracherodii
GATGCCTTAAATAGTTCGATAAGGAAATAATAAAACGTTAAAAATAAAATGACATCCGTCACCCATCTATTTTAAAATTCAATCAAACTCTGATTATAATTTTTTTGCGGCCTTATCCACATGATAGGATGGTTATACTGGAATAGTACCCCCAATATCCAGCCTGAGGGACCAGCATGGCTCTGATTAAGCGAGTGACTTTGGCTTGACACCGCTTTGAACAGATATTGTATATACTTATAATCTGGCTTGTCAGCTCGAAATGGGACCACCATCACAGGTTTCTGGCACACCCAAGGAACGCAACTCTACTCAGCGAATTGCGACGCCTCAGACGACTAAGCTGTAGATGACTGTAGGTAATTGGCAGAAAAAATGTAAACTTTTAAGGCAATTCACACAATAGCACGAGAACGCCACTAAAGTTCGGAATAACAATTTTATCGTCAGTTTAATCAGTCAGTGAGATTATCTGTAGGTGCTAGAATATGTATAAATACGGACGGCAGACAGCCACATATCAAACTGTGGCTCTCTAATAAACTGACTCCCAAGCTCCGCGCCATTCTGCTTGTAACGCGTTGGCCAGTTGTGGAGTGTCTGCGGCGCGTTCTGACGTTGACGTACACGTCGATCGAGTTCATCCCAGAGGTGTTTGATTGGGTTTAGATCTGGAGATCTCGACGGCCAGGGCAAGACGTTGGTGTTGGCATAAGAGGTAGTCTACCGTGACACGAGTTGTGTGCGGCGGAGCGCTGTCGCCTCGAAACAGCTCCCTCTGGCGGTCAATGATTGGAAGAAGGTGAGGTTGAAGAATATCATTCATGTAGCGAATTGCTGTCAAAAGTTCCCTGAACCACAACCAAGTCAGATCTCGTGGTGTAGAATATGAAGAAATCGTGATTCATCGCTGAACCACACTCGTCCCCAGTTTCTCAAATTCCAAGGCTGTAAGGTATGACACCAACGCAAGCGTCGCTGTCGTTGGATCTGTTGCAAAACAGGGATGATATCTGGTCTTCGCGGTCGGATTCCAGCCTCGCGAAGATGGTTCCTGACAGTCTGATATCTTCCTCAAACCAGGGAGGCGTCCTGCAGTGTCTATAGCTGTGACATTGCAATGACGTAGGTGGGACATTCGAATGTAGTGATCCTTTGCAGGGGTGGTAACTCTTGGTCGGCCGGTCCTGGGACGGTCTGCAGTGGAATTGAACTGCGTGTATCGGTCTAAAAGGCGGCAATTGGTGCTGTGGGGGACGTTGAAGTGGCCTGCAACAGACGACTGCGATTCCCCTTATTAGATACGTCCTATGGCGATGATCCGATCGGCAGCGCTGAGTCTCTGTATTTTGGAACATGAAAAATGTTGACAATTGAATGACAAATTATTGGCGTATGCTTGCCTTTTCATAGTCACTACCACGAGTTACGAATGACATAACTTTCACGTTATCAATGTACCTCGAGTACAAGCAAGTAATATCCATGTATGTGGTGGTGGTACGATTTTGTGTCGCCATTGTGTAGCGTAGCATTATTATGAATAAGAAATCACAACAACACATTTTCTTTTTAAAACAAACGAATTGTGCGATGGTAATAGTTTAATCTCTACATTAACAATCCCGAAAGAAAACTAACCCCTTTATTGCACCACTGTGCCCAAGCTTATTATGCCAACAGTCCAACCTCAAAACCTAGCAACATATCCGATTACACCGGCCCAGGCTGACCCTAGCGGGATTCTGTCAGTTGTCCATGCGATACTCGCACCGTAGTCTGTCCCCTGGTCCTGCGCCATGACTGTGGAATTTATAATTTTTAGGTATTCAGTTTTACTAAAATCCTAGGCAAGTCTAGACCATACTAACAAAGTCTAGTTTAGTTGATTCCAAAACAGTAGAATGGGAAAGGTTCTTTTGAATTAAAAAAAATATATTTTAAAGAAATGTTTTCATTGACTACGTGTTACTCTATCTGTCCCCAGATCCTAGATAATATATTTGAAACGGACACCAATTTAAGAATGATTTGAAGTCCAGCCTAAGTTCTGGTCCTGAAATCAAGCATTGTTCTGGGATCCATTTGTATTCTATTGGGTTGATTTATAATTTTAACTACCACAATTGTATTTCTGGGATGTTGGTTGAATTTTAGATGTGAGTATTTAAAGATAACAAATTAATAGGAAATATATATAGAATTTGTGATGTAGCTTAGGTATATGCACGTGTAAAAACTGTAGTTTATAGTCAACCAAACAATGTCTTCAACAACTTATATTGTATATTGTTTTGAAATGTCTCGCCTCATGAACACATTCTGTATTTCAATTTTGTTCAATTCCACACATGGCTGTACACTACATTTATATATTGTACATGTATACGGCGGCTACATGGGCAAGTTTAACGGTAAACACAAACGTGTGCTTGTTTAACATTTTTCTGTGTTACAACATGTGTTATTTTAAAGGGAAATATAAATATTTAGTCTGTTCGGGTAACTAATTCTAGCTATTGTTTTCTGCATAAAATATTATTTACTTTAGGCATTCACATATTATTTGGTATCATGTGACACTAGATGTTGTTATCAACCAATACTCATGTCGTAACCAACCATAGAACTGTCACACATCAAAGCTAGAGAATAACCAATTTCAATTTTCCAACGAAACAAATTCCTTTTGGCGAAAACGTTGACAATAGCCGTAAAAATATATTAATGGATTACATAAAATCAGTAATGACACAGTTGTTTGCAAAAAAATAGTTGTTGCCTCAGATGAATAGGTGAAGTTATGCCGAAACCGTAAGCCCTTACAACTCTTGCTTGCCAGGTGGGATCATGTCAGTATATCATCTATGAAATGTATTTACATGTTGAATGCATTGACAGAGAGTATTGTTATCTTGAACGGTTTCTGGAAACGAAAAAGACATTTGGGATTCCATTTATGCACACGAAGATGTTTCATTTATCAAAATATGCCTGTGTTTGTTTGAAGGGAACATGTTCTTCACCGACTTTGCTGCAGGCTTCAATGCAGGTTTGGAGTACACAAAGACTCTTCAGAGACATTCATTATACTACACATAAATAAAGTACAAGTTTACTTTTCTACAGTTTTATATACATAAAGTACAAGATTACTTTTCTTGGATCACTCCATTCTAATACTAAGGTAACATAGGGTAGACCAGTCAGTGCCTTCCGCCATGACCTATGTTGTTTTAAGGTGTGTGACAAATGGGACGTGAAACTAATGGGAGGATACCGACTACACTGGCCCAGGCTGACCCAAGCGGGATTCTCTCTACTGGGCAGTTCTCCATGCGATACTCACATAGATATAGAAACGGACAATGTACGCCCATCACTTTTTCAGGTATTTACCCTATACACCATTCAATATTTTTTCATTAAACTTTATACACATTAGACATGCACTGGACTGGCACCTGTGGCTATTAAGGGAGTTTTCAGAGTTTTTCATATTGCATTTCGAGGCATATGAGGGTAGGAACGATCGTTTTAGGAGCATGCTTCATAAACTGTTTACCAAAGGCAAATTACCATGTTGAGTAATGTCTAGAATCACTTAAGTCTTTGATTGGCATTTGGAAGTTGGAAGAACATGAATGATGGAAGTAAGAAGGAGAAGACGTAGTCATTAAATTTCGTTATCAAAGTACTTTATAAAAGTTTTGTTTTCATTGAAACACGTAATTTCCTTAACTTATAAGACGTTAATCCCCAGTGTAGTGTACATTACTGTCAGTCAGCCCTGTGTGGCCCGGGAGCGACAAAAATATATTTAGGAGGAAAACTCCCCGTGGCGTTCCCGTGACTAGGAAGAGTTCAGACACGGTTCACTGACAGGGTGTATAGAAGTACCTTGATCAGACTTTTGACAATTTTTAATCGGGAATGGTCCTTTTGAGGAAGACAGTAAAAATCCTGAATGTGTGACTGAGCCCTTAGGCAAGGTGCTCCGGGGCACCAACACCACCACTACTACCAGTATGTGCTGACATGGCGCATAGTGCTTCTTGTATATATGTGGTGAAAGTGCCCCAGGAATAAGGCCGTGTTAAGTGTTACATTTAGAACACAGACAGAGATTGCGGGAGGCTCACTCTGATACCATCGCGCGCATGTTGGTTTGGTTGGTTGGTTTGTTGTTAAACGCCACACTCAGCAATATTCCAGCTATATGACGGCGGTCCGTAAATAATTGAGTCTGGACCAGACAACCCAGTGATTGATATCATGGGCATCAATCTACGAAATTTTGATCGATGACATGTATCAACCAAGTCAGCGAGCCTGACCACCCGATCCCGTAATCGCCTCTTACGATAAACATAGTCGCCTTTCACGGCAAGTATGGGTTGCTGAAGACCTATTTTACCCTGGATCTTCACGGGCCTGTCCTGGAGGATCCTGGGTCCTATTCTACCCAGGATCCGCATGTCGTTTCATAAGTGTCAGGTCGATCGAGGCCTTGATTATTGGTGTTACGTGTGAGGGAGGTGGGTCGCTGGATGGGTTCTGCGCTCTCACTACGCTATGTTTCGGTTTCAGCTCAGTCACACGTGTTGTGTTTAGAAGTGTGGCTGATACAATACAATAATCATTCATTTGGATCTTGACTTGAGTGTATGAAATTCCAAAAATGTATTTCAAAGTCTATGTATTTCTTATTGTTTGACCTTTTCTAGGTCTGAACGTTTTCTAATGATTTTAGCTAAAGTTAATGCAAATGTGGTACCCCAGTATCTTATATGTAAGGGAAATATTCAATAATTGAATTTGACCTTACGCTTTTAACTACTTCTTCCTGACTTGAAAATTTACGTTGAAACAGAACTGTGCGGGATAATATGTAGTATTCTGTTACACTGCCATATGACTATTTATCATACAATTAGCCTCCCTGCCTCTATATATAATTGCAAGGAATATCAGAGAAGAATTATCTGGCAATATGTACCAACGGTCACCACCTACAAAGATATGTCGTGACAGCCAGCAAGTTATTGGGTTGCAGTTTAGAGAAAAAAAATTTACGTATTCGTTGGTTATATTTGACCACGAAACGGGAAGTGCGTGTGGCTGTTTCTTCAACATTCTCTTTTCCTATAATTTTGACAGGATGCGACAGTTGCGTTGTCGTGGATCGATTACGCACTGGAAACAATCCGCGAAGTCACGTGAGTGTAGAATGGCAAATTTGAGGTAGTTGAAAACAATCTGCGTAGCACTCTACTGGTAGAGTTCTTTGCTTCCACTAGGAGCCATGTGCACAGCGCCAAACTCAGACCCGTCATCTAACACGTGAGAGTTGGCCAATGAAAGCTCGACAGATAGAAATTCCAGAGCACGCTGAAGCTCGATTGACAATGTCAATCAAGCAAAGGGAGGAGCTTGATGAAATCATTCTCTCACAGTAAATTCCGATGTCAAATAACGATAGACGGTAAAACGATGGTTAGAAAGCGTAAAAAACAGTCGATTTTTTCCATTACCATGTACAGGGAAAAACGACGTTTTCGTGTCTGCGGTGGCTAGTACCGGTCTTCACAAGCGGCTGGAATAGGCCACTACACTCATTTACTGTGGAAAGACATTGTTTATCAAATTCAGTATGTAAGGTTATCCCATAGTAGTCAATAACTTGGTGTAAGATGTAAAACGGAATGAACTGAAACAAATATAATTGAATTTCACATTATTTTAAACATGCCTGTCTTGATTAAACATTTTGGAAATATTTTATGTTGTAAATTAAATTTGACGAACATAAAGATTGCCGCCGTATTGATGCATCGCATTGAAGGTTTCTTGTTTTCATATACATGTACTGTACGTGTATGGGGCCTGGTTTTGTGTCTTCCTCTGTCATAGTGCAGATTCGCCCGTCATGCCGAAGACCCGGGTTCGATTCCCCCATGTTGGTACAATGTGTGAAGCCCATTTCTGGTGTCCCCCGCTGTGATATTGCTGAAATTTTACTAAAAACGGCGTGAAACTATACTCACTCACATTGCAGAAGTATTTCTATTAGCGACGTAATACCATACACATGCACTCACTGAGTGATAATGTCAACATTTTCACAACCTCTGAAATAACATTGATACCTTATGCTTTTAGATTATAAACACCGCTTCCTCTACACACACAAATGGCATGAAATCTCTTGCTTATTGTCACATATAATAGTATTTGAGGTTCTGGTATGATGGTTAAAACAGCATACTGAGTTCATCCACAGTTTTCATTTAAAATCCGTTCATCATTTAATATCGCGTTATTGAGGGTCTCGGGATATTAGTGATGCTCAAATTGCGGGTAACGACTGTACAGTGATGAAATATTCTATACTTTTCAATCTTATCAGAAAATTTTGCTACCAAGTGTGCAACTTGCATTGACATTACATCTAAACTACTTCCCGTATATTTCAAAGAGACGTCGAAATAGAGACGGAGTCAAGCTGAACTCAGCCATGTGTGACGTCACATAAACGAGATGAGCGTGGAAAATGGAGGCATGTACGTACAGACTCGCAGCTTGGCGCATGTTCACGACGCGCACAGACAGTCGGGAATCAGCTTACAGAAAGAAACAAATCTCTAAACTGGTTCCAGTCTCTGTATGCTCGTTGTCAACTTGAGATATTGTGATATGAAGAGACGGGGCTCAACTTATGAAGACCTCTAGATCTCTCTTGTCCCTAAAAGTTAAAGTACACACTTCAACTTGTTTGCTCTTATGCCACGCATACTTTGACTATTGTAGTAACCGCATCTTCTGGATTATATATGTATTAGCTTTCTGTCAAGTCGTCTGTTTCAGTCTCATGTGGTTATTGTGATTTGACCAATCCGAATCGATTAATTTCGACATTCATGATAGAATGAATATTATAGGGTCATTTGTGGTATATTCGTACATGTGGTATCTTATAAGGCAAAAAAATATTATTTTATGTTGTACCGACCGAGGGTGTTATATACATGTATATATTGTTTTGAGTGGTGATTCATTCAATTACTTTATTACCAATATAAACTACATTATCTAGATGGATCCAGGTAGAGTTATTACTTGATTGAAATCATGTCGCAGTGCAGTGAGCAATTCCCTCAATGTGGACAAACGTTTTCTGCATTTAATAGTTCAATTATTTATTATTATTGTTGTTGTTATTGTTATTTTTATTATTCCGCCGATTGTTGTGACAAAAACAACTTAATAATGAGTAGACCGATGCTGTTCATATTGTTGGTTAACTGTATTCATATGAACAATTCGGGTTTTTCAAACTTCTTTTGGGTAGTCAAGCATTATTATTAAACACGTCCCATTTTAATTCTGGAAACCCAAAAGTCCAGAAACTCTACGCTCTTTGCCCAGTCTCGGTTAAAGGTATTTACAAAATTAAACATGCCGTTTTCATGGGAACATACCAAGGAAGAAAAAATGAAAAAAAAATTGTTTAAAAACTCAATATTTAGACTATGTCGCCCATGGGCCTGCCCATGGGCAAAGTCTGGCCCATGGGTAGGCCCATGGGCAGGCCCATGGGCGAGAATATGTTCCTTTACTTAAAACTCATGTTTTTGTTTCGCAAATACATTTAATGTATACATTCAAGTACATGACACAAAATTTAACTCATTTTAACTTAATTCAACGATTTTATAGCGATATTGAAATATTTCGCCCATGGGCGAGAAAATATTCCTTTACTTAAAACTCATGTTTTTGTTTCGCAAATACATTTAATGTATTCATTCAAGTACCATGACACAAAATTTAATGAAAAAATGAAAAAAAAATGTTCAAAAACTCAATATTTAGACTATGTCGCCCATGGGCCTGCCCATGAAAGAAGTCTGGCCCATGGGTAGGCCCATGGGCGAGAATATGTTCCTTTACTTAAAACTCATATTTTTGTTTCGCAAATACATTAAATGTATTTATTGAAGTATCATGACACAAAATTTAACTCATTTTTACTTAATTCAACAATTTTATAGCGATATTGAAATATTTCGCCCATGGGCGAGAAAAAGGTTTGGCCCATGGGCGAGAAAATGTTCCTTTACTTAAAACTCATGTTTTTGTTTCGCAAATACATTTAATGTATTCATTCAAGTACCATGACACAAAATTTAATGAAAAAATGAAAACAAAATGTTCAAAAACTCAATATTTAGACTATGTCGCCCATGGGCCTGCCCATGAAAGAAGTCTGGCCCATGGGTAGGCCCATGGGCGAGAATATGTTCCTTTACTTAAAACTCATGTTTTTGTTTCGCAAATACATTAAATGTATTTATTTAAGTATCATGACACAAAATTTAACTCATTTTAACTTAATTCAACGATTTTATAGCGATATTGAAATATTTCGCCCATGGGCGAGAAAAGGGTTTGGCCCATGGGCGAGCATATTTTCCTTTACTTAAAACTTATGTTTTTGTTTCGCAAATACATGCAGGTGTTCTTACTATTTTCATGGCACATAACGTAACTCAATTTTACTCAATTCAGCTATTTTACAGATTTATTGAAATATTTCGCCCATGGGCGAGAAAAGGTTTTGCCTTCGAAATCCTTGATTATTATATCATGCCAGAGTTCTGAAATACAGTGACAATGTTGCTGAACAGTAGAATCTGATGGACGTATTGTGCAGAACCTGTTTGACACTATGGGTTCCAGGACCACTAACACTCTGAGCTGAAAAAGTTTGGTCCTAAACGCACCCAACATCTTTAATGAACCCGGCCTTATCTCTCAAAACGTTTTGGCAGTTTATCATACGAATTCATGTGCGTGTACAACAAAGTTTAGTTAGTTTCTATTTCATTTCCCATTTTATGACCCGTTGATACATCACACTGTGCAATTACGTGACAGGTACGCGTGCGCGTATTTTAATGGAAAGAAACTATTCGTCTTTCATTGCATAACGTTTGGCTGAATATCTTACATTCTAACGAAATCTCGAAATAATTATTTAATTACAAGCAGTGTCGAACTGACCAGTAGGAATTATGTTTCAATGCGATTGAGGAAAACGTGAGTGAATATTGTGACACTAAAGCAACTTTTAACTGCATTGTCACTATTGGTATGAAAATGGTAATAGTTAAGAAAAACGTAACAGCCTTCTTATGATAATTTTCATATTCTCATTAGTACGTTGTGTCTAATTACAGCGTCGGCCTTATTTACAGGTGATTCTACAATACTTGTTGTCGGTCAATTACAATCTGCCACACCACGCGTGAATAAACAGTTATGCAGGTGTTGCTGTGGGCAAATACCTAGCCTGTACATGTATATTTTTGTGGATACATGTATTACATATTTTCGTTGATATGTGGATATATTAAGCACCAAGACACAAAAAGTTTATGAAAGATGAATTTGTGCCTTGGTATATATATTCAACGCGAACGAAGCTTGTATTTCTCCGCGATCCTGATGTGTATCATCGTTTTATTGGTCATTCATTAAAAGTATGTTGTGAGGCGATATCAAAGGAGCCGCTCAATATACACAGTGTCGTCCGTTTCGCGTGAACTACCACCCCACCCTCTCAGTAAGAGTTATGTAATCGGTACACAAATATATTTTGTGCGATGTCAGTGTGGAAGGAGTTTGAATTACGTCCGCCAGTGGCCACAGAAAGTATAGTACCAATCAACAAGGCCAATGTCGTACTAATAACCTAGTGACTCGCTTAACAACGGCTGTCAATATGTCTGCTACATCTACCATACCATCATCCCTGTCACAACTGGCGTATTAACGGTTTATTCAAAAAATTATTGTAGAAATGTCGTTACCAGACTAACGTACGTCGTATTCAGTCCTCAAATGGATGTCACATTCCTTATATCAGTTAACAGCCCTGTTTGTGAAAATATTTACTAGACATAAGATTTAAAGACTAATAAAATCAATTGTAAGACCGCATAGACCATAAAACCGAATAAAATATGTCTTGGTATCATCTCTTGTGTATTAGATGATGGCAATGACCGGAAATGTTATAACGTTAGATTAAGAAGGAGAAACATTAAAGTGTTTTACAATACTTGGAAACATGAGCAATAAGATGTAGCAACATAAACATGCATGGAATAGGGAAAAAGGATGAAAACAAATTGAAAAGGATTTTAATACAAAATTATCGAACTAAATAACTTGCCTGAACAGAAGGGGTACCCAAACTTGTTTGACAGTTATTCGTGTGTTGTAGACTGTCGAATGGGACTCATGTGTGTACGTAGGGTACGCATATCTATTGCAAGTTTTAGTACTCATACACTTTCTCTTTTTGTGTTTTGTTTGTTTGTTAGTTGTATAACGCCACACTTAGCAATATTTCAGCTGTATGACGGCGGTCTGTAAATAATCGAGTCTGGACCAGACAATCCAGTGATTGACATCATGTGCATCGATCCACGCAATTTGGATACGATGACATGCATCAACCAATTTAGCGAGCCTGACCACCCGATCCCGGTAGTCGCTTCTTACGACAAGCGCTGTCGCCCTTTTACGCCAAGAATGGTTTGTTGAAGATCTTCACGGGTCTATTGAATGCAGGGATTTGTGTAAAGTCATCAGACAGCATACAATGCCAACTAAAAATTTATACTCATTGTCTCCGCAAAGTAATATAGTACGGAACTTAAAGTACATGTGAGATTATACTCAGTTTAGGAAGATGTTTAATCCATATAACGTGTTATTATTCTACCTAACAATGTATTTAATGAAATGAATGCAAAACAAACTCAACGGCTAAAAGGTTTCATTGAAAAAACTACCCCTAGTCTTGACTAATAAAACAACTGCAACCCGACACAGATTAAACGCAACTTACAAACACAATCATAATCTGGTTAGTCTGTATCACTCAACGAGGCCGCTTACTCTGCCCACAGTATGACAGAATTGGGCAGTTCAGTAATTAGGAGCCAAAACCAGGCAGGTACGCTGGTCACACTTGACTGGTCTGACTGATGATTAGGTCGTCTGACAATTGGGAGTGAACCATAGCAAGAAGTATCTGCGAAACTGTTTGCTCCTTTTATGGGACCGATTAGTTTTATGACCATGGGCCTCGGCACAAGCGTGGTGTTGGAAGACAAGTTATACATGTACATCCGATATGGTGACTGTTTTTCGCTATTCATATTCTAAATACATTCATAATACCACAACATTTTAGTACTCCTTGAAACTTTACAATCACTTCAATGTACAATAGATTGAACGAGAACACTTGATATATTGCAGATTATTAAATCATTGTCTCTATTATCAGCCGCTACGTTTGTATCGTTTGCATTGTACAAAGAAATATTTTATCTGTCCTTTTGCACATTTAGCCTCAGAATGTGCTCATTCGAATTAGGAACGAAAATAATTGCTTATCATGAGTATATATGATACAGTTAAAAGTTACTTGTACACTGTAGACGTATTCACTTTAAAGTCGCATACAACCTTCGCGAGCGAGTTGAATGATCCAGGTTAATTGGAACGAAGTCTAGAAAGGGTTATAAAGTTTTGTATTTGGTAATGTGTAGGTTTGTTAAATATAATTTTTTAAATTCCTTTTATTTCAATATGTAAAAACATAACTATGCGCTTAAAAACAGAGCTGACTTGATGGGAGATAGCCACCTCAGATTGTCTGTTGGATACGGTTTAACCTTACTGTGTCCTCACCCTGGTTGTTGTTACCGTTGTTATAAGGGATTAAGAGCTACGGCTCATTGCATTTTTGGTTACAGTCTGTATCACTAAAGTGGACATGTGCAGGTGAACTCTTTTCAATTAGTATATGAAATGCCCCAAAATGTGAACTCCAGACAATAATAACCTGAGGGTAAATCCACGTGCGTCTGCCTTTCCCCTCGTTCACCTTCGAAATCCTTGATTATTATATCATGCCAGAGTCCTGAAATTCAGTGACAATGTTGCTGAACAGTAGAATCTGATGGACGTTTTGTGCAGAACCTGTTTGACACTATGGGTTCCAGGACCACTAACACTCTGAGCTGAAAAAGTTTGGTCCTAACCGCACCCAACATCTACAAGTTTGTAAGCTTGTAGACATCATTAAGAAGTAATTAACAGTCCCATGCTGAGTCCTTTCTCAAAATTCAGACCGGTGGCAGGCTGCCAACAAAGAGAAGAAAATATCGCAACCCCGACACGAGTGTGCTCAGTCAAACAATGAACTTACGACCGGCAGAAACGTCGTATTTTAGGAACAGTGCTATAACAAGACATTTGAAATTTCTTACAAGCAGATACATTAGAGACAGTGACTAGACTACAGGTACGTAATCCGTATCAATCAAAGGTGTAAAAAAAACTGAAAATCATATCTGTCGGAGACCTACCGAATTACCAAGTTTTATCATTACTATATTTATTACAATACAAATACTTTAGTGATACATTTTTTAGAGGAGAGGGCATACACACAAGTATATTGCTTCCGTGTGTGAATGCAGCTTGTACTTGGTATCTCAGTTCTCAGTTGCATACCGGTTGTATAACTGAATTTGTATATGGAACCATGCGTACAGCATGACAATTACTTGCTATTCGTCAGTTTACAACACACATAACACGGTCAAACAATTTTAGGCACCGCTTTTGCGAGTTATTTAGTACAATAATGTTTTATTAAAATCTATTTCAATTTGTTTTCACCATTTTCCCTATTGACAGTCGTTGTTACGTGCGTCACTAGGTAATTAGTACGGATTGACCTTGTTTATTGTTTCTATACTTTGAGGATTTCTGTGGCAAGTGGCGGACGTAATTCAAACTCCTTCCGCACTGACACCGCATCAAATATATTTGTGTACCGATTACATAACTCTAATGGACAGGGTGGGGTGGTAGTTCACCGGACGACACTGTGTATATTGGGCGGCTCCTTTGATATCTCCTCCAAACATACGTTTATTGAATGACCCCATTAAACGATGATACACATCTCGATGAATATATCAAAGCACTAATTCATCTTTCATAAACATTTTTTTGTCTTTGTGCTTAATATATCAACATATCAACGAACATTTGTAAAACATGTATCCTAAAAAAAATAAACATTTTCAGGCTAGGTATTTGCCCACAGCAACACCTGCATAACTGTTTATTCACGCGTGGTGTGGTAGATCGTAATTGACCGAGAGCAGGTATTGTAGAATCACCTGTAAATAAGGCCGACACTGTAATTAGATACAACGTACTAATGAGAATTATCATAAGAAGGCTGTTGTTTTTTCTGAACTGTTACCATTTTCATACCAAAAGTGACAATGCAGTTAAAAGTTGCTTTAGTGTCACAATATTCACTTACGTTTTCCTCAATCGCATTGAAACATAATTCCCACTGGTCAGTTCGAAATCGCATGTAATTAAATAATTATTTCGAGATTTCGTTAGAATGTAAGATATTCAGCCAAACGTTATGCAATAAAAGACGAATAGTTTTTTTCATTAAAATACGCGCACGCGTACCTGTATATTGCATACCTAGTGTCACGTAATTGCCCAGTGTGATGTATCAACGGGACATAAAATGGGAAATGAAATAGAAACTAACTAAAATTTAATGTTGTTTAAAATAACTCCAATGAATTGGAGTACACGCACATGAATTCGTATGATAAACTGTCAAAACGTTTTGAGAGGTAAGGCCGGGTTCATTAAAGATCGCTACAATAAGTAAAACCGGTGAAATTTGTAGAACTAAAGGAAACATCCAACCAAATACCCTTTTTAAATAGTAATGTAATGATATAATATAAAGTATATTTCACATGATACAATATACTTTGCAAACAGTTAGTTGATGCTTGAAAGGGACTGACGAAAACATGGGCGAAATATTTTAATAACGCCGTAAAATAGTTGAATTAAGTAAAAATTAGTTAAATTTTGTGTCATGATACTTGAATAAATACATTTAATGCATTTGCGAAACAAAAACATGAGTTTTGAGTAAAGGAACATGTTCTCGCCAATGGGCCTGCCATGGGCCAAACCTTTTTCTCGCCCATGGGCGAAATATTTCAATATCGCTATAAAATCGTTGAATTAAGTTAAAATGAGTTAAATTTTGTGTCATGATACTTCAATAAATACATTTAATGTATTTGCGAAACAAAATCATGAGTTTTAAGTAAAGGAACATATTCTCGCCCATGGGCCAAACCTTTTTCTCGCCCATGGGCGAAATATTTCAATATCGCTATAAAATCGTTGAATTAAGTTAAAATGAGTTAAATTTTGTGTCATGGTACTTGAATGAATACATTAAATGTAATGGCGAAACAAAAACATGAGTTTTAAGTAAAGGAACATTTTCTCGCCCATGGGCCTACCCATGGGCCTACCCATGGGCCAGACTTCGCCCATGGGCAGGCCCATGGGCCAAACTTCGCCCATGGGCAGGCCCATGGGCGACATAGTCTAAATATTGAGTGTTTAAACAATTTTTTTTTCATTTTTTCTTCCTTGGTATGTTCCCATGAAAACGGCATGTTTAATTTTGTAAATACCTTTAACCGAGACTGGGCAAAGAGCGTAGAGTTTCTGGACTTTTGGGTTTCCAGAATTAAAATGGGACGTGTTATTATTACTAGTTACTATTTCATATCCGATGTGCAAGTAACAATACACATGTTTGCCCAGTTTTTACAGTATTCGTCATTTTTCATGATTAATTGAAAATGTTTATTATAATATCACAATTCCTACGCGAATTCTGATCGGCTAGCGCTGTTCCACTCAAGCCCTCACATGTAACCATTGAAATTGGAAATTGACACAAAAGCACGAGAACGCGAGATTGCGACACTTGACCAATGTCGGGATCTCGCATTTTCGTGCTTTTGTGTAAATTGCCTATACAGTTATGTGCAACCATTTTCAAAAACACGAGAATGCGAGCTCGCGACACTTGCCCAATGTCGCGATCTCGCGTTCTCTATTTTCGTGCTTTCGTCCAAATTGCCTATACAGTTATAATTAACTATGTTTGAAAACGCGAGATCGCGACACTTGACCAATGTCGGGATCTCGGATTCTCGTGCTTTTGTGTCAATTGCCTATACAGTTGTGTGCAACTATTTTTAAAAACGCGAGAACGCGAGATTGCGACACTTGACTACTGTCGCGAACTCGTGTCCTCCCGTTCTCATGCTTTTAGTCAATTGCCTATACAGTTATGAGCAACTATTTTCAAAACCGCGAGAACTCCAGATTGCGACATTTGCCCAATGTCATCTAGTGGCTCAGTCGTCTGAGGCGTCGCAATTCGCTGTGTAGAGTTGCGTACCTTGGGCGTGTCAGAAACCTACGATGATGGGTTTCGTCCTATTTCAAGCTGACAAGGCAGGGTATAACTGAAATATAAATACTGTTCAAAGCGATGTTAAGCCATAGTCACTCGCTTATTCAGAGCCACGCGGGTCCCTCAGGCTTGATATTCGGGGTACTATTCCAGTATAACCATACTTTCATGTGGATAAGGCCGCAATCAATTAATAGTCAGAGTTTGATTGAATTTTAAAATAGATGGGTGACGGATGTCATTTTATTTTTAACGTTTTATTGTTTTCTTATCGAACTGTTTGAGGCATCTATGTACAATTGCTGTCGAAGGGTGCGATTCACATGCATCATGCGTGGAACACACATTTTAGCGATATTTCTATTTCTAGGAAATTTAAGACAATAGAAAAATGAAAGTCGGGATGTTTTGTAGTCAGGTGGGAGAGGATGAAAATCTATTAATTAATTTTGTATGGCCTAAAGTAGCGACTATGAGTGTCGTGTAAAAACATCGGACAATCTCATTTTAGCCAAATGCTACACATTGGTCTTTGAGACTTTTGTTTTGATGAATATGATAGCCGTGTATAATATTGCCTCATGGAGAAAACCACTGGCCTGTAATTATTTCTGTAACTGACAGTGCAGCTGCACTATATTAATACTGGTGATGTGCCTTTAAGCAATATTTACTCTCTCACTGACAGTGGTATTTTGTATCCAGTTTCTTCACAGTTGAATGTTTTCACTATCACTGGACATTCATGTACACAATTTCTTTTCTTAAATTATATTGAGCATGTTGAGGGTTTTAATTTAAAGTACATTGGAAACTGTACCAAGGGTAGTAACTCTAAGCTACATGGGATTTTGTGTAATATTATGAAAATTACATGATAGCATTTTCAAGCTCACGTCATAAGTTTCCTAAATGCTACTTGGAGAATGAAGAGCATGAAAGAAGCATGACCACCGGACTACTAACGTGCGCATGCGCCTTGACCGTATGATATTACACGTGCGCGTCTTAAAATCGAGAACACAACAACGCGAGATCGCGAGAAAATGAAATGTCGCATTCTCGCGTTCTCGCGATTTCGTGTTTTAGTGGCCTAATTTGACAAGCCGAGATTACAAGATTGCGAGATTTTTCATCATGTCCAAATGTCACATTCTTGCGTTGTCGACTTTTGACAAAAAGTGCTATGTATCAAAAACACGAGAATGCGAGATCGCGAGAACGCTATATTTCAGCCAGATCTCGCGTTCTCGCAATCTCGCATTCTCGGAATTTTTGGCATATTTAGCTCGTTTCCAAAGGTCGAGATCGCTTATAGTATTCCCTATGTGACAACAACAAAAAATCATCTTTCTTAGTCTTTAAATAAAGTTACACTTCAAATGGCTATATCCTTTTGATTGTTTCCTTCAAGTGATCGGTGAGTGAGCGAGTTGGGTTTAAGGCCGCTTTCAACTAACATTCCAGTTCACGGCGTGTCAGCTTCACATGGGAGTGTAGCTCGAAGTGTTGCATGTCTCTGACGTTTTCCTCTTTTGTGAAGCCAACGAGCAATGGCGCAACTTTATGATTCTGCGTCACGATATAGCTAGAATATTGTTTGGGCTATAGTCTTGATTGACATCCGATGAGACATATGTGCGTCATGCGTCAAGCCACAGTGCTAACTTAATAATAATCATAATCATAACTGATTTGTAAAACACTTAATATCCAAACAGTGCTGCTCCGTGACGCTGGTATCTATTATCATCCCTGTTAATGGATCAGTGCGCTCTCCATATTCATTCTCCTCTCCATGGAGAGTATACAATCCAAGCTGCCTGTGAGACACGAGAAGGTTAACACTCACACTACCATCTTACAGTACCCAATCAGTGCTGGGCGAACAGAAACATCCGAACAAAGTCACTTGCCTAAGGTGACAACACATGTGTAACATGTTCTACTGTGTGTGGCAGGACCGAAGCCCGAGAACGTCTCAGGAGTCCGAGAGCTGGATTCTCCGCGATCAACGTTGCTTAACTTCAAGTGATTTGTGATCAGTGCGCTCTGTACGGGGCCACGCGTCACAACTTAGTCACTTTATACGGTGGTGTATTAAACCTCTTATTGCCCAGTCAGTCTCGTCTAAACTCATAAGCCAAGCAGGCAGTAACCTCGCCCAATGGATACACCCCATGATCACCTCGCCCTATGGTTACACCCCATGATCACCTCGCCCTATGGTTACACACCATCATCACCTCGCCCAATGGTTACACCCCATGATCACCTCGCCCAATGGTTACACCCCATCATCACCTCGCCCAATGGTTACACCCCATGATCATCACGCCCTATGGTTATACCCCATGATCACCTCGCCCAGTGGTTACATCCCATGATCATCACGCCCTATGGATACACCCCATGATAACCTCGCCCAATGGATACACCCAATTATCACATCGCCCAATGGTTACACCCCATGATCACCTCGCCCTATGGTTACATCCCAGGATCACCTCGCCCTATGGATACACCCCAATTATCACCTCGCCAAATGGTTACACCCCATGATCACCCCGCCCAATGGATACACCCCATGATCACCTCGCCCAATGGTTACACCCCATCATCACCTCGCCCAATGGATACACCCCATGATCACCTCGCCCAATGATTACACCCCATGATCACCTCGCCCAATGGTTACACCCCATGATCACCTCGCCCTATGGATACACCCCATGATCACCTCGCCCAATGGTTATACCCCATGATCACTTAGAATGATGGAACAACTTCATTAACACGAAAGCCAATTGTACAGCCTCCCTTAGAAAAATGGTAATCCACCTTATGTTGAGTGAGTGAGTTTAGTTTTACACCGCTTTTAGTATATATTCCTGCAATATCACGACGGGGGACACCAGAAATGGGATTCACACATTGTACCCATGTTGGGAATCGAACCCGGGTCTTCGGCGTAACGAGCGAACGCTTTAACCACTAAGCCACCCGACCGCCCCACTGTTGCAGTAGAACAATCACACGACATGATTCTCTCCTAGAATTAATGCAGTGCGGTAACTGGTGCGTAGTATCCACCGATAGCACTATTTCATATACAACCTTATGATTCACCTTGAATAAAATTGAATTCATATATTGTTTAGGCCGAAACATTATCCACCTAAGCAATGGGGAAACGTCGTTATCCTCCAAAACACAATGGTTCAACGTTCGTATCCACCTCAAATAAATATAGCAAAACATCATGATATTAAGCAATGTTTGAACGTGATGATACACCTTAAGTCATGTTGTAACGTCATGATCCACCACAGTCACATAACAAAATGATTTACCTAGATCATTGATTGAACATCATTTATATTCATGAGACCATTATATTTTCAGCTTCAGTTGCTAACCAAGATATTGTTTAATTGAACTACGGTGGCCCATAAGGGACGTGGAGTCTGTTTTTCCATATTTTGATATTTCACTTACATTTATCGTAACCTTTTGCAAATTAACACGATTTGTCTTACAAATATGTGATAAATCATGTGTAAAGAAGGTATTGAATCGCTGAAAAACGAAACGAAAATGTCAAAAACTAAAATGAAAATACAGAAAACTATTTCCACCGCGGTGATAATATTTACACCGCGGTGGAAATAGTTTTCACCTCGGTGTAAATATTATATTATTATAATAGGCCGCCACATACACTAGTGCATGATTCACAAAATAGAGAAACAAGTTAAATCCTGTAGAGACCCATTGTAAAAAATAAGTTGTTATATGACGGCAATACAATCTGTCGATAACTGACCAAAGGAAACTCGGAGCCTCAAGGATCAAACGAATGACAAGAAATACTTCAAAAACAAAACCTCATAAATCAGTATATATCTAATCATTATGATAAAACTTTGTTGTATGTTTGTATGGAAAGGGTTTTTTTCAAAAGGAGATATTGGCAATAACAATTTCATAGGAACGAAATGAATATGTGTACATACATGACTGCGTGTGATATTCAGTAAAAGATAAACATAAAGATCACAGGACTTTGAAGGGGAAACTACCGTACGTGTCCTTGACAAATATAATTTATTTCAAATGCAGCCTCATGGTTTATTTTCAGTGCTCCTCACAAGCACTGGATCAAATAGTCAAACGCTTCTGATAATACTTATATAAAACCGACAGTTCCATAATCACAGGAAATCTAGACAAAAAGCAGAGTCCTTGGTACGATTCCGACCATATTATATTAAGCATTTGTTGATGAATCAGTATCAAATAGTAATAATACTAGGTGTGCATTGAACAAACATTTCTTTCCACGACCAATATGTTGTATGAATATATTGAAGCATTAATTCGTTACGGTAGTGCATTCGATTAAATGAAACGCTTACAAAACGAAATAGAATAATAAAAAAGCAGAGTCCATTGTAAGATTCCGACTAAAAACATGAACACATGTTCATGAATCCTTGCCAAGTAGTGATGGTAACAAATGTTCGCGAAAAGGTGAGTGTATCCTGCCCAACCGATGGCACCCGTCCCAAACACATGCAAAGGCAAGTCAGTTGTCAATCTTCGTAGAAAAGCATGCTCGATTGTACCTCAAAAGTGATATGTAGACAATACAAAGCTGGAGGAAATTAAAGTTGTCGATTGGAACGCTAAAGTCAGCCCTCCTGTTACAGTCTTTGGTTGTTTTTAACAAAAATATATATTAGAAAAGAGGTGCTTTCATCGGTCTCTTTTGTTGCTAGTTCAAGTGGATAAATCGGTGGAAGAGAATTGGTAACTTGACAGTTAACGATATGAGAACATCCATTTACCCGACGTTGAAGGAATAAAGTATTTACCGCTGACGCATTTATCATCACCGATTATTCTTTGGTGGTGACGTTTTATATTAATAATTCAGATCTTCAGAAAATATAAGGATGTTTTGACCTTGGCGTATCTGAGTTATTGTGTGACATATATTAATATTGGCCTGCTTTTGTTGATTGTTTCTCGTCACAAACACATGCGAAGACAAATCAAGTGTTCACCTAAAAACCCATGTCTACCATAAAAACTATTGAAAGCTTTCATTGAATTCCTAAGGAATGGAAGTTGAAACCCTGATCAAACAAATCTAGACAAAATACGGAATGGCATCAGACATAAGAACTTCCCAATTTCCAGGTAGGAATATATTTGAACGTTGTTGCCTTACATATCTATGTGGTCTTACATAGGGGGGCAATTATTCTACGCCTCTTCAACCCCCTTATAGCGCATAGCCCATAACAATCTAAGTTACTAATTAAACACTACCAATCATCGAAATATAAAGTTTTATACACAAATCAAAATTTATGAATTAATATTTCTTTTAAAAAGCAGAATATTAAATGAGGATTAAATTATTTCAGAAGGTCCTTGACTGATGTTAGACTGAACTAGTTATTCCTTGTGGTGGCTTGACTGTGATTCTTCACAAGGAATACACATCGACGGATCCTCACCTGTTCAGTAAATACTCACGCGTCTTACGAGAAAGGCGACTTTTCGCATACTGACCTCTTCAAATCCGGACTCATAAAAGTAGTTGGTTATAGTTCATGTAATATATTAAGACCTACTTGGATATCCCACTTCTTTGGCATTAGATCTATGATGTAACATCTAATAGAAGGCTAATGATCGCTATATGGAATTAGCAGCGGTATATCAGATTTCTTATTGTTCTGTTTTTGCTGCATAATCAGCCACTGTGTTACCAATTACTCCAAATGGCTGGGTAATCCCCAAAAGACGATGTCGTATTGGCCAGAAGCAGCATCATTATATAATGCACTAATTTCAAATGAAGGCAGATGTTTACAGGACATATTTTTCAAAGTCTGAAGGCACGAAAGAGGATCTGAAAATATTATGGACTGTTAATAGATAATCTTGTTATCAATATTGTTTACAGCGGTTGATTTGGAGCTGGCGTCTGGTATCCCTGAGAGCTCGTTTTAGATTCAAGGAGAGGTCTCAAAATAGAGATTTGCAAGTGTCGTATGTACTTCTTAACTAATTATATTCTTGTTGATATATAAGTTGATTGTTTCAGACGTCTTTAATTTAGTTAATGTCAGGTCTACCTCTGGCTGGTCCAACTGCCACGTAGAAGACAAAAGCTGATAAGGAGCTATAGTTTCAAGATTAACATTGATCGTAATTCAATAACATGTTGCAAAGAGAGTTTTATGTGACTTTGTGTTTGAGGCGGCTCATCAGCCTCCACATTTAGACTAAGACAAACTTTCACCAAGTTTACAGCCAATATCTGATGTTTGTCTGTAAATAATGTATGATCATGTTTGACATGGTGAAGTCTAGATATCCAAGGGCGGTCAGGTAGCCTAGTGGTTAAAAGCGCTCGCAAGTCACGCCGAAGACCCGGGTTCGACTCCCGACATGGGTACAATGTGTGAAGCCCATTTCTGGTGTCCCCCGCCGTGATATTGCTGTTATATTGCTAAAAGCGGCGTAAAACCATATTCACTCACTCACTCACTCACTGGATTTCCAACCCTCAATTCTGTTGTTATGTTCCATTCAGCCACGCATCTGTAAATGTTCAGAAATAATTGTTTCAATGGATCCATGGCTTAGACCCGTGTCTTCCTCAAGTTAACCAATGGTAATACGTCTATCTGACAGTTTAGATTGAAACTTCTAGATTGAATTTCATTGATGGGAGATGAGGGACGTCCAGACCTCGGGTCATCATCAAGGTTTGTGCTCCCAGCAGTGGAATAGCTAGGGCATTTATCCCCATACACTTGTGACATGCAGTCAAGAATTTCTTTGTGAGTACTTTTCACTACAGTAAAAAACTTGACTGCTCGGTACTCGATCTTTTACATGTATGTGTCTATATGGATCCCTCACGTTCAACTGGCTGTCACTGATGTACAAACGGCCTCTGCAGACCATTTACACTTGCAATTAACTACTCAAACAATGTACTGCGCTGACTAGTTCACTTTCTTATGGGCCATAGTTGAAAGTTGGTCAGGCTTAGGCCAGCCCTCGTAGAAACATAAGATGGGGCAACATGTTTTAAAATGGTAAGTACAGGTCACTTCCACGGTCGTGAACTGACTATTCAAATTCAATCAGTAGAGCCCGTAATCGACAAATCGATAGAAAAGTAAGTACATGTACCAGAATGAAAATATGTGTTCGATCCACCATTATGTAAATCGTTATTGGAAACAAAATTTCTCATATATGTTTGGAGCATGTCAATTTTAATCACTCATAATGATACAGGCTGAAGGAGTTGGTCATATAGCGCCTGACGTTTAGTCTGCTGAATAGGGGAGTGAGTGAGTGAGTTGGGTTTAACCAGTTTTTAACATTATTCCAGTTAAATCACGGCGTGTTAGCTTAATGTGAAACCATAAAGTGAAAACGGACAGCAACAGATCGAAGCGGGGCATTTGGGACTGATTATTATATACGGGGGTTGAGAGGGGGTTGGGGACACTGTGATTTTGTATCGAGATTGCAAAACCAGGTCGGAATCATACTATCGACTCTGCTTTTAGCAGATATTTCTTGTGGCTATATGAAAGGTTGTGTCCCCTTATTCTTGATAACTTGTTTCTGTTTGGTTGAACGTTCAATATTTCTCTTACATGCTGGTGAGGCCTAAGTCTGCCGAAGGACTGGCTGTGACTTAGGCAGAGTTCCAGCTGCATCAGACTGTGTCTCAGACCTTGGCATATCTTGAGAAATGGAATTTTGTTTGTCTGGCCGTGACCAAGGATATTGCTGTCTGACATTCATTATCTACAGTGTGTGTCAAAGAGGATACTGCATAGAGTACGATCTTGTGGAAGGTGTAGTTGGTGATTGATCTGCTCAAAATTTCTTATCTTCAGAAAAGGACATGTCATTTGTATTTGATTGAATTCATCTTTCAATCTTTCTCAAACATCGGACATAAATTTGAAGAGGACATCAATTCACCGTTGTAGTTTGCGTTGCTGTCATGTTTATTTTTACAACGGGAGCAAACTGAATAGTTGTTTCAGGCTTCGTGTCCAATTTGCTGACATTTTGAAGCTGTTGCATGGATTTGTTGCATTAATATCCACCCAGATTTTGATGGATTTAGGGATTGCAGATAAAGCCGACGTCAAAAGGTAAGAATTTGTTTGAATTATGTTGTCATGATCTTTTCCTGTGAAACGTTAAAGTAAAGTAACACCTTGGAATTTAAGCCCTGCCACAACTTCCTCCTCAGACATGTCAGACAGATATTTAGCACGGTCCAGGACAATGCTTTGAGACAAAATGATGTGCTTTGAGCAGATTTATACACTGTTGTCTACTAGCGCATTCCACAAACAGGAAACCACGACGGAGAAGAGTGACATTTTTACATCGCAACAAATTCCATCCACATCATTTGAAAAAATGAAATGGTTGATCTTGAGGGGCTTGCCATCAAGTCTCAACACAACCAGAAATTGTTGATTATGTACAGAACATTCATCATCAAATGAAACAGCATCTGTTTCTACAGGTCTTCTCTTATTTTTTAAAACGAAAACCAGTCATGTGACTTGTGGAGTAGACTTGGTGAAAGAAAGGGGATTCAACAACCCTGCTCACGTCGAAAAAAGCACAGACAGCTCTTTCTGCCAAACAGAATAAAGGTCGGCCCTTGATGGTTACATGAAGACAATTAGAACACGAAGATACAAAAAATGCCAGATTGGTCCATTACCCAACGCCTTTTGGGATAGGACTCTAGACAAAGTTGTAATAGAATTGTTGATTATTTTTATTGCATGCTTTTGAAGGGTTTGTTCGGAATAATTCAAAAAAATATTTCAAAAATGTTTTCCATGATCAGGGCATAGCGTATCCAGCTGATTGGTAGAATTGGCCCCATTCTACCACCCGTCTAGGGGAAGTAAGGTTGACGTGGTGTGTTAAACAGCATTAAACCCAACTCATGCACTCACTCACTCATCTGATAAGTCCAAAATTAAAGGCGACAAAACCCTTTCCGTATTCATAAGAAATATCTGCCAAAAGCGTAGTTTGTACGATTTCGACAACATCATGAGCATGTGTTTATGAATCACTATCAAATTGTCATGACACCAGGTGTTAAAGAAACGTTACACGTTTCATTTCATAAACACATGCTCATGATACAGTCGGAATTGTATAATCGACTCTGCTTTATCCGGAAAATTCTATCGGATATGGATATTATTATTTATATCAAACGAGAAGCTACTAACATTACTATTGAGCAAAAGAAGATAAAACAACAGAAGTCTTCATACAGCTGTAGAAATAACTGGCAAAATGAAAATGTCAGTACACGTAGAAGACGATAAAATGACAGATATCTTCGTCATACAGCTCTGGACATGGTCTGCAAATGGCCTCTGTGGTATCACCTGTAAATAAATCCCGGTACATATGTGCGTGAGAGTTATCTTGACTACCGCAATACCATGGCCAGTGAGCAATATTCCCACAGTACACATCAACAGCTGGTTAGTACACATACTACCTTCAGCCTCTGTCGAGCTGTGCTAGACTGCTATCGACAGCTGTACATATACATTGTATGCTGTGAAGTGGGCACCAATCAGCCATTGTGTCTTGTATTTTATATATACAGTTGGCTGTGTGTGGTGCATAGTTTCTTATAGACAGAATAATATCATAACCATTAAGTAAATATTTGCCGATTCACTTCAGTCACGAATATGATAATAAACAATGACAGCTGTCAGTGTTTCAGGTAAAATAACAGCCACATTGGTATGAACACGAACGTACATGTCATCACATATTATATTTCACATATGTGTAGCCAGATAGCTTGACTATCAAGATAACGCTTTTCGATACAGTGGTACCTCTTTAATCTGGACTTTACATTTGTGGGGGGACGTTCCGCCCCGTGGAGATTCCAGGTTAGAATAGGACTCCAAACCAATGCTTGTCGAAAGAGAAGATTTAATTAATCGGATTTTTAATCACTTTGACTTGGACGACTGCGTAGAATCGTACCTCGATTGCGTGGATCGTTGCTCATATCGATCACTTGATTGTCTGGTACAGTAACCAGCGCGGCGTTAAACAAGAAACAAACAAACAAACATATAGACATCCAAACATTAATGATGTGGAACGCACCGTTTAGGGATTAACGTGATTAAAGAGCTTTAACTTTTTATCACTTGAACAGTTCATTGATGTAATATTTCACAAGCAAGCCTCTTTTATAAAATATATCTGTCGGGATCATTATTTGTATAACTGCTTCCTCAACCATATGATCGTAACACACGCGAGAGACGTCACACTGAATATTCGTTCAGGAGCGGTCGGTTGGCCTTGAGCTTAAAGCGTTCGCTCGTCACGCTTAAGGCCCGGGTTCGATTCCCGACATGGGTACAATGTGTGAAGCCCATTTCTGGTATCCCCGTCGTGTTATTGCTGGAATATTGCTAAAAGCGGCGACATTGTTTTATTTGACGTTGGAGATGTGAGACGTCGGTCTCCGACCATTAAAGAAACGTCATCATGGTAACTCTGGTAATAACCAACACATTTGACGAAACTTCGGATGCATAATAGTGCATGGTCTCATGAATATTAGATTTCTGGTGAGCGCGGAAATGATGGATCGTAACTATCCATGTCCCGAGGTAAGTTAAAATATCAGTAGCCGACATCAGTAACACAAGAGGCAGCTAACATTTTCATAGCTGTTATACTATTTCTGTATACGTTAAATAAGCTCAAATATCAATGCAAGGGTTGTTTCTCCTCCTCGGAGTCATGAGGTGAGGTAAAAAGGGGTTTAACGTCGCGTCCGAGATTATTGCACAAATACAGCGACGTGCACGCACGTGCGTGTGGCTGTTTGTACTAGTCCGGACTGATGCTGATCTTGTAGTGCAAGTCCACTGAAATACCATGTCGCAGTTTAACATGAATACCCCACTCGGACACAGAATACTGACTCCGAGGCGACCAGTCCTTGTTGAAGCCCCTTAATCCAGAGCGCCAGGCAAGGTAACATCAAGTACCATCTTTTTTATGTCTTCTGGTATGACACGATCGGGGATCGAACCCCGGACCTTCCGCTCTCCGGATGGACGCTCTACCGCTGGACCACGGAGGCGGTCCCTGTGAGTGATGATAGCCATTTAACCACACCATACCGCCATAACACTGCGTACGTTAAATCAATTCCCAGTGCAGAGTTGACTCTCACAGGCTTGCCAGAGTATTCCAGATTCGCACTCATCATGATTCTTGTGTTGTCAGTACCATACCCATATTCGTCGGCTTCCCGCAAATGGTAAACTTCTAAGACCACTACTTCGGGCGTTCCACCACATTGGTGAGAGAGTTCGGTTTAACGCCGCTTTGAACAGTATTTCAGTTATATCATGGTGTGTCAGCTTGATGTGAGAGGAGAAAAGTATTGATCTTAAACGTTCAGCACCTCATTAAACACACCAGCATCGGGCGAATCAGGGATTCGAACCCACCATCATAGATGTTCTGGGAATCTACTCTGAATCACCGTAGAAGACACCCTCCCCTTCCCTCCCGCTAACATTATATACTGACACGCGGTGATATGATATTGTTCAAAGCGGCAAACATATAATATATATATATTGGGGTTTCACCGTGCGTCTAGGCATTAGTCTTGATATTTCCCAAGACCATCGACAAGGATTATAACAATAGCTCACGCGATATACCCACTAACCCTGTCATTAAGACGATGTCGTACAACGCTTATAGACATCCAGGTAATTACAGGGGACAATGCGTAACCGTCTCGTATTTACCGTTTTATCGACAAAATAGAAACCGATAGTTAAATCAAGCATTTCCTAAAACGATAAACCCTTCCATCGGTCGATGATGCTCGAAACTGATTTAGACAGGTGGTTAGGTAAAGTGCAACAGAATTAACATTCATAATTGATTATCACAAAGACATATCAATACAATTAGCTCCCACCATGATGAAAAAACATACTAAAGAAATTAGTCTCTATTGTCTATTCAATCAGAAGTAACTAATTTTTACAATTACTACCAGAGCCAGCTCTTCAGAAAAGCAGTTGTTTTAATATAGTAATTGGTAAACCCGTTTGTAACACTGGATCGCATCCAGATTTTGTTATCATGAAATTAATACGTTTGATACCTCGCATTTTCAGGCGTCCAGTAAATAACTTCCTCCAATGTTTTGTGATTCGTCCAATGCGATCGGCCTCTCAAGGAACGCTGTCTCGCTGGAGCTCTCATTGCGACGCAGCTTGCTTCGCAGCCACTAGTCGCTCCGGTGTGTGGGGGCGAGCGTTCAGCAGATCAGAGCTTCATTCAACTCCAGACACTTCGATAGTTACAGGGAAGCTCATCGCTGTTCTCGCCAGAGGATGACTAGCAGTAACGTATACGAGCTACCCAGCACATGGTGATGGAGATGGAGGCACGGGTCCAAGGGTCCTACCAGGCGACCTTTAATCACAGTTTTCCCATTAACCAGACCCCGACCGACTATTCGGTCCACTACTCGGATATGGACCAAAATGAGTCTCTGGATGCCAACTCAAGCAAGACCCTTGCTCTTCCTATGTACTATTCCGCTGATTTTAGGATTATAGCAGCAACATTAAGTGCCATCGTGTTCATCGTTGGCTTTGTTGGCAATACGTTGGTAGTGATTGTGATCGCGCGTACACGGAGCATGCATACCACGACAAATTGCTACCTTCTGAGCCTCGCAGTGGCCGATTGCATTGTCCTGCTTTCGGCAACTTTACCTTCCATTCCGGAACCTTTCTTTCAAGTAAACGAATGGCCCTTTGGAAGGGCTCTGTGTTCAATTTTGATATTTTTTCAGTATGTTGGAGTAAATGCCTCGTCGTTGTCCATCACTGCGTTCACTATCGAGCGTTATATTGCGATATGCCACCCCATGAGGGCTCAAACTATTTGTACGGTGTCCCGAGCTAAACGGATCATAGGCTGCCTTTGGCTAATGACCCTGACGTACTGTTGTCCTTGGCTGGGGCTCACAGATGTGCAGTCCATCAAACAGTTGAATGGACTTACAATTGAAAAATGTGACTTCCGCTTGCGACGAGCCTCGTACCTTGTCTATTACATGACAGACCTTATCATTTTTTATGTCATTCCTTTCATCATTGCCGCTGTGCTCTACTGTCTGATTGGGAGGATATTATTCATAAGTACTTTACCTAAAAACCTGGAAAGGAATGCTCGCAATGGGTCTGACTGGAGCTCTAAACGACACACTAATTCCAGGATACAGGTAAGCCGAGAGGTACATCGTTTTTTGTACAATTGCATCATGAAATCTTCTACCTTTGCAAAGCATATATCTGTGGGCGATATAGGTATATGGTTCTATGCCTGATGATAACAGTAAATTATAGGGCCCTTCTCGCATGGATTGCTTAGTGGCCTGTCTAAGAGTTCTAAGCGTTTTGTAAAAGATCGACCATGGATCTCCAAAAGAAGTCGTACATCGTTTTCACCTCGGTATCTGGAAGGTATTTATTTCCAGAACATATTCGTATGTCCGGACTGTCGAGCTAGCTAGTGAGTACTGTCGGCTTATTTCAGTATGCCAGATGAGACATCTTGTAGATGGATCAGTTGTCCGACATGTTTCTGCTAGTTCAGTTGTAAGTCAAGCTCAGTACACTTCTATTTTCTTATGACCATAAAAAAATGCCAGCCAATATCATAAGCACTTCAAGATTTTAGACTATATAACCGTTGACAGAATTAACCTGAAAATAAATTGATTATCTAATGTCCAGTATCAATCAAATGGGACTCGGTTGCAGTGTGTAGATCATGTCTGATCGCAATGGATACAACCATGGAACAAGAACACAGATAACTTTCTGAGTTAATTATGTTAAGAAATTAGCATAGGAATCCATCTCCGTGGTATCTAAAATTCATGGTTTTCTAACTGATTATCAGTGTGTAACGTTTATGGGTTTACTTCAATTTAAATATATGTACAATATTATGCAATCATATTCAGTCGCTTTAGTTCATTTTTATTCAACTACCACATTTTTTTAATGATGTCAATCAAAATGTTTTAAATATACATTTATTCTATTCCCATAGGAAAAAATCATACGAAAGCTAAATTCATCGAGAGCTACTTTCAATTCAACAGTTCAAAGTTGTAAAAAAAAATCATACGATAGCTAAAATTGCATGTAAATTCATCGAGAGCTACTTTCAATTCAACAGTTTAAAGTTGTTATACATGCAAATAGGAAATTGAATTTGCCTTCCAGAGTGGGTGATTACAACTACAGGTAACTTCATACGACAGAATAGCATTTACTTTCATTTCAAATTTTAAATGGTCTTTCCCCGGGAGATTGAAAACTGACTCTGTATAATCAATGGTGCAAATTGCATGTGTCTTTTCGTCTAACATGATTGTGGTCAACGCAATGATACCGCCTCCGTGGTCTGTGAACTGAGAGCGGAAACTCAGTGGTTCTTTCTGCACCGCGTCATACCAAATGCCGTTAAAAAGATGGTACTTGTTGTTACCCTGCCTGGTGCTCGAATAAAACGCGGTCTTAAAACACGTACATAAAGAATGTATGTGATCAGTAACAAAACCAAAGAGACTAAATTATGAGAAAGATCAAAATAAGTCATTCATTCTATGATAGGGGTCCGAGTTGCTGAAACAGGACATGGTGATGGAGTCATGACAATGTCAACTGGTCTTTAGTCATCTGGACAAGACGACTTACCTCAGATCAGAAGGTGCATAGTTCGAATCCCACCATGACACTATAGCTGCTACAATGGTGCCTACGGTTTGACCACGCTTATATCCTGTCTCAGCAACCTACTATGCGGCCAAGGACGGCCAGGCTCGCGGTTTTGCTAAAATGAAACAATTTGAAAATCCCCGGGATAAATGAAATAACAAATTAACACTAGGGCAATGGGTTTTTTTAACCCGAGCGACGTGTTCACCACATGTAAATACAAGTGACCAAAATCATAACAAATCTTTTCTGAAAGCAGAATTGTTGCTCCGACGTGTGTTATCTCAACCATGCATTGAGGCTTTCGTAAGAGTTATTATTATTCTCATCATGTCAAACCAACGATATCGGTCTAACTAGGGATCCTAATATAAAAACCAATGATTAATTGCTTTATCAAGACTGACAAGTCTGACAATCCGGTGATAAACCTACTGGATTACAAACTAAAGACACAAGCCTAGCTAATCCACGTTTTGAATCAGGTAGACCATTAACTAATCATGTAAACCAATCACTGAAAATGGACTTCTTCTCAAACATTACTCAGGTGATTAGGATTTCAATATGACCAAATGTATGCAGGTCGGGGATTGCAACAAGCGAGAGATGTTTGTTGCAGAGTGGTCAAGTTGACTTGGTTGGTTTTCATGGATTTAATTACTGACGCCAGCTTCCGCATAGGACGATAATGCAAACATATTGTATTGTATGCCCATATTTATAATCAGGTGGTCGTGAGAGCCAGATACCGACAAAGCATGCGTAGGCATGGTGACAAGGCGGTTCGCTAAGCTGGTACTTGTTCCTGCAAGCTCCATGGCAACCATGTTCAAGAGTTTAGAAAAGACGGAAGTATTCACAGAGATCCCAAACATTAATCAGTGGCGCAATCTGCCTTTGATTTGAAGGGACCGAGCTGGGTGTTATTCAACCTTATCTTGAACGCCAATTGCTCCCCTTTCTGGCTGTCTACTTCGGACTGAAGACGTGTTGGGGCTGCCTATGCCCAGGCAGAATGATCGTTATTGCCGACAAAGTGCTACAGAAACGGTCGTTTTTTTAGTTATCTCTGTACACGTTTTAATTATTATGTGGTTAAAGTATATATACAGAGAGCCCTTATTACTTCAAACGTGATTGTCTCTCTTTGAAGTTTAAGACGATGGTACTTCACGGCAAATGTTTCTGTTTATAGTTCGTGACACTCACAATTCGAACATGGGTGAGTCGATACATTGTATTACACGACGTGGTATAATGGTCCCAATCATAGCTTTTTAATTCATTGTGTCGAAGTTGTTGGGTTTTTTTCTCTTTTTCACAGGCTTGATATATTGATTGTGTTTTGTAATACGAAGGATTAAGTGTGATTATGCTATATATAGTAACTGTTGATTACTTTGGTCATCCATTATGATGTGAAGTTGTTCAATTCACTCAAGTTTTACATCCAACACTGGAATCCAGATTTTTCTGATCAACCAAGAAGACTCTTTACAACAATGGACTCAAACCTTAGAGCAAAGAAAAGTGTACTGTTTGCTTGTTTGTTTGTTGTTGAACGCCGCACTCAGCTTTATTCCAGCTGTATGACGGAAAATCCAGTGATTGGTGATTGCGATCCACGCAAGTGGGATACGATGACATGCATCAACCAAGTCAGCGAGCCTCACCACCCGATTCCGTTCGTCGCCTCTTACGGCAAGCATGGGTTGCTGAACACCGATCCCGTATATTCACGGGTCGAAAAAGGTGTACTGCTTAAAAAAAAGCGACAAAATACTTTCATCATCAAACGAAATCTCTGCTATAAGTTGAGTCAGTTGTACGATTCCGACTATAACATAATGTGTTCATAAATTAATCTCAGTTTGTTGATTTAATAACATATTTCGAGTAGGCTTTTAGATACATACACTTATCTATACAATTATACATAAATATCCATATATATCAGACATGCCAGTTTGTGTTAAGCTCATAAGTTTAACGGGGCCAAAAATCAATTAGAGCTGTATGATTTTTTGTAATCCACGATCTGTTGCAATTGATTATCGAAGTCAGTTCTATGAAACCTTGTCGCCTTGTGTAAGATTGATTAAAACATATTTTTTCAATGGTATTATCGATATTTGATAGTGGTTCAAAAACACATGGCTAGATATTTGAAATCGTACAATGGACTCTCCCTTTAGCAGAGTAAGGAATATGGGAGTGTTTTTTGTCGCTTTTTTATTTTTGATCTTCTTGTATAAGTCGCCAGTTACAGCATCCTTGTTACAGAAACCGAGGTGTGTTATATTTGATTTGATACCTACCATAAACTTGTAAACGCTTTGAGGTTTCAATTGAGTATTAAAATATAAAACGATGTAATTTCAGTGAAAAAAAAGTAGTTCTTGTCGGTGAGTTGTGCCACACCCCGGCGCAGTGGTGACTTAGCATAACACCACTGCCACAGGCTAATTTTGCATATCACGTGACCGGACTTTTCTCTTGTTTGTAAACAAACGCACTTTTTCAGAAATCAGTATAGAACGGACTGATGCAAGTATTTGGGGGCGCTTTACATATTGCGTTTCATGGTTATATAGATATGCCACTACAACTGCGACAGTGAGTTGCATGACAATATATTTTTACACAGCAAAGTGACCGTATCGCTAGCTCTCCGTTGGGCTTCAATGTAAACAAAGGATAACTACGCAAAAACAAGTAGAATTTTACGTTTCAGGATACTTTCTTAATGAACCGTTACTATTCTTTGATATTTGTTTATCAAAATGTGTAGACTTGTCAAACATGAAAAGGATGAAAAGCATATGCAATATGTCACATGGCGCTGGCCTGTGGTAGAGGTACTATGCTGGCTGGCTGTCGGCCGCATGGAACTCTGGGTAGAAGAGTGTAGTTGTGGTTTCAGCGTTAACTCACCACGCCGTAAGATTCGGTTTCGCTCTCCCACATCTACTCTCTCACCTGACTGATGCCATACAGCTGCTTTTTTATATAAAGAGCTTACATATGTTAGGAACCACAGTTAACAGGGTACAGTTTATGGCATCAATTATCTCTCTACAAGTAGTGATCTGTACTTGAGGACAATTATTCCTTCGTGGCCAAATCACCAGGGGGATACGTTCCGTTGTAAGCGGACGTAAAATGAATGATAGATTTGCGATTCGATAATGAGACAGGAATGTACTCCAATATCATGGCGAAAAATGAGGTGAAAACCTGACACCGTGGTCTGAGATACACCATTAGTCTCTTGGATCCGCTCGTCTTCCTTTTTTGTAAAAGAGCTGTCCATCAGTATGATATACGGAGAACTGGGCACAACCCCTTTATATCCAAGTATACGCACGTATGTAGGCCCACATCGTGTGAGGAAAATCAAAAAGTTTCGTGTATGTTGTTTAAATTGTTTGAAGATGGTTATCGTGCTGAAGGTAATGCGAATATATTGTAATTGCCAAATATAGCTATGTTTATTAAGACTGAATTTGCGCATATATGGCATTCATGTCGTTTTAACTCTGTCCATTCAAGTAGATGCATTGTGTCAAACATATTACAAGATCAGTACTTACAAATATGGCCATCGGAGTACACCTGACTCTATTGTCATACTGTAGAATACACCCGACTATTATTTACAGACCGCAGTCATAGAGGTGGAATATTGCTGAGCTCGGCGTTAAACAAACAAACAAAATCATTGAAAACAGCTATGTTAAATTAGGGGGTAGGACATTGATCCAAGAAGTAGACATCCCCACGGGCAACAATCGTGCTCCCTTTCTGGGTCATCTGTTTCTTTATGCATGGGATTCGGAATTTCTGCTCGGATTGGCAATAACAAGGGGATTTGGCCAAGAAGTTTAACTGAAGGTTCAGGTAAATCGATGATTTGATGTCTGATGTCGTTACAGCCAATTCTTCCCACTGGCTTCCCACCTGAACTAAAAATACAAGAGACCAATAAGACAGTCGCAACTGATATTTGGATCTATGCATAAGTGCAGAGTGCCAAAACTTCTACACAAAACTATGACAATAGGGATGAGTGTTTCATAGTGATTCGTGATCATTTGCTCATTATGTAATCGGAGACGTACAATCGACGTTGCTTTCAGCAGATATTTCTTATGAATATGAAAAGGGTTTTGTTACTTTTATTAAACTTTCCAATAATGAACTCATCCTTGCAATATTCCTGCAGCTCAGGCTTTGGTGTCTACATTTCACAACGGTTTGGGTACAATCGAGATACTCCTTCTCCGAAGATTTCAAAGAGCGTCGGGGTGGTGGGATAGCCTAGTGGGTAAAGCGTTCGCTCGTCATGCCGAAGACCGCGGCTCCATTTCCCACATGGGTACAATGTGTGAAGCCCCTTTCGGGTGTCCCCTGCCGTTATATTGCCTTAATATTCATATTTACTCAATGAAAGAACGTAATCCGACTCTTGCTCAAAAGTTTTTTGATTAAGAATACACCTTTCAAGTTCTCAATAAAGCTTTCAGAAGCGATGTCGATGTAATTCCCTATTTTGACTTTACCATATTTTCACGTGTTTGTTCAGCTAAACAGGAGACTTCAATATGTTTGTGGCGGGTGGCACCAATGGGGCATGATACGCTCACATTTTTGCGAACACCTGAAATCATCTCACTATTTGATTGTGATTTATGAACACAAGCTCATGATACTGTCGGAATCGTTAAATGACTCTGCTTTTTGGTAGATTTTTACAATACTTAGCAGCAAAGGTACATGGTAATGATATGGTCATTCATGTCAATAATGTCATTCTAAAATGATAAAAATTGATAATATATTTTAATTTACGAAGTTACTTGAGACAATAGACCAGTGAAGATCCGGGGTAGAATAGATCTTCAGCAACCCATGCTTGCCTTAAAAGGCGACAATGCTTGTCGTAAAATTTAACTAACGGGATCGGGTGGTCAGGCTCGCTGACTTGGTTGAAGCATGTGACTGAACCGTGCTTAAAAGTACACTCCTGTCTAATTCTCTCGATGGGCTTAGCACGGTATTTGGCAAGAAATTAGAAATGCCCTCTATGTTAACTTAGTTACTTGTTGTTTGTTTTCTTTGTTTGTTGTTTAACGCTGGACTGAGCAATATTCCAGCTATTTGACGGCGGTCTGTAAATAATCGAGTCTGGACCAGACAATCAGACATCATGAGCATCGGTCCACGCCATTGGGCTACGATGACATGCATCAACCAAGTCAGCGAGCCTGACCACCCGATCTCGTTAGTCTCCAAGCGTTGTCACCTTTTAAGGCAAGCTTGGGTTGCTGAAGACCTAGTCTAACTCGGATCTTCACGGGTCTTAGTTACTTGCAGTTATACATAGTTCCAACATTAGTCACACTTTGAATCAAGTACAGTGTGGCATGAGACGGAATTGGGTTTTACATTGCAGACAAAACGTTAAACAAAGCATTATCATCAGTTTTCAGCCAAAGTGATGCTTTGGTCGCAGATGCAATCAACGATTGTTCTGTACCATGCTGTTTTGATTGTTCGTACAATCCATCAGTCTATATATAACAGACATGCATGCGAGCTGGCTACGCTGTTCCCCTTCGTCATACTTACTTCTTATCGAGCAATTACACCTCCAGGAAACAAAGGAAGGCATTCAAGTATATCCTAACATTCGCCCAAGTTCCATTGATTTAAACCCTTGGGTGAGCTACTTGAAACCTCATGTGGAAATGGTGCAGACATCGTCATGTATCACAATACCTGTTTCAGCACTGCTGTGACAGTGGCTCTTGGGCAACGAGGAGTCCTCTGACAGAATTGCGTGGACAGTGGTTAGTCATTGTGATGACCTCCTCAATCAATGGATATCAGTACTTTATTCACACACTAATGAATAGCTCTCACGTGACAGCCGTTGGTGCAACTTATACTTGCTCCATTTATGTCTGTAAATAAGGCCCGCCTCCGTGGTGCAGTGGACAGAGCGTCTGCCCGGAGTGCGGAAGGTCGGGAGTTCGATCCCCGGCTTCGTCATTCCAGAAGACCTTAAAAAGACAGTACTTGATGTTACCATCTCTGGCTAAAACAAGGACTGGTCGGTTCGGAGTCGGTATACTCTGTCTGAATGGGTATTCATGTTAAACTGCGGCATGGTATCTCAGTGTGCAAGCACTATAAAATCGGCATCAGTCCGGACTAGTACAAGCAGCCACACAAACACACGGGGCGGTGGGGTAGCCTAGTTGTTAAAGCGTTCGCTCGTCACGCCTAAGACCCGGGTTCGATTCCCGACATGGGTACAATGTGTGAAGCCCATTTCTGGTGACCCTCGCTGTGATATTGCTGGAATATTGCTAAAAGCGGCGTAAAATCAAGTGCGCCGCGATTCGCTGTGCAGAGTTGCGTCCCCTGGGCACGCCAGAAACCTATGATTGTGGGTTCGAATCCCGGTTCGCCCCGATTATGTTTCTAGGTTTGTCGGCACCATTCCCGTGCTCGTGGGTTTCACCGAAGTGGTAAACGTCTGAGACCTGCATCACTTCGGGCTTTCCTCCCGCATTAAGCTGACACGCTATGAAATGACTGGATGCTGTTAAAAGCGGCGTTAAACCCAACTCACTCACACTCACTCACTCTGATCACCTTGTGGTATCACTACTTTATAGTGATTCATGAACAGATATAGTCGGAAGCGTACAATGGGGTCTCTTTCGGGAGAGATTTCTTATGATTATGGAAATGTCGCTTTTATCGTATACAGATTGAAATACATAAATGCAACAACGAGGGTTTGGATGACCCTGGCACAGTCAGGCTGGTTAGGGTAGGCTCATCGTCAGCTCAGGGCCCTTGCCCCTCTACACGCAGCCCAGACATCAATTTTCATTGTATAATCTACATTTCATATTTACATTTTGATACAAAATCACACATTAAAAGTTTCGACCGGGAAGTGACTGTTCCTGAGCAACAAACAGAAAGCCTACTAGTAGTGTTTAAACCGACTTCAACCAAGCGAATGCAGTGGTCGTTCAGATAGCCTCTCCTTGAAAAATTAAATCTGGGCCAATTTGCTGTGGCACTTCGCTTGGTTAATATTCCTTTCTGTACCGTCCAGCAATACAGAACCATAACCAATATCAACATTGGCATTGAGATTATGTCCCACATCCTAGCCTCGTTTAAGAAAACTGTGGAATGACTTCTTTTCATCAATAATCTTGACATGTTCACAAAGAGGGCCATAAGACAAATAAATGTGTGATAACCGCACAATACATTTATTATGAACAGCCTTCACGTTAATCAAACCACGCCCCATTATAACGGGTAAATATAAGTGATTGAGGGAGGAGCGAGGATGCGGGATCTATTGTCTGGCATCATTCTTCGTGTGAGAGCGTCAATACCCTGAATTTCTTGTTTTGTCCAATCAACGGATACAGCATAAATATTTGCGGCTTCAACTTTTTTGCAAGCATTCGGCTCAGAATTCCCGAATTTCTACATTTGTATCCTGCCCGAAGTTTGTATTTGATATGGGCAACCTTAGAGTTCAAGGTCATCCATGAAAGGGAGGTGAGTAAGAGGTGTGATAACCTTCCTCTTTGTTAGGCAAACAACTTAAAGGATTTATTATTATTGGTTATGGTGGGATTAATAAACCAATGGCTTGAAAGTATACACGATTAGGATTGGACAATTAATTCCGTTATTAAAACCGGTGTATATAGGACTAAGAGAATGGTCATTGCATGACTCAAAATCAATATCAGGGGTTTTCTCTCCAAACAACTACATGCCATAACCACTGCTTAGGAGGGGTTAAACGAGGTGAGTTCACCAATTAGAAGTTAGTAAGACAAATTAAAAAGATATTATAATAGCTATATTATAAATATGCCCCTTTTCACACACCACAAACACTCAAAACATTACTGTTAGATCCACTATCAATCGTAGATCTTCAAAAGCCAAGAGATGCAATAGCGAAGGACAAACTAACTCGAACGTATCTACACAAAGCAGTCTAAGACATACGAATATTATCAAGTGGGAGAGACAAAACTTGGGCATATTACATGAAACTATAGAATCAAACCCGGAATCCTGGCGCGACAAACAAACACTTTTACCTCTTCGCCAATGTTACCCTACCTTAAATTAACGTTTGTGAAAATTACGAAGAAAAGCAGTTAACACATTATAGCATTAGGGTTGATGCTTGTCATCGATCCCAATTGCGTGGATCAATGTTCATGATATCACTCACCGGATTGTCTGGTTCAGACTCGATAATTACAGACCGCCGTCATATATCTGGAATATTGCTGAGTGCGGCGTTAAACAATAAACAAACAAACAAACAAAAAGCATAAGGGTACAGTTTCTTCTTGTATTAACAAGATGCATCTAGTACCATACTCTCTGAGTGAGTGAGTGAGTGAGTATGGTTTTACGCCGCTTTTAGCGATATTCCAGCAACATCACGGCGGGGGACACCAGAAATGGGCTTGACACATTGTACCCACGTCGGGAATCGAACCCAGGTCTTCAGCGTGACAAGCGAACGCTTTAACCACTAGGCTACCCGACCGCCCCTCATACTCTCTGAACATTCGAACCTATTACAATATCGTGTAGAAATGACAAGTTAAGGAGGATTTCGAAGGCTCGAAGATTTCGAAGTGAGTCCTCACGGTACTCTGATAACCATCAAAACAAGACCAATTGAATGGCAAACGGGGAAAAAGAGTAGGTGGAAACAGTGTAATACGTAAACACCAATATAACTGGTGAACCTAAAATTGTGTTACTTCGTGTGGATTCCGGGTTAGAATTGGCCAACCTGTGCTTGTCTTGAGACTTAAAGAATTGGGTCGTCAGGCTCGGTGATTGGTTGCTGTGGTCGATTTCGCGTCATCGTTCCCCGCCCACGCGGATCACTGCATTGCCTTGTCCTGATTTGATTATTTATCCACCGCCGTCATATTGAAGGACTATTGCTAAAAACGACGTTATCAACAAAAGCACTTAAGGGGGGTCATATTATATCAGGATATGTAAAACAATCATACCTTAGTTTTTACAAGAGCTTTACAATATCAAGTTGCATTCAAGCAATGTAAATGTCTTTGTTAAAGAGGCGGTGGGATAGCTTAGTAGTTAAAGCGTTCGCTCCTCACACCTGAGGCTTGGGTTCGTTTCCTCACATGGGTACGTGGTGAGGAACCCATTTCTTGTGTCACCTGCCGTAATATTGCTGTGATATTGCTAAAAGCGGCGTAAAACTATACTCACTTACTCTATGTTATATTCCACGCGGTTTAAATTTAGATTAGTTTATTTGTCTGTTTGATTGTTTATTGTTCGACGCCGCACCTAGCAATACTAATTGGAACTTAATCAATATTTGTTGATTAAAATATATGTTATTGTACTGACAAGGGGTTATATCTATATTTTCATTTAATTACATCAATGGAAGGTATTGAGTGGCACTAGAGTCAACTATTGACATTATGATTTTTTATTGATCCTTTGCTATCGGTATATAGGCAAGGGCAATTAGCGGAAGGCAGTTACCCAGTAGGTACTACTTTAGCTACATTGTATATTCAGCCATGTTCAACCATATGCACGGTTCCCTCAGTCGTCTAAAATGCTGCAGTTGGCCGTGCGGAGTTACGTCCCTTTATAAGCGTGAATAGGTGGCCACAACCATGCTTGGAGTTGAACTCGCAAAACGAATGACCGTTATGTTTACAATCAAGTGACGACTGTCGTGACGCCGTGCTAAATTACTTTCTTCGTTTGTCAATTTGAATTTCTGTTTCATTAAAACTATCGTGTTATTGATATAGTAAGAAAGTAAGGGAGAAGTTAGTTGATTTTCTGTTAGTCTGCAATCTCGAACCAATCTGATTATCAAAACAACAAAGTAAATTCATCTGGAAAACATGGTCGAAACCTTTTCAAATTGAAATATGAGGGCATTCCCAAAGACATAAACAAAAGTATAAACGTTACTACATATGGGGTTGGAGGGCAAATTTCAAGATTCTTGTAATGGCCGCGCCCACACTGGTGGCAGCGATGTTACCGAGAGTGTAACGAAGGTGTCACGCGCTGGGAAGGAGCTTGGCGTATAAGAACCCAATAAGGTTCGACTCCTGGATCGCCCTGAATACGTTTCTAGGTTTTTCAGCACCATTCCCGTTCTCGTGGGTTTCACCAATGTAGTAAACGTCTGAGACGTGCATCGTCTCATGCTTTCTTCCCACATCAAGCTGACACGCTGTCAAAAGGACGTTGAAACTAACTCATAATCAACTAACTCACCATAACTAACAATCAGTGGGAGACTGTGGTCTACGTGTGCTACTTGTATACACATCTATACCAGTGGGTGAGTTATTTCAGCATTATTTCAGCCATATAGCGACGAGAACACACACCTATACGAACAGGTGAAGATCCGTGTTACAATTGGTCACCTACGATGTCGTAAGAGGTGATTAACTGGATTTGGTGGCCAGGCTCGCTGACTTTTTTGATGCATTTCATGGTATTCTAATTGTGTAGATCGATGCTCATGATGTCAATCACTGGATTTTCTGGTTCAGATTCGATTATTTACAGACCGCCGTCATATGGCTGAATGTGGTGTTGAACAACGAACAAACACATCAACACAATTGTTACCTAGGCCCCACCTGCCCTCGGCTATCATCTTCCTGAGACAAGGGAGTTAACTGACTGTAAAAGTCCAGTTTCCACCCTTGCCGAACTCGGCTGCAATTATGGAGTTACATTTTGGCTGGACTAACGAGTCTATGCATAGTCCAATCAAAATCGCGTGACGAACTAGACATCCGGTTCGTAAACAACATGGCTTTCAACGTGCACATTTCGGTTGACTGCAGGATTTGAAAAGCATGTGTACCGCCAACTTGGCGTCGACAGATATTTTGCAAATTATTTCATGTTTTTTGTCAAGGTGCTCACATGATTTGATGTACTTCGCGGGGTAAGGTACGTTTTATTACAATACAGATTTTGACTATCGAGCAGATCGTCTTGATTTGGCGCCGTCGTTTTGTTTGAAGCAAATGCAAGTGATATGAGAATATGGAATCTGATTGGCCAATAAGAGAAATATAGAAGGGACATAACTCGTAATAGCGACTGGTGGCGCTATGATCAAGCCTGGAAATTCCAGCCCAGTTCGGCAAGAGTGGAAACTGGACTTTTATAGTCAGTTAACTCCCTTGCTTCGGGAGATGTCAGCTATTTCATGGTTTTAGGATTGTTCGATTCTGACCATGTAAAAATGTGTTTGTTAATCAAATAGCCATGACACCAGCCGAGCGTATTCTGTCCCTCTGTTGACACCCATCACAAACACATGCAAAGGCAAGTGTTCACCTGAAATAAAGGCAACAAAACCATTCATAGGAAAGCTCCGCTAAAAGCAGAGTGAGTCATGAAAATGTGTTAATGAATCTCTATCAAATAGCCATGATACAAGGTGTTCGCGAAAGAGTAATCGAATTCTGCACGACAAAGTCGTGCAATAACCGCCTTTTTCCCCTGAAACCGTTCAATAACATCTACCCACAAACCATTGGAATTGATCGACGGCTTTTCAGCCACTGAACATTTTTTTTGGACAATAATAGGTGAAAGAGACAATAGCCTTTCAATATATACCGATATACAATCTACTCCATTGAACCATACCCCATGCTTCATAAGAATGTGTTCCTGAATGACTAAACCGTTAATTCATGACCTGAATTAAAATAGTAAATTTTAATATTGAAGCTGTGATATTCAGTCCAATATGCCAGCATGTTCAGCATTCAGGTCATTCCTATCAAATGCAACAACATCTGGTGTACTGGCTCGTGGATTAATATATTCCAAGTTGATGACCGAGAGGGAATTTACATATAATCATGATTTAATTATACGTGAAGCATCAAAATAAGGTTATCGATCATATATCTATAGCGTTTATTTTGCACGGCTACCAACTAATACGTGAGACCTGTGCGGGTTTCCATACATTATTTGATACAGTTGGTTGAACACACAGAGACCGCCTCCGTGGTCTAGTGGTAGACCGTCCGCCCGGGGAGCGGAAGATCCGGGGTTCGATCCCCGGTCGCGTCATACCTAAAAGACGTTTAAAGATGGTTCTTGTTGTTACCCTGTCTGGCGCTCGGCATTAAGGGGTTAAAACAAGGACTGGTCGTCTCGGAGTCAGTATACTGTCTCTGAGTGGGGTATTCATGTTAAACTGCGGTATGATATCTAAGTGAGCTAGCACTATAAATTGGCATCAGTCCGGACTAGTACAAGCAGCCACACAAACACACACACTTTCATTATAGTGGAAGCCTCGGTGGCTGAGTGTTTTAGATCGCTGACTTTGTGTGCTGGCGATTAGGTGTCTCTCTCTGGCAGTGTAGGTTCGAATCCCAGAGGGGACTCAACACTCAAAAAGTACGAGAATCTGTACTTTACTGAGAAAGTGTTATCCCAAATATAACATTTCTTACAGTTCTATAGCTAGTTTATTAACTGAAAAATATAAATAACAACGGACTTAAAATACAGCCTTGTCGAACATCATTGGCTGTTGTAAAGCACTCCGTTCGTTCATTATTTACCTTAATACATGCGCTAACTGATCATCCCTTAGTAATAAGTAAATACATCCATTTTTTCCTATTAACAAGGTCAAAGGCATTTAAAAAGTCAACGAATACACAATAAAAGCGACCTCTGGTCTTGCACAAAAATTCAGAACAAAGAGCTTGTAAAACAAACAAATTATCAACAGTAGAGTAGTTCCGTCGGAACCCTGCTTGAGGCTAGGACAGTAAATCATTTACTTCCATCCATATTCTCCAACGATTTTCAGTGACTGACGTGAAGATTTTCCCCATAACATTAAGTAGTGAAATACCTCTATAATTACATGGTTTACATGTTGACCCAGATTTATGCAATGAAATAATCATAATGATCATAATATCATAATGATATTCCAAGATTCTGGATACACACCCGTGTCTAAAATCTTATTAAGCAATAACTTCAAGTATGGTGCAGAGGGTTCCGATGGTAGTTGAAGAGTTCCGGGGATATCCCATATTCTCCAGCAGACTTGCTCGTACTCATCGTGTCCAGCAGACTTGCCCGTACTCATCTTCTCCAGCAGACTTGCCCGTACTCATCTTCTCCAGCAGTCTTGCCCGTACTCATCTTCTCCAGCAGACTTGCCCGTACTCATCTTCTCCAGCAGACTTGCCCGTACTCATCTTCTCCAGCAGACTTGCCCGTACTCATCTTCTCCAGCAGACTTGCCCGTACTCATCTTCTCCAGCAGACTTGCCCGCACTCATCTTCTCCAGCAGTTTTGCCCGTACTCATCTTCTTCAGCAGACTTGCCCGTACTCAGATTATTGATAACGTCCTTGACCCCTCTTTCAGTGATCTCACCTGACAGGAATTCCACCGAAAAGGGTAAATCATTATAGTTAGCACATTCATAAGGGAGCAGAAACTCCCCCACAACACAATGTCAGTTCTTTGTAAAGGATTAAGTAGATCTGTGAAAACCAGCTTGGAGATATATAACTTCTATGTGGACGTCTCTGCATGGCTCTTTTCTATTATATCTCATTTGAAATTCACACTGTCACGCTGTACTAACTGCGTATTGAATATCTAACGAAGGTATATTATTTCTTAGTATTGAAACATCCGAACATGTTTAAACTATGAGACACCTGTCACCTGTTAATGTAGGTTTTGCGGAGGATTTTTCCAAATACGACGCATCCGTGACAAAAAATTATGTCTGATCCAATTCTCTAACTTGACTTGTACCATATGTTCCCGTGTTTTGTCAGGTGAACAATTGACTTGCTTTGCATGTGTTTGTGACGGGTGCCACCGGTGGGGCAGGATACGCTCACCTTTTCGCAAACACCTGCTATCATCACTATTTGATAGTGATTCATAAACACATGTTCTCGATGAAGTCGGAATCGACACTGCTTTTAGCAGATGGTTCTTATGAATATGGAAAGGTTTTGTCGCTTGTATTTATAACGTTCAGTTTTCACTATGCTTTTATAAGACTGGTAGAGATGGTGACGTCACTTCCGAAACGAAGACACGGTGGGGAGCGGTCCTATAGTCATCATAATAAACAGGGGCGAAACCATTGAAGCAAAAAAGCAGTTGCTTACATCTAAGAAATAAACACATGTTTTTACCCCTAAAAGCACAATTTTGTTTATAAGTAAACCTCAATTTACCATCTTTGCAATACATTATTAATTCAAATTCTACATGGTTGAACATGAAATATATTATCTGACTTGAAAATCAGAATATTTACGCACTGTAAGATTTTAATGTAAGATGGTGTGTGACGTAAGCAAACCGCGCTTTCACAGTTATTTTCATTATAATCATAGGGCGGCTCGCGTTAAGATATGAAAATATAAATAACCATCACATACTACGAATGAACATGTAAAAACCCAAAAGAATTGTTAAGGATTCGTTTTAATGTTTAAATTTAATTTGTCATCAAAGATGTTTCTTGAATGAAAGTCGTAATTATGTTCGTGAAACACGTAGAGTAAACTACGGTTATAACGAACACGCTTATAACGAACTGACAGATATAACGAACTAACTTTTTAGTCCCGACTATTTGCTGTAGTTATGCTGTATATATGCTTATACCGAATTACGGTTATAACGAACTAAAATTAGTAGTCCCTTTGAATTCGTTATAACCGTAGTTTACTGTATATACACTACTAACAACAGATTATAATAAATAAATTACTACTATTTGTCACAAATATAATCTAACATAAACGGTCCCAAAACGCTGAAAATAGTATTTAAGAGCATCTATTTTATTTAATTTTCTAGGGGGCATGCCCCCAAACCCGACTTCTTCGCACCCTTGTGACATTGGTTTTGTTTTCACTTCGCCTTGTTGCGGCCCTGATAGAAGGGACATATGATACACTGGGTAATCGAGGGTGGGGTACACCGTTTGAAGGTCATTGTTGGAGTGGCCTGGAGACAAACAATACTGAGCCCCGATAGTTGAATTCAAAGTATTAACCGTGTTGACATCATGTTAAAATGAATTATACATGAAATATGACAATAAGTGCTAAAGGGCCACAGCCGAAATAACCCTCGAAGAAGTTGTGTTCACACAACGTGAAGAGAATGTCAAGACATGCGATATACATTCGTCACCACTCGCCCTTTTCCGTAGCCTGCAAGAAGACTCGTCCCCCTATCGATGAATGTTATGTGCGAAAATACGACAAACCAGTCAGAATGCGCGTATGATTTCAAGTTCTTCGTCAAAGAATCCCTCAGAAATATTTTTTGATTTTACATATGTCTTGCATCTAAAAATATACCCAAGACACAGTTAAATGTGTTCAATCATACTGAATAATTACGCATGTCTCGATGTGCTTTTAATTGCATCTGAAATATATATAATATATGGGGAAATAAATGTGAACCATTACGCAACGAGTTGACAATTGTTTTAGGGATGCCCGTCTGCGCTAAGTAGACGGAACCCGGTCGCAAAAATGGCCATGAGAGGGGCACGAGTCGCTATTCGGCTTGTCCCGGATTAACACGAGTTGGTCACGAATGATGCGATATAATGTCCACACGCTTAAAGTAGTCGGTAAGCCCTACCCCACTATTTAGCACACATGCCTACTGGATGTGTGGGTGTAAATATTGACAAGACTATTAACATTGATGCCTTTGAATTGTTAGAAGTACCATAGTTCAAAAACATTCAGATTACACGTGCGTGCGTGCGTGCGTGCGTGCGTGCGTGCGTGCGTGCGTGCGTGCGTGCGTGCGTGCGTGCGTGCGTGCGTGCGTGCGTGCGTGCGTACGTATTGATACCTCGTAGTTCCGGAAACCCTGTGTTTTGGGACAAGTATTTTGGAAGAAAAAACGAATGTTATTTTGGGAATATATGTTTATATACATGTACATTTGTAATCTTCGTCACCCGGCCCATGTATATTGGACCCAAACGCCTGATATCGTTTTTACTGGCTTTGGGTGAATATGAGCGATTGATTTAACGCTCCTTTTAACAGTATTCCAGCTATATCACTGCGAGTCAGCTTGGTGTGGATTGAAAGTCCTAAGTTTTGTTTGTTTATTTGTTTGTTGTTTAACGCCGCTCTCAGCAATATTCCATCTGTTTGACGGCGATCTATTACAAATCGAGTCTGGAACAGACAATCCAGTGACTGATATCATGAGTATTGATCCATGCAATTCGGATTGCCAAGCAGATCCCACGGGACCTTTCAGCAATTACATAGATTTGTACTGACATGTGTGTCAAACTTATTTTACGAAACGAGTATCAGAATTCTTGTATTTCCCGAGAGATAGTCCATTTTTGACCTCCAATTTCCAAGTTTTTGGAAATGCATTTTTACCGTATAATACGGCAGAAACCTAAGGACGAAGTACAAGGAGATTGTTTGTATTGTGTAGTTACAGTGTCACTCTGATTCCAGTTGATGGGATGTGGTACGCTCATGTATTTTTATTATCTGCAAAGACCGGCCGTGTCCAATCTTTATTTCACGTACTGAAGAGGCCACAGGCCTATAGTACAATTTGAAGAATGTACAATTTTATACAAATGATGTACATATCTCACCAAATCACCTCACGTCATTCCACATCGCATCTCAACACAGTCACATAATTTCACACATACAGTACAATACCATAATTTCATAATTTCTATTTTACCATATCACAACTTCTTATATCACACATATTCAATAACATCATATCATATTGTATCATTATTATAAGATCATACTATATAGTATTATTTCATATACCATTATCATATCATAACATACCATACATACCATCGTACCATATATCACACTTATATTATATCACATTTCAACATGTCATATCACACAACACATTAGCAATGTCATAGCTTGTCCCATCATATCTTATCATATCATACCATATAATGCCATGTCATTCCATGCCAATTTATATCATATCAATCAATCAATATTTATTCAACACTGGAAGACCACAAGCCATATAATATGTACACTAAAAAACAGTATTTACACAATTTCTAAAAATACACATAACATATTGCATCATATCCCCTCATGTATCATATTACACCACAACACTTATCATATCATATCACATCATGTCATGTCACATCATATCATTTCATATACATATACCGGCCGTGTGAATATTACCACAAGATCGGACATTTTATGAAATGGATTTTAGTGTGCTCTTCAAGTCTTAGATTTTCATTTTCTCGTAACTCCGAATGGGGTGGATCGTTATACTTGTATTTTATTGTGTACAGTTTTAGCTGTTTTAATATGTATGCACTGTTGTTTTATGTTTTGGATCTTAAAAGAATATGAGGAGGTGAGACTTTAAAAATATATCTGTCTGTCTGGGATGAAGTGACCCTGGTCTCCGTTGATGTGGTCGGAATCAAATTTTTTTGTGCGGATGGCTTCTGTAAAAGTTCTGACAGTGTTGCGTTTGAGGAGGCGAGGACGATTGTGTAAGGTTGAACTGTCTTCATTCATACTACAGCTTCAAAAATGCCACAGATATATAGGGAAGAAGCAGACGAATTCACCGGGTGTGGAATGTCTGACATATGGGTGACACCGTCATATACATGTATATACACCGTCGAAGAGCTATTCAATATGACAATCTCGACCCTGCTAAACCCAGAACCAATTGAGGTGAGGTGAGGTGTGGTGAAATGATATCACAACGAACCCTTGATCCGTTAAACCGGATGATTTCACCGTGAATGTTAGCTATACTGTACGGATAAAATGGGTGAAAAGACTACACCATTTCAAAGATTGCCCCGACTGTACAAATGACCCGCGTTCCCCGTCGTTTTATTGCTGGACTATGGTAAACGAGGCGTAAAACGATACTCACTCACTATCCTTGCTGAAAACGCTATAAGGTTGGTTGGTTTGTTGTTTAACACCGCACTCAGCAATATTCCAGCTATATGACGGCGGTCTGTAAATAATAGAGTCTGGACCAGACAATCCAGGGATTGACATTATGAGCATCGATCCACGCAATTGGAATCGATGACATGCATCAACCAAGTCAGCGAGCCTGACCACCCGATCCCGTTAGTTGCCTCTTACGACAAGCATAGTCGCCTTTTACGGGATCCATGGGTTGCTGAAGACCTTTTCTACCCCGGGTCTTCACGGGTACAACACTATAAGGATCTATCCCAAAACGTCGCTACTACAGTATAATAAAGAGGTTGTTATCCATAAACTTTAGCAACGTTTAAACCGAAAAAAGGAGACCCCCGTGTGATGGGAGATTTTTCGGTAAATCTAGACTTACTTCATTTAGGGTTATAACATTTCAGTAAGGGCTGGTGGAAGGGACAATACTATATGGTTCGGAGACTGTGATACAGACTGTGATACCCTCCGTATCGCAGAAACACATGAAACCACCTTGGGGAATAACTGGAACGTTTGTGAATAACACTATCCCGTTTCAAGTGGAAAAAAAACATCTTCATTCTAAATCTGACAACGTAGAAGATTTATTAGCTGAAAATATTAATATTTGTATCAGTTTTAGCAACAGTTGGGCGCGCATGACACGATGCGCGTGTTAATGGAAGTGTATAGTCGTCTAGAAGTGATCGTGTCTCACTAGACGGAATCCAGTACCTTCTCCCCGCCATCAGTGCATCTACTGTAACAAATAATCTAACAGACATCGCCTCATAAATTGTAACAGGATCTTGGATGTAATGGATCTTGCAACCAAGGCGATGTTTCTTCTAAATCACGCAAAACACTGAATATTAAGATATTCAATCCGTTTCACATAGAAGACGTGTGTAAAGTAGCGTTTTACATATTAACTTACATATCAATATAATTTCTGTAGGTGAAAAAAAACATTGTATGGAAATTCGGTGAACATGTGATATTGTAAACCTTCCACAACTGTAGGGCGCTAAATTCCAACCTGTTTTTTTATCTGATAATAAACTGCCGGGCAAAAGAAAGTATACACTCATGTTTAATGGTGGCTAAATATGACAAAAACAAGGAATTGTGAATCGATGGTGATGTATTTGATACGGGTATCATAGTTGTGTTTTAGACCTTGAGTTTGCAGTGTTGCGGTGACTGTGCCAGCTAAATAACGTTTTGATAACGTTTGTTATTTATGCTCATGATGTTAATTACTAGATTGTCTGGTCCAAACTCAATTATTTACAGACCGCTGAGTGCGGCGTTAAACAACAAACACAGATTCACAACCGAGTACCTCACAGAACCCCATTGGTAAAGCTGTGAAGAAACCGCATGATCTGATTGTTTCAACATGACTTCAAGACGTCAAGCTAATGACTTTATTCTCAGTAAATCAAGGAATAAACGCGAAAAACGTGAACGTCCCTCGTGCTCATTAATAGAATGGCGCATCTTTATCTGGGCCCACCTGCACAAAGCGATCTTAGCGCTAAGACTACCGTAACCCTATGTTAAAGTATGGGAGTTACGATCATCTTAGCGCAAAGATCGCTTTGTGCAAGTGGGCCCCGGACATACTCGAAAAAGACATGAATATCATAACGCAGCAGCCAGAAATCAATATGATTTAACGTTAGACTCTGTATATCTAACAAAGTACAGTGTCAAGGATGACCACCCTTTATCTACACAGGTTATTAAGAAGTCATGACAGCCCCGATCCCTTATGACAACGTTCTCTGGTCTTGGCAACCTTATCACACACAAAAATAACTGAAGGCCACATACTGATCATTCAAATATAGTGAAAATGCATTCGTCACCACTCGCTCCTTTCCGTAACCTGCAAGAAGACGCTCTTCGGCTTGTCCCGGAATAACACGAGTTGGTCACGAATGAGTGATAATGTTCAGGACAGAAACGTCACTCGTGTTGTCTCAAATGTTTCAGCAGACAATCTAATGTTTAAAACGAATGATCATGAAAGTCAACCTTGAACTGTCACTGCAGGCACACGTGCGTTTATTTGACTGACAAAGTGTACGATTCCTCAGTACAATCTACATGGCTGCGATATGCTGATTAGGTGCGGAATGACCGGATGCAGTTTTCTTGACAACGAGGGAAGTGTAAATTTGGCACCTCTTTTGACGTTCATACCGTTTCACGTATAATTGTTTCAGACTGACTGTCACTGTCAAACAACTAGTGACGGCCAACATTGGCAACAGATTTACGACTTGGCACAAACACAATTTTATTATTTATGAGTATTGTAAGCGTGGTTAATTGCACTGGAACGTCACCTGCATCACACCAAGGCTACGTGAATGGTCGTCAGCTGCTATCCCATAATACATCTATCGCACGGGTAATTACCGTTTGCAAGTTCTCATGCCTAGGTTACGGTTGACCACCGTGAGTATGGACGGACAGGTCAATTGTCCCGTGAGAATAATAATGGGCGTAATACCATCATAATTTTACGGGTTCGAATCCCGTTTCGCCCCGATTATGTTGCTAGTTTTGTCAGCACCATACCCTTGGTAATACTTCTACCTTGGTAATACTTCTTCGTGTAAATGAATGTTTAACTTGAGACATTCGGGTTATTGATATCATGTTAATAACCGCGAGCTGGTTACTGATGTGCCTTACTGCAATGTCATTTAATGATATCATGATGTTAGCTGAAGGCCATTAGGTCAAGGACGTTAGGTCAAGGTCATTTACTGATGTCATAGGAACTGTCAGCAAATTCCTGACATATGAAATCCCAAACATCTAACTGATGTGTTATGAACTCCAAGTAGTTTATATCGTGACGTTCCAGGTGCGTCACTGATATTGTGATTCAATTCGTACATATTTGTGTGAGATCTGAATATATTATATAATCTGATATCTACTAGTATCAGTGAAATAAACCTTTTATCGCTTCTGAAGGACGTTAAACAGATATCGTCACTCTGGGGAGAGGTGATATCATTTACCTATTCGTCATTATACGCGCCCAGGGCGCTCTTAAAATTAGAAATTGGAGCTCTTATTAGAATATAGATTTGAAAGATCGTAAATTTCGTGGTTTATGCTGACAGACTGAATGATACAAAAGAAAAGTCTGTGCGTATTATAAACGATAATGTTTCTAGGATTGTCAGCACCATACCCGTGCTCGTGGGTTTTACCGAAGTGGTAAACGTCTGAGACCTGCATCACTTCGGGCTTTCCTCCCTCATTAAGCTGACACGCCGTGATATAACTGGAGTACTGTTAAAAGCGGCGTTAAACCCAACTCAATTACTCACTCTCTCACTTAATCGTCAGATTCGCTGTGCAGAGATGTTTTTGTTTGAGTGTCCAGCGATCGAGGATTCGCCCTGATTATTAACCTTAATTTGTCAGCACCACATCCGCAATCATCGCTTCCCCAATATAGTAAACGCATAAGACAGGACTTTTTAAAATATCTTTGAATAACTGGTAAAAAATTAAGTCTTCTTATGAAAATTTGTCTTCTGAGTGAGGTAATTAAAATAGTGTTCACATGTATATATAAATCCTTTTTAACACGACCCGTGAGGATCCGGGGTAGAATAGGTCTTCAGCTACCCATGCTTGTGATAAAAGGCGACTAACGGGATCGGGTGGTCAGGCTCGCTGACTTGGTTGATGCACCGTCATATATCCCAATTGAATCGATGCTCATGATATCAGTCACTGGATTGTCTGGTCCAGACTCGATTGTTTTCCTGACCGCCGTCGTATAGCTGGAATATTGTTGAATGCGGCGTGAAACAACAAACCAACCAACCAACCTCTTTTTACACGTGTCATACTCCCGATGAAACACCATTAAAACACTTAAAGATTGATTTTTCCTTTTTTTCACGGAGTGCAGGAACGTCGTTGAAATAGTATTCACTTTTATCATTAAATTGTCATTTACAGCATTCCTCACGTCATCAGAGACAGAAATATTGTCCATGTCAATAAACGCACAGTTAAACCATTGTGTTGTTTCATGTGGAAATGAAATGAAATTAATTTCTTGTGAGTGAGTAAGTATGGTTTAACGCCGCTTTTAGCAATATCACGGCGGGGTACACCAGAAATGGGCTTCACACATTGTACCCTTGTCGGTAATCGAACCCGGGTCTTCGGCGTGACGAGCGAACGCTTTAACCACTAGGCTACCCGACCGCCCCTAATTTCTTGTAAGTCTTTTAGGAAACGTTTTGGAATTGTAAGCATACAATTCCTCAGAAAATGTTTGACCTGCTTACCAGATATACTCCCGGATCACGGGGAACAGAGGATGAGTGGAGCTTAGTACTTTACTACAGATGATGATGCCGACGGGCACTATCAACCAAGAACCAGAGTGAGTGAGTGAGTCTGGTTTTACGCCGCTTTTCGCAATATTCCAGCAATATCACGGCGGAGGACACCAGAGTGAGTGAGTAAGTATGGTTTTACGCCGCTTTTAGCAATATTCTAGCAAAATCACGGCCTGGGACACCAGAAATGGGCTTCACTCATTGTACCCATGTCGGAAATCGAACCCGGGTCTTCGACGTGACAAGCGAACGCTTCAACCACTAGCCTACCCATACAGATCTCATCGACCATGTCATGTTCCAACGCTCACTAATGACTATGTGTTTATGGTAAATGTTCGGGATTGAAAATAAATGATTGGTTCATTGTTTGATAATAAAAAATATTGTATTATGTTTTTGCCAAATATGTATATTATAAAAAATGTACGTATGCATATGGCTCAATGATAGACAACAATCATTTGAGGATATTGGACAAGGCCATCTGTTTCAAGGTAACTGACTCCTTTGTCATACTGACGAAAAGAATTTCCACATGAGGACGTTAACAACATAATTGTTTCTGTTTCCAATCAATACAGGTTTTCCAATGTGTCCCAGTATTTCAGAAGACAAAAATAGTTGCAAGTCATTTGGCACAATATAATAAATTGGGCAGTTAAATTATTTTGGTTACAAAAATATATATTATATTCGCCAGGTGTACAAGCTCACATTATGCCATTTGTATTCCGAAGATAATATATTTCGGATACGGAAAGTAATAATATCTGTTTATCATTTTATATAACCCCGATTATTGTTAATTGATTAAGTGCAACAATCATCAATAAACCGTAACGGATATATAAAAGCGCCACATATCAACCTTTCCACCTTACATCAATATACAGCTGTATGGATCTGCAATTATTATATCTCATATTGTAACGATCCAGCAAAGCATGCAAAGAACTATAAGGGACAAACACCCGTAGGTCGCACAAATATGCCATATGTTCGCTTATATTACAGTTATTTAGTATTGGTCAGATAATGTATAGAATAATGTAATTATGTAGAGATTATTTTCGTATGTGTGTCATACTGATTTTACGAAAAGAGTGTCCGTATTTTGTATTTCCCGAGCGAGAGCGTGTTTCGTACAGTCAGTATCTATTATATCTTTACCGTTTTAAGCTTCCATGTAGAAAAATGCACTGATCACGAACGCCGTCTTAGAAAACCACAATTGTCGAATATGGTCAACAATCTTCAGCCATTACGTCGATGTTAGTATGACGTCATTCTACCATTCGGTCACAATTATATTTGAATGACGTCAACAATTTCGTCCCGATGACGTTAACACTACACTGAAGTGATATTTGCACTTGTGCGCATGCAATTTTTATATACTCAGGTTTTTTCGAACCCTATGGGTAATTAATGTTATGATATACATGTGTACAATACGGGTCATATGGCCTTGAAACAATAAACGGAAGTTAATTGTATAGAATAACAGGGGCGGTCGGGTGGCCTAGTGGTTAAAGCGTTCGCTCGTCACGCCCAAGACCCGGGTTCGATTCCCGACATGGGTACAATGTGTGAAGCCCATTTCTGGTGTCCCCCGCCGTGATATTGCTGTAATATTGTTAAAAGCGGCGTAAAATCAAACTCACTCACACTCACTGTATAGAATAACTGGTGCTTCAGCTGATCGAAACTTCTGTGTGTGAATGGTACATAAATATATTTGTGTCTCAGGGATTATCAATGATTTTAAAGAACACATCTATTCCATTCAAAACCAAAAGGGTCAGAATGATCCCTTACATATACCTTTGATTGTCTGGTTTGTTTACAGGCTGTCGTATCATGACAGGAGTACCGTTGTGCGGGGTCGGGCAACAAACACTTAATTGTTGTGCAAATTGTGTGATTGGAGGGTTGTACTGGTAGATCGGGGCATGCTTTCCTTTCTCACGAACACTTGATTATTATTGAGCCATTCATATACTTTTCGGCGATATTTTGCTCTTTTCGTAGAAAGAATATGCTCAGTTGTACCTCTAAACTTTTTTTTCTTTTTTTTTCTTTTTTTTTCTTTTTACCTCTAAACCTGTGAAATATAAACATCAAAGGCTGCAGCTGCTGGAATACTGTTCGATATGTAGTGGCCATAAAACATCTCTGAGATTCTTGAACAATTCATTAATTCAGTATGTCGTTGGCCATATAAACGCCTATAATTCAAATAATTATCTGTATCACTTAGAACTTTCCACTCACATTAAGCTCACATGTCGTGATATAACTGGAATTCTGTTAAAAACGGCGTTAGACCTAGCCCAATGACTCATTCAGTACGCGAGCCGACTACCTGCATCAGAACCCCATGAGGATCCAGGGTAAGAACTATGCTGATCTTAGGAGACGACCAAATGGATCGGGTGGTCAGACTCGGTGACTTGATGTGTGATCGTACCCCGACGATGTGGATCGTTACTCTCACAATATCGATCACTGGATTGTCTGGTCCAGACTCCATTTGTTACAGGTCGCGGTCATAGAGTTGGAATATTGCTTGCTGTGAGGTTAAACAATAAACAAACAATAACAAAAGCAACAAACAAGGGTGACAAATAATTGTAAGGATAACTCTTGGGGACGAAGTTTTAAAAAGCGAAGGTGGTTTGATTAATGGTGTGTAGTTATAGTGTTGCATCTGGCTGATTTGGTGATGTCGCAGACAGGATCAAGAAACCTTGGTCTCTGTTGAAGGTCAGCTGAATCTTTTGATGTGGGTGGCTTCTGTTGGCTTTCTGATGTTGGTTTTAGGTTGGAGGCAAGGATGATGGATCTGATCCACTGGGATGTTGGTGAATGTCATCTGAGATGGCGCATTTGAAGTCAGTGGTGTTCTGTCATTCGGATGCTGACGGGTCTTGATGCTTCTCCGGTGTATGTCTTCATAGCTGCATTTGATCTTGTACGTTGTGCGTCGTGGGAGGGCTTGGCTGTAGATTTAGATGTCTGCCTTCAGTGTGTTTCTGGTTGATTTGGTCTATGTATGGAAACCATATCGTGAATGGTAATGCGGCGTAGATGACCATGGTAGTGTTCAGCTGATGATGTGTTGACAAGTGTAGCTCGATATCAGTTGTCTGCTGTGGAAACATGCCTCGGGGGGCGGGGGGGGGGGGGGGGGGGTCGGTCTTACTCTTGTTTGGATTATTACAGTGTTGGACAGATGTTCTTTGCTCTTTTAGCGAGGGTGGCTGTCTTGGGTGGTGGGAGGTGGTTGTTCCATACATAACTTACACCTGTTATCATCACCCTTTGATAGTGATTCACAGACACCATCTTCCCGAGGCAAGGGAGTAAATTATAAAATTATATCATCATTATTGTTATAAATAAATATGATGAGGGGGACACGCGTGGCCCAGTCGTCTAAGGCGCCGCGATTCGCTGTGCAGAGTTGCGTACCTTGGGCACGACAGAAACCTATGATTGTGGATTCGAATCCCGATTATGTTTCTAGGTTTGTCAGCACCATACCCGTGATCATGGGTTTCACCGAAGTGGTGAACGTCTGAGACCTGCATCACTTCGGGCTTTCTTCCCACATTTAGCTGACACGTCGCGATATAACTGGAATACTGTTAAAAGCGGCGTTAAACCCAATATTCAATATATGATGAGATTTCAAGCCAAATGCCAGACGAAAGCAATATTTAATCATTTATGAGAAACAGTATCACGTGAAGATATCATGGGTTTGTATATATAAAAATATATAACTACTTTTTCAGTCAGTAAATATTAATATTATATGAACGAAAACTTGGTGCATGACAATTCAATTCAAAATGCCATGTCGGTAGAACATTCAAGAGCGCCAACTCCAGGACAATTTCCAAAATCTTTACATATGAATCATTTGTGTATTAGTTCAGTTGTGAAATGGCTTGGAATGTATTACTCCACAGGCGTCAAACAACGCCGCTGTCCCGTTAGCCACACCATATTCTGAAGGTGTCCGTGTAAAAGAAATAGTTCCATACAACTATTCTGGAGGATCCTCTGTTGACAAGACCACGACACGCGTCGCCAGTGATTGTTCCTTAACTTCAGTAAATCTTCAGCCAGCAAATGACTACTGCAGTTTCCATGAAGAAATTGAATGGGCTGCAAATGACCTGGCAGGCAAGGGTGGTGTAGTCTGCAAACTCGGAGAAAGAAAATGGTTTAAAAGGCACATTAGGGATTTACAGCTTCACTGTGAATATAGTCGTATAGTCAAGGCAATTTCATCGGAAAGGTCAGCTTTGGGTATGGCGTCAATGTCTATGAATCTCAAATGGTTTTTATATTTATTCATAGGGCATGTTATCCATCTGGAGATCAATTTAAAGACGAATTATTTTATATGAAGTTGATAAAACCTACAATATTTAAAATTGGATATTCATAGATTCCATTGCGAATTGTTTCTGAGCGGCGAGATGTCTGGGTTACGACAAGAGTGGACGTCGGCCATTACGCAACCAAAGCTTCCACTCATTCAAAGTCAGCTAATTTTGCTCAGATAAAGAAAGAGAAAAGTTGCGGGAACTTTTCAGTCAGCACGACCGTTCGTCCGTTGTGTAATAAATTTAGCCACTGTTTAAAGAGTTCTGGAGTATGTATTATGTTTTTCCAGAATTGTAGAACGTGTGTAGACCTTGGGAATAGAAATCAGTCTGGTGCCAGCTAGCTTTTGTGATCAACATGTGTTCGAAAATTCCAGAAAAAAATTTCCAGATCACTGTAAGCACATATTGTTGTCAGTGTATTAAACTTGTTAAACTGTTTCTTCAAAGGAACTAATTTCATAACTACATTTATTGAAAAAAGTATTTTATGTGCCATCATTATAAACATCAAAACTGTCTATAATGAGAAATTGTATGTCTCTTCAGTCAAACACATTACTTTCAGAGGTAATCAATAAATAGCAATACAATCCAAACCAGACAACTTTAGAGCACTCACACCACACCACAAGTCAGGTCTCAAGAGTATCTTTAACCAGTACGTGTACAAGGCAGTGGATAATCCTGATGGTTCTGCTATTGAATTCGCTGGCAGATCAAATGGGCATGTTGGTCGTAGCCTGTTGTCCTGAGCGTCTGAGCGTTAGCACATTACACAAGGGCACATTTCACACAAGAACAGCCAATGGCCAGCACTTGATCCTCGTTTGATGAAATGACACTAAAACGAACAGAGGGCACCAATCATAGAACTTAGTGACATATATCATGTCCTACAGTATCCAGTACCCGATTGCTCCTGACAAATATAATCACGACATGGCTGAAATATTGTCTATGTGACGTGAAGCATAAACTCACTCACTCACTCACTCCTTACAGATATGAGAGGATTGGGATTATTCAGCGCTCATTTCACTTTTCAATTTTGCTCAGATAATAAGCTTTACCTTCGTGTACCTAAGCTTTTCTCTCTTCCGAAAGACGTCACATAAAGCTTCAAGAACACGGACTTCTATCGGATCGTTATGAATAAATGAATAATAAGCCGTCTTGTTTTCGCAAGCGCCTCCTTCAAGAACGTCACGCCTCTGCGTACCCTTGGTAATACTTCTGCCATGGAACATAAAAACGTGAGAGAACATGCTGTCGCGTATTGCGTCTATTGCGGATGTGGTCAAGTTCTGTATAGTAAACACGCTAAGTTAATGCTTTGAGCTCATATCATGTAATCGCTACTCTGAGCTCACAGAGGGCGTTTTATGTTGGTTGATGCCTACGCTGTTTTTCTCGCTGTGTGCCGTAGTAGATTAGATTAACTTTCCTCATAAGACGGAGACCTCTTTACGTGCAACGTGTGAACGTACGTCATCCCGTGACATCTCCAATCTTCCTCACTCACGCCTTCTTCGACCCGTGAAGATCCGGGGTAGAATAGGTCTTCAGCAACACATGCTTGCCGTGAAAGGTGACAATGCTTGTCGTAAGAGGCGGCTAACGGGATCGGGTGGTCAGGCTCGCTGACTTGGTTGATACATGTCTTCACCACCACCACACCACCACACCACCACACCACACCACACTCCACACCACACCACACCACCACACCACACCACCACACCACACGCCACACCACCACACCACACGCCACACCACCACACCATCACACCACACCACCACACCACCACACCACACGGCACACGTCTTCTGCCGTACACTCCGCATAAGTATCTGTCATCTGTCTGTTATGTGTCACATCCGTCATTCTTCCTATTACCAGCTCTCTGACTTAAACGTGTTTCTTTGGCGTGTTTTGTCACAGTAGGAGTTGTGTTTCTGTCACACAAGGAAACTGATATATCCCATTAAACATATTTTGCGTCACTATGAGTATATATGTAAACATTCAGCGTCTGTGATCAATAGAGATGGAACTAAACAGACATTACAATTGACAGAAAATGTTGGGATTAGAGACACAGGTCAGACAGCTGCCAATTATCAACTGTCATGTGTCTTTTACCAACAACTGCCGGATAGTATTCAACCAACAACTGACTAATGTCTTTAACCAGCAACAGCTAATTTAAGTGTCTTTAACCAACATTTGAAGAATGTCTTTAACAAACAACTGACGAATGTCTTTAACCAACAACTGACAAAACTTTAACCAACAACTGACGAATGTCTTTAAGCAACAACTGACGAATGTCTTCAACCAACAACTGACGAATGTCTTTAACCTACAACTGTCAAATGTCTTTAACCAACAACGGACGATTGTCTTTAACCAACAATTGACGAATGTCTTTAACCAACAACTGACGAATGTCTAAAACCAACAACTAACGAATGTCTAAAACCAACAGCTAATTTAAGTGTCTTTAACCAACATTTGAAGAATGTCTTTAACAAACAACTGACGAATGTCTTTAACCAACAACTGACAAAACTTTAACCAACAACTGACGAATGTCTTTATGCAACAACTGACGAATGTCTTCAACCAACAACTAACGAATGTCTTTAACCAACAACTGACGAATGTCTAAACCAACAACTGACGAAAGTCTTTAACCAGCAACTGACACGTGTCTTTAACCAACAACTGACACGTGTCTTTAACCAACAACTGACAAATGTCTTTAACCAACAACTGACGAATGTCTTTAACCAACAACTGACAAATGTCTTCAACCAACAATTGACAAATGTCTTTAACCAACAACTGACCAATTTTTTTTTAACCAAAAATTGGACGATGTATTAAACCAGTAATTGATAGGTGTTTTGAACCAGCAACTGATAAGAGGTCCTTCAAGCCATGATGTGGTAACGCCTGCACTTTTACCACTGGCTAGGTATATCACCTGTCGAGAGTTCATCTCAAATGAATGAGGTTTATTTCACTGAGAAATTTCAGATTATAAAATGAATTACCATATGACTCAAATACGTGTAAAGTACATCACGATGTCATTGACACACCTAGAACATCATGATATAAACTACCTGCATCTCATAACACACCAGTCAAATGAATTATGTCAACGCGTATAAGTCGGAAGTTATTTACACTGGTTATATATGCGTTGTTTTCTTAACACAAATAATGCAGACAACATTGAAATAGAAAAAAGGATTATCTTTCCAGCCTATCAATGGCTTTGAAACTGATACAGAATCGTGCTATGAGTACCTTTGGTACATGTCTCACCCTTCCCATATTCCTAAGATGTCTCTGCTGATAAAGAGTTAATCAATTGTACGATTCCGTTGGATTATGAGCAGGTGTCTATGAATCACAATCAAATAATGATGATACCATGTGTTGTGGAAAGGGTTTGCATATCCTGACCTACCATTGACACCCGTCACAAACACAAGCAAGGGCAAGTCAAGTGTTCACCTGAAATAAAAGCGACAAAACCTCTTCCATATTCTTAAGACATCTCTGCCCAAAACAGAGTCGATTGTACGATTCCGACTGTATCATGATCATGTGTTTAGGAAACACTTTCAAATAGTGATGATACCAGGAACCCAAAGAAACGTTACGTAATGCATCAAACAACAATTTACGTTTACGATTCGCGATATAGACAGAAAGTACAAAACACTCCGTCGACTGATAGAATTCCTTTTGCCGAGTCTGATCCAGATTCCATGAAGTGTTTTGTCATCTTGTTTTTTTGTAAATCGTACTGTTTCTATTTAAAGACTCATCAAGGGGGAAATGCGATTTGCGTAAAAGAGATTCCTAAGATGCAGACGTCTACAATCCTCAAAGGGTTTGTTGTTTACCGACTTCGACCAACTCTCGGGGGCATATAGAGAAGACTCATCCTAGAACTCATCAATGACCAAGTCTTCTAACAAACGAAAGTATCACAATTTCCAGAGAAAATGTAATACAAAAACATTTCTTTACCACGAGACATGGATGGACATAAAACTATGTTGTTATTTAAAACAGTATTGGAAAGTAGCTCTGTATAAGTAGTACTGACTTCAAAAGTCGCTATTTTTATATTTCTGTATATCTGTGGAGGGAATTAAGAGTTATTGTTTCAGTATGATCACAGAGAATAATAATGAAACAGGTTGATAAATGTTTAAGTATTTGTTACCACAGGCAGAAATTGGAAACTCCATAATCTCGTCCTCTTTTTCCTACAGTAGTTTCACATGTCTAATATTAACCATACTCCTGTGATGTTGATCATTATGCCAATGTGTTATTGAACTTCAAAGAATATTCAATCATCATTATTTGTGGGTTTTTTTATTTTATTTAATTGGTTTGCGAAATTCAAAAGTTCAGGAAGGAAACATAAAATTATTCCTTCGACAACACACTTTTGTTCGTTTTGCCCTTTTTTTATTAATGAAAAGAACTTTGAAGTGTAGTATAGGAATATAGGAAGTGTCGTAGCCATTTGACTTGTCATTACAAAAACAATTTTCTTTTCTCGTTCATTTTATCCGACCGACCATTCTTGAAAGAAATGAAATGCAAAAATATATAACGTCAACGCCAGAGGTAACCAGTCTCGATTATCTGCCGAAAACTTTGGGCGTAAAAGGCAAAATAGAGGTGAAAATTGTATGAATCGATCACTGAAAATCAGTGACACCAGGTGTTCGCGAAAGGGGTAAGCATTAGGATTAAAATCACCACCATCATGAATAATGAACATGTTTACCAATAGTAATATCCAGATTTATCATGTTCTTGATAGTAATCAGTCAGACTTCGGTTAGTCGAAGTCCCGAGGATCATGATCACTGAACCTTAATCGAGTTATCTGCAGTTCGACAAAAACGGGGTGCCGATATTAGATCGTAGTGACGAATCTACCATGACAGTAACGTGAAATCATCTTGAATGTGACCGCCGTCATATTCCTTTAATATTGCTAAAAGAGGCGTACAAACATGCTCACTCACTCACTTGTTTGTAGAATTCGCGTTTTCATCGTGCATGATCACCTGCGAAAGTCCTCGCAAAATACGAATCTTTACGGCTGATGTGTGATGTAAAATTATGTTTTTATTATTACATTCTTTCCTGAAGTAAATGATATACCGGTTGTTTATAAAAATTAAATTTTCATCCAGTATATCGATGTTTTTGCACCCGCAAAATAAACGTACGGGATGGCAGAATGATCAAGTATTGAATTCACTGAATATCAATCCCTCACTTGCAATGCAAATAGTATCAGTCTTCCTTTTAAACACAATGACATCCATGAATTAATTACACATTGATCCCTCACATGCAATGTAAATAGTATCATCTTTCCTTTAATACACAATGACGTCCATGAATTAATAACACATTAATCCTTCACTTGCAGTGATAATAGTATCAGCTTTCAATTTATACACAACGACATCCATAAATAAATTTCACATTGATCCCTCACTTGCAATGTTAATCAGCTTTCCTTTATACAGGATCTGTCGTTTCTATCTATATTAATTATCGCGGACAAAAACCTTTTTCTTACGAACTCATCAGTAAGATGCTGTTCTTCATTACTATGGTCACGATAGGTTAAAAACCCTCATCGTCCATTCATTCATGAAAGCAGCACGCAAGGCTTTAATCTGTGTTCTAGCAAATATTTCACATGCGATGGTGGCAGTGCTGCGTCTGCAGGGACAATATAGATAACGCTTGTTGGTTTATATGACTTGTGAGTTCAGTTTTAGTGGACCGCCTCCGTGGTTGTCCGCGTCCGCCCGGAGAGCGGAAGGTCCAGGGTTCGATACCCGGCCGCGTCATACCAAAAGACGTTAAAAGATGGTACTTGTTGTTACTCTGTCTGGCGCTCGGCATTAAGGGGCTAAAACAAGGACTGGTCGGCTCGGAGTCAGTATACTGTGTCTGAGTGGGGTATCCATGTTAAACTGCGGCATGGTATCTCAGTGAGCTAGCACTATAAATCGGCATCAGTCCGGACTAGTACAAGCAGCCACACAAACACATACACGTACATGCACGTCGCTATATAAGTGCAATAATCTTGGACGCGACGTTAAACCAAATTTCATCTCACCTCACCTCAGTTTGAGTGTCATATATCCAAGCTACGTTTTCTTTTAACACTTAACAGCATGGATCTCAGTTTGTTATACTTCAGCACACGTATGGTTCCTCTTCAAATAGTATATGACTGTAGCATTTCTTTGTAATGTATAATACCTTATCCTCCATTGCCAACGTGACACACTTTATAACTCAGCGTAAAAAAAAGACTAACAAACCTAGAAACATACTCGGGGCGAACCGGTATACAAAGGTTTCTGACTGGAAATGCAGCGTCTCATCTCACTTGGGTCGCTTTCAACGTGAAATTTCATGATAACTCAGCTTAAATAAGAATAGGCTCTTTTAGAAATCCCTAAGGAAGATTAGACAGTGTTGTATCCCCGGACAACTCTCCACCTCCGGCGCGTATACACGAAACGAAACATGACAGATTATGCATACGCGACACTTGTTTTTGGAAAACAACCAATGTGCTCTTTGTATCGACGTTTCAGGGTCAACTCATTTGATGACCCGAGTTGAGTTCATATATATACATACCCGTGAACATCCGGGTAAAAATAGGTCGTCAGCAACCCATGCTTGCCCTAAAAGGCGACTATGCTTTTCGTAAGAGGCGACTAACGGGATCGGGTGGTCATGCTCGCTGACTTGGTTGATGTGTGTCATCGTATCCCAATTGCATGGATCGAAGCTCATAATGTCAATCCCTGGATTATTTACAGACCGCCGTCATATAGCTTGAATATTGCTGAGTGCGGCTTTAACAACAAACAGGCAGACAAATCATATATATAAATATTATATGCTGATCTTTGGTGAAACCCACGAGCACGGGTATGGTGCTGACAAACCTATATACACAACCAGGGCGAACCGTGATTCGAACCCACAACCATAGGTGTCTGGCGTGCCCAAGGGACGCAACTCTGCGCAACAAATAAGATTGCATTAATGTAAAAAAATAACAATAGTATGAGTATCTTTGGCAACAAACCAAACTTCTCCATACCGACATCAATCACTGGGAAAAAAGGAAACTTCAAGAAACTATTGAAATACAAAGAAAGGAGCCAGACACTCACAGAGACCAATACCAACTTAAAATTACAACATATAATTTCTATGTCATTTGAAAAAATATTAAGAAAATCCTTCTTGTGATCATGATCAGAGGTCCACAATCATAAACCACTGAAGTTCAGTGCTCCATTTAGTATTCTTATTTTCTAATTCGTCCGGACGAACAGAAAACATTTATCAACAACACAATACTTCATTGGTTGCCATCTACCGCAGCCTACAGGCGCCAGGCTTGTTCGAGGATAGGGTGTGCAGTAATGTCTACTTGTTACAAATAGGTATAAACCATCGGAGGTTTGAGGTACTTGGTAGGGAAATCTGCACTCGGTAGTATGTGTATTCATGGATGACTGTACGCCAGGCTCCGGGGTACCGAAGAGGGATAACTTGCATCGACGTAGATCACTCTGGCACGATTCTAATACATCCAGCACCCCAGTGGATCTCCACGCCAAAGAATTCCAGACGTAACATAACCCAGGAAGTCAGTCCGATCTGAAATTGAAACTCGCAATTAATGGTCGAAATTTCACCAAGGAAGCTTTACATTACATCATGTTTACATGATGCTATCCGTCTACCGCCCAGTGGCTAAAATTCTCTGCCGCCCAGTGGCTAAAATTCTCTGCCGCCCGGTGGCTAAAATTCTCTGCCGCCCATTGGCTAAAATTCTCTGCCGCCCAGTGGCTAAAATTCTCTGCCGCCCATTGGCTAAAATTCTCTGCCGCCCATTGGTTAAAATTCTCTGCCGCCCAGTGGCTAACATGGTCTGCCGTCCAGTGGTTAACATGCTCTACCGCCCAGTGGCTAACATGTTCTGCCGTCTAGTGGTTAACATGCTCTACCGCCCAGTGCCTAACATTCTCCTCCGCCCAGTGGCTAACGTTCTCTGCTCCCTCAGTGATTAACATTCTCTACCCTCGGGGCTAACATTCTCTTCCCCCAGAGGTTAACATGCTCCGCCGCCCATAGGCTAACATTCTCGGATGCCTAATGGCTAACATTCTCTGAAGCCTAATGGCTAACATTCTCTGATGCCTAATGGCTAACATTCTCGGATGCCTATTGACTGACATTCTCGGATGCCTAATTGCTAATATTCTCGGATGCCTAATGGCTAACATTCTCGGATGCCTAATGGCTAACATTCTCGGATGCCTAATGGCTAATATTCTCGGATGCCTAATGGCTAACATTCTCGGATGCCTAATGGCTAACATTCTCGGATGCCTAATGGCTAACATTCTCGGATGCCTAATGGCTAACATTCTCGGATGCCTGATGGCTAATATTCTCGGATGCCTATATGGCTAACATTCTCGGATGCCTAATGGCTAACATTCTCTGAAGCCTAATGGCTAACATGTATCATGTTTTCACGTCAACATGGAGATTGAAACCTCAACCTTAACAAAACTTTTTAGTTCATTTGTCATGTTTGTCCTCACTGAACATGATGATGAGAGAGTGAGTGAATCTCGTTTTACGCCGCTTCTGATAATATAGTCGTGGGACACCAGAAATGGATGATGATGAGGAGGAGGAAGAGGAGGAGGAGGAACCTATTGTTTCCGAAAATTGTAAATTCAGTCTTTATCATCTTTATCATCAGTCATCTCATTTTGTGATGTGAGGTGGTAGAAAATTGCACAAATAACAACAAACGTTTAATACTTCGTCAATCGGTAACGCTACAGTGCTGTTTATCACTCATGCCACACGGAAAGGGTATTTCGCTACTTCTACACGAACATCCCAAGGCAAGGGAAGCGGCGGATACATATATTTATGAACAGTTACTTGTGATCCAACAGGTTTATGTTCTGAGAGGCATTTAGAAGTTGGAACAGTGTTTATGTATATCCATTATCTACTAAAAGCAAAACATGGTTAAGATGTTTAGATAATAAAAATACTTTAAAAAATGAGATTGAATAAGTAGAACAGGCACTCGACCATTTTATTGTTTTAAGCTGTATTTTTTTGGCAGACGAAGGTACAGATGGTTCATTTGAGTTAGTTACAGCTACACTATAAACAGGTTAAAAAGCGAAAAAAACATTTCTATATTCGGTAGAAATCTCTGATAAAAGCAGAGTAGATTTACGATTCCGACTATGTCATGAACATGTGTTAATGCATCACTGTCAAATAGTGATGATACCAGGTGTTCGCGTAAAGGTGAGCGTATCGTGCCCACCGGTGGCACCCGTCACAAACACATGCAATGGCAAGTCAATTGTTCACCTGCAAAGACACCGACACGGGAACATGACTACCATAAAATATTTTGAAACCTCTACTAAGGCCTTGTACATGTTGAATGCTGTAGCCTTCATCAAACAACTTCTGAGCAAGGGTTTTATGACGCTCTTTCAAATCTTGGTTGAAAGAGCATGCTCGATTGTATCTCAAATGTTGTCAGATGGAAATAGGTATCTGTTTAAGATATGTACATATAAAATTCACCAATTCACCATGGTTAACATGCTCTACCGCCCAGTGCCTAACATTCTCCTCCGCCCAGTGGCTAACGTTCTCTGCTCCCGCAGTGATTAACATTCTCTACCCTCGGGGCTAACATTCTCTTCCCCCAGAGGTTAACATGCTCCGCCGCCCATAGGCTAACATTCTCGGATGCCTAATGGCTAACATTCTCTGAAGCCTAATGGCTAACATTCTCTGATGCCTAATGGCTAACATTCTCGGATGCCTATTGACTAACATTCTCGGATGCCTAATTGCTAATATTCTCGGATGCCTAATGGCTAACATTCTCGGATGCCTAATGGCTAACATTCTCGGATGCCTAATGGCTAACATTCTCGGATGCCTAATGGCTAACATTCTCGGATGCCTAATGCCTAACATTCTCGGATGCCTGATGGCTAATATTCTCGGATGCCTAATGGCTAACATTCTCGGATGCCTAATGGCTAACATTCTCTGAAGCCTAAGGGCTAACATGTATCATGTTTTCACGTCAACATGGAGATTGAAACCTCAACCTTAACAAAACTTTTTAGTTCATTTGTCATGTTTGTCCTCACTGAACATGATGATGAGAGAGTGAGTGAATCTCGTTTTACGCCGCTTCTGACAATATAGTCGTGGGACACCAGAAATGGATGATGATGAGGAGGAGGAAGAGGAGGAGGAGGAACCTATTGTTTCCGAAAATTGTAAATTCAGTCTTTATCATCTTTATCATCAGTCATCTCATTTTGTGATGTGAGGTGGTAGAAAATTGCACAAATAACAACAAACGTTTAATACTTCGTCAATCGGTAACGCTACAGTGCTGTTTATCACTCATGCCACACGGAAAGGGTATTTCGCTACTTCTACACGAACATCCCAAGACAAGGGAAGCGGCGGATACATATATTTATGAACAGTTACTTGTGATCCAACAGGTTTATGTTCTGAGAGGCATTTAGAAGTTGGAACAGTGTTTATGTATATCCATTATCTACTAAAAGCAAAACATGGTTAAGATTTTTAGATAATAAAAATACTTTAAAAAATGAGATTGAATAAGTAGAACAGGCACTCGACCATTTTATTGTTTTAAGCTGTATTTTTTTGGCAGACGAAGGTACAGATGGTTCATTTGAGTTAGTTACAGCTACACTATAAACAGGTTAAAAAGCGAAAAAAAACATTTCTATATTCGGTAGAAATCTCTGATAAAAGCAGAGTAGATTTACGATTCCGACTATGTCATGAACATGTGTTAATGCATCACTGTCAAATAGTGATGATACCAGGTGTTCGCGTAAAGGTGAGCGTATCGTGCCCACCGGTGGCACCCGTCACAAACACATGCAATGGCAAGTCAATTGTTCACCTGCAAAGACACCGACACGGGAACATGACTACCATAAAATATTTTGAAACCTCTACTAAGGCCTTGTACATGTTGAATGCTGTAGCCTTCATCAAACAACTTCTGAGCAAGGGTTTTATGACGCTCTTTCAAATCTTGGTTGAAAGAGCATGCTCGATTGTATCTCAAATGTTGTCAGATGGAAATAGGTATCTGTTTAAGATATGTACATATAAAATTCACCAACTCTGCAAAGCACTAGACACACATTTCCGTTACTAATACATGAATGTTCGGCGTATGGTTGAGGTTTTGGCAACTGAAACATGTTTAACTTGACATTTGAAAGCCGTATTTCCGTACGTAAGTTAAAAGATGGTATTTGTAAAACAAGCTAAACATTCAAGATGAGAAGACGACATGTAACAAGTTTGGTGAACTATAACAATGACTGAATGAACAATTCTCTATTTAAACACTGACAACAAGCCTTTGTTATAACCGACGGGAGAATGTACGCGTGTCTTCGTCTAAAGCATTACCGCTTTAACTTAGTAAGTTCTTGATACAGCCTTTATAATTATTGACAGAGATCATTCAGGTTTCAGAATAAGCACCAGGACGTGCACGTTGAGTAATGAGTGCACTAATGGCCGCCACTTGCATTAACAACTGCAACACATTTCCTGTACATAGAGTGAACGTAGGGACGTATCCATTGAAGACTGCAGAGGGATCCGCGATTGTTCTGGCTAGGGGGCGCACTTGAGTTTAGAGTTCATCCTTGAATGTTTAATTGTGTTTGAACCTGGACTGAGTGTTGGTCATGGACGAGTCCTGGTTGTAAAATTCAGGGAGTCCAGTTCGAGTCTGGGTCGGGTGAGGAGAAATGTGTTAAACGTCGCGTTCCATATTATTGCACGTGTGTGTGTGCGTGCGTGCGTGCGTGCGTGCGTGCGTGCGTGCGTGCGTGCGTGCGTGTGTGGCTGAGTGTACCAGTCCGAACCTAATTCCGGTTTTATAGTGCTAGCCCACAGAGAAACCATGCCACAACATAGATACCACACTCACACACAGTTTACTGAGACGACTAGTCTTTGTTTTTCCCCTGAATACCGAGCACCAGGCATGGTAAGCGGAATCATCTTTAAAACGTCTTCTGGTATGACGCGGCCGCGACAAAGTAGTTTCAACGTAATGCCAATACATGTCCTTTGTACGATTCCGATTGTATGGACTATAAGACTATAAGAAATGGCACAGCGATTGGGTTTAATGTATCGCTGAACTGACGCTATAACCTGTTTGGGCCTGATGCTAATGTTCGTGAAGATCATGGTTCCAACTCGCTGGTTCATAACAATTGCACCCTATATCATGATGACTGGTCCACCCTGTAAAATACCTCTCTACAATACACCCCATATCAGGATGATTGGTCCACCTTGTGAAAAAAGCTCTCTACAAGACACCCCATATCAGGATGATTGGTTAACTCTGTGAAATAGCTCTCCTCAATACACCCCATATCAGGATGATTGGTCAACCCTGTGAAATAGCTCTCTACAATACACCCCATATCAGGATGATTGGTTAACTCTGTGAAATAGCTCTCCTCAATACACCCCATATCAGGATGATTGGTCAACCCTGTGAAATAGCTCTCTACAATACACCCCATATCAGGATGATTGGTTAACTCTGTGAAATAGCTCTCCTCAATACACCCCATATCAGGATGATTGGTCCACCCTGTGAAATAGCTCTCTACAATACACCCCATATCAGGATGATTGGTTAACTCTGTGAAATAGCTCCCTACAATAAACTCCATATCAGGATGATTTGTCAACCCTGTGAAAATGCTCCCTATAATACACCCCATATCAGGATGATCGGTCAATCCTGTGAAAATGCTCTCTACAATACAAGCGTGAACATATCGCGCCCCTCGTCTGAGCCATACTCATATTCTGTCATCTTCTGTTGAGTGAGTGTGTGAGTCATAAAACGACATTTCAGCTTAATGTGGGAGGAAATCTCAAAGTGATCCGGGTGTCAGACGTTTACCACTTGGCTTAAGCCATGAACACGGATATAGTGCTGACGAACGTAAAAACATACTCGGGGGGGGGGGGGGGGGGGGGGGGGACCTGTATTCCACCTCAGACTTGCTGAAATGCAGCTTCTGATCTCATATGAGAAAAGGGGTCGCTCGTCACTGCTTCTGATGCCAGTTGCCAGTTGTCAAGTTCCATGACAACTGTAGTCTCGCTGTTTTGCCGATAGTAAACTGTAGGAACATCAACGCGGGCAGAGCGTCTGTAATGGATGCCACAGACAGTCCGGAGGGGAAATGAATATTTTCACCCAACCCAGAATAAGGGGAATAAAGTTTTTTTTATTGCTGGATTTGTTTAATGATGTACTCTAGATTATGAAACTGACTGATGACACTCTGTCATCTTTGGGCATTTTGAAATATTCAAGATGGCCGACAAGATGGCCGCCAAAACATGAAAATATCGCTTCCTTGCTAACAGTACGGAATATGATACCACTTTTGGAGCAAATCACTAATATTTTGCTTTCATCTAATTAGAATATGGTATTCTAAATGAACTGGTATCATTTAAAACATAATTTGATTCTTAATTAAGCAAGATAACTGGCAAAATGCCTGTCGAAACATTATAAAAGTCAACAAGCACGGGATTCTTTTTAAGGATAATTGATTATTCTGAACTTTCAAAAATGAATATTGGCTCAAGGTTTTCTTCACATACATACAAACAGTTTAGGTTTCTTCCTCATCATCAATAACACGGTTAGTGAGTGGGTTGAAGCAGACACTGGGGAGGTAACCTGGCTGTATCATCAGTGATGACTGTTTATGTGGTTATGTCTGCTTGTGGTGTGTCTCGGCTACAGTTTTGAACCTGTTTTGCAAATATTGTTGACGATCTTGTGTTGGTATGGTCACACCAGGACACCCACCATGTGGCAAACCATTGGTGTTGTGTGTCCAGGCAGTAAGATGTAGTTCCACTGACTTTCAAGGCAACCATCTATGCACACTGGTCAACCTTTAAACGCTGTTCTCCCGGTAGTATTTGAATAGCTGTTTTAGCAACATACTGACCGACAGGGTTGCAATGTCGCTGCCGAAATGCAAGCAATGAAGTGGCCCATGGAGCGTTCGGTGGACCTGTTGTGACTGCACTGGCGCCGAACACTTTGACAAAATCTCTCGTTTTCGTCACCTTGACGCCATATGTTGCCGTCAGCCACTTAAGGCATATTTAGATTAGTCATTTGTGAAATTCGCTTTTCTTTTTCGGTTCATTGTAATATAAAAGTTGAATTGTTCCAAGGAAGCCCTCTACTTATCTGTATCAAAAGCAGAAAGAAAAATAGTATTTACACAATGTAAATTGATGTAAAATGCCTGTTGCTAATGAGTGAGTGTGTCGGGTTTTACAACGCTTTTAGGAATATTCTAGCAATGTCACAACCGAGAAGTCAGGTATGGGCTTCGCACGTTGATCCCATGAGGGACCTTCAGCTTAATGAGCAAATGCCTTAACCACTAGGCTACCCAACCGCCCCCGGCTATTGACCGTGAGGTAAGCACACGCTTCCTCTGAGCCAACATTCCTACATGATACATAGGCATATACTAGTATGTATGTGATAGGTAGAAGTTGTGAGTTGCTAGATACAAAACATAGGATTAAAACCTCAATTATATTTTCTATTGTATATGTCACCACGTTTCCAGTCTTATAATCACTTCCTCATTCATCTGATGCGGTCCAACTTTTCTTTTCCTCAATCACCATACTGGGATATTAACTTTCCTCATTCATAAGATTCGGGTCCTACATTTCCTCAAAACACTGATTGGGATGCTATTTCCTCATGATCACGATGCTATAATGACCTATATTGTTAAAATTAAGGAAGAGTAGAGGTGGGTCGGTTTTGAGTCATACTAGGAAGTATTATTGACCTTGGATTTACCTGATCCTTCAATTAAAAAAAACATACATTTATCATAGCACATGACGTTCAACTTTCCAAAAGTCAACTTTCCCTTTGTGTGGGACAATATTCCAACATCTCCGGTCTTTGGTATCTACATTTCACAACTTTTGATGTACAATCAAACATGCTCTTTCGAAGAGATTTTCAAAGAGCATCATACAACACTTCCATAAAAAGTTGTTTGATCGGAGCTACATGATTGAAGGCTTCAACAGAGCTTTCAGAATGTTTTATGGTAGACGTGTGGAGGACATTTACAAATTGGACCATAATTATATCCATGCCATTCTGATGTTGACTTGTACCACACGTTCCAGTGTTCATTAGCGGATTGACTTAGCATGTGTTTCTGATGGGTGGAACTGGTGGGGCAGGATACGTTCACATTTTCGCGAAAACCTGGTGACATCACTATTTGATAGTGATTTATAAACACATGCTTATGATAAAGTTAGAATCATACAATCGACTTTTTATGATTTTGGAAAGGGTTTTTTCGCTTTTACTTAAAGAAGAGTTTGGCAATGGTTGTAGCTGTTGGTTACAATGTGCTTATATTTGTGAAACATCATTATGTTATAAATTATATGAAGGCTATTTTCAACTGTAAACACTCTTAAACATATTTTTCCAATGGTCACGTTTCGTGTGGTAAGCTAATGCCAAGTGTGTGGTGCTGAGATAAGATAAGGGGAAATAGGAATCATTTTACTTATATAGCCATGTGCATGCACGTGTGTGTGTGTGTTCGTGTGTCGTGTGTGTGCATGCACTTGTGTGTTCGTGTGTGTGTGTGTGTGTGTTCGTTTGTGTGTGTGTGTGTGTGTGTGTGTGTGTGTGTGTGTGTGTGTGTGTGTGTGTTCGTTTGTGTGTGTGTGTGTGTGTGTGTGTGTGTGTGTGTGTGTGTGTGTGTGTGTGTGTGTGTGTGTGTGTGTGTGTGTGTGTGTGTGTGTGTGTGTGTGTGTGTGTGTGTTCGTGTGTGTGTTAAAAGAGGGAGGGATCTCTCTGGATGGAACGTATCTTCTGTAGAATTTTTGTAACCAACATATGTAGACATGGATAGGTTCTTACAATAGTATTTTAAGGATCCCATTCCACAAAACGATCTTAGCGGTAAGACTGTCGTAAGTTCATGTTAACGTATGGGAGTTGCGAGAGTCGTAGCGCTAAGATCAATTGTGGAACTAGGCTCTTGGTCCCATTCAACAAAGCGAACCTGTTTTTCCTTGTGGCTGATTTCTAGAGGGTCGGTGATTTTCTTTCATCAGCAAAACGGGACTCTTTGAAAATACAGGATATATCCCATGACTTAGACAAAAGCAAGTGAGTTAGTTTGACGCCACTTTACAAAGTATCTCGGTTACATCACGGCGTGTCAACTTAATGCTTGAGGAAAGCCTGTTATAGTGCTGACAAACCAAGGATCATAAGTCGGACGAATCTCAGATTCGAACAATGGTCACTGGTTCCTTTCAACGACCCCATTTAGACGTGTCAAAAACAAAATATGTCAATTTAAAAGTGTGAAACTTGACAAAACAAATTAATGATTAGAGCCAATATATTCATTGGTTTGTAGAGATAATTCAATGTACAGTTCAAAGTTAACATACAGTTTAATATCACAATAGTTGGTATTTTTATTAGGTTTTCCTGTTTTCAATTGGGTTACCATGGCTACATGTCCTTCCTGTCTTTTAATGAAATAATTAAAACAACATAATGATAAAGAAACTTGGAATACAGATCTTTGTGTATTAGTTATTTAACAACTACAAAGCAATACCACAAGCATTTTTTGTGTGTAGAAATACTGTAAGATGTATGTGGTATTGTAACATCATCAAAATTACAAGGATTTCAACCAACATAATTACCGTCTCCATTCCCTTATATCTATTAATTTAAATCCGTATCTCCAATATTTTAATTTTGATACTCAGTAATTATTGTATTTGTGTCCATAAAGGTCATTGTCACATAAAGGGCAGTTTCTTATGGGATGAACAATATGTTTTTACGGGAAAGAAAGGTATGATTTGTTTTTAATCTTATCGGTTAAATCTGAATGACTTTCAACTTAATCATTTAAACACACAATGCATGGTTGTCAAAAGGATATATTATATAGCTCTCTGTATATATCATTTTGACAACCATGCATTGTGTATTTAAATTCCTTCTAGAGTCAGTCAGAATAGCATGACACATGACTAGTTCACTGCAAGGAAGAATCTTCTAGGCATCAGACCGACTCCGTAGTCTTGTGGTAGAGCGTCAGCCCGGAGAGCGGAAGGTCCGGGGTTCGATCCCGGGCCGCGTCATACAAAAAGACGTTAAAAGATTGTACTTGTTGTTACCCTGTCTGGCGCTCGGCATTAAGGGGCTAAAAGAAGGACTGGTCGGCTCGGAGTCAGTATACTGTGTCTGAGTGGGGTATTCATGTTAAACTGCAACATGGTATCTCAGTGAGCTAGCGCTATAAATCGGCATCAGTCCGGACTAGTACAAGCAGCCACACATACACATACACGTGCATGCACGTCGCTATATAAGTGCAATAATCTTGGACGCGACGTTAAACCCAATTTCACCTCACCTCACCTCACCTCACCTCACCTCACCTCACCTCTAGGCATCACAGATTGATTCCAGTACCATTTACCTTTTACCATTTTACCCAGACTGTTACAGGAGTGACATCTAATTAAGGGAGCGGGATATTTACTTCAGTGGGAAATATATCAGAATACATTTTCTTTAAAACATACTTGCATCATCAAGGTTAGACTTAATTATAGGAGTGACATCTAATTAAGGGATCGGGATATTTACTTCAGTGGGAAATATATCAGAATACATTCTCTGTAAAGAAGAAGAATAGTGATAGAAAATATTCGTTTTGGTACAATTTCTACCAATTTAAGTTGTGCAAAAACATTGCCTTAGAGTAAGGGAGGAGGAAATATTCCATAATTGACACACACAAAATACAAAAATGAATCAATGCAAATAAACATTAATGTTGTTTTGATATAGAGAATGGACACAATAAGTAGTATTCAGGGTAAAATTCGGGGTCAGTGTGTAATTTGAAAGATTTTACTGCTTGGGGACAAAAATATGTGCTTATTTTTATTTTGACTCAGACAATCAGTTTGTATGCGCTGACGATTCCGTTTGTAATATCCTACCAATGTCATCTACAATAAACATGTTTGTTACTCCAGTTGACAAGATATGTTCCATCTTGGGAGCCTGAGAACGTCCTTAATCACATGCTCCTGTCAGACTTTAGTCCAGCCAGTTACCCATGTCATAGTGCGGCGTCCATTAAGCGCATATACAAAACACCTTTTCTGTTTACTGATTCTCCAGAATGATAATGGTAACCTCGTATACATGCGAAGTGCAGTCAGTGAGGTCCCTGTGTGCGTACTTGAAGATTATTCACAATTGAATTTGTCATCAGTACATTTTATTGCGGCGTCGGTGGATCGAAGCTTGCGTCTGGTGGATCTGAATTTTTTATTGGCAAAGTCCTTTTGGAGAGTCGTTCGATTATTTTCGGTCATTCCCTTTTTAATACGACGACGACCTTAGAACCATCAATATGGTTTCACGGATGTTAAGTATCGAACCCGGGGAAGCATTATCCATTTGGTTAATCCCCAAACCAGAAAAATGATTTTTATCAAATTACCATCAATGCCCTGAGGCAACCACGGTTAAGAATAAGGGGTTATTAATGAATAAAAGCGATATAATCCTGGCCATAGTCATAAGAACTCCCGGCCCAAAAGAGTCGATTGTACGTTTCCGACTGTATCATGAGCATAAAGGAACGTTTGTTAATACCATAGGGAGATTTATGAGAGAAAAACGTATTGAATTATAAATAACCATTTTCCTTTCCTTTCTAGGTGGTGCGGATGCTGATTGTTGTTGTTTTCGTCTTCGCCACGCTGTGGATGCCATACAGGGTAATGGTGGTCTATAACTCGTTTGCCAGAAAGAAGTACGTGGATCTGTGGTTCCTCCTGTTTTGTCGAACCATGGTGTACATCAATAGTGCCATTAATCCAATCCTCTACAATGCCATGTCGGTCAAGTTCCGTCGTGCCTTCAAGAACCACTTGTGCTGTGGTAAGTTAATCGTTTTCTTACTTTAGAATCTTTACCTCATAGATGTATTGAGTATAATACGTGGGTATAGAATTGTTGCCCCCACGCAACATGTACGGCAGCCGCCATTTGGTCATGACTTGTTTCATATCTTATTGTCTTTTGTTTTACATGTGACTTTTAGAAGACTTTGTTAGATCACACCCATGTGTGGGAGGAATAATTTCTCGATTGTATAGAAGGACCTCTGTATTCCGGACCCTTCTACTCTAGAAACTACATATTCAATTCCTCAATACGACTTGAAATTCAAGGGAGGGTGCAACTCTGCACAACGTCGTGGCGGCCAAGTGTCCGCTGAACTGTGCGTCGAAATACAATATAATCCTTGGGTTTATAACACTTGAGTATATGAAGTCGTTATATTATAGCAGTGATCTGTCTCATTGTCTTATATTATACTGATGCTGGAGATGGCGAATACCTGAGATTGATAATATTTCAGACATACATTGAATGTCTTCGTGTGGAATGGTTTCAAAGAAATGAAAACGTTTATTTGAAACATAAAACTATATCACTTGAAATATGTCCTCTGTGTACATCTGTGTATGCCTCTTTGTATTTATTGCTCGGTAATACTTATAACAGTTATCATTAATACAAATAAATAACTTAAATATATTCTGTATTAAGTGTATAGTCACATATACCATAGTGAAGACATCGCACGTGCTTCAGAACATTGAACTATTTTTCTAATTCAATATGCTTATTATCCATATACTTATTTCTGTAAACAGGTTATGTTTGCTTCATCTGATTGCCCGCTCCTCATTGGATAGGTGGAATAGTTGATTCTGTGACAGCTGCGCATAAAGCACATTGTAAAATTGTCTGTATATTTGCATCAATAAGTCATATTATTTATTGGTGATATTCAGGAGGCTTGATATTTTTTATTCATATACGCCCATCCCTATGCATGCACCCTGACGTACGCACCTGCACAAATCCCCACTAGCACCATCACACATGGCACCGCTTTAGATCACGATTCTGCAGGCAATACCCTTTGTCTTTAACTCTAAATGTGGATGGTCTCTGATCTGAGCAAGGGTATTCAAGTGTGAGTGCTCAAGTACAAGACTTGTCTTAATAATGGGTACATTTTAATTGGTTGTATTGGACAGTGAAACCACGCTGATCCGGCCTGCATCGTGTCCAATGACCTGAGGGATTAACAAGTGTCTGGTTTAACGAATCATGAGTCCTGTGTAATGCCCTTTTGAACGTATGTTGCCAGCTTTATTCGTCCGGGTTTTACGAATTAAGTGGACTGGATTAGATGGTATGGATTAACGGACTGTAAACATTCCCGTATCTTCCCTTCGTTTGAAATACAGAGCTGCACTCGCCTCATTGTCAAATACGTTAAGAGTGCTATTTTAATAAATTAATTTACACTCCCAATAGACAAGTAAATGCACGTTTATCATGTTTATCGGGGTCAATTATATGAATGATCACTGAAAGTCAGTGATGACTCCATGGCTTGTTCAAAGTTTGAACAAACGCTTAAAGTTTGTAAAAGAAATGTAGATATTATTATTATTATTATTATTATTATTATTATTATTATTATTATAATATACAGATTGAAATAAAAAATGCAGTAAAGAGGGTTTGGGTGATCCTGGCCCAGTCAGGCTGGTTAGGCTCATCATCAGCTCAGGGCCCTTGCTCCCTCTACACGCAGCCCAGACAGCGAATGAGACTTCTCCCAGGAAGCGTCGTCTAATCAAACCCACCCACAACATTTTGGAGAATGTGAAGACTCCCCAAAACTGCAGCCTTCTGCATTACCCAGATTGTCAGAAGGGCTGTATTCCTGGTAGCAAACCCGGGTACTCTCCCTTTATTATTATTATTATGTACAAATTAATTTTTTTTTAAATGCATCAAAGAGTGTTGGGGTGATCCTGGCACGGTCAGTTAGATCATCATCAACTCAGGGCCCTTGCCCTCTCCACACGCAGCCCAGACAGTGAAGACTCCCTACGCTTTAGCCTTCTGCATTACCCAGATTGTCAGAAGGGCTGTATTCCTGGTAGCAAACCCGGGTACTCTCCCAATGTCAGTCTGCAGATTGGGAGGTACCAAACCTAAGGCACCGAGATCAATGGGGAGTCGGACAACTTGGTTTTTGCGATGCAAGCATGACATTTCGAAAGCGAGGTCCGCATACTTACCATTTTTTTCCTGAATCTTGTCAATCATATTAATGGCAAAAGGGACAGAAAATTCAATGATATAAATTATTTCCTTGGACAAGATAAGGTTTGTTGGACTGCATGGGTCTTAGACTGTATACTGGCCTATTCAAAATAATTTTGTATTTGTCAAAGAGTATTTATCAGAGAAAGCTTTTTTGTTATCAAAGTTTGAAAAACTATGTGCCTTTACAGAAATATATTTCACATTATCTAACCTTAATGCTTTTTTCCAGAAGATATTTATGTACAAACAATCGCCATCACGTCTAGTCCTAAAGAGAGCGAACTCAGAGGTTAATTATATACCATTCAGGGTTAATCTTATTCGATCTGCCCAAATTGAGCCAATACTAAATATACTTAAAGGATTTCCCCTGAGACCACCTCGTGGTTATGAAAACAATAACCAAAGTCCAACCGTCGGCCTGGTTGAACAAGTAACGTTTCCTCAGTCGGACAATTGTTTCAATTGATGTTGTTCTAATATTGAATCCATGACCCTAAGATGCTCTGCCGAGATGATGCATCTTCAGTACAGCATGGAACATGACCCGTTGGATGGCAACTGTGTAGACCAATCAACACAATAGATGTTTGATTATGGCGACAAAATTCAATTAAATGTCAATTTGCTTTTGATGAAGACGGTTTCCTGATTGCCCGCCTTAACCTTTAGTGGCATCAGCTGCCTAATATCCGCCATCCCGTTTAAACCTCAACAACAGCACTTCTGTTCGCATCTATCAACTAGGTAATTTGTTCAGGGCCCTCGTAAATTTCTGAATGATATTGATTCTTCTGATAACAGAAACCGAGAGTTAAGATGGGGATAGAAAGACACTTTTTCGCCATAATGAAGGCTCTGCAACTACACCTGTGTTACTTGTGTCACTTGTGGCATCGATATTGTGGCATCGATATAAAGTCTTGAGATCGTCTGGTTTGTATACAGGCCGCCGCCGCATGGCGTTAGGCAATAAACTTATGTTTTGTGCAAATTGTTTTACCGGTAGGGCAGAACATGCTTTTCGCGAACAACTCATGTCATCACTGGTTTTTCTGTGGTCTATTCAAATAATTTTCTCAGATACTTTGCCCTTCACGCCCAGTGTAATCTGTTCCGGCGGAAAATCGAGACTTGTTAATCTCTAACGTTTCATATTAACGCTCCGTAAATGAGAAGTCATGAGAATCTGTTAATTCCGGGAGTTGAATCAACAGGCCCTCCATAATGTTGCATCCTGACCTATAGTTCCGTTAGTGTTACTTGTTCAAAATACACGAATGGCCATTGAATTCAGGGCTAGGAATCAACTGCAAGAACAATAAAGTGACGTCATCATGATGGTTTAATCTCAGTTACATCACGGCCTGTCAGCTAGTATTGGGACAGAGTATGGTGCAAGTTGTTACAATGTTCGTGAAATCGCTACGAGTACCAGTTTGGTGCTTGCAGACCAATTTGGGCAATTTTGGGACTCAAACTCGCGTCCAGCGGATCCTGACACTATAAATGAGTGAGTATGGTTTCACGCCGCCTTTAGCAATATTCCAGCAATATCACGGCGGGGAACACCAGAAATGGTCTTCAGACATTGTACGAACCCGGGCCTTCGGCGCGACGAGCGAATGATTTAACCACTAGCCTACCCCACCGCCCCTCTCACACGACAAGCAGGGAGGCACAATAATTACTTTAAACAATTCGACATCCCATGCCCCCGTATCCATAAGCGGCAAAAAAACATGCAAACCGCGGACTGGCATGAAATATCATGTCTCTTTGTTGACCTTCCACTGCAAAATGTAACCCTGCACATAAATCCAGGCGAAAAATAGCCCTTCATTCCCTACTCTGATCAATACAATATACATGTGTGCTGTCAGAAAGATGCATGATATGGCAACCTTTCCATCCAACTTTCCAAATTATGGACCACAAATGCACTTGTATACGTTTGCATGAATATTTGTCGAATGTAACAGTGAAGTATGTAATCCTTTGTACATGATCAATATGATCTGATCAGGACGGCGTAGGCTTCTCTGAACCTCTGACATTTACCAGCAAATCAGGATGTCGAGTGTTCAGTTATGAAGTTACAATTGCTAACTTTAAGTGTTACTATCTTTGGAGATATGGAAGGATTTGCAAATTGCATTTAATGACAATGAAACATCGCTTCGGTTTCCCCTTGGGAAATGAGTTCTTTGAGCTTAGACTTGTGTGATTAAACAGTGTCCCGTTGTGATATTTGAATTAAAGGGTACATGGAAGATGGAAGGGAATATGGAAGATGTAAGGACATATGAAAGACGAAAGAGCACATGGAAGATGGAAGGACATACGGAATATGGAAGGGCATATGGAAGATGAAAGACGATATGGAAGATGGAAGGGTATATGAAAGCTGGAAGGGTATATGGAATATGGAAGGGTATATGAAAGGCAGAAGGGTATATGAAAGATGGAAGGATATATGGAAGATGGAAGGGTATATGAAAGGCGGAAGGGTATATGAAAGATGGAAGGGTATATGAAAGATGGAAGGGTATATGAAAGATGGAAGGATATATGGAAGATGGAAGGGTATATGAAAGGCAGAAGGGTATATGAAAGATGGAAGGGTATATGGAAGATGGAAGGGTATATGAAAGATGGAAGGGTATATGAAAGATGGAAGGGTATATGAAAGATGGAAGGATATATGGAAGATGGAAGGGTATATGAAAGGCAGAAGGGTATATGAAAGATGGAAGGGTATATGGAAGATGGAAGGGTATATGGAAGATGGAAGGGTATATGAAAGGCGGAAGGGTATATGAAAGATGGAAGGGTATATGAAAGATTGAAGGGCATATGAAAGGCGGAAGGGTATATGAAAGATGGAAGGGTATATGAAAGATGGAAGGGCATATGAAAGATGGAAGGGTATATGAAAGATGGAAGGGTATATGGAAGATGGAAGGGTATATGAAAGGCAGAAGGGTATATGAAAGATGGAAGGATATATGGAAGATGGAAGGGTATATGGAAGATGAAAGGGTATATGAAAGCTGGAAGGTTATATGGAAGATGGAAGGGTATATGAAAGCTGGAAGGTTATATGGAAGATGGAAGGGTATATGAAAGGCAGAAGGGTATATGAAAGATGGAAGGGTACATGGAAGATGGAAGGGTATATGGAAGATGGAAGGGTATATGAAAGGATGAAGGGTATATGAAAGATGGAAGGGTATATGAAAGATGGAAGGGTATATGAAAGATTGAAGGGCATATGAAAGATGGAAGGGTATATGAAAGATGGAAGGGTATATGGAAGATGGAAGGGTATATGGAAGATGGAAGGGTATATGGAAGATAGAAGAGCATGTGGAAGATGGAAGCTTCATAACGTTTGACTCATTTACAGAAATTTACTGAAATTTCAAATAAACAGGAGTGAGTGGGTGATTTTTGATTAAATTACTGTTGATGAAGTTATAAAGGAAAATCACAGGCGAAAATGACATATTCTGGAGAAATTGTATTGAACGGGATAAAAGTACACGTAATATAAAAGTGAAATGGTACCAACTGACTACTAGTACAACGAAGCACGGGCTTCCATATCTGTGAAGAATCGAACCTGGGTCGGTAACCGCCGCCAAGCCAACGCTTCAACCACGAGGCACCCCATCGCACTAGGACTGTTGATATCAATTATCTAATGTGTGTTTTGTATTTCAAGATGATAATGCACGTGCTCGTCTTGCTAGAATTGTGACCCAATTCCTTCAGCAGATAAGTTTCCATGTCATGCCATGGCCAGCACTCAGTCCTGACTTTCCCCTATTGAACACGTCTGGGACGTCATTGGCAGACGTGTAGGTCCACCTCAAAATCCACCCTCCACTCTTTATGAACTCGTTGTAGCTCTCATCGAGTCAAGCTGACATTGGTCGACTTATCAGAAGCATGCCTCCAAGGATTCGTGCATGTCTGGCCAACACAGATGGTTTTACCCGATATAAGTGACGTTAGTTAAAATGCAAATTTCGAATTTCATCTCCGACCTCTTAAACGACATAGTACACCGCCATCCTATTAGAGCCCATTAGATCTGATCGCCTACTCCCTAACAGATATGATCAACTCATTTCCATTTGCCAGGACAATATAGCTTAGGCGATATGTCTTCATTATTCACAATATCCCCTACTTTCTTGACATAGTATGTATTTGATATCGTTAAGCTTCCTTCTAACCCGAACATGAATTTCATTTTGAAAAATACAGGTTTCGCTTTGGAGTTGGAAGCCTCTAATTTGAAACATGAAACTCAAACACGAATTCAAGGATAAATGGTTTGATTTCCCAGTGTAGTGGTTTTCATACACAGTAACTCAAAGCATAATTTCATCCATGATACATAACGCTATACACTATTCCAACGGTCCTCCCTTGCGAACATAACCCTGGCGACGTTTCGTTGTGAAGTATAACCACTACAGTGCCATACTTTTCTACAGATAAGCATTGTGATGTAGACATGGCGCTACAAAGCGTGATTGAGTTTCTGATTGTTGCAGTTCACTCTTTTGGTCTTTCTTTTCCGGGGTTTTTTTCTCAACTGTATTGACGTTCTTTCTTAAAAACACTATGGCCTCCAAGACCGCCTCCGTGGTCTTGTGGTAGAACGTCCGCACGGAGAGCACGGAGAGCGGAAGGTCCGGGGTTCGATTCCCGGCCGCGTCATACAAAAAGACGTTAAAATATGGTACTTGTTGTTACCCTGTCTGGTGCTCGGAATTAAGGGGCTAAAACAAGCACTGGTCGGCTCGGAGTCAGTATACTGTGTCTGAGTGGGGTATTCATGTTTAACTAATCGGCATCAGTCCGGACTAGTACAAGCACACACACACACACACACACACGTCGCTATATAAGTGCAATAATCTTGGACGTGACGTTAAACCCAATTTCACCTCACCTCACCTATGGCCTGCAACATGGGATGTCGCATCCTTTCTTTAGTGAAACCAGTAAAGTGCTTCTAAATAATGGTTTTATTTCCCGGTGATCTAAATTAAATGTAATAGTCTAATACATAATACTTATTATACAGTCAATACTTACGGTTGTCTGGAAGTAAAAGCTTGGTCTCTGCGTATTCATTTTTTATTCAGTATTATTTAACCTGTGATATGTCGAAGTTACGTTGTCTCGAAGTCAGATCAACATGTCTGGAGAATTTTATTGAATTGCGTTCCACATTTCAGAGGAAGTTGAGTAATTCATTGGAATCTGTCGCGGCTGATAATCGTGACTGATTATTCTCCGGCATTGACGTTTTATAGTATCATGAATAATCAGCTTTAACTCCCCACTGAAAACATGACCCACTGGTTGAGTAGCGAGGTGAGCATTAACATTTAATAAGCACCTATTCACGATTTATGCACCAATATAGACGAGTTTCGTACAACCCATGACTACTTATCAGTCCAATTATATCTAACGATCCCATTCATCAGTGGAAGTCAACCTGAGCTGACCATTTAACATGTGCCCATAAGGAGAGTGACACATTCAGCGGATTATTAACACCATCTATTGACCAATTCGCTAGCGAACCAGAGGGAGTTTATACATGTATCTATTCAGCGATTCACGTTTGTTCGAGGCAGACATTTGACAGTCAGTTCTATTACGGCGTGCCAGATTAATGAGGGAAGAGAGCCAAAAGTAACATTGGTTGAAGGCTTTTTAACACTTTGGAAAAATACGCGGGAATAGTTGTAGTGCAGACAGAACCATGAACATGATACGTGCAAATGTAAGAAACCCAACTATTAGCGGACACTGACACGACTAATGGAGCAGCGGTGCCCCTTATTAAACCACACCTGCCTTACTCAAATATGTATGGAATCTCTTTTAATAAGTGTACAATATTTGAGTAAATATGTATTTGTTGCTAAGTGAAAGGCTGCCAAATCTCCGTGAAGCGAATAAAAGCGACAAAACCCTCTACATATTCATAAGAAATACAGTAAACTACGGTTATAACGAACACGCTTATTACGAACTTGCGGATATAACGAACTGGTTTTTAGGTCCCTGTCATTTGTATATATGCTTATAACGAATTACGGTTATAACGAACTAGAATTTGTGGTCCCTTTGAGTTCGCTATATCTGTAGTTTACTGTATATGCTAAAAGATGTGTCGATTGTACGATTCCGACTATGTCATCAACTTGTGTTTATGAATCAATATTAAGTAGTGATAATATAGGTGTTCGCGAAAAGGTGAGCGTCAAATCTATGCATATCGTGTACATGTTTGGATGTTCCAGACACGCGAAACCCCTTCACAACAAACACCTACGATGTCGTTATTTGATGAAGAAATTAATGTAAAATATCGTCTGTCGGAAAATTTCATTGACAGCGTATATTTTAACACATCGTCGTTTTTGGTTACAAAATGTAATAGGTAATAGGTATTCATCTGACAATATAGCCATCATCCTGTGAAATAAAACATTGTTTCGCTGTGTAAAATAACACCTTACAATGCAACTACTTAGCCTCAATAACACACTGGTTTCCAGGTTGTCACCAGTAAGAAAATACATGATAGATCCAAACTTTCTGAACTGTTGAAATGAATATCTTCGATCGCCTTTCATGGAAATATCAGCTTTGTCAAGTCACTCGATGGATAGATATGTTAATTTACAAGAATAGTCAAATATATGTTAATTTCCTTGAGGATTTATGTTTGAGCACCTCGATGGAACTTTTTCAAGTACATGGAACCGTTGAACAAAGCAATTGGGTTTTTTTCTAATAAAAGCGACAAAAACCATTTTAATAATCAGTACATTCCGTCCATTTTACGATTCCGACCGACTATATCATACTATATAATGGGCTTGTATCTATGACTCCCTATCAATTAGTGATACCAGGCGTTCGCGAAAGGTTGAGCGTATCCTTCCCCACCGGTGGCACCCGTGACAAACACATGCAAAGGCAAGTCAAGTGTCCACCTGAACAAACACAGAAACATGCAAGTCAAAACAGCATCGGACACTATTTTGGTCACTGACACGTCAAAAGTGGAAATGTCCTCCACATTTCTGCCGTATAACTTCTTGTAAGAATTACTGAGGCCTTGAATGTTGACCAAGCAGCTAGAATCATTATCGAATCGTGATGTTACAAGGTGTTCGTAAAGGATGAGCGTATCCAGCTCCACCGGCGGCACTCATCACCAACACCTGCCGCTAATGAACATGTCATGGAACATATGGTACTCCTCAAAATCGGGAATTGCATCGTAAATTATTTTGGTGAAAATTGGAAACGACCTCCACATGTCTGCCATAAAACATTTTCGGGCGGTGGGGTAGCCAAGAGGTTAAAGCGTTCGCTCGTCACCCCGAAGGCCCGAATTTTTCTTGACATTAAGGAAAACTTGACAATTTGAATGTTGAAGTAATCCTTCTTGTGCTACGATCTTATGGGAAGCGTGTTTGGTCACTCTGAATCTTGATGCGGTTTCACTGATCTCTTGAGCATCATGAACAATATTAGGCCATCTTAAAATCGAAGGGAATCGAACCCGGGTCTTCGGCGTGACGAGCGAACGCTTTAACCACTAGGCTACCCGACCGCCCCTTAATTGTATGAAGGATTAAGGTTACGCTAAACGAGGGTTTTGTTTTACATTTAGTGGTACATTTGTTGGAATCAACAATATACTTGTTTGTACGGATTGTTATAGAACTTTGTAGTCCAGTACAAAAGAAGTGTATCTTAAGGTTTTGATGTGGGGATTTCGCAGATTTCTTTCTCACCTAACATGATACCCTTATATTGACATTCTGCGATATGTTACTTTATACAATTCTTTGATCAAACAATTAAAATGCTGATACTTACAAATAATGGTTTGTTATTTGAGGCCTTGTCAGTGAGAACAACTACAAACTTTTCATGTAGGGAAGCCAAAGTTCGGATGACAGCTGGGTAAGACAGATTGGGCTAATTCGGTTTCCTCTTTTTCAGTCTGTGTATTCTGATAACACGCTCTGACTTAACCCACTCTGAACGGCATCCAACAGGTTTCTCTTTTTTGTGATCCTTTTAGGCAAATGCTTCAACAGCATCCATAGTAAGTTGTGATCCCAATTGGCAGCGTGTCAATCAAGATATGTTTGGCCATATCTAAATGACCATCGAAGTTTGGTTTTTTTTCAACAATGGAGAAGTCACCTGTGATATTCTTACCAACAGGCAAGTTGCAGTTTCATGAATCTTAGAGTAGAGGAGTGTACATGGAGTGAGTGAGTGAGTATGGTTTAACGCCGCCTTTTTAGCACTATTCCTGCAGTATCACGGTGGGGGACACCAGAAATGGGCTTCACACATTGTACCCATGTCAGAAATCGAACCCGGGTCTTCGGCGTGACGACCGAACGCTTCAACAGTAGGCTACCCCACCATCCCTCGTGATATGGAGATAAGGTGGATGATGGGGTGATTAAGGAAAGGAAACTGTCCTGAAATTTGAACTATTGTGGGACATTTAGGGAAACATTTGGGATTTTAGGCGAGAATGTTACTTGGGATTAGAGCATTAATTCTCTTATTCAAACAGAACAAATTCAGAAACATTTGTCATTTTTCTGTTTTAGTGGAGTCGGTTTCTGGTTTGGGAAAACATTTCAAATCAATTGTCAAGAACTATACTCTCAAGTCGATACTGTGGGCTCTTGTTGTTTGTAAACCCATCCATCAGCAAAACTTGCTTAAGTCGTTTGATTTCTTTCAACGACATAGAGTAAAGCCATGTTCGTACTTTGTGCAGTCCCATTGGTTTTTGAAAGAGAGGCAACACTTTCAAATCAATGGCGTCATTGGTCTTTGTCTTTTGTTTGTGGCCTGGCTTGACATTACGAACGCTTTGTAGAATGGGACCAAGGGCCTAGTTCCACAATTGATTTTAGCGCTACGACTGTCGTAACTCCCATACGGTAACATGAACTTACGACAACCTTACCGCTGAGGCCGTTTTGAGGAATTGGGTCCTTAAAATAATATTGTCAGAACCTGTCCAAGCCTATACATGTTGGTTACAATTTTTAACGGAAGCTAGGTTCCATTCTTAGAGCTCCCTCCCCCTTTTAACACGCACACGCACACGTACACGCACATGCACACGCACGCACACACACTCTCTACTATCCAGTATTATATTACTTGTATCTTATTTAGCAAGGTTACATATGTTTATCTGAAACAAACAATAATTCATTCTGATCTTAATATTTTCACATTTTCTTTCTATACAATAGCAAATATATGCTCGGCTATCTTTTACCAAGGTGCACGATATGACGTAAAGCATAAAATCACCCACTCACTATACCAAGGTGCAGGTGTTTTACTTAGAGCCAGGTGTTAAAAAAAGACGTTGCATTTGCATTTATCCTCAACTGTAGGAGTGATATACATATCGAGATGCCAGATATCATACAGACAAGGTTGCGTTTGGGGAACTTGAATAAACTTGCAACGCCTGCCAAATGACACAAGCAAAGTCTCTCTATACAGAGACGCTATCTTCCTCTGTCTATAACCCAAAACATGTAGATGTTGTGCCTTGTGTAAAATAAGTTCTTGTTTAGGTGTTTTAATCATTCATTAATATATACAAACTCAGATAAAACGTCAACGCCAGAGAATAGTCAGTCTCGATTATCTGCCGAAACAGATGCCCTTGGGCATAAAAGGAAAACTAGTGGTGAAAATCATATGAATGAATCCATGGAAATAATGTTAAAAAGGTAATGACACCAGGTGTTCGCGAAAACTGTAATGCATGTCCCACTTTACAATTTCCACTACCGGATAGCAAAAACGGTGTTTTAAAGGTCTTGAAGCAAACTAGTAAAATGCCAGTTGACGTTAACCCTGTCCTACTTTGCTATATCACACATATATCAATATGCATCTTTTCAAATTCTGATATTATCGTGTCATCTATTCTGCAGGGATTGTCAGATCTCGACAGGTTCAGAATGTATGGTACAACCAAATGGAATAAACTGGTTCATTGGGGCGAACACAGGTGCGCACTGGCGAGCACAGTGAAAAACCTGCACAAAATGCTCTTTTCAAGCTGATGAAGAACCACTTTACCAGTCAGTGCCAAATGCTTGTCCCTTGCGTACCAGACTGACACAATGCGCCCTCTTTTTGCATATTACGGTTGCAAGCTTGTTTCATTATGCTTGTACTTGTTAGTACAAAGAGGCTTGTATTGGTTATTCATTGCAGTGAAAGCCAGATGGGTGTCATCGTCAGTTTTAACTAAATTAGCAGTCTAATTACATCATGTTATAGTTCTGTTCCGACGGATTACGATGAAACAGATTGTAATTGGTGCTTAAAGGGGGTTATTCGATCGATGTAAACAAATAGTTCCCGTTTCTTGGGGTGATCGGTGAACCAGACTGTCACGCAAAGGTAGCTCAACTTCATTTCAAATTACGTTCTATTCCGCACTGCAGTCGTGAATGTATATGAAAATACAGTAAACTATGGTTATAACGAACTCAAAAGGACCACTAATTTTAGCTCGTAATAACCGTAGTTCGTTATAAGCATATATACAGCATATATACTTCAAATGGCCGGGACTAAAAATAAGTTCGCTATAATGATCAGTTCGTTATAAGCGTGTTCGTTATAAACGTAGTCTACTGTAATGTATTCTTATACTAGTATCAAAGCAGTTTAGTCTATGCTTCAGCAAGGATCACCACCTTCATGATGAGATGGACGGGCATGTAGAGTGCAATGCAACGCTACTATTCTACTCAACTTGTGATAGGGATATTCTGTGTGACCAGGCGGGGACTGAATGTGACTGATCGACTGATCGAAGCTTTCATGCAAAAATCATTCAATACACTCTGGGAACTGACTCATTTTCAGCATCATTACACACAATAAGTAATTTATATACCATTGCATTAAGTTGCTGTTTTGGGTTTTATAACAGTAAGAAACATCTCAGTATCCCTTTCAAAAGTTGAGTAGTATATCCACTTTTGGAACCTGAGAAAGCATTACTCACAGTGCCTTGTGTTAATCCCAACTGATCAGTGGTGTTTTACGCAAACGTGACAATGTAGATTAATAAAAAAAACAGAGCGGGGCAACGGGTGGTCTGAGGCGCCGTAATTCACTGTACAGAGGTATATCCTTTGGGCACGCCAGAAACCTATGATTAAGGGTTCGAATCCCGGTTTGCCCCGATTATGTTTCTAGGTTTATCAGCCTCATACTCGTTTCGGATTTTCCTTCCACGTTAAACTGACACGCTTTGATATAGGTGGAATAGCGTTAAAAGCGGTGTTAAACTCAATTAACTCACTTATTAAAGAGCACACAAAAAATTGAATAAATTATATTTTATATAAACTGATGGCAAAAAGAACTTTACCATGATTTTAAATCACTCTAGTTTTAAAAACACAAAAGATTGATGCATGAAGCGAAATTTATAATTGAAAAGATCAAAATGTCAAAGAAATCAACATTTGAAAATATAGTCATACAGCATCCGATATTGGCATGCCAGTTGCCCTACTTGAAGAACACCCTTCCAACGTAATGGACAGAGGGAACACACATCAAAAATCGTTAAAGTTCAATGACACGTTACATTAATAGACGTGTATGACCACCCCCTGCTACATGGCACGCACAAATTCTCCGGCGCCAGAAAAAGTCATTCGTCTGATGACGTCACGTGAGATACGTCGCCATTCTTCTTGGAGGGCCTGGATCAGTTTTTGTGGTCGATGTCGAACACGACGATCCATGACATCCAAGAGATGTTCAATGGTGGGCATATCTTGGGAGTATGCAGGCCAAATAGAAATGGTAGGACAATCGGACGAAGAATTTTATCCATGTAACGTTGAGCTGTCAAATATCCGTTACCGATGACCAGTAGTATCTCCTGGCCACAAATTCCTCCACACAATAACATCCACTCCACCATACGGCACGACCTCCTGAACGCAACATGCCGCCGTGTGTTCTCCCTTTCGGCGGTAAACACCCTGTGAGTGAGTGAGTATAGTTTTACGCCGCTTTTAGCAATATTCCAGCAATATCATGGCGGGGGACACCAGAAATTCACACATTGTACCCATGTCGGGAATCGAACCAGGGTCTTCAGCGTGATGAGCGAACGCTGGTAAACACCCTGTCTTCCATCAGCTCTGAACAGACAGAACCGTCTTTTACCAGTAAAGACGACCCTCTGACAGTCACGTGGCTGCCAAAGCCTAACAGTCCGACCCTATTTCAATCTCTGACGACGACGTTGCGCTGTCAATAACTGTCCTTTGTAAGGTCTGTCAGCCCTAATTCGTTGAGTCCTGGGTCGCTGGGCCACGGTATGTCGACTAACCATATTCCCTGAGGTTATTCGACAGTGATGACGTCACTGTCAGGAATCGATTATGCAGATGCAAAGTTGGCAAGCACCGGTCTTCATTGGGCGTAGTTACCCTGATCGTGGTCTGTCTGATGTCTGCCCGTTCTGTCTGTAACGTTGCTTCAGGTTAGTTACAGCAACACTGAAACAACCACAAGTTCTAGCAATGTGGGCATGGGTGGCTCCTATCTGTATCATACCCAGGGCCCGCTCGCGTTGTTCAGGCGTCAATCGTGGCATTTCTGTGGTGTCTTTTTTTTTATCGGTGTGAGTGTCTGTATCATTTATATACCCTTATTGTGGCTTTGGCTGCCCAAGCGGTACGTGTCCACTTTTTCGCATTTTCTACAGAAACAAACGTGCCGTGGGCATGTATCATTTTCTGCATAGAGCATTGTTGTGTTTGGACTATGTGTTTTGCCTTGACTTAGTGAGAACTTGTATTTTTATTTTTGTGTGGTAAAGATTCTTTTTGTCGTCAGTTTATATTAATTTTGATTTTCATGCTCATGATGTCAATCCATGGATTCACTGGTCCAGATTCATTGTTTTACAGACCGCCGTCATGTAGCTGGAATATTTTTGAGTGCAAAGGAGTCGCGTGTTTGGATATACGATAAATACTTCCTGCGGCGAGGGTATTTGGGGGCACTTTAAAAAAAAGTACATTAGGTTTTCAGGTTTATCGTGTTGATAGTTCATCCTGTACCAGACACATTGTGGGGTTTGTCTCTATACAACTTGACCTTAGGCGGTCAAGGTCATAACTTATCCTCTATATCTGGTTCTGAATCTAATTAAGAGTATACATAATTCAATGATAACTGTTTGTGTCACAAGTAGCATACCGTGTATATTTCCATACTTATATGATGTCAAATGCAACGAAATACGACGCTACTACATCAATGTCAACTTGGAAAGATGTATGTTGATTGAGTCCCACGCCCTGTAATCTTCCCCGTTAAGGGCGTCCCTGGTTAGACTGTAATGACAGAGAAGCGGACTTATCCAACGACGTACAGTGTATATCGTATGCCAGGGGTTCTCTGGGAAATAATTCTTAAATCTCAGTTTCGTACAGGTAATCACTGTCGGATCTAACATCAAAAGGAAATCAAACATATATTAATGCATCACACGTTTCGTTGTATGACATAGGTTAAAGAGATTTTGGGGGAACTGATTCATTTAAGGTCGTAAGACACGCGATCAGTGATTCTATTCCGCGTCCCCTGTCTGTCGGGGACGTACAGACCCGCCATCAGTGCGTATGTTTCAAGACCACCGTTTGTCGGGGACAAACAGACCCGCCATCAGTGCGTATGTTTCCGGACCACCCTTTGTCGGGCACATACAGACCCGCCATCAGTGCGTATGTTCCCGGGCCACCCTTTGTCGGGGACATACAGACGCGCCATCAGTGCGTATGTTTCCGGGCCACCCTTTGTCGGGCACATACAGACCCACCATCAGTGCGTATGTTTCCGGGCCACCCGCCATCAGTGCGTATGTTTCCGGGCCACCGTTTGTCGGGGACATACAGACCCGCGATTATTGCCTGTGTTGAAAGACCACAGCTTTTTGGGGACATTAAGACCCGCGATCAGAACAACTATTTCAAAATTACCGTTCCTCAGGTACATACAGACCCGTGATCAGTGCATCTATACAGGACCGACGTTTATCGGAGCTATTAAAACCCCGTAATCAGTAGCCCATATCAACACTTCCGTTGTTAGGGCCAACCCTGCAATAAGTGCGGCGACTTCGCCTCTACGGAGCAGACCTCGCCATCATTGCAATCCATGTATTTAACTAAAACCATTGTTTTGTAAAACAGCGTACAGCGCCTGTTGTTCAGAAACACATGGTATTACTCTTTTCCATTCACTTAGATGTCACGACGATTCTGTAACCAATAAGTCCTCTTATCCGCATATCCTTTTATCACGCGAGATTTGACTGTCAACGTGAACTCGGGATACAATGTATGTTGTGACTTCGGATGGCACGCGACCTAACCACTTGTAACTCTAAATATAACGTGATTCGCAACCTGATTTATTCGATCTCACACAAAAATTACCGCAGTTTTCTAGATTACCTCAGCGCTTATTACATTCCTGTCCGAAGGTCGAGCCGTATGATCTACGCTTGTACCTAGTTAGTCGTCCGTAAATAAACCTCTGTGTGTCTTTAACCACAATGCCGCAAGGATACTGGATTTACAACGTATTTACAACTAAATTGCCTGGTGAATAAGACAACGCGGTATCGAGTTTGGACAAAAGGACCAAGTTTGTCATATGTCTTTCCGTCAGAGGTAGGGCTTCATGTCTGAGACGCCAGAGAGATTAGATTATAGGCCGCAAAGATCAGAGCTGTTCATCTAATCTGTCTGTACGGAGAGGGAGATCCGTAATGATTTTCTATCCCGTCGCTGGGACGACAAGTGATGACGTAAAAGTCTGAGGCATAACACGGTCACCTTTTACCCTTTTCATAAATCCACGTCCGTTTTATCGTGGCGTCCTTTAAAGGTTGTTTTTTAGAACATTTTTACCATTTTTTTCCCGTTTCAAATGCCCGTGTGGGTATTGGGGCAGAATGGGCACCAAAACGTATCGTACAAATTGAATCTGTTGGCCACAATGGCTGATCTGGTTGATTCACGCCTTGTACCGATACGTTGATGACTCATGTGCTAAACGTCACCGAGTATCCGATACGTTGATGGCTCTTGTGCTATACATCACCGTGTACCCGATGAGTCGATGGCTCTTGTGCTATACATCACCGTGTACCCGATGCGTTGATAGTTCTTGTGCTATACATCACCGTGTATCCGATACGTTGATGGCTCTTGTGCTATACATCACCGTGTACCCGATGCGTTGATGGCTCTTGTGCTATACATCACCGTGTACCCGATGCGTTGATAGTTCTTGTGCTATACATCCCCGTGTATCCGATGCGTTGATGGCTCTTGTGCTATACATCACCGTGTACCCGATGCGTTGATAGTTCTTGTGCTATACATCCCCGTGTATCCGATGCGTTGATGGCTCATGTGTTTTACATCACCGTGTATCCGATACGTTGATGGCTCTTGTGCTATACATCACCGTGTACCCGATGCGTTGATGGCTCTTGTGCTATACATCACCGTGTACCCGATGCGTTGATGGCTCTTGTGCTATACATCACCGTGTACCCGATACGTTGATGGCTCTTGTGCTATACATCACCGTGTACCCGATGCGTTGATGGCTCTTGTGCTATACATCACCGTGTACCCGATGCGTTGATGGCTCTTATGCTATACATCAACGTGTATCCGATGCGTTGATGGCTCTAGTGCTATACATCACCGTGTACCCGATGCGTTGATGGCTCTTGTGCTATACATCACCGTGTATCCGATGCGTTGATGGCTCATGTGTTTTACATCATTGTGTATCCGATACGTTGATGGCTCTTATGCTATACATCACCGTGTATCCGATGCGTTGATGGCTCATGTGCTATACATCACCGTGTATCCGATGCGTTGATAACTCTTGTGCTATACATCACCGTGTACCCGATGCGTTGATGGCTCATGTGTTTTACATCACCGTGTATCCAATGCGTTGATGGCTCTTATGCTATACATCACCGTGTATCCGATGCGTTGATGGCTCATGTGCTATACATCACCGTGTATCCGATGCGTTGATGGCTCATGTGCTATACATCCCCGTGTATCCGATGCGTTGATGGCTCATGTGCTATACATCATCGTGTATCCGATGCGTTGATGGCTCATGTGCTATACATCACCGTGTATCCGATGCGTTGATGGCTCTTATGCTATACATCACCGTGTATCCGATGCGTTGATGGCTCTTGTGCTATACATCATCGTGTATCAGATGCGTTGATGGCTCATGTGCTATACATCACCGTGTATCCGATGCGTTGATGGCTCATGTGCTATACATCACCGTGTATCCAATGCGTTGATGGCCTTTATGATATACATCACCGTGTATCCGATACGTTGATGGCTCTTGTGCTATACATCACCGTGTATCCGATGCGTTGATGGCTCATGTGCTATACATCACCGTGTATCCGATACGTTGAAAGCTCTTGTGCTATACATCACCGTGTATCTTATTTAAGGTTTCTGTCGTGACACAAACTGAATATTGTTGTATGATGTGTCAACTTACTCACTCAGAAGATCAAAGAGGTGACCAAGAAGCATGACTGCAAATATTTCAAATAAATGGAAGATTCAACTCGTTTTTAAACACATATCTGACGTCACTCTATTATTTAAACCCTCCATTATTTCTGAGGAAAAGATAGTTGGTTGTAAATTATTTCATGCCTACTTAATCTTGAACACACATCAATTAATGTACACTTGCAAATAATCGAACTACTGAGTTTAGATATAATTTCACGAACTAACGTGTGTTAACTCTCTTTGTTATTGAGAGGGAATGGTTTTATAGTTTTTTTTGTTAATTGTTAAACCTCATTCAGCAATATTCCAGCTATATGGCGGGGATTTGTAAATAGATCTGATAATCCAGTGATTGATATCATGAGCATCGATCCACGCAATTGGAAAACGATGACATGCATCCACCAAGTCAGCGAGCCTGACAGCCCGAGACAGCCTGACAATAGAGAGTGAGTGAATGGTTTGGGATTAACACGCTTTTAAGAGTATTCCAGTTATATCGCGACGTGTCAGTTAATGTGTGAGGGAAGCCCAAAGTGATGCAGGTCTCAGACGTTTACCACTTCGGTGAAACCCACGCGCATGGGCATGGTGCTGACAAGCCTAGAAACATAATCGGGGCCCACCGGGATTCGAACCCACAATCATAGGTTTCTGGCGTGCCAAGGGACGCAACTCTACACAGCGCATCGCGGCGCCTTAGAAGACAGGGCCACCCGTGCCCCTTGAGAATAGAGAGATGGATATATGGGACGATGAGCCCACTTAGCACTTGAATCCAATTCTCAGTGTCGTGACTGGGTTGGTATAACGCTCTCAGCGGCCTAAAGGCGACCCATTCATTCAATGGAATGTCAAAAACACTCTGCCACATCTGTCAAATGAATCGACGAATGCTTACAAGAGGCTTCAGAGAAGAATTTCCCCGAGGAAACTCGCATCCATAGTGCATCAATAACTAATTGTCCAATTCCGTTCAATGTTAAAGCAAACGGTCCATTACGAGTCTGTTGTCACAGTGCCTACGACAAGATGAGCCCCGCTCGCTCGCTCGCTCACTCACTCACTCATTCACCCACTCACTCACTCACTCACTCACTCACTCACTCACACGCAACAGCCGCGACCCACATACGTGTCTGTGTTCAGTCACCTGCATGGTTAAAGGGCCACGGTAAATCATATAATCCAGCTATAATCCAGAGGACTGAGAAACCCGGAAATCAATCACTGATCGATTACGGCTGTGTAAACTGACTATTGTGGTAGATTATTTTATTTTCCTTTATCGTCCCAACCATTTAGAAGTTTTTTGCTAAAATCAAAGTAAAACATACAAACAAAATTTACATCAAGCAAATTCGCGTTTCTTTGGCATAGAGTCGAAAGCATAGTCACATGCCACATTTATTGTACTCTGAGTGAGTGAGTGAGTTGGGTTTAACGCCGCTTTTACAACAGTATTCGCGTTGTATCGCGGCGTGTCAGCTTAATGTGGGAGGAAAGCCCGATGTGATGCAGGCCTCAGACGTTTACCACTTCGGGGAAACCCACGAACACGGGTATGGTGCTGACATAACTAGAAACATAATCGGGGCGAACCGGGATTCGAACCCACAATCATAGGTTTCTGGCGTGCCCAAGGGACGCAACTCTGCACAGTGAATTGCAGCGCCTTAGACGACTGGGCCACCCGTGCCCCCTTTTGTACTCTGAATCAAAGGACTTGCGTTTGTTTTGATGGGTCTTGATTCCCATCTTCATGGTCTTCGCTGATGGAGGGTTGGTTTCTGCAAAACCCTCAACAGCATCGTTCTGTGGTCTGGGTGTCACGCACGGGAGTATTACCATGTTGGATAATAGTCATTACAAGGATGTAAAGAATGATTGCTGCAACAGCCTGTAATCAAAACGTTTCTGAACTACAATAAATGAAGTTGATATAAAAAAAAGGGCACTGTGAACTAGAAGCATTCAGCCGAGCTTCAGATATTACACAGGACCTGCGGTTAAACTTGTAAAATAGCCACTCAAGACCCAACATAAAAGCGTTGAGTTGATCTTTACGCAACCCATGTTGCAGCGATATCATGGCGGAATAGATTGGTCATGTTTTTTCTTAAAGCTGACGTAGCGTTCTCCGGCGCTTTAATTCGCTTTATAGAGTTGCGCTCCCTTTGTCGTATCAGGATCCTTGGTCTGTCATCATCATATTGATTTCACCAAAGTAGTAAAGGTCTATGTTCTGCGTTACATGTGGTGCACTCAATCCACATTTAGCCGAAACGCTTAAGTATTACTGAGTGAGTGTGAGTGAGTTGGGTTTAACGCCGCTTTTAACATTATTCCATTATATCACGGCGTGTCAGCTTAATGTGGGAGGAAAGCCCGAAGACATGCAGGTCTCGGACGTTTACCACTTCGGTGAAACCAACGAGCACGGGTCACGGGTATGGTGCTGACAAACCTAGAAACATCGGGGCGAACCGGGATTCGAACCCACAATCATAGGTTTCTGGCGTGCCTAAGGGACGCAACTCTGCCTTAGACGACTGGGCCACCCGTGCCCCCGACTGAGTGAGTGAATGTTGTTTATTGTCGCATTCAATCCATAGGACGATTATGGCTAGGCTAGTTGTTGACCCCCACCCCCTCTCTCTTTTAACCTATCCCATCCCCACCTCTCTCTTTCACCCCACCCCCAAACAACACAACACAACACAACAAAATCCAAACCAATCCAACCACACCAAACCCGACCCAGAGTAACAACTGGTCGATTACAGACTATGAGCTGTCGGGGTCCTATTCTCACACAGCATCCCGACGGGGACCGCGAAATAACTGAATTATTATTACAGCGTTAAACGATTATTTTTATTACGAGCACAAGCTATACCAGCATGTCAGTCCTCTGATCCAAGAACAATCCATATACATGCATCTAGTAACAGACACTAACACCTAATAACCCCCAAACCCCCGTTTGTGAAGCTTAAAATCAATCTCATAAAACCAAATCAAACGCTATAACATTTTGTTACTTCCCATGACCTTTATAAAGACCAGATTAATTCCCAATTCCGAATTCTGTTTATTCAAATCTAAGGTTTTTACAACTGAATGTCCAGTTTTTTCCTCTATGTCGTGCTGCCGTTGAATACTGGTATAACACAAAACACGTCTGGTTTGTACTGTCAGAGGGCAAAGTGAGTGAGTGAGTGAGTGAGTGAGTGAGGAAGGGAGGGAGGGAGTATATAGAACACGCTTTCATTTAGAACAGCTATAATTTGTTTGTTTGTTTGTTTTTTAACGCCGCACTCAGCAATATTTCTGCTATATGACGGAGGTCTGTAAATAATCCAGTTTTTACCAGACAATCCAGCGATTGACATCATGAGCATCGATCCATGCAATTGGGATACCATGACATGCATCAACCAAGTGAGCGAGCCTGACCACCCGATCCCGTTAGTCGCCTCTTGCGGCAAGCATAGTCGCCTTTTACGGCTGGCATGGGTTGATGAAGACCTATTCTACCCCGGATCTTCACAGTTCAGAACGGCTATGAACCAAACAACTCCCTATGTTGTAACAGAGATCACTACTGTCGGTATATAGCCTCAGTTTAAATGTGGGTGTGAGTATTATTTCAGTGCGCATTTATATATATATATATGATACGGTCATTTCTATTACCTGTATATGAGTCAACATCAATACATTGTACAACTTTGTGAATATCAACTTTGTGACATACAATCAGTGAATATCCGGGTCACCCATGCTTGTCGTAAGTGGCGACTAACAGGATCGGATGGTCAGGCTTGCTGACTCGTTTGATGCATATCATTGTATCATAATTGCATAGAGCGATGCTGACAAACCTAGAAACTATTCGGGGCGGACCGGGATTCGAACCCACAATCATATGTTTCTGGTGTCCCCAAGGGTCGCAACTGTGCACAGGGAATAGCGGCGCCTTAGACGACTGGAACCCGGGCCACATGATTCGAAGATTTGTTGGCTACTGGTGTCCATTTTTACAATTCTAAAACGAGCAACTTGGGAATATTTTTTGCATCCGCGATCAACACAACAGCGCCTGAGAAGACAGGGCCATCCGTGCCCCTACAAACTGTGATCTGATCGTTTGTTTACGTGCGATACGTTGCTCAGATTGTTAACCAGTGGATTCTCTGACCAATAGGGTGCCGTGATGTAACTAGACCATATTCACCCACTCACTCATTCATCCTCATGTAGTGATACGTTCAGAGCAGTGAGGTCATTAGGGGCCAGCGATTACGTACACATGGTTGAAACTTAGATATTAAGAACTCCATATTCAGACATTCAATGTGTACCCAAAAAGGTACACGCAAACCCAGTTGGTTAAATCGTAAGGTAGTTTAATGGTTTCTAAGAGAAGCATCCTTCAAAATGACTTCTCTTTTCTGAAGAGAAGTCGGGGTGACCTGCATATGTCTCATGTTAGTATCGGCCTAATAACCCAAGCCCTATACCCCTGCATCAAGAAGCATCGTTGTCAAATAAGCTCTACATATACTTCACGATTCCACTGCCCACCATCACCGAACGCCGTTAAAACCTTTAAGAGCTATTATAAGAGGATTGCAAAGCTTACATCCATAATCTTTACCTTGCTACGTAAGTAACCAGTGACCTCCATAGTCTTCCCCTTGCTGCGTAAGTAATCACTGACCTTCGTAGTCTTCGCCTGGCTACGTAAGTAACCAGTGACATCCATAGTCTTCCCCTTGCTACGTCAGTAACCAGTGACCTCCGTAGTCTTCCCCTTGCTGCGTAAGTAACCATTGACTTCCATAGTCTTCCCCTTGTTATTGTTGGGAAATGTAATTGTCTGAACGAACATTGTATGACCTTTCAGTTGTCGTGTATATACATCGGCACTCATCCACATTTCTCCAGAACCATGTTCTTACAAGTTTAAACTTTTCCCCTTGCTACGTAAGTAAGTACTGACCTCCGTAGTCTTCCCCTTGCTGCGTAAGTAACCACTGACTTCCATAGTCTTCCCCTTGCTGCGTAAGTAAGTACTGACCTCCATAGTCTTCCTCTTGCTGCGTAAGTAATCACTGGCTTCCACAGTCTTCCCCTTGCTGCATAAGTAACCACTGACCTCCATAGTCTTCCCCTTGTTATTGTTGGGAAATGTAATTGTCTGAACCAACATTGTATGACCTTTCAGTTGTCGTGTATATACATCGGCACTCTTCCACATTCCCCCAGAACCATGTTCTTACAAGTTTAAACTTTTCCCCTTGCTACGCAAGTAAGTACTGACCTCCATAGTCTTCCCCTTGCTGCGTAAGTAACCACTGACCTCCATAGTCTTCCCCTTGCTGCGTAAGTAACCACTGAACTTCGTAGTCTTCCCCTTGCTGCGTAAGTAACCACTGACCTCCATAGTCTTCCCCTTGCTGCGTAAGTAACCACTGAACTTCGTAGTCTTCCCCTTGCTGCGTAAGTAACCACTGACCTCCATAGTCTTCCCCTTGCTGCGTAAGTAACCACTGACCTCCATAGTCTTCCACTTGCTGCGTAAGTAACAACTGACCTCCATAGTCTTCACCTGGCTACGTAGGTAACCACTGACTTCCACAGTCTTCCTCTTGCTGCGTAAGTAACCACTGACCTCCATAGTCTTACCCTTGTTGCGTAAGTAACCACTGGCCTCCGTAGTCTTCCCCTTGCTGCGTAAGTAACCACTGACCTCTGTAAAATTCCCCTGGCTGCGTAAGTAACCACTGACCTCTGTAAAATTCCCCTGCCTGCGTAAGTAACCACTGACCTCCATAGTCTTCCCCTGTATACTTAAGTAACCACTGACCTCTATAGTCTTCCTCTGGCTGCGTAAGTAATCACTGACCTCCATAGTCTTCCCCTTGCTACGTAAGTACTGAGCTCCGTAGTCTTCATCTGGCTACGTAAGTAACCACTGACCTCCATAGTCTTCCCCTTGCTGCGAAAGTAACCACTGACCTTCATAGTCTTCCCCTTGCTATTGTTGGGAAATGTAATTGTCTGAACCAACATTGTATGACCTTTCAGTTGTCGTGTATATACATCGGCCCTCTTCCACTTTCCCCCAGAACCATATTCTTTCAAGTTCAAACTTGATTTGCCGATTCAGTTATGGTTGATGTTCCCATTATTTGATACATTAATACGTGGAAGGTTTAAAGGTGGACACTATGTTCCGTAAATATGAAACCTCCACGCCAGAGAATAACATCTCCCGTCTGGATCTTGACGTAATTAGTGCCCTTTGGAACGGAGACATTTTCTCCGCGTAATTAGGGTACTCGGTAACTGTTAGACTGATATATATCTCAGTAATTGTGTTGAAGGCAAAATAATTACTGTATTCAATCACATTTGCTGAAACTGTTAAAATGACCCGAGCGTAGCCCTTATTTAAGTATGAATGGTCTCTTATGTGCGATATTAGTAAACGTAAGACGAGTTGACCTACCATTGATTGATTGGAATATATACAATTTTAGTGTGTTCAGTCCCGTGTACGTGACTTAGTGGCGGGTGTACAGGTAGGGCAGAACATGCTGACCCTTTTCGCGAACACATGATGTCATCACTGATTTTCAGTGACCCATTTATATAAGTAACCAGTGACCTCCGTAGTCTTCCCCTTGCTGCGTAAGTAACCAGTGACCTCCATAGTCTTCCCCTTGCTGCGTAAGTAACCACTGACTTCCATAGTCTTCCCCTTGCTGCGTAAGTAACCACTGACTTCCATAGTCTTCCCCTTGTTATTGTTGGGAAATGTAATTGTCTGAACCAACATTGTATGACCTTTCAGTTGTCGTGTATATACATCGGCCCTCTTCCACTTTCCCCCAGAACCATATTATTTCAAGTTCAAACTTGATTTGCCGATTCAGTTATGGTTGATGTTCCCATTATTTGATACATTAATACGTGGAAGGTTTAAAGGTGGACACTATGTTCCGTTAATATAAAACCTCCACGCCAGAGAATAACATCTCCAGTCTGGATCTTGACGTAATTAGTGCCCTTTGGAACGGAGACATTTTCTCCGCGTAATTAGGGTACTCGGTAACTGTTAGACTGATATATATCTCAGTAATTGTGTTGAAGGCAAAATAATTACTGTATTCAATCACATTTGCTGGAACTGTTAAAATGACCCGAGCGTAGCCCTCATTTAAATATGAATGGTCTCTTATGTGCGATATTAGTAAACGTAAGACCAGTTGACCTACGATTGATTGATTGGAATTTATACAATTTTAGTGTGTTCAGTCCCGTGTACGTGACTTAGTGGCGGGTGTACAGGTAGGGCAGAACATGCTGACCCTTTTCGCGAACACATGATGTCATCACTGATTTTCAGTGACCCATTTATATAATTTTTACAGGTATTTTGCCTTTTTCGCCCAATGGAATCTGTTTCGTTGAATAACTGGTGTTGATGGGTTTTTTTATAAATAACAAAAATATCACTCACAATTTAGATAGGAATGTCCTCTTGTATGTGACATAAGAAGTGCGAAACCATTTAACTATTTGTACCTTGTACGTGACATGAAAGGAGTCTGGTTTTATTACCTGTTCAGGGGCAGTTGGGTAGTGGATAAAGCGTTGGCTCGTCACTCCGAAGATCCGGGTTCGATTCCCCACATGGGTACATTGTCCCCGCTGTGATATTGCTAGAATATTGCTAGAAGCGGAATAAAACCATACTCACTCACTCACTCACTAATTTCTTGTCCCATGGAGTTATATTTCGTGGGATAATCGAGACTGGTTACTCTCTGACGTTGCCGATTTATAGTAATCACTGGAAGCTGACATTTGGTCCTCTGAATAGTCTTGTCACACTGGAATGTTAACAGGGTGTTTTTAGACCTGTTCCCAAACTGATGAAACTATCAAATTACTTGTAGCATTGAAGGGTTGTAAGATTTTCAGAAAACATGAAGCTATCATTTGTATTTTGTAAGACTTATTTCCTCACTCTTCTCCCAAATGCGTAGATCGATGCTCATGATGTCAATCACTGGATTCCTTTGTCCAGTCTCGATTAATTACAGACCACCGTCACATTGCGGCAGTAAGTGAATTGGGTTTAACGCCGCTTTGAACAGTATTCCAGTTATATCAGCTTAATGTGGAAGGAAAGCCCGAAGTGATGCAGGTCTCAGACGTTTACCACTTTGGTGAAACCCACGAGCACGGGTATGGTGCTGACAAACCTAGAAACATAATCGGCACGAACCGGGATTCGAACCCAGAATCATAGGTTTCTGGCGTGCCCAAGGGACGCAATTCTGCACGACTGGGTCCGTGTCCCCCATATAAATGTAATAATAAACAAACGATATTTCTTCTCCGGGATTATGTTCCTCTCAGATTATAATTACACCTTTACATTCACTTTGCTATATATTCGAGGTAAAAAACGTCACGTATTTCACTTGCAATATGAGCGCAATATGTAAGACTATGCATGCCCCCCAAGAAATTTAAGATGGTTGTCAAATTGATATGCCAATATGTTGTCATGCAGAATGTTTTTTGATTGATTTGGAACTACATTCTTACCAATAACTATACCGTCACATAAACTCCAGGACATGAGAAAGGCAACCTCGTATATTTTTAAAGCAAAAAAATAAAAAAGTTATATTTTTTAATGGTGATTGTTGTATATTGTAAAACAGGGTAATTTTAAAACGTTTGCATAAACACTGACAAATCTAGCGGAAGAAATTAATTTTTTGACATGTTTTACGTGGTTAACACTTTCAAAATGTTAGTAAAAGCAACTATCCAGTCAATATCGGGTGTGTCCTCCTCCAGCTTCGATGCAGGCTCTGACACGGCGCTGACCAGAGGAAATCAGACGTCTAATGGCGTGCACAGGCATCGGAAGCCATTCTGCCTGCAATGCCTGTGCTAACGCCACTCTTGTCTCTGGGTGTGGCTGGCGTTGCCTAATCTGTTATCCCAGGTGGTCCCACAGATGTTCTATTAGAGACATGTCAGGAGATCTTGCCGGCCAAGGTAGACGGTTCACGTTGTTGGCGTTTAAAAATGCTCTGGTAAATGCGGGCTGTATGAGGCGTGGCGTTATCTTGCTGGAATAACCTTTACGGGTGACGTTGAAATGGCAACACAACTGGCGTTAACACTTCATTAATGTAGCACGCAGCTGTAAGATTGCCATCAATAACATCCAGATAAGTCTTCATGTCTCCACAAATCCCACCCCAGACCATCACACTGCCGACACCGTATGGTTCAATTTCCTGCACGCAACAACGTGCTGTCCGTTCCTCTGGCCTCCGACAAATACGCACCCTGCCACCTGCTTTGAAGAGTTGGAACCTGTTCTCATCGATGTCCAATGTTAATCGAGGCATAACCACTTTCGGCAACTGAATGTGCCAATGACAAAGAACATTTTCGCACCCGTTTTATACCAGATTTGCATACAGGTATTTATCAAAGGGTCACGCCTTTTTCCGACCAATAAGGGCATTTTCACACACAGAACGTGCATTTGGCGCATGTCAGTGGTCTAGTGGTAGAGCGTCCGCTCGGTCAGCGAAAAAGTCCGTGGTTCGATCCCCGGCCGCGTCATACCAAAAGACGTTAAAAGATGGTATTTGTTGTTACCCTGTCTAGCGCCCGGCATCAAGGGGCTAAAACAGGGACTGGTCGACTCGGAGTCAGTATACTGTGTCTGAGTAGGGTATTAGGTTAAATTGCGTTAATATCTCAGTGGGCAAGCACTATAAATCGGTATCAGTACAAGCAGTACAATCAGCCACACACACACCTGCAGTGTAAGTGCAATAATCATGAACTCGGCATTAAACCGAGTTTTCTGCATGTCTTTTCAAATTTCTTGAATTGATTCATGACTTCTTGATAATAACGAAAAATTTACCTGCCTTTGCATGTGTTTGTGACTGGTGCCACCGCTGGGGCAGGTTACGCTAACCTTTTCGCGAACACCTGGTATCATCACTATTTGATGGTGATTCATAGACACATGCTCATAATATAGTCGGAATCGTATAACTGGCTTTTGGCAGAGATGTCTTATGATTATGGATTAAATTGAGTCGCTTTTATTTATAATTATCGACTTTTTGGGGTGATGGAAACACTAACCAATATAGTTCCCTAGTGATACTAACGTGTACTAACCTGTTTGTTGCCCAGTCGTCAAAGGCACCGCAATTCGGTGTACAGAGTTGCGTCCCTTGAGATCGCCAGAAACCTATGTTTGTGGGTTCGAATCCCGGTTCGCTCCGATTATGTTTCTAGGTTTGTCAGCACCACACCTGTGCTCGTGGGTTTCACCAACGTGGTTAACATATGAGACCTGCTTCACTTTGGGCTTTCCTCCCACACCAAGCTGACACGCCGTGGTGAAACTGGAATATTGTTCAAAGCGGCGTTAAACCCAACTTACTCACTCTAAGTTCACGGGTCTTTCTTTTTCGTGACATTGCAGTAAATCAGGTGATGGTGGTGTTGGGTATTTAACGAGCGCTTCCGGGACAGCCGATTTCGCACTCGAAGAAACAGTTCCCAGTTCTCACGAGTAGGAAACAAGCTTTGATTATACTCCCAAACTAATCTAGCAATTAAGCGAATGTTATTTGTTTGTTTTTTCGTAGGTGACAAGAAGTCTCAGACCCCAACCTACATGTACAGCGAAATGGCGACCGAGTCAATGGCCCGTCGACAAACAGTAATAGGGCGCCCCTCCCACGACGTAAGGACAAATGGGAAGGGATGTGGGGAACAAAGATACACTTAGCCCCGCCTCCCCCCAAGTCTGACAGGTGACACATGGTCATTATCCTCAGCGTAGCCCCTCCCACAATTCCCAAATATGGTAGTCCCAGGCATTACTGACGGTGTATTTTAAGTCTGCATTACTGATGAGTGTTGCCTATAGTTTATTTTGCATGCTGATGTTATATTAGTAATGAAAGCACATTCATTTCCTTAGGTGGCATGCTATTTATACTGTGTTCCCATGTACAGCATGAAAACAATATCGCACGTACATGTATAGAGAAAAAGGTAATTTAAGGTACCGACGTTTACTACAATATCTGAAAAACTATTGGACCTACTCCAGTCAAAGTTGGTATGACATTATTAAACAGTCATACATAACTGGATATTACATTTAAAGACAATCGGTGCACGAATAAAAAATCTGTCTTTTTAGCTATCACTATATTTCATCAACAACCACACCTGTTCGTCAAGGGTGGGACGCACGTTGAGGCGCCCAACGCTAACACCTTATTCGTGCGTGCGTGCGTGATTCCCGTGCACCCTATCGAGTTGAGTTGATTGGTTCAACAGTGTCATATGGCCCTGTGACGCAGGGGTAGCATTATGCAGATGGCTGTTTCAATGAATGCTCGTTCCACCCGTGTTCCAACAGGTGTGGTTGTTGATGAAATATAGTATATTCACTCAAATGAAAATAGTCGAACGGGTGTAAAAGTGTACGTGTCTACATCCGATTGCTTTATACAGTCTTCAAGAACATTCCTTTCATTTATGGTTGTTGAACTTGTAAATACACTCTTCAAAAAAAGAAACGCATATTGTTTTGAGAATTCCAATTAGATTTTTTTCCAAGCAATCGTCATAAAGACAATTCTTATGTTTGATTCCCGTTAATCATGTCATGTTTGTTGTGCATTGCGCACAAACGCATCTCAAAATGTTTTTTTGTATACGTTTATCAGCAGAAATGCAAAGGATGCACGGAAATTGCTTTCAGAAAACGTTTTCAGCACAATGCACGTGCAAAATGTTGGATACAAGAGTAGAAACCCTGACTATAAAAGACCGTACAAAATTCATCAGTACATTGCGAATTTTCCTACGAGAACGGAGATCGAAAAATGTCAAGATTAACTGCAGCTGACCGAAATATCGCCATTGGACGTTTGGAAGCAGGGGAGTCCCAGTCTGCCGTTGCAAGACACTTCAACGTTCACCAAAACACCATATCTCGACTATGGGATCGATATACCCGCTCTAATTCGACTCAAGATCATCCCAGAAGTGGAAGACCGAGAGTGACCACCCCTGCTCAGGACCGGTACATCCGGTTGCATCACCTTCAGAATTTATTTGCTACAGCAACGCACACTGCAGGACAAGTGCCTGGTATGCGAAGAGTTTCCGACCAAACCATCAGAAATCGTCTGAGGGAAGTGGGAATTAGAGCGAGACGACCAAAAGTTGGACCTGTCTTGCGACGTCTACACCGTCAACGACGTGTCCGGTGGTGCAACAGAGTACAGACATGGGATCTCAGTAACTGGCGACGCGTTTGGTTCAGCGATGAGTCACGTTTTCTTCTTAAACGACGGGATGGAAGACAGCGTGTATACCGTCGTCGACATGAGCGTTTTGCGCCGAACTGCGTTCGACAGGTGGACCGATTTGGTGGAGGGAGTGTCATGGTGTGAGGAGCCATATCCTACACGGGTAGATCACAGTTAGTGGTTGTCCAAGGCAAGCTTACAGCAAACCGATACATAGACCAAATTCTGCATCCTCACCTCCTCACAACTTTGGACCGCCAGAGGGAGCTGTTCCAACATGACAACGCTCAGCCCCACACGTGCAACAGTTAATTTCCTTGTTAATGAGAACATCAATGTCCGATTGAACATTTGTGGGACGAACTTGATCGACGCGTCCGTCAACGTCACCAGCTTCCACACACACTGGCACAACTCGCCAACGCCTTACAGGAGGAATGGCGAAGAATTCCCCACGAAAAATTCCGAAGACTTGTGCAATCTGTGCCAAGGAGGTATCGAGCAGTGACGGCTCCAAGAGGTGGTATGACCAGGTACTGACCATGACGCCCCATTGGGGTTATACATGTGCAATGACTGAACTGAATTAATGCTGACAATGACGACAATGCCTTTGTCGATCACTGTCTAATTTAATTTTCATTGTGTTCACGCATATTCTGTGTAGATACTTATACATCCGCTTAATAAATATCCTTATTTTTTAACTATGCGTTTCTTTTTTTTGAAGAGTGTATGTGTTGTCATAGTCTTCAGTAGACAAGTGTACAGAGTCGCATGGTATGTTGTTTTATGCCGTTCGCGCTGGTCAGATGGGGTTGGCGATATAGACTTTACCACATGTCCCCTCCCCTCTTTTAAATTCCATTTTTTAAATTTGTGAATTAAAGTCTATTACCCTTTTCTAAACATTATCTTAAAGTGACATTATTATAGATAACAACCCATTAACTTCCTATCATGCATTGTCCTCGTTTAGCTATATTCCGTTCGGAGGAATATATATTTGTGCTCTAATATACTGAACAAAACCTTAAGGGATCATGATCATGTTTAATGATATATTTATTAAATTGTTTGTTCAGTCTTCACTACAAAAAATATACAAAAGATATTCGTGATCCCAAAACTATTTTTGTTTAGTATACATCAATTTGTTCAGATTTCCTGTACTAGAATTCAGCCTGAGGCTTTTATCACCGAATCATCCGAGCGCGGCAGGGCCCTTAATAAGAAAAAGATTGAAGATTATTTTTCATCTCCCAAACAATTCCTATCGCCAGTATACTATCATTCTGAAAGATAAGTGGATTTTTCATGACAGGTTAATTTCAGCACATGTCATTTGCTCTCTGCAAATAATTTGATCAAAGTGAACTTTATTGATTTTGTATGTTATGTGCTTGCAAACATGCCGTCACTGATGTGCAAAACAAAGTAAGCTGCCATGGAATAAACAATAAACAATTGCACCGTTTTCCTCCCTTGATCGAAGTGCATATTTCTATGTCTAAATTTGGAGGCTGAAATATTGCCGAGCGATGCGTTAAACAGCATACAAACAAAACCCCGTTAACCCGGAAACCTCGTATTCCGGGCGATTTACTTTTCGGAATGTCTACAATATACAAATCACATTACAGTCAACAAACAGGCTTAGGTTCTTTTCCGGAACTTTGTCAATCCGGACGGCTTCATTTTTGACTGTCCGTATTGACGGGGTCTTACTGTATATTGTGTTTCATGTTTCAGGTTCGTTTCATGTTTCAGGTTGGCTCGACGTCTCTGTGAAACTGAAGGCAAATGAAGCGTTGATGTTTGAACTTTTTGACCTTCGACCTTTACGCAGCACACCGCCAAAGAGAAAAGTTCAAACATGACGAATGAACCTTCTACAGGGACGATCTCGACTGCAGCATGTACGGCGTAACATGAACACTGCGGAAAAAAAGAACTGTTTTGGGTAATGTCTCATCTTAATATCAGATGAACGCCAAACGGGATGCAGATCTCTGACGTCTTCCTTCTGGGAAGCCACAACGGATATACTTCAAATAGTGGAAGGATCATAGTCGGAGCAAAACCTTGGATTCGAACTCACGACCAACGGAATATGTCCAAACTGACACCGACACAAGGGTGCCAAGCTGTATGCGGCGCATTTGACCATAAAACTATTTGAGCCAAGACAGACCAACCTGTAGCCAGGCTAAATAGAGGCTTGCGCAAGAGTGAGTGAGTGAGTGAATATGGTTTTACGCCGCTTTTAGCTATATTCCAGCAATATCACGGCGGGGGACACCAGAAATGGGCTTTACACATTGTACTCATGTCGGGAATCGAACCCGGGTCTTCGGCGTGACGAGCGTACGCTTTAACCACTGGGCTACCCGACCGCCCCGGCTTGCGCAAGATACGGTATCTTTTTTGGTATGGTTAACTGTATTAACTGATATAGGTATGTGTCTTGAAGATAGAAGACTGGGATCTGTAACTTTATATCTTGTCCTTGTCCCGACTAAAGGCACGTGAAGAACATAATAGTACTGAACATCCATTGGGGCATTGTGTTCAACGCTATATTGCACCGCAATGGGTATGTAGCACTGTATTGATTATGCCCCTAATAAAGTATATCTATTACAAAGCTGAAGACAATAAAACATTCCAGACACAGCCTGTGAGAAGGTGTAGCAAGGTTGGTTTCATAATAATCTAATTATGTGATATTCAAGCATCATGTTTGAAGACTCCATTTTCGGCAAGCATTGGTCATTGCTCAATATTCATTTTTTCAAGTGATTAATTCTGGTACACTTGTCATTGTTTTCATTTTAAAGTTATTTTTTCAAATATCTCACACATTAATCTGAAAATACCTCAGTTACTGCCCACAAGACGACGTGTTTCTTTTACATGGTGAAATTATACACTGCCAAAAGAAACGCGAACCATATAAACATATAGAGAAGTATGTACGTTAAGAGGAGATGTTTCCAATGTGTACCAAATAATGACAAAACTAACAAACAGTCAAGTGTTACCACAGTGTCTTATTCTTATCACGATATGCTACACGTGATTGCCAAACTGTACACGCTAATCCTGCACGAGACAAACGGTGCACCTCAAGAGATGGATCTATGTCGTCACGTGATGCGTCCATGAGTGTCGCTTCACCCAACATATGTTCGTTTATGGATCAAACCAATCTAATATCTCTTGAATACCAATCTCATTAAAATCAGATCTTAGTTCTCGCTACCGCTAAACAAAGATCTGAGGACATCCAATTACGGGTCACGTCAAACCGACCTTGAGCGAACTTGGACCGACCAACGGAATGACCAATCAGAAGGCAGCTTTCTCGTTCTTTACGGCACTAATTTCAAATTGGCGACTACGCTTCGAAACATATTTTGACAAATTCTCGATTACAAATTTGAAACCTGAACAAAAGAACATTCTGGAATGGCTAATAGATGGTCTAGATTGTATGGATACAGTCGTTAAACCCCTAACTATCGTTCGGAGTTAAAGTTTTCGAGGCTGCATGATCAGAAATCACATTCCGACTGTCACTTTCATAATCTGGTAAGCGATGCTCTGATTGGTCGGATGAAAGGTCGTTCTGACGTGACCCGTAATGGGATGTCCTTAGATCTTTGTTTAGCGGTAGCGAAAACTGAGGTCTGATTTTAATGAGATTGCTTGAATACGAGTAAGTATTCATATATTAACCAACATGTATAGTATTCGCGTTTCTCTTGTCGGTGAGTAATATGCTAGAGTCATCATAAAGATTGGCGTATATATAACACAGTGACGGAATGGCAGATGTCGTTATACTGAAGAGAGAGGCACAGCGGTTGAAGGTTCGATTTACAAAAAATGTACGTTGTTTGCCAACCTTATTTTATAATTGTTTTTTTGTCAGCTTCGTCATGTCAACTAGCAAGATGCCCAGACAGAATACGATGGTTATCGATGACATTTTGGGTGGTTATTTTAGGAAGTGTCATCAGTAGCATGTGTTTTTAAAGTAATATTAACACAGAAATAGTTTATATGTAAAGGCTTAATTTTTATGTTTTTTGTCATAATCTGTTTTGATATTTCATGTTCACTAAAACAAGGTTTCATGTTCTAGCGCACGCGGTTAAAACTGAACAGAAAGTTCATTGACCTTACGTCTCTTTAAAAAAATTGATACAGCGGTTTAAGTGATTTAGCAATTTATCAAAACTTTAATATTATAAAACCCACGTGTTGGCGTAAATGTCAATGCCTCAAGAACATACAACAGTATCAAGTTAAAGGCAACAACCAACGCCCACCTTGGTGTATTCTACTTCTGTTTTGCTTCATGGGAAAAGGCGGTATTTCAATTTTTACCATTATGATTTCATTCTTAATACATTTCAACATTTAACATTCATTTAATCGATTCATGAGAAACAAAAAATCATGACAGTTTGTTATTCAGGACCGTAGTAATCAATCCGATTCAGGCTTTCTTTTTGAAGCTATTCTTAAGCAAAACGTTTTGGGAGGTTTTCATATATGGTGGCACGGGTGAGCTGGCGCCCAAGGCAACTCAATTAGCTAAGCAGAGTTGCGTCCCTTGGGTACGCCAGAAACATATGATAATCTTGGTTCGCCCCGATTATGTTTCTAGGTTTGTCAGCACCATACCCGTGTGGGACCTGCATCACTTCGGGCTTTCTTCCCACGTCAAGCTGACACACCGTTAACAACTGGAATACTGTTCAAAGCGGCGTAAAACCCAACTCACTCACTTTTATATATGGGTTATCAATGATGTATAAACTCAACGACAACTTGTGGCAATTAGCCCTCGGTACAAATCTGTGTTTGCAATACTTAACACATCAAGATAACAGAATATTATCAATATTAATAAGTATGCTTATCTCTACGTCAATAATATTTGTGTGTTTACTTGTATTGTTTTATTGCATTATTCATGAATAATAGCTATACATATGTGAATCAATTCAATTTTGATTTGTCATCGTATTCATTGTACACTGGGTTATTGATTGATTAAAATGTATGTCATATGCTCGCGTACTGTGTTTTCGAGCCCCTAAAAAGTATTTCTCATTACGTGTCTAATAACAATCGCAATACACTAAAATAAAGTCTTACCTTTGAAAACATTCATTTCTGTTTACAATTGGATAGTCAAATGACCACCTCTTGTGAAATTAATCGTGAGAATGCCTCGTCAAGCGAGACAGGTCAATCAGACGACATCTTGTTACCGTCACCCGAGGTGCATTCAGTGAGCCGTTTGGTGCCGTGGCACCAGCCAGCGCTAGTGAGCTCCATTCGTGACCAACTCGTGTTATTCCGGGACAAGCTACGGAAAGGGGCGAGTGGTGACGAATGTAGCGAGCTCCTCCGAATATTTCCTAATGAACGAAACGCACGCTGAGAGCACTTTCTAGCGCCTCCGCGCATACTGAGGAGGGGGCACGCCGAGGGACAAAGATGGCGGACTTGGACAAATGCGGGGCCTGTGAACATTTTCGACATGGAACAACTTGTTAGACATACACACACTCAGTGGTGAAGTTTGATACCACCGCGTGAGTGATTACATTTATTAGAAGACTTGTCACTTGTAAAACCCAGGAAAACCCAATTGTTTTAGCTGCATTTTGAAGCCCCTCGTATCTTTCCTTGCAACCCATGCTAATTTTCAGTACAGAAAAATCCTTTTCATGCGTCTGTTTGTGAACAAGATATATGCATAATTAAATTTGGTATGAAGTTGCAGTTTTGTCCCAATAACAATCATATGATTTCTTTTTGTAAACAATTGACATATATTATTATGCGATATAAACACTTGTCGAAACTCAAAGAAAACGTAAATTCAGATATTTTCATAGGTGTCTGTCTTCTCTTAAATAAATCTAAAACACAGCGATTTGTTCTTTTTTACTGCAGTCTACAATATTCCAGCAATATCAGGGCGGCCTGTAAATAATCGATTTTGTCCCTGACAACTTTACCAGTGGTTGATTTGGACAACGTCCCATGCCGTCGGGGCATTCGTGACCAACTCGTGTTATTCCGGGACAAGCAGGTTACGGAAAGGGGCAAGTGGTGACGAATGGCCGACGGGGTACAATGAAACACAATCCACCAAGTCACCGATCCATTTAGTTGAATCTTATTCACATGCATACAAACGGATACAACGAACTGTTACAAAATCCACGATTTATCTCCTCTATATTATCATATAAAATTTACGTACAGAGAACTAACGGATATAGCGAACTGATATCTGATCCCCGACAAGCCCATCTACTGCTAATTAGTGACGTGTATAGTGAACTGTGAAATCTCACTCCGTGTCAAGTGTCACTGACAATTGGCTGTACGCAATCAGCGGCGAATCAACGCAATCACAGTCTATATTTTGATATGTCTATATTAAATAAGTCGGTAGGATTACATGAGTTGGGTCCGACGTATATGACGATAATGACATAAAATAAAGTTGTGTTGTCTAATCGGTGACCGTCTAACCACGGACTTGTTATATAGGTCAGTGGTCTAACTAACAGTAAGTTTATTGTATCATTATTCTTTATTCTAAACAATAAAACTTCACATACACAATGTTCAACAATATTAGAGCCCGCCAAGTTAAAAATAGATGCACAACATGATCAGTCACATGACGCAATCAAGTCACATGACATTACAGACAGGAAGTTTACAAACAGCAGCTGATACACCATCGGCGCATACGATTGTTCAGATCCAAAATTATAATCATCAGATCAAGTTTGATTGAAATGTGCATTAGTACAAAAGTAAGTTTGGGGTATGTTTTCATTACTTTTTGAATATCTTACCTCGTGTAGCTGAATTCGTTACATAACTTCAGCGACTATAGGCAAAGACTTTGATGTCATCGGTGAGCTTTGAAGCCCCTACCTTGATTACGTCATTAAGCGAATGGTTACGTATTGTTTGTTGCTCGAAAAAAGGTGAGGCTCGAAAACATGTTATGTGGGGATCATGTAATACGAGTATATAATCTGACAACTGTTTTAACCTCAAGTTTGTTTGATAAAGCCAAAGGTATACAGCTCACACAATATAAACAGCAGAGCATCGTGTTTAAATGTTTCAATAGAATATAATTTGTGCCCAGACTATAAGTCGACTTCTGTTTCTTCAAGAAAGAGGGGGCACGGGTGGCCCAGTCGTCTAAGGCGCCGCAAGTATCTGTGCAGAGTTACGCCCCTTGAGGACGCCAGAAACTTATGATCGTGGGTTCGAATCCCGGGTCGTCCCGATTATGTTTCTAGGTTTGTCAGCACCATACCCTTGCTCTTGGGTTTCACCAAAGTGATAAACGTCTGATACCTGCATTACCTCGGGCTTTGCTCCCTCATTAAGCTGAGACGCCGTGATATAACTGGAATACTGTTCAAAGCGGCGTTAACCCAACACACTCACTCACTTCGTTTAAGACTTTGAGTTAGTACTATCAAACTTAAAACATGGATATGAATAAAGCAGCCATATTTCTCATGTCATTTTAAATGAAAACTATTAGAATGGGTGAGTGAGTGAGTTGTTTACAAGTTTAACAGTATTCCAGTTATATCACGGCGTGTCAGCTTCATGTGGCTACCCGTGCCCCCCGAAAAATATTAGAAATATATTTAATACTTTGAAGAGGCTGTTATAAGTTTACTATCTATTGTGGCTCAAAGTAGTCATGGCTGTCGATCTAATAAAAGGCGTTATTTTCTCAGCCATGATCATATGTTAGTTGAACATCCACTTGTGAGTTTTCGTCCCATATCGTGTAATATAACAAAAACCGGATTTCGTTGCACACAAATAAAGCATATGATATTCTTGTTTGATATTTTGTTTTAATTATACATACAGCCCAGGCTGTGATTTGATTATCATAAAGTGTTCTTGATATGATACTAACACAAGCAAAGGGACATAGACGTGCGACCTTTTCCGTGGTCTTAGTGGTAGAGCGTCCGCCCGGAGAGCGGAAGGTCCGGTGTTCCCCGGCCGCGTCATACCAAAAGACGTTAAAAGATGGTACTTGTTATTACCCTGTCTGGCGCTAGGCATTAAGGGGATAAAACAAGGACTGTTCGGCTCGGAGTCAGTTTACTGTGACTGAGTGGGATATTCATGTTAAACTGCGGCATGGTATCTCAGTGAGCTAGCAGTATAAATCGGCCTCAGTCCGGACTAGTACAAGCAGCCACACAAACACACACACGTACATGCACGTTGCAATATAAGTGCAACAATCTTATCGTATAAATGATAGTCAAAAACTTTAACCATCTGAACTAGAGGTAAAAGAGACCAGTGAAACTATGAGGTCTGTTTTATATTTAGATCTGTGCATGAAGATTCAATCTCATTTAAATCAGATCTTAGTTCTCGCTATACCGCTGACCAAAGATCTGAGCACACCCCATTACGGGTCACGTCAGACCGGCCTTTCGCGAAGTTTGACCGACCAATGGAATGACAGTAGCCAATCAGAAGGAAGCATTCTCGTCCTTTACTGCACTAATTTCAAATTGGCGACTACGCTTCGAAACATTTTTTGACAAATTCTCCTTTAAACATTTCAAACCTGAACAAAAGAATAGATAGAAAACACATTCCGACTGTCACTTTCATAATCTGGTAAGCGACGCTCTTACTGGTCGGATGAAAGGTCGTTCTGACGTGACCCCTAAGTGGATGTCCTAAGATCATTGTTTAACGGAAGCGAGAACTAAGATCTGATTTTAATGAGATTGATAAAGATTCAGAGTGACTATCCATAAGAATGCATACTACAACTTTCCAATAGCCAACGTTCCTGCAGCTCCACATTACCAACTTTGGAGTGTCATGCGGCGATTTGTCAAAAGTTCTTTGATCTGGATTGTAGCTTTCCAAGCATAGGTAAGTTTTTCAAAAGTTTTTTTGGTAGACATGTGGATGATTTTTGCAAGTTCCATGCATCAGTGACAAAATGATGCCGATGCAATTTCCGGGTTTGTTCAGGTGAACACTTCACTTGCCTTTGCATGTATTTGTGACAAATGCCAGCGTTGGGGCAGAATAAGCTCACCTTTTCGCGAAAACATTGTACGATCGCTCATTTAGAGTGATTCACAAACACATGCGTTGACACAGTCGGAATAGTACATTTGTTTATGGTTATGGAAAAAGGTTAAGTTGCTTTTCTTTACGTTATAATTGAAACGTCAGAACATATATTATTTCAAAATATAGTAAAACAGCTTCTCATTACATCTCCAATTAACTTTATTTCACTACGATGTTTTTTCAAACATCAACATGAACAAAGAAAAGACACATAAGAATGTTTTAGGATTATGGAGGTGGTTTTGCGCCTTTTTTATCTGTTTCCGGGGTCGGCGTCGCTGTCTTCTCAGGAAATAATTAACGTCTGGAAACAACATCATGATACGATGTTTAAACAGGCACCTGATGAGGTATCTATACAGAACGCAGTCACTCGTTCATCCAATCAGTCGACAATGGTCGCCAACAGCATCTATATCATCGGCAATATGGGCAATGCATGCTAAATAGGGCCCCTTCCGGCTGCTGGTAATCAGCAAATTTATAGGCCTAGCAAACTAACGGTGAAGTGTTCTGAAGACGTGCTGGGAAATAAATGTTCATTCCTCAAGATTTCAAAATGGAACAGCAGATTGAGCGAGTATTCAGAGTACGGTTTAATGCTGCTGTGAAAGGTCATTGTCAGCTAAAAGTGAGAGGGGTCTATGGCGTTTACCATGCCACTTTGGTGAAACCCACTAGAACGGGTAGGTGATGACATATAAAGAATCAGAATTAGGGTTAATCACACATTCATAGGATTCGGCCACCCCTAAGGGACGCAACTCTGTAAAGATAATTGCGGTACCTCAGACGAAAGGTTATCTCCATGCTCCCGATTCAAATATATATAATTTGATGAATACAATTATAGCAACCACTGATTAAATTGTATAAATGATTCAGCTACAATAGTACAACACGTCTTCTCTGTTAATATTTATGTGAATGGCGATGCGGACACCTGGTGGTGAAAGTGGAAGATTAAGCTTCGATTTCCTAGATTGGGTCCTGCAGTAACAATGCTGGAGTAATTCTGAAAGTGCCGTTAAACCATACTCATTTATTTACACGAAACGAGTGAGCTTAAATATCTTTCGTTAGTTGGTTTGGTTTGTTGTTTAACGCCGCACTCAGCAATATTCCAGCTATATGACGGCGGTCTGTAAATAATCGAGTCTGGACCAGACAATCCAGTGATTAATATCATGAGCATCGATCCAGGCAATTGGGATCAATAACATGCATCAACCAAGTCAGCGAGCCTGACCACCCGATCCCGTTAGTCGCCTTTTACGACAAGCATAGTCGCCTTTTACGGCAAGCATGGGTTGATGAAGACCTATTCTACTCCGCTTAAATATCTAAATGGATGCTTTCTAAACGAGTGGTATCGTGAACGAGTGTGATATTCGAGTTATTTCAGGAGTGAATATGTATTCAAATGTATGAACACCACGCCGAACCAAAATGATGCCTGCTGGGTATTATGCGTTCAACGTTCAAATTTGTATGCAATAAAGAAGTCGTTGAAATGCACAGCATATTTTGTATATCCTTATTCATTCAAAACATTCTGTTTGATTTGTTCATTTTGCTTAGGATAATCATATGATTGTCAATGTATTTTCTGATAGCCTCAAAGGTCTGCTTGGTAGAGCTTCTGCCTGGAGAGCGGAAGGTTGGTGGTTCGATCTCTGGTAGCGTCATACCAAAAGACGTCAAAAGATGGTACTTAAGAATTGGCTTTCACTTTGTGTGAGCTCATTGGAGTATGAACCTTCGTAGAGTGAGGGCCACACTGTATTAAGGTCGGGGTTTGCTCAACTTGCTTTACAGGAACATCTGTTGTAGTTTGTTTGCATGAAATGTATCCAAATAATATCATCATTGGGTGAGAGAGGTCTGTTAAGGACTACCGCGGGAAGTCACAATGACAGCTCGTCGTCATACATTTGCATCAAGTTCAAGACATCAAAATGGCCGACACATTACACGTGACGGGAGAGATTGCCGAAGTTGTTAATGAACCTGTGGCGGTTACGTGTGTTAGTCATCATTGATCAGTTGGCCGACCATTGAAAGGTGATTATAAAAATATGTCAATATATTCAATAGATTGCTGTAGACTGTCACTGTCAGTCTAGACACGGATCGAGTCAATACTACGATAAAGGATTTCACCGTTTTGTTCACTAGGATTGGTCGTAGCGAGGATATTCGTGAACGATCATGCATTCAAACACTCTGACGTTTTTCAATGTATGCTGAAACGCTCAGTTCAAGATTAAAGGGTCTAAATGATCAGAAAAAAAACGTTTTGTATGTATTCGTGCAAGGGAATTCCCGGGGGTATCCCCAGGAATGTGGAAATAGTCTGTCAGTGTTGACGTCAATTCAAGAATACAGTCTCTTGAAAAACGTATGAACGCCTATCGAATGTAAGTTTCGCGGTCATGTGACAAGCCGCATATCGTGTAAACTTCAAATTGAAAAAAATATTTGATGTTACCCTGCCTGGCGCTCAGCATTAAGGGCACAAAAGACGGACAGGTCGGCTCGGAGAATACTGTCTCTGAGTGGGATATCCATTTTAATCTGCGGCATGGTATGTTAGTGGGCACTTTAACCCGGCATTAGTTCAGGCTAGTACAAGCAGCCACACACAAACGTGCACGCACGTCGCTATGTAAGTGCAAAACTCTTGGACGCGACGTTCAACCCCATTTCACCTCACCATATATGTGATTGTGGAAAATCAAAGAAAGCAGTGCCGGTATCAGTGAATTGATCTGAGCGAGGGTCAAGGTCATCCAGTCAAATCAAATTATATTAGGTCAGGATTTAGTATGGAGTTAACAACACCTCACTTCGTCACTTCATCCCCATGGGCAATGTATTATTCTAAGTGTGAAGGTACGTTCGCTGGAGATTCTGAAAAGCGACCGGTGTTCTTATGAGGGAAGTCCCATGAAATTGACCGATACAAACATAGATTGCCACGAGTACCAAGAAATGTCTAACATTTAAATTGGTTAGTCAAGATAGTTCTCGTCCAACTGAGCTCGATTTTAGAGGATGACATAACAATTGTTTCCAAAACGTTTGACAGAGGAATAAAGTGAGCGATTGTTTTTAGCATCTCAGTACAGAACTGTTCAGTCCATGCTAATGTGTAAAATTGTTCAGTCAATGCTGTTGTGAAGAACTGTTCAGTCCATGCTGTTGTGTAGAGCTGTTCAGTCCATGCTGATAATTGGAACTGTTCAGTCCATGCTGTTGTGAAGAACTGTTCAGTCCATACTGTTGTGTAGAGCTGTTCAGTCCTTGCTGATATTTGGAACTGTTCAGCCCATGCTGTTGTGTAAAACTGTTCAGTCCATACTGTTGTGTAAAACTGTTCAGTCCATGCTGTTGTGTAAAACTGTTCAGTCCATGCTGTCGTGTAAAACTGTTCAGTCCATGTTGCTGTGTAAAACTGTTCAGGCCATGCTGTAGTGCAAAACTGTTCAGTCCATGCTGTAGTGCAAAACTGTTCAGTCCATGTTGCTGTGTAAAACTGTTCAGTCCATGCTGTAGTGCAAAACTGTTCAGTCCATGCTGTTGTGTAAAACTGTTCAATCCATGTTGCTGTGTAAAACTGTTCAGTCCATGCTGTAGTGCAAAACTGTTCAGTCCATGCTGTAGTGCAAAACTGTTCAGTCCATGCTGTTGTGTAAAACTGTTCAATCCATGTTGCTGTGTAAAACTGTTCAGTCCATGCTGTAGTGCAAAACTGTTCAGTCCATGCTGTTGTGTAAAACTGTTCAGTCCATGCTGTAGTGCAAAACTGTTCAGTCCATGCTGTTGTGTAATATTGTTCAGTCCATGCTGAAGTGCTGTAGTGCAAAACTGTTCAGTCCCTGTTGTTTTGTAAAACTGTTCAGTCCATGATGTAGTGCAAAACTGTTCAATCCATGTTGCTGTGCAGAGGGGGCGGTCGGGTAGCCTAGTGGTCACGCCGAAGACCGGGGCTCGATTCCCGACATGGGTACAATGTGTGAAGCCCATTTCTGGTGTCCCCCGCCGTGATATTGATAGAATATTGCTAAAAGCGGCGTAAAACTATACTCACTCACTCATGTGCAGAACTCCCTCATGTCATACGCTGCTGTGTAGAACTATCAACAACGAGCTTCCGATACAATCTGCTCCAACACCTCAACTGCTACGTATCTTAATTCTCGTACAACATCTCCCCGAGGCAAGGGAGTCAACTGACTTTAAAACCGGACTTTTAAAGTCAATTAACTCCCTTGCCTCGGGAAGATGTCACAAAATGACTGACGAATGACCTTGCAATGCTTTCTCGTTTTTAACACATACAAAACGAAACCAGGGCACTGTTGTAAGGTTTCATATAATATTTAGAATATGTTAGTTTTTTGGGGCACAGATAATCATCTTTGCCGCCTGAAGGCGAAACACCATCACGCGACGGCGAAACATTTCATTCTCTACATATTCTGTTGGTGATCACTGGGTTTCTTTCTTGAGGATTTCCATGTGTTCTTTGCAATGTGAGAGGCATTAGCAGTGCATAAGGGGAAAACTACGTCATCGTGCAGTGTTATTGGAACTAAGACAAAAGGTTTATGGTAAACGCTGAGATATCTCCATATATGACAGGATTATGTTTGTTAGTTGTTTAACGCCGCACTCAGCAATGCAATATTCCAGCTACATGACGGAGGTCTGTAAATAATCGAGTCTGGACCAGACATTCCAATGATTGATAACATCAGCATCGAGCCACGCAATTGGGATACAATGTCATGCATCAACAGGTGGTTGACAGGGGGCACGGGTGGCCCAGTCGTCTAAGGCGCCACAATTAGCTGTACAGAGTTGCGTCCCGTGGGCAAACTAGAAACATATGATTGTGGGTTCGAATCCCGGTTCAACCCTATTATGTTCCTAGGCTTGTCAGCACCGTGCTCGTGGGTTTCACCGCAGTGGTAAACGTCTGAGACCTGCATCACTTCGGGCTTTCCTCCCACATTAAGCTGACACGCCGTGATATAACTGGAATACTGTTAAAAGCGGCGTTAAACCCAACTCACTCACTCATCAACTGTTGCCTCCATTACAACCTACTTGGCCATAAGGGTTAACGTGTTAGCTTGTCACGCCGAAGAGCCGGGTTCGCTTTCCCAAAGGGGTACAATACGTGATGCACATGGTGTACTTCGCCGTGATATTACTGGAGTATTGTTAAAGGCATAAAATTATATTCACATACTTACCGATGGCATACACATCACCCTCATCATGTGTTTGTGTTTGGTACATACCTGCAGGTATCTGGTCTTGTGTTTGTTTACTTTGCCCCAATAAACATTTACGCTTTCCACACGTACATACTTTGGTCGGGGCGCTCAAACTACTAAAACCATGAAAAGTATTCATGAAACATCAACACTGCATAGGTTTGATAATCATGCTCAAACATATAATATAAACAAGTGTGAACTCTGCGATGAACTGTGAGAACACTGCAGGAGTCGCACCTGCGTGATACATCTTCAATATGTTTATCATTAAAAACCTCAATCATTACCTTTTTCAGGTAAAGAATTGACTTTCCTGTAGTAGTAGTAGTAGTAGTAGTAGTAGTAGTAGTAGTAGTAGTAGTAGTCGTAGTAGTAGTAGTAATCTTGTCGGCTTTATTTGACCGACTTCCGCAGGTAATTTCAGCCTTCACAAACCACAATTAATCATGGCCTCAAAAAAACAAATATTTTCTTCAAGAAAAAACAACATAACACATTGCTTCCAGGTATACGTCACGAGAAGCAACGTACATCCTTCCACATCTTGGAGAATAAAAAACTAAGGTTTTGTCGTTGTTATGTTTGTATATTTCTTAATATGTAAAAATCAGCTTTTCGTGGGTCTAGTCCTAGATTCTCCTTAATGATGATACCTTGTGCTTGGTGTATCAGCACCAGCTTCTGCATCTCTCTACATCCCTCCCACATCAAGCCGACACGCTGTAATATCACTGAAATATTATCATATCGGCGTTAAACACAGCTCACTGAGGTGTCCTCCCAAAACTTCTACATGCCAAAACTTCTACAGCTTAAAACAATAAAGTTTATGGTCCACTGCACCACTAATCTCCTGGCTATTACCTGTTGGGCATTGATTGGAACAGCCCAATTAATTAAGTGTACAACATACAACAAAACAAAACAATTTGAAGACAATGAAGACAATTTACTCATATAGCACTGGTATAAATAAATAGTACACACACTTTTCGCACTAGACTACTTACTAATTTAATGTAAGCACTGGTATAAATAAATAAATAGTACACACACTAATTTAACTGGCCTCACTCTGTCACATACAGCACTAAAATTACTATATTTCAAGTCTCTTAACCAAGTTTGAGAAGATGACCAACAGCATCAAGGAACTAATTTTATTGTAAGTGACGGGTCTTTTTATTATAATCTTCTTTATCTCCAAATAAGTTGTTTTCATTAGGTACATTTGTAACTATTTAATCTTTCTAAAACAACATCTTAAAGAAGCTGATGAGTCTTCTTAATTACAGGAGGACTATGCCATTATAACAATAGGTAAACTCAATCAGCCATGACAACTCTCTGTAGATGTTTCGGCATGTAGACGTTTTGGCATGTAGAAGTTTTGGGAGTGAACCCTCACTGACACACAAATATTTAATTACAAAACAACAATTACCCTCGTATGTATGAAATTACTTTTAATTCATTACAAATCGAAATATAAGATCTTAAAAAATGGCCACATTGCCTTATTAATGACAATTTGCAAATGACGTTTTTAATGTATCAGGTATAAAGTTGATAATATGTATCAGAAGCAATGTTGGTCTTACGTTAACAGTACATAGAGCTCCGTGAAGATCGTGCTAGCAGTGATGTTCATAAACCCATGCTTGTCCACTAAAGGGATCGGGTGGTCAGGCTCGCTGACTTAGTTGATGCATGTCATGGTATCCCAACTGCGTTGATCGATGCTCATGCATGGTGTCAGTCACTGCATTCTCTGACCCAGACTCGATTATTTACAGACAGCCGCCATACAGCTGGAATATTGCTCAGTGCGGCGTAAACAACAAAGTAACAAACATAGTACAGACATTGTCTTTGGTTTATGGAGCAGCGGCTTCGTTGATGGTCCAAAGTGCTAAATTACTGTAATATGCACAAACTCTTCCATCGGAACAGGACATACATCCTCCGTTATGCCAGTCCGATAAAATAAGTTAATCGCTTCCCTTTGAAGTGTTGTACCAATAAAAAGATTATAAAAACCTGACAAAGTTGCCCAAGCGTGTGAGGCTCTCCCTTAGACAAGGCACCTGTCTACAAATTAATACCGCAGATTAGACTCGAGGGAGCGCAGTCGAGGTGTGTCACAATGGCAACGCTCCATTGTATTTTACAAGGACGATATGTATATGTGTGTGTTTCAATATGGAGTATAACCTACGCCGAGTCTTTTTTTAACTCCGGTACAAATAACAGGTTACCGACTTGCGAAAACACGCCGAGGGATGATGGTACAAGGGAGATAACTGCTGAAAGTAAACGCGACACGGCTTGTGCACCAAGGAAACGTTGAGCGTCCAGATACCGTTGAGCCTTTATAGCGAATTCTATTCATATATTTTTTTCAGTTTCACTGAGAGGACATCGGTAGTACATATTAAAAACATTTTACATACTTGCCAATATAAAATTGGCAATATGTCAACGAAGAAATTTAAGAGAACACTATTCTAGCCCTTGGGGAAATTCGGTCAGAATAGGGCTCCCATAAACACAGACAGTCGCAGCGCGGGGAAATTAAAATACATTAATAGTATGTGCAAAAGTGTTGCAGTACATTGTTTTCTAAAACAAATAATACAACGTTTATAACAAAGGCGAAACACAGACAATCTAGTACATTATATCTAAAACAGAGATGTGACAAAGATATCCTAACATATTCTCGACATCACACCATGGTTGTTTGTTGTTTACAACAACGTGGGTCTTCACAACAACATGGGTCTTCACAACAACATGGGTCTTCACAACAGCATCGGTCTTCACAACAACATTGGTCTTCACAACAACATGGGTCTTCACAACAACATCGGTCTTCACAACAACATGGGTCTTCACAACAACATGGGTCTTCACAACAGCATCGGACTTCACAACAACATGGGTCTTCACAACAACATGGGTCTTCACAACAGCATCGGTCTTCACAACAACATGGGTCTTCACAACAACATGGGTCTTCACAAAAGCATCGGTCTTCACAACAGCATCGGTCTTCACAACAACATGGGTTTTCACAACATGGGTCTTCACAACAACATGAGTCTTCACAACAACATGGGTCTTCACAACAGCATCGGTCTTCACAACAACATGGGTCTTCACAACAGCATCGGTCTTCACAACATGGGTCTTCACAACAACATGGGTCTTCACAACAACATGGGTCTTCACAACAACATGAGTCTTCACAACAACATGGGTCTTCACAACAGCATCGGTCTTCACAACATGGGTCTTCACAACAACATGGGTCTTCACAACAACATGGGTCATCACAACAACATGGGTCTTCACAACATGGGTCTTCACAACAACATGGGTCTTCAGCAACCCATTCTTGCCGTAAAAGGCAAATATGCTTGTCGTAAAAGGCGACTAACGGGATCGGGTGGCCAGACTCGTTGACTTGGTTGATGCATGTCAGCGAATCCCAATTGCCTTGATTGATGCCCAACATGTCTAGTATCTGTGCAGAGTTACGCCCCTTGGGAACGCCAGAAACTTATGATCGTGGTTCGAATCCCGGGTCGTCCCTATTATGTTTCCAGGTTTGTCAGCACCAGCTACTGTGAGCGCTTTTGGCATTACACATGCGCGAGTATAAAGCCAGAAACTGTTAATCCCTGCAGTTGGTGTCAAACAGGATAAACCTTAATTAGAATACCTAATTTATTTCCTTGAACACAAGATTTTGTCAAACACGGCCATGCTGTTGTGTGAACGGTGGTTCTGTCTGTACACAGAGTACTGTTACTTCAGATACCCATCGTTTCCGGGTGTTATGTATTATATGCCGAATTGATCGAATGCCAATGTGAAGTCCAATGTTGTAAAGAAAAGGTATAAGAAGCGTCAGTAAAATCTATAGTCTACTACGCCGTTCACATGTTTGTTTGTTGTTTAACGCCGGAATAGTACAGAAAAATGACGGCGGTCTTCAAATAATCGAGGCTGGACCGTTCAAAAACATTATGGGTGGAAGTAGTTGTGTGTAGTAGCAGCAGCAGTAGCTGCAGCAAAGGTAGCAGTAGCAGTATCGATTAAGAGCGGACTCAGGCCAAAGGAAGTCATATTTGCGTGGATCGATGCTCATGATGTCAATCACTGGATTTTCTGATCCAGACTCAGTTATTTACAGTCCGTCGTCATATAGCTGGGATATTGCTGGGTGCGGCATTAAACAACAAACAAAAGTGATGGTGAGTCCTACCACTGTCGTGGTCGGTGTCAAAGTGAAGTCACGACGGTCATGGCGCTGGAGATCGCTGTGAGAAACAAAGTCCACGAGATTGCAGCAAGTTCCCGTGGAAGTGTGCTTCTAGCCGTTGTATCTTGATCGACATGCACGATACACAACAAGAGTAGCACGTGCGCTCACTGAGCATGTCTTGTTGGCCGCGGACTTGGGTGAGCCTGTCATTGATTTCATTTTGTTGTTAACTTTTTGGTTCTTGAAGAAGTCATTTCTTCCATTTCAGTGAGTTGGAATTAGTGCGTTCAATGTAAGAACGCAAAATATAAATGGATTGCAATTGAATACACCCTGCCAACCCCAGATAAGGGAGCAATCATTTGATTTTCATCTCAGTTTCAAACACCAGGCCACGCCCCCACTGAATATTCAAATGGTTTCTCCTTAGGTCAGTTACATCGTATATCAAGGTGATGATTTAAATACAACATCCTCACGCTGGACCGTTTGCTTCATACATGACGAATTTTGTACATGTATCCGTAGATACTATACGATTTGTTTGTTTGTTTGTTTGTTGTTTAACGCCTCACTCAGCAATATTACAGCTATATAGCGACGGTATATAAATAATCGAATCTGGACCAGACAATCCAGTGATTGATATGAGGATCGATCTATGTATGCAGTTGGAATACGATGACATGCATCAACCAAGTCTTGATCACCCTATCCCGTCAGTCACCTCTTATGACAAGCATAGTTGCATTTTACGGCTGGTTGGTTGGTTTTTTTGTTTTACGCCGCACTCAGCAATATTCCGGCTATATGACGGCGGTCTGTAAGTAATCGAGTCTGGACCAGACAATCCAGTGATTGATATCATGAGAAACGATCCACGCAATTGGGATCGATGACATACTTCAACCAAGTCAGCGAGTCTGACCGCCCGATCCCGTTAGTCGTCTCTTACGACAAGCATAGTCGCCTTTTACGGCAAGCAGGGGTTGCTGAAGACCTATTCTACTCCGGATCTTCACGGGTCACCTTTTACGGCAAGGATGGGTTGCTGAAGACCTATTCCGGATTTTTCCGGGTCGATATTGTACGAAACTGAATATATCAACTTATGGAAGAATACTTTTACAATATATCCAAGTATTCAGTTCTCGCCTAGAATAATAGGAATATCCATGCCATCAAAGATAAGTACAACATTGATAAAATGTATTTATCAGTGCGGCCTCCAACTCGCATCACCTGACTTGGTCCTGATAATGGGCGGTCGGGTAGCCTAGTGGTTAATGCGTTCGCTCGTCACGCCGAAGACCCGGGTTCGATTCCCGATATGGGTACAATGTGTGAAGCCCATTTCTGGTGTCCCCCGCCGTGATATTGCTGGAATATTGCTAAAAGCGGCGTAAAATCATACCCACTCACTCGTCCTGATAAACGCCGCCATGCTTATAAGCATACAATCCTCAGGGGAGGACTGGGCCCAGTCGTTTCCGTTGCCGCGCTTTGCTGTGCAGAGTTGCGTCCCTTAGAGTGCAAGAAACTAGAAACCTATGATCGTGGGTTCGAATCTCGGTTCGCCCTGATTATGTATCTTGGGTTGTCAGCAACATCCCCGTGCTCGTGGGTTTTACCAAAGTGATAAAAATCTGAAATCTTCTTTCTTCCCACATAAAGCTGACACGCCATTGAAAGCGGCTTTAAACCCAACTCACTCACCCACTTCGTTTCATCACTTCGGGCTTGTTTCTTGGTTTGCCGGCACCATCCTCGTGCTCGATGGTTACACCAAAGGGTTAAACAGCACGCACGCACGCACGCACGCACCCACCCACGCACCCACGCACGCACGCACGCAAGCGCACACACATACACCTAGAATTGTTTTTCACACATTTATATATATACACACATAATGTTACGATGAACTAGTTGTTATACGATAACTATCATCTTCCCGAGGAAAGAGCGCCCACTAGGCTTTTTATCAAAGTCTTGTTTCCACCCTTGCCACATCAAGTCCACTTTCCTGTGCTAAATATGATTGGACTATCGCACATGTCGATCGTCCACATGTCGAACGTTTCACAAAATCAACATCCACGACTGGTTCATATTCGTATACGATATTGATTTACCGCTACCTGTCTTTGTTGACACGAATATGTCTTTTTCATCTCAGCGAGTGCCTGTGCTTGTTTGTCAGGGATGAAGTCGCGAATGTTTTTCTTATCTGACCGACAAGTTCGTCGTTGTCGCCATCGCTGTGAATCCATACGAGATAAGAACAGCAATCAGATTGGATATCGCGTTTTCATTTCAAGGGGCACAACTCGTGATCTACGCGTGGTGGCGCCAGGGTCGAGCCAAGAAAAGTGGCCTTGATGTGGCAAGGGTAGAAACTAGGCCATCCGTGAAGATCCGGGCAACCCATGCTTGCCGTAAAAAACGACTACGCTACTAATGGGATCGGTTGGTCAGGCTCTATGACTTGGTTGGTGCATGTCATCGTATACCAATGGCATGGATCGATGCTCATGATGTTAATCACTGGTTTGTCTGGTCCAGACTCGATTACTTACAGACCGCCATCATATAGCTGGAATATTGCTGAGTGTGGCGTTAAACAACAAACGAAGAAGAAACCAGGCTTTGATATAGGCTTGTGGACACGCTTGCCTCGGGAAGATGGACTATTGACAAAAGTGTTCGTGAGTTTTGCTTCAACGCTGAAGTGATTCAGGTCTTTGAGGTTTACTACTTTTGTGAAACCAGTATGTACAGGTATGATTTGTACAAGGATTATAACAAAATAGTGTCGTTACTTTGACTAACCCGAGTCTGTTGTTTTCAGAAAAGTCCATGTACCGTGTGACGCTGTCAAGATCGTGCGGACATCATGCAGTATCTGCTTCTGATCGGCGCCATCCTCGTCCTCCTCATCATCCTCTTCATCGTCATCTTTCTCATTATCCGGGAACTCCTTCAAAGAAACCACCGGCAGCGTTCCCAGCGCCATGTTGGATTTCGCATGATCAGAAACCAGGCAGAATTTGACGAATTCCGACGCGGGATCTACGTGCCGAGAGCTCCTATTGTTCGCACGACTCCGGATTCGGGGATAGACGAGGCGGATACGACCCCGAGCAGCGGCGATGTGTACCAATGGTCGGCCTCATCTGGAGGCTCAGCATCCGTCCAATCGCCGTTCGGAGAGGCGTCCTTGGATATGTCTCGTCGACTTAAAACTGTCTCATTCGCAGACAGCATTAACTTCTCCCATGTTGATTACGATCAGACCTGTGACAGCCTGCCAGGTCTGAGTGATATTCGAAAGTCACGTGATACCGCAGAACCTAAACTGATGTCATATACAAGCGCAGCGCACAGCTTCCGGCAGCATGTCCCGAAAGCAAAACCAGTCAAACCTGTGCGTCGCACCCTTCCTAACAAGAACCCAGTCATGCAGGAGAGTCCCAAGAACGATGGGCCGGAAGAGACAATTCCCGAGTCTGATGGCCCAGTTACGTCATTATAACTCACAAGCGTGAAATAAATGCTTTATACTGAACGCTTTGAAGATTGTTGGCACTGATCGTTCAATTACTTTTTTTTAATCGAGAGTGAGTGAATACTGGGTCTTGTAACGGCGCAGTCGGTAATAACCCATACTTATGGTAAGAGGCGACCAACGGGATCGGGTGGTCATGCTCGCTGACTTGGTTGATGCATGTTATCGTATCCCAATTAGGTATATCTATGTTCATGATGTCTATCACAGGACTGTGTGGTCCAGACTCGATTATTTACATACCGCCATCATGTAGACGGGATATTGCTGAGTGCAGCGTTTAACAACAAACAGGCAATCCATGTTGATAGTTGGTTGGTTGGTTTGTTTGTTTGTTGTTTGACGCCGCATTCAGCAATATTCCAATATTCGTTCGCCGACAGCATTAACTTCTCCCATGTTGAGACCCGTGAAGATCGGAGTCGAATAGGTCTTCAGCAACCCATGCTTGCCGTAAAAGGCGATATACGACTATGCCTGTCGTAAGAGGCGACAAGCAGGATCGGGTGGTCAGGCTCGCTGACTTGGTTGATCGATGCTCATGATGTCAAACACTGGATTGTCTTGTCCCGACTCGATTATTTACAGACCGCCGACGCATAGGTGGAATACTGCTGGGTGTGGCGTTAAACAACAAACTCACTCCCTCTCCCATGTTGCTCTCCGGGCGGACGCTCTACCACCAGACCACAGAGCCGGTCTTTTGTAGGTAGGGGTGCTTCACACATGAGGTATAGTGCTTGCCGTATAATGTCTCGTCTGTGTTGCTTTAACATACCACTCACCCATTTGAACACAATGTTCAAGATCGCCGCGAGACATGCTGCATCTTGGTTGGCTGTTTAACGCCGCACTCAGCAATATTCCAGCTATTTGACGGCGGTCTGTAAATAATCGAGTCTGGACCTGACAATCCAGTGATTAATATCACGAGCATCGATCCACACAATGCAGCATCTTGGATTTGGTTGGTTGGTTTGTTGTTTAACGCCGCACTCGGCAATATTCCAGCTATATGACGGCGGTCTGTAAATAATCGAGTCTGGACCAGACAATCCAGTGATTGATATCATGAGCATCGGTCCACGCAATTGGGATCGATGACATGCATCAACCAAGTCAGCGAGCCTGACCACCCGATCCCGTTAGTCGCATTTTACGACAAGCAAAGACCTGTTCTACCCCGGAATCTTCACGGGTCTCAGCATCTTGGAGCAGCCATAGACAGGTCAGTGTTCCCAGCATCTGCCTCTGAAGTGGCTATGCCGGCTCATAGTGCTTTAATTTGTCACTCAGGAATGTCAACGCTCCTGGTTCTCTGCATATAGCGACACTTTCAGTGCCGTTTTTTGTTCTTATAAGTCTGTTAAGTTAACCTACTCTGCTCTAAGGTCAAGACATGAATTACGGATTGTGAACATATACCTGTAAACTGAAATTAAACAAGTCCCACGTGTATTACAAAGCGCAAGACAGGCACATCTGAAGCTCTGTGTGTCATGAGGTGAGGTGAAATGGGGTTTCAAGATTCTTGGACTTACAGTCGCTCAGGCTCCAAATGAGAACGATGAATATCAAAATAACTCAAAATCCGATATAGCCTATTAACTGTCAATGCGGTACACGGCAATGAATATCCTGTTGCCAACAAGATCTGCTGTTTCCATCCCTGGAAAAAGTTGTTTAAGAAACTATCATGTTGTTATGTGTACAAGTTGACACGGAGGGGGGCACAACGGTAGGAGGAACAGCGCAATTTTAAGTTATTTTGCATTGCATCGTACAACTACTCGTTTGGAGCCAAGCGGACGGTACACGGTGAGCTGCGTTCACTAGTGTGAATCAAAGTAAAGGTGATCACGGTCCATAATACTTGTAAGATACCATGTAAACTGGCGCGGGGCCACTGCCATTACTCAAAGCTTGCTACGCCTTATATCGCTGTGCCACCCGTGCCTACCTGTCGCATAAGAGTGAGTGAGTTGGGTTTAACGCCGCCTTTAACAGTATTCTAGTTATATTACGGCGTGTCATCTTAATATGTGTGTGTGTGTGTGTGTGTGTGTGTGTGTGTGTGTGTGTAGGGGGGGGGGGGGGGGGGGGAGTGAATGAGTATGGTTTAACGCCGCTTTACGCAATATGTGTATGATATGGACCATATCCAACTTAAAACAAAGTCGCCGTTAAGTGCGCGCAAACACAACAATGGCCGGACAAAACTATTGGAGGTTAAAATGTTTAAAAGTGCTATCTATCGGGACACGGGTGGCCCATTCGTCTAAGGCGCCGCAATTCTCTGAGCAAAGTTGCGTCCCTTGGGCACGCCAGAAACCTATGATCCTGGGTTTGAATCCTGGTTCGCCCCGATTATGTTTCTAGGTTTGGCAGCACCATACCCGTGCTCGTGGGTTTCACCGAAGTGATAAACGTCTGAGACCTGCATCACTTCGGGCTTTCCCCCTACATTAAGCTGACACGCCGTTGTATAACTGGAATACTGTTAAAAGCGGCGTTACACCCAATTCACTCACTCACTTTCTGTCTGTGTTTGTAGCTATCGGGACACGGGTGGCCCATTCGTCTAAGGCGCCGTAATTCGCTCAGCGTTGTGTGACGGGTTACGTGTGATGCTTGCGGTGCGTTGTGTATCAGGTTACATGTGATGCTTGCCGTGCGTTGTGTATCAGGTTACGTGTGATGCTTGCGGTGCGTTGTGTATCGCGTCACGTGTGATGCTTGCCGTGCGTTGTTTATCAGGTTACGTGTGATGCTTGCGGTATGTTGTGTATCGGGTTACGTGTGATGCTTGCGGTATGTTGTGTGTCGTGTTACATGTGATGCTTGCGGTATGTTGTGTGTCGGGCTACGTGTAATGCTTGCGGTGCGTTGTGTGTCGGGCTACGTGTGATGCTTGCGGTATGTTGTGTGTCGGGCTACGTGTGATGCTTGCGGTATGTTGTGTGTCGGGCTACGTGTGATGCTTGCGGTGCGTTGTGTGTCGGGCTACGTGTGATGCTTGCGGTATGTTGTGTGTCGGGCTACGTGTGATGCTTGCGGTATGTTGTGTGTCGGGCTACGTGTGATGATTGCGGTATGTTGTGTGTCGGGCTACGTGTGATGCTTGCGGTGCGTTGTGTGTCGGGTTACATGTGATGCTTGCGGTATGGTGTGTATCGGGTTACGTGTGATGCTTGCCGTGTGTTTTGTATCGGGTTACAAGTGATGCTTGCGGTGCGTTGTGTGTCGGATTACGTATGATGCCTACGGTGCGTTGTGTCCCGGGTTACGTGTGACGCTTGCGGAGCGTTGTGTCCCGGGTTTCGTGTGATGCTTGCGGTGCGTTGTGTATCGGGTTACATGTGATGCTTGCGGAGCGTTGTGTGTCGGGTTACAGGTGATGCTTGCGGAGCTTTGTGTCCTGGGTTACGTGTGATGCTTGCGGAGCGTTGTGTGTGGGATTACTAGTGATGTTTACCGTGCGTTGTGTATCGGGTTTCGTGTGATGCTTGCGGAGCGTTGTGTCCCGGGTTACATGTGATGCTTACCGTGCGTTGTGTATCGGGTTACGTGTGATGCTTGCTGAACGTTGTGTTCCGGGTTTCGTGTGATGCTTACCGTGCGTTGTGTGTCGAGTTTCGTGTGATGCTTGTGGTACGTTGGGTATCGGGTTACGTGTGATGCTTGCGGAGCGTTGTGTACCGGGTTTCGTGTGATGCTTACCGTGCGTTGTGTGTCGGGTTTCGTGTGATTCTTACCGTGCGTTTTGTGTCGGGTTTCGTGTGATGCTTGTTGTACGTTGGGTATCGGGTTACGTGTGATGCTTGCGGTGCGTTGTGTCCCGGGTTACGTGTGATGCTTACCGTGCGTTGTGTATCGGGTTACGTGTGATGCTTGCGGGGCGTTGTGTATCGGGTTTCGTGTGATGCTTGCGGTGCGTTGTGTATCGGGTTACATGTGATGCTTGCGGTGCGTTGTGTCCTGGGTTACGTGTGATGCTTGCGGAGCGTTGTGTATCGGGTTACGTGTGATGCTAGCTGAGCGTTGTGTTCCGGGTTACGTGTGATGCTTGTGGTACGTTTGGTAACGGGTTACGTGTGATGCTTGCGGTGCGTTGTGTCCCGGGTTACGTGTGATGCTTGTGGTACGTTTGGTAACGGGTTACGTGTGATGCTTGCGGTGCGTTGTGTCCCGGGTTACGTGTGATGCTTACCGTGCGTTGTGTATCGGGTTACGTGTGATGCTTGCGGAGCGTTGTGTATCGGGTTTCGTGTGATGCTTGCGGTGCGTTGTGTATCGGATTACATGTGATGCTTGCAGTGCGTTGTGTCCTGGGTTACGTGTGATGCTTGCGGAGCGTTGTGTATCGGGTTACGTGTGATGCTTACCGTGCGTTGTGTATCGGGGTTAGAATGGTGCTTGCGGAGCGTTTTGTCATGGGTTACGTGTGATGCTTGCGGTGCGTTGTGTCGTGCGTTATGTACCGGGTTATGTGTGATGCTTACCGTGCGTTGTGTATCGGGTTTCGTGTGATGCTTACCGTGCGTTGTGTATCGGGTTACGTATGATGCTTGCGGTGCGTTGTGTCCCGGGTTACGTGTGATGCTTACTGTGCGTTGTGTATCGGGTTACGTGTGATGCTTGCGGAGCGTTGTGTATCGGGTTTCGTGTGATGCTTGCGGTGCGTTGTGTATCGGATTACATGTGATGCTTGCGGTGCGTTGTGTCCTGGGTTACGTGTGATGCTTGCGGAGCGTTGTGTATCGGGTTTCGTGTGATGCTTGCGGTGCGTTGTGTATCGGATTACATGTGATGCTTGCGGAGCGTTTTGTCATGGGTTACGTGTGATGCTTGCGGTGCGTTGTATCGTGCGTTATGTCCCGGGTTATGTGTGATGCTTACCGTGCGTTGTGTATCGGGGTTAGTGTGATGCTTGCGGTGCGTTGTGTATCGGGTTACGTGTGATGCTTGCGGTGCGTTGTGTCCCGGGTTACGTGTGATGCTTGCGGAGCGTTGTGTCCCGGGTTACGTGTGATGCCTACCGTGCGTTGTGTATCGGGTTACGTGCGATGTTTGCGGAGCGTTGTATATTGGGTTTCGTGATGCTTGCGGAGCGTTGTGTCCCGGGTTACGTGTGATGCTTACCGTGCGTTGTGTATCGGGTTACGTGTGATGCTTGCGAAGCGTTTTGTCAGGGGTTACATATGGTGCTTGTTCAACTAGATAGGGTTTGCCCAATGTGCCACCGTGTCATTTTGCACTTTGTAATATTCATTAGCGGTTTATTAAGCTACTGAAATTACGTCTTTAACATCCATAGTATTAAGAATAACATTACATGACAAAGAGTATAACCCTCGTGTGTTTCCGTATCGTAAATATCATACATTAGGAATACAAAATATGTATTTTGTCCCATAATACAAATTGGTTAATATTTCTTATATACGATAATTTACGACAAGGAAACACAATCGGCTAATAGTTCTACGTAACAACGATTTTCACTTCAAAGCTTCATGCAGCCCTGAGTAGAATATCAGAACGACTTTGTAGACGTCAACAACGAAGACCCGGCCCTTTGGGGGGATGTGGTTCAATTTTGTTTGCTTGTTCAACGCCGCACTCAGCAATATTCCAGCTACGTATATGGCGGCTGCCTGTAAATAATCAAGTCTGGACCAGACAATACAGTGATTGATATGAGCATCGATCCACGCAATTGGGACCGATGACATGCTTCAACTAAGTGATCCAGTGATTGATATTGTGAACAACGATCGACGCCGTCGGTAGTAGATTGTTTCTGCTATAGATAATGATAATAATAATAATAATAATAATTATTATATTATATATATAGTTGTCATTAATTATTGTCATTACTATTCATTATGCATTAATGATCAATAATACGCAATTATTATCATTATTATTTTCAATTGAAAATGCATTTTTGACCGTAAAAATCTTTCGCTGTGTAAATGGAAACAATCGCTTGACTTCCGAACTATCACATTGTTTTATCGTGTGGGTCAAATGTCGACAGTGTGCGTTTCGAAAACTGTCTTCTCTAGTTATAATGAAAGTTATAAATATGTATCTGAAGAAATAAAGGCTTGTTTTTAAATTTGGTGTGATGGATTCCTTTCATAACTAATGAAACAATCAACCAGCTTTTCAAGCAAATTCATTGCTGAGCATTATTAAATATTGGCTTGCAGTGTGCACAACCATCAGTGGCTAAAGTGATCCTGCACAGAGCTGAGACTCCGCAAGTCCCCATGCTCCCCAGCGAAGCGGCTGCTGATTGTTTCATACAGTAAATTGTATATGGCATTGCTGTATCTTGCGGTGCGTTGTGTATCGGGTTCCGTGTGATGTTTGCTGTGCGTTGTGTATCGGGTTCCGTGTGATGCTTGCGGAGCGTTGTGTATCGGGTTCCGTGTGATGCTTGCGGAGCGTTGTGTATCGGGTTGTGTATCACCTTGCAGAGTAATATCAAAATCAATACACATTCATTTAAAAGTGACCCATGAAGATCCGGAGAAGAATAGGTCTTCAGCAACCCTATGCTTGCCGTAAAAGGCGACTAACGGGATCGGGTGGTCAGGCTCACTGACTTGGTTGATGCATGACATCGATCCCAATTGCGTGTATCGATGTTCATGACATCAATCACTGGATTGTCTGGTCCCGACTTGATTATTTACAGACCGCCGTCATATAGCTGGGATATTGCTGAGTGCGGTGTAAAACAAACAAATTATATTGTGCATATAGTGCAACCCAGATCCAGGACGCCAATATTGGTATAGATGTGGTCATTAGCAAGAGTTACTGAACATCTTCCCGGGACAAGGGCGTTAACTGACTAACAGTCCAGTTTTAGCTTTAATAGTCAGTTAACTCACTTGCCTCGGAAAGATGCGACACAATGGCCCAGTGTGTATGACTATAGGTTTAAGAGGAATATTGAAATATGGCAAATATTGGTAAACCTTGTCAAGACCACGGAGACGCTTGACTGTTGGGACGAGCGAGTTTGGTTGAATGCAGCTTTGATTTGTTTGTTGTTTATCGCCGCAATATTCCAGCTATACGATGGAGGTTTGCAAATATTTAAATCTGAACCAGACAATCCAGTGATCTACATCTACGCAACTGGGATACGATGACATGCATCAAATAAGTCAGGAAGCCCGACCAACCGAGCCCGTTAGTCGCATCTTACGACAAGCATGGGTTGCTGAACTGATCTTCACGGGTGCGATGTGGCTTTTTGGCAGAATGAGAGGTGTATCACACATGTCAGCTTGAAAGATTGAGTTGGAGTGAGACTGGTTTTACGCCGCTTATAGCAATATTCCAGCAATATCACGGCGCACACATTGTACCGATGTCGGGAATCGAACCCGGGTCTTCGACATGGCGAGCTAATGCTTTAACCACCAGGCTACCCGACCGCCCCTTTTGAAAGATGGAAGCGATGCAAATGATGCAAATGATGCAAACTACAATGAAACACCCGCCCGCTCTAGCTTGCAACTGACAAAGAATCATAAGGAGGGCAACACTGGGATTTCGAACCGTGTACAGTGTTAAAACAACGATGAGAACTCAAGTGTTCCTGAAGTTTATTATAAGTGCTACAAGAACCCCACTCAATTTGAAATATTTCAGGGTCTCAGGTCCCTGCTACCCTTGTATCGGCTAACGTTTCTGTAAGCGTCGTATACACAAGTAAGGTAGTACTCTTTATCCTGTGCCGTCAGGATCTTGTCCACGTGCTGAATCCTGACTTGGATTGTCCACGTGTTGGTCTTGTGTAGGTGCTGGATAGGAAAATAAACAGTAGTTCTGGTAGAGATACTGGGATATTAATACCGATTAAGGGTGAGTGAAGTTTGTTTAACGCCGCACTCAGCAATATTCCAGCTATATGACGACGGTCTGTAGATAACAGAGTCTGGAAAAGACGAACCAGTGATTGATAGTATGAGCGAGCGAGTGAGTATGGTTTTACGCCGCTTTTAGCAATATTCCAACAATATCACGGCGGGGGAACACCAGAAATAGGCTTCACACATTGTACAATGTCGGGAATTGACCCCGGGTCTTCGGCGTGACGAGCGAACGCTTTAACCGCTGGACTACCCGACCGCCGTGATTGGCAGTATGAGAAACTCCTCTGGGCGGTTCTTGCAATTATGAGGCACCGAGAAGGTATTACAGTTCTTTTATGCCAGTTTTAACAATAGTAGTGTTATGTCATGGCGCCTCCATTGATTATGGTTTAGGCCACTTTTAACAATATTTTAACAATATTTCAGCAATATTTCAGCAATTTCACGACAGGAAACCAGAAATGGGCTTCCCGTATTGTACCCATGTGGGGGGGAATCGAGCCCGGGTCTTCAGCGTGACGAGCCAACGCTATGGCCAGTGGGCTACTACACCGGATCTCCAAGCAGATTACAGAAAGTAATACAGTATAACATAGGTGATGCAGGATATCAAGGAGATCAGACTAGTACTGCAACTAGAAAATTGGTACGCATGGTACAATGTATAGATCAGTCAGCTAAACTAGAATGCCTCAGTTATTAATGTTTCACTTTGCAGACAACCTTCCTGGTATGTGACGGCTGGCGATCAAGGAGCATTCCACTCCATGACGTCAAAGAGCGACAACTCGTTAATCCGGGACAAGCGGATTGGATTGAGTGGTCGACGGAGGGGTGCGGGGAGGTTACTAATGGGGATTCCGGCCAAAAGAGGTCCAAGTAAAGGTCCTCGACCAAAAGAGGTCCAAGCAAGGACCCCGGGTCAAAGGAGTGTGAGTGTGAGTGTGAGTGTTCGTTCTGCACCTCGAAATTTATTTACCATGAATCCACACTCCTTCCGGTGGTTGATGTCTAGAAGCACAAGCCCCGCCTGGCCTACATGTTCTGCCTGGCATTTCTCCTGCTTGACGCCGTTCTTCAAGGAATACATCATGCGCGCTTCTCCAATGTACGTGACGTTCACCTTTTCTGTGCGGGAGTCCTTACCGCAATGTATCTTCACTGTGTTTGTGGCAAACAAAAATATATTAATGACAATATATTACATGGCCAGAAATGGGTTGCCAACAATATACCCCCTAAGCGGTGATTACAGAAATACAAAGAACGATGACATGCATCAACCAAGTCAGCATTCCTGACCACCTGATCCCATCTTCCCAAGGCAAGGGAGTTAACTGACTGTAAAAGTGACCAGATCCCGTTAGCCGCCTTTTTACGACAAGCATGCAATTAGCTTTGACAATGGATGGTAGTGTATGTATAATTGTATAGACGCATGACCCATATTACATCGTGAGTGAGTGAGTATGGTTTTACGCTGCTTTTAGCAATATTCCAGCAATATCACGGCGAGGACACCAGAAATCGGCTTCACACATTGTACCCATGTCGGGAATCGAACCCGGGTCTTCGTCGTGACGAGCGAACGCTTTAACCACTAGGCTACCCGACCGCCCCAGCTGTTCGTAATGAGAGACGAGTGATTAAGACGTCCTGTTCAGAGCAGTATTTAACAGTACTTCTGTTTAATCACGACGTGTTAGTTTGACGTGGAGGAAATCCTCGAGCTGTGTTCCCTTCCACAAAACGATCTTAGCGCTGCGATTGTCGTAAGTCTATGTTAAAGTCTGAAAGTTACAAGTTACATCTTAGCGCTAAGATTGCTTTGTGGAACGGATCCAAAGACCTTACGTTCCCCGATTTCTGAAACCCACTCACATGGTCGTCTGGACTTGTACCTCGGACTCGCTTGCACGAACTGAAACAATGAAACGGATTATGTTCAACATGTTATAATTAGTTGTTATATGTACACATTTACCGGAGGAAAGCCACGAGCACGGGTATCTCCGATTTGACCAAAACCGATCAAAATTCGAGATATTTGCACTTCTGTTGAGACCCGATTGTATGCACGTCCGTGTGTGCGTCTGCTTGTAATAGTCCGGACAAATGCCGGTTTCACAGAGCTGACCCACCGAGATAACAGGCAGGGTAACAACATGTATCATCTTTGACCGTCTTCCAATCGAGACGCATCCATCTTCCCGAGGCAAGGGAATTAAGTGACTATAAAAGTCCGTTTCCACCCTTGCCGATCTAGGCTGGAATTTTCAGGCTCGATCGTAGCGCCACCAATGGCTATTACGAGTTATGTCCTTCCTATTGACGCGGCGCTAAAAAAAACAACAGTAGGAGCATGTACAACCTCGGTGTGGGTAGGACTGAAGCCCTACAACTATCAGGGGCGGGGTTCCGGGGTCGATGGTCGGGGGTCGGGGGTCGGGGCTCCTCCACTGATTGGCAAATAGGTTATATCACGGTGTGTCGGTTTAATGTGGGAGGAAAGCCCGAAGTGATGTAAGTCTCGGACGTTTACCACTTTAGTGAAACCAGCACGTGTATGGTGCTGACAATCCTAGAAACATAATCCGGCCGAACCGGGATTCGAACCCACAATCATAGATTTCTGCGTGCCCAAGGGACGCAACTCTGAAAACTCGGCCACCCACCCAACCCATTAATAATGAATCTGACATTTGTCAGTCTGAAACACCAAGCTTGGTTGGTTTGGTTTATTTTTTAACGCCGCACTCAGCAATATTCCAGCTATATGACGGCGGTCTGTAAATAATCGGGTCTGGACCAGACAATCCAGTGATTGACATCATGAGCATCGACCCAAGCAATTGGGATCGATGGCATGTTTCAACCAAGTCAGAGCCTGACCACCAGATCCTGTTAGGCGCATCTTCCGACAAGCATAGTCGCCTTTTCAGCAAGCATGGGTTGTTGAAGACCTATTCTACCCCGGATCTTCACGGGTCCACCAAACTTAGGGTGCTGATAAATGTCCCCATCTCCTTCCAAGGGAAAGATAAGGATCATAACCAGGGAGAATCTTGAATTTTTATTTTTTTTGAAACAAGCAGCAGATCCTGGCACGGGCGAATTGCGGCGGCTGGGAGTTGAACCAATGGACAGCCCATGCCCTTGCTTCCCACATAATATGCTCGGTTCATATCTATAGTGAAACGACCTACCATGAGCACCAGAACAATGAAGGCCGAGATCTCCATGACTGAACTTGGCACCAGCCACAACCTTATGTCCGCTGCTACCAAGGAGGGTCTGGTCAAAGGTCAAAGGCAAAAGAGCGGTAAAGATACACGGAGGTTAAAGACAAATAAAACAAGTTGATGTTAGTTGTATAACGCAGCAATATTCCAGTTATATGGCGGAGGTCTGTAAATAATCGAGTCCAGACAATCCAGTGATTGATATGAGCATCGATTTTATGCATCGATATTGTGTCCATGCATCAACCAAGTCAGCGAGTCTGACAAGCATAGTCGCCTTTAACGGTAAGCATCGGTTGAATATCAAAACAAAATAATAGGTGTGCAATGAAACAAATTGCTCAGGCAATTTTCGCATCTCAGAATTGCAACTCAATAAAAACTATCCCGATTTTCATATTATACGCCGTGGTAGGGACTAAGTTTTTTAGGGTATCATACCTCGATTGACGTAAAGTACCTCGAACAATTAATGCTAGATCTACTCGGTGTAAAATCTGAATTTGCTTTGTTTACATTTCAGCAAGTACAGTTTTCGTTTCCATACCTAATTTATTTCGCATGATTTCATCTAGATAATTTGCATTGGTGACAGAGACCATTTGTCATTTGTTTCTAAAATGTATGAGGAATTCAGTGATGCATGTATGGCAGCTGAGTTTGAAATATACCTGATCGGGCGTCTCATAACCGGCATTTTGTAAACACAATCCAATATGGCGGAACGTACACTTCGGCGTTCGTGTATGCATATTTTCCAAAACATTCTAAACGATTCTAGGCTTATCAGCGACGTTGCAGAATTGTCATAAGATTTTATACCCGTGATCACTCATATGCTATTTTTCTACTTTAAATATTCGAGTAAATATCCGATATTTAGATTGTTAAACACACAGTAAATAACGCCACGATGTACCCAATTTTCAGAAGTCACTTTCAGTAATTTTGCTTTGCCTAAAATAACAGTAGAAATGATAAACAGAAGGGTTGATTCAAAACTCTGAAGTGTATTAGTTTGCGTGATGGTTTTTGAATTTTATTCGACTTCGAAGTGAGGGTTGAAGAGAAGGGACATATGCTTCGCTGTGGCAGCCAGGGTGTTTACACTCTGAAAAACGATAACGTTGACATAACAGATAATGTAACTGATAATAATAACAAACAAACTCGCAGACGAGGACGAGTTTGTTCATTTTTATTATTAATTAGATCTACACGGTCCTGTTGTTCAATCCAGACGTTGGTGAACGTTTGACTGAAGCGCGAGCAACTTATGAATTACTTTCACTAAGGAAAGTAGTCCGTCATCATCTGACCTCATGTCATCACCATGGAGTAGCCAATCACGGGCCTGGAATTCGATCTCACACATGTTTGATACCAGTTATCTCAAATGGGTTTCTCACCCTCAAGTGGGTAAGAAAAGCCGATATGTGACCCGTTAAACGCCGCTCTTAACAGTATTCCAGTTGCATATCAGCATTAGTTTAACGTGGACATGGGAAGCAAGAATTATAATTTACACTTTCTTTGGTGGGGAGCAGTCGAAAAAGGCTCATGTTTTACTCGAGAAAACTTACAAATGCCACCCATTGTGGGAAAATAAATAATGTGTCCTTTTGCAGTCAATGTGTCAAATGAACACAGTTCATCTTTATTATTATTTAAAAAATTAATTGAACAGCTGTTTAGAGTAAGAAAACAGAAATAGTTTTGGGGTTTAACGCCGATTTTAACATTATTCCAGTTCACGGCGTGTCACCTAAATGAGGGAGGAAAGCCCGAAGTGATGTAGGTCTCAGACGTTTATCACTTCGGTGAAGCCCACGAGCACGGGTATGGAGCTGACAAACCTAGAAACATAATCGGGACGAACCGGGATTCGAACCCACAATCATAGGTTTCTGGCGTGCCCAAAGGACGCAACTCTACACAGCGAATCGCTGCGCCTTAGACGACTGGGCGACCCGTGCCCCCTGAAAACATAATTAAGCTCCTAAACGTTAAAATAATGCTGATATGCAGGTCTTTCATGTTCACCACTTGGTAAAAAGCCACGAGTTTGGGTTGGGTGCCGATAAATAAGGTTTCAAGCCGACTGCAGCAATATTCCAGCATTATTATATGGAGGAGCCGGCAGTAACCATGCAGCGCAATAAGGTTCGACGTGATAACATTTTCTCCCTTTTGATGCAAAGAAACAATAAACAAGAACATATCACACCCTACCTCGTCCCTGCGGTTGTGATTTTACTGTGTTTGACGATCGACAGTGTCAGTGCACGGGAACTTCGTGCTACCGCAGCACGCATACCACGAGGGTGTTTTCCTGTCACAAACCACGAACATGTTTCCGGGTATTGCTACCAGTCGCAATGCAGTTCTCTTGTCTTCCCCGTACAAATAATGTGAATACATTCCAACAAACCTCAAGCGTTAGAACACCATAATTAATCGGATTTGAATGTTTTATTTGGTTCTTGGATACTTTCTTTTGATCATCTTTTTCAATAAAAGTTAAAAGTTGAGTCATTTGTTATGAGTTAGTTCGTTCCACGATATGTTGTTCATAGTCCAGAGGGGCGGTCGGGTAGCCTAGTGGTTAAAGCGTTAGCTCGTCCCGCCGAAGACCCGGGTTCGATTCCCGACATGGGTACAATGTGTGAAGCCCATTTCTGGTGTCCCCCGCCGTTATATTGCTGGAATATTGCTAAAAGCGGCGTTAAACCTCACTCACTCACTCACTCACTCATAGTCCAGGGTCGGCCCAGTCGTCTGAGGCGACGCAATTCGCTGTGCAGAGTTGCGTCCCTTGGGCACTCCAGAAACCGATGATTGTGGGTTCGAGTCCCGGTTCGCTCCGATTATGTTTCTAGGTTTGTCAGCACTGTACCCGTGCTCGTGGGTTTCAACAAAGTGGTAAACGTCTGAGACCTGCATTACATCGAGATTTCCTCCCACATTAAGCTGACACGCCGTGATATAACTGGAATATTGTTCAAAGCGGCGTTAAACCCAACTCACTCACTCACTCATAGTCCAGGTCTAGTAAACATCCTTTGTGATACTGAGATCCTTGTTTCTATGTTATTCGGGATCTCTGACCATTTGATGGTATAAATATTTGAAAACATAATTGTGCTTCAGACAATTAAAAAAGAGAGTCAGCCTCAGATTATTTGCCGCAAAAAAAAGTCATTTGTGGAAGGTGATTTTCTTAATATAATATTCAGGCTCAAGGCTTTAATTAAAATCCTGTGAAAATCATGAGTATCGATCTATGCAATTGGGATACCATGACATGCAGCAACCCTGTCAGCAACCCGCCCCTCCCAACCTCAGTTCCCGAAACGGTTCCCAGTGAGATGGCTTGGGTTATTCTAAGGTTCGAGTGAGAAGACTTTAAGAAAATCATTTTTTCTGTATAAATTACCACCCAAGACAATAAATAGGTCTTAATTGTGCACCCTCGCTTTTCAAAAAAGCTCTATCCGCCCATGGGCGGTCTGTAAATAATCGAGTCTGGACCAGACAATCACGTGATAGACATGAAGAGCATCGATAGCTGATTGTGTATCCTAGACCTGATACAATGGCTGATTGTGTATCGTAGAGTGGACAAAATGGCTGATTGTGTACCCTAGACCTGATACAATGGCTGATTGTGTATCCTAGACCGAACACAATAGCTGATTGTGTATCCTAGACCGGACACAATGGCTGATTGTGTATCCTAGACCGGACACAATGGCTGATTGTGTATCCTAGACCTGATACAATGGCTGATTGTGTATCCTAGAACTGACACAATGGCTGATTGTGTATTGTGTATGCAAGACCGGACACAAGGCTGATTGTGTATCCTAGACCTGATACAATGGCTGATTGTGTATCCTAGACCGGACACAAAAACTGATTGTGTATCCTAGACCGGACACAATGGCTGATTGTGTATCCTAGACCGGACACAATGGCTGATTGTGTATCCTAGACCTGATACAATGGCTGATTGTGTATCCTAGAACTGACACAATGGCTGATTGTGTATTGTGTATGCAAGACCGGACACAAGGCTGATTGTGTATCCTAGACCTGATACAATGGCTGATTGTGTATCCTAGAACTGACACAAAAACTGATTGTGTATCCTATACCGGACACAATGGCTGATTGTGTATCCTAGACCTGATACAATGGCTGATTGTGTATCCTAGAACTGACACAATGGCTGATTGTGTATTGTGTATGCTAGACCGGACACAAGGCTGATTGTGTATCCTACACCTGATACAATGTCTGATTGTGTATCCTAGAACTGACACAATGGCTGATTGTGTATCCTAGACCGGACACAATGGTGGATTGTGTATCCTAGACCTGATACAATGGCTGATTGTGTATCCTAGACTGGGCAAAATGGCTGATTGTGTATGCTAGATCGGACACAATGGCTGATTGTGTATCCTAAACCGGACACAATGGTTGATTGTGTATCCTAGACCTGATACAATGGCTGATTGTGTATCCTAGACTGGACAAAATGGCTGATTGTGTATCCTTGACTTAACACAATGGCTGATTGTGTATCCTAGACCGGACACAATGCTGACTGTGTATCCTAGACCTGATACAATGGCTGATTGTGTATCCTAGACCTGATACAATGGCTGATTGTGTATCCTAGACCGGACACAATGGCTGATTGTGTATCCTAGAACTGACACAATGGCTGATTGTGTATCCTAGACCGAATACAATGGCTGATTGTGTATCCTAGACCGGACACAATGGCTGATTGTGTATCCTAGACCGAATACAATGGCTGATTGTGTATCCTAGACATGTCAAAATGGCTGATTGTGTATGCTAGACCGGACACAATGGCTGATTGTGTATCCTAAACCTGATACAATGGCTAATTGTGTATCCTAGACCAGACACAATAGCTGATTGTATATCCTAGAAGAGACACAATGGCTGATTGTGTATCCTAGACCGAACACAATAGCTGATTGTGTATCCTAGACCGGACACAATGGCTGATTGTGTATTGTGTATGCTAGACTGGACAAAATGGCTGATTGTGTATGCTAGATCGGACACAATGGCTGATTGTGTATCCTAGACTGGACAAACTGGCTGATTGTGTATCCTAGACCGAACACAATGGCTGATTGTGTATCCTAGACCGGACACAATGGCTGATTGAGTATCCTAGACCGAACACAATGGCTGATTGTGTATCCTAGACCGGACACAATGGCTGATTGTGTATCCTAGACCGGACACAATGGCTGATTGTGTATCCTAGACCGAACACAATGGCTGATTGTGTATCCTAGACCGGACACAATGGCTGATTGTGTATCCTAGACCAGACACAATGGCTGATTGTGTATCCTAGACTGGACACAATGGCTGACTGTGTATCCTAGACCGGACACAATGGCTGCTCACACAATCAAGCAATGGACTCTGTAGCTTAAAGCCTTCATGACATTGCTGGAATGTTGACTGACGCATAAAACAACAATCTTAAGACCCTTGAAAACAGAACACCAACTCCTTCCTGTATACTGTTTATTGTAGAAGAATGCATGGTACAAGGTCAGGAACGCAAAAGGCATGGCATCACTGCCTGACAGTAGAGAGTATAAAATAGGTCATATATGCTACAAGGATGGACAAACTTACATCACAAATGGACAGTATTCAGTGTAACATGTAAAAGTAGATCTTCGTTACAATGTTCAAACAAAATATTTCAATTTCAAGTCCCAATTATGCATGGACGGTCATATCAAGTATGGACGACACATGTTGCATGTTACGGTATTTTTCTGTGCTCCGATGTTGGTACCACGTTCACAAAGCAATCTTGTCAATGACTGCTGTATCGCCTGCAATGCTAACATTGCCATGTTAAATGGGCCAAGGTCCCTGATCTTATAACAGTCCTTGTGCTAAGATTGCTTATTTGAACAGGCCTCTGGAATGTAGGACATAGGCTTGAAATAAGGGGGGACAAGGACAGAAACAATACCATGTGAAATTTCTTCTTCAGAATGTTTTGGTCAAATAGTTGGGACAAGCAACGACCATTTCGATTACTATTTTCTTTTTCTTTACAGATGTTAATACATCATCAACTGATGGAACATCGATGAGGAGATTTCACATTTTAGGGTTTAATTTCTCCCAGTCTATTTTAGCCAGGGGAGGTAATTTCTGTAGCACAACACACAGTCTCCTTGTCCCATCTTAAAAACACCAGAATCATTATTTACAAATATTTGAAACAAAAAAAAAGTGAATTGAATCACATTGAATCATTAAGACAGAAAACACAGTCAGTACTTACTTGTATGTATACTTGTGTCGTATCAATAAATTTCGGGACAATCTGGACAAATACAAAATATTTTGTTCAGGTTAAGTAAGCGGAAGTTAGTCTATCAAGGAAAATTTCATGAACAAAATTAACAATTTCATTACCAGGTCATATCAGTTATTTAGGCCAGGCATTTTATATTTTTCGGATTACAGACCCGCCGACTCTAATTTTTGAGAAATTTAAAAAAAAATAAATCAGATTTCCATTTTTTCCCTGTCGTAGCCACGTAGTCAGTTTGTTTGTTTTTTATTACATGTATCACCTTTTAGTTAAAAACATATGAATTTACCGTTGTAAACTAGTAAAGAGATACATAATTGATCTTTGTTGATCTCAAAGCCGAACATGAATAGCCTCCCTTGACAATTGTCCGTGTTGTAAGTGGTAGAACTTTTATTGTTACAAGTGGCTTTATCTTCAGAAATGGCAATCTTTTGAGCACAGAATATGTTCATAAAGTATGCCAGAGGCATTCTACATTTAAAAAAAAATGCATCTGGCTTTTTTTTCCCCCTCCTCCAACCCTGGACTGAAAAATCTGTAATCTTAAAAATAAAAAAAGCCTGGCCTTAGCAGAAAAACAATCAGCAGTCTATACACATCATGAATAACAAGGAGAGAATGTTCAGTACACACACACACACACACACACACACACACACACACACACACACACACACACACATGAACAAGGCCCAGTTGGATACTGCCCCTGCATATCTGGGATCATATGTAATTACTTCTACAAGTTAAAACACCTCTCTTCTCCAGCTTGTATACCTGTTTATTATTGAACTGTTTATCCATGAACAGTTTGTGTATCTGTTTATCAATTGGTATACCTGTTTATCATATAATGGGTATGTTTCTCAAACAATTCTCGCCAAGGCTTGCTAAATACAATGTTTATTACTAATGCAGGATATTTACCATCCCCAAACACACTCGCGTAATAACATCTATTTATCCTTCAACTATGTACATAAACTGTTTATCCTACAACGATCTATATAAACTGTTCATAACTTAGGTTGGAAATCATGTGTTTGTTTGTTTGTTTGTTTGTTTGTTTTTTAACGCTGCACTCAGCAATTTTCCAGCCATATGACGGCGCTCTGTAAATAATCGAGTCTGGACCAGACAATCCAGTGATTGATAACATGAGCATCGATCCACACAATTGGGATCGATGACATGCACCAAACAAGTCAGTGAGCCTGACCACCCAATCACGTTAGTCGCCTTTTACAACAAGAATAGTCGCCTTTTACGGCAAGTATGGGTTGCTGAAGCATATCATAAAACAGGTGTCTGATGTTTGAGGTCCATCTTACATTAATGGAGATATAATACAAGCAAGGCTACAAAATAGACGTGGTGGCTAAGAAAGATAGCAGGTACCCCCCTCCCATCAGCCCCTTTAGAAATTATGTATAAATAAAAATATATGTCAATGAAATTTCCTGCGAAAATAATTAGCATTGCAAAATTCTAATTTAGACCATACTCTAGAATTTCCACTGCTCAATCGTTACCACATTTAAAAGTGAGGAATGAACATTGTTATCACTAAATGAAAGAAGATTCGCCTGGAATGCCAATATAGCAACAGTAAATGTAACCCCGTAGCTAACTCTCATCTGCCCACAAATATACCGTCCATGAACAGGATGTATGCTGATGTGACATCAAACAATATTCACTCGGTCTCTCACCCAAAAATTAGATGTCACTCCACAGTATCACTCTCTTCAAATATCTGTTCAATAAACGTTCAATAAGCGTTGTCATAGTATAACTCTCATACTGACCATGCTGTAAACAATTCCACTTTCTGGATAAACACATCAGTGATTGATATTATGAGCAATAATCCACACCGTCGGTATGATGCCACTCAAGCAAGCAAGAAACCCAGCTTAGCCACCTAATCTAATAAGTCTGTGAATACATGGAATACTGTTATACATACATACTGTAACAAGAAGCAATCGGACGACCTCCTCACACTGGAAGAACACTGTCCACCAGAAATATACTGCGAGTTATATGTACCACACTGAGACCAGATCTACCAGAGAGCCATGATCTTAGTCATACACTTCACGCTAAGCAATAAATTCATATTCAAACCTACATACCATAAAGACACTACCATTGACTTGCTAAACAATAAGAAGCAATTCTATTTACAATTTTTTTTTTAATCTGGCATGAAAATTTAATCAAAATATCATTTCTATATACAGATTCTGTAATATAAAAAATATGTTTGTTGCATTTGTGTTTAGGTAATACGAATGCCAATATACTACACTGGCAGTGCTACACTTGTTTAGCACACAAGGTGTGAGTATCGCCTGTGCTAGTGGACATAATTGATTCGGACATAGGACCATCATATTTATATTTTGTTAATTTAGGGGGGGGGAGGCGGGAGGTTACATGGAATACAGACAATATAGTTAATTCCCACTTAATATAAGATTAAGATTAAAGCACCTTTTTTGACATTTTTATTTCAGGATTTATTTTAGAAATTCTTGAAACCCCCCTTCCTGGAAGTTGAAACATTTGGTCCCTAAGGCACAGCAAGTAAGGGTCTTGAGGTGTCTGCAGCACACTTACAGTAGTATAGCTAAAACCAAAACTAACTGACATGTTTGTGGGGAGAAAAATGAAGTTAAACCTTCAGTGCCAAAAGTAAATAATAAAGGCAAGTAGATTCTGACTCAGGAAATGGAAAAGGGTTTCACACACCCTATAATGTCAACGACAAATTCATAAAGCATCCAGGGCCCACTTGCACAAAGCAATCTTAGCGCTAAGATGATCTGAACTCCCATACTTTAACATAGGCTTACAATAGTCTTAGCGTTAAGATCATTTTGTGCAAGTGGGCCCTGATGCCCAGTGGTAATTGTTGAGACCCTTTTTAATAATAATAATAAAGACTACGCAATTAAACAAGTTAGTTTCTAACCTTGAAACTTAAAGTCAAGCTAAAGCCTTGCCTAATGTCTTCAGGAATTTACATTTAATATAGACATTATGGGGTTATCGTGAATTTTCCAGAAAAAATAGACCTTTATGTATTAATCAAATTCAAATTACATCAGCTGATACCCATGCGTAAATGAGGTGGAAATTGTTCAATAATGCTCCATGAAAATATATATATATTTATATCAGGTTTCTGTAAAATTATCCAGATCTGATACGGCAGACAAATGTGAGGTATAGATGCATAATATCTAAGTGGCAGTCTTGTTAATAAAATAAATATACGTGTGCCCAACCGTGAAGGAGTTGCACCTGTATCCAACTATCAATACACCCAATCTCATCAACATCAGATCTTGTAATCTGATACCATACCTCTGTATGAAGACCTGACAACACCATTTTTTGCGTCAGGTTAATCTATTAGATGTGTTGAGGCATCAAAATCCTCAGTACAAGTGAAGGAAGTATTCAGATAAACATATCCAATTTCTGTATCTTGAAAATGAAGTTAAACATCCAGTGCCAAATGTAAATAATAAAGAGCCATTATCTCTGATTGGTCGGATGAAATGTCATTCTGATGAGACCGGTCATAGGATGGCCTCAGATCTTTGTTTTGCGGTGGTAAGAACTAAAATCTGATTTTAATGAGATTGTCATTTAAAGGGATGTTTATATATCACAAATGACCAGCGTAACTTAAAAACGCACATAAAAATATTCACAATAAAAATCCCTAAATATTAAAATTAATGCTTTTTCCTAAATCAGCCCCAGTGGCAGAGCAGTGATGTCAGAGGAAGATTCGAACCATCCTGGGGGGGTAACAGTTTACACATTCTTCGATTTCAAACTAAGTCTTGAACTGTAAGAAATTATTACATAAAGAATCTCAACATGGCGACATGAGTAAAAGGCAGGTATATTCAACACCCATGTAAGTGAAAGGAGACAAAGAGACAGATACTCCTACTAGATATTGGAAAAACAAAGGAAACCATGGCAACGGTGCTGGAAGCGAGTCATTATGTCAGGTAACAGCAGTGTCAAGGCTGATTTGCAGTTCAGTTGTATGGTGATGATATTCCTTAAGTTTGATAAACTGCTTGTTTGTTTGTTGGTTTTTTAAGTCTGTACGGGCTGTAGGGTGGGGGATTTAACTGTACAGCCCAGACTTAGCCCCCAGTGACTTTTTCCTGTACCGGCAAATGAAATCTGCCCTACATGGAAGACGCTTCCAGGATGACAAGAGATTCTGCAACTTGGTATTATATTGAAGTTGCAAAACTTATTGAACGCCCCTCGTACCTAAAACTGTACAATTTTCTTTATCCAAATATAGATTTTTTAAATATTTTTTTTTATCAAATATTGTTCATAACTTATCAATGTATATTTATCATGCCATGTCAATTAGGAATCAATCTGGGTGCACAGCCTCTCAACGTATACATTGTAATACATGTTCTATGGGCCTTTCAGTTTTGAGAAATAAACAACAAGTAGTCTCCCCTGGACATCTAAGAGTGAACTACACACACTAATCTCACTGTGATGCCTCCTTTAATCAGGTCCTGACACTGATGACAAGAAAGCAATTATTCTAATAACTGAGTATATCACGTAAAACATCAAAATATCTAGAATAGGATGCTATACATGCCATGCTATATATCTGGAGACGCCATTATGCCTTTATGTCAGAGCATAACAACTGTCCCGCATAACCATGAGTTAACAATCATACTCGGCCAACATATACAAAGTGTTTTGTTCGACATTATGCTTTTATGGAGCGTTCATATCAGAATGGTATAACTTGCGTAACAAAATAACAAGTAACATTTGTATGATCTTAATAACAAAAAAGAAAACTGTACACCACCAATGAAACTAAATTAAACAACTCAAAAATAGTGTAAAACCATCTGCTTCTTTCATATTTCTCTAGTTAATCTGCCGTGGCATGGCAGAATTACTATAGTGCAGTAAACTACGTATACAACAACCAAGCTTATAACAAACTGACGGATATAACAAACAGTTTTTGTTTTTGCTTGTTTAACACCGCACTCAGCAATATTCCAGTTATATGACGATGGTCTTTATAAATAACCAAGTCTGGACCAGACAATCCAGTGATTGATATCATGAGAATCGATTTACGTAATTGGGATATGATGACATGCATCAGCCAAGTCAGCAATATTCCAGCTATATGACGGCAGTCTGTAAATAATCGAGTCTGGACCAGACAATCCAGTGATTGACATCATGAGCATCGATCTATACAATTTGGATACGATGACATGCATCAACCAAGTCAGCGAGCCTGACCACCCGATCCCGTTAGTCACCTCTTACGACAAGCATAGTCGCCTTTTACGGCAAGTATGGGTTGCTGAAGCATATCATAAAACAGGTGTCTGATGTTTGAGGTCCATCTTACATTAATGGAGATATAATACAAGCAAGGCTACAAAATAGACGTGGTGGCTAAGAAAGATATGGCAAGCATGGGTTGCTGAAGACCAATTCTACCCCGGATCTTCATGGATATGTTGCCGGCCATATGCTGTACATATGCTGTTATAAGTGCTTATAATGACCCAATGTTATAACAAACTTTGAGTTTGTTATAACCGTTGTTTACTGTATATGAAAGTATCAGAAGGATCTTAACTTTTTTTGAGTAGTTTACATCTTGACAATACAATCTTCTACTTGCATATGATATACATAGATATATACATAGCTCAGCAAAGAAATAGTTCTCGCTACCACTAGACAAAGATCTGAGGACATCCCATTACGGGTCACGTCAGAACCGCATTTCATCCGACCATTCAGAATGCCGCTTACCAGATCAGAAAAGTGATGGTTGGAATGTGTTTTCTAATCATGCAACCTAAAAAAAGGTTAACACAGGGTATTCTAGAATAACATGGGCTTTACGAATGAATGTCAAAATCATTGTCTATCTCTCACTTCAATATGGGATAAACATTTCTACGAATAAGACTTTGATTATCCCATGGGAAGTACTGCCATAAAATGTAGGTCATCTATTAGACATTCCAGAATTCTATTTTGATCAGTGTTCAAATTTTGAATTGAGAACTTTGTCAAAATATTTTTCAAAGCGTAGCCTGGAATGGAATTCTAAGTTGCCAATTTGAAACTTGTGTTGTTTTGCCCGAGAAAGCTTCTGTCTGATTGGCTAGCGTCGACTTCTGGTTGAGTCATTTCATTGGTCGGTCAACGTTTGCGAATGGTCGTGACCTGTAATGTGATGTCCTCAGATGTTTTTCGCAGTAGCGAGCACTAAGGTCTGATTTTATTGAGACTGAAAATACACCTGTATGTACAATGACTAACATATGACATGAATGCCTATTCTAATTACAAGAATACAGACATGAACATGCAATTGTTCATCATGGAATGAGTTACTTTGGACCCTGTAAACTATTTTCCCCTTAATAAGTGGTAACAATAAACGAAAGTCAGGAGTTATCTCCCTTGTATCATCCAAATTTCCAGAGTCCATTGTTTGAGCTGATGAATGTTGATGGATTTATCATATACTTCGATATGTTATCACCAAAAGAGACAGATAACATGTCAGAGGGCAGTAGCATCACTTTTGATGAAGGAAGGAAGCAAAACTGCCAAATGCCAATTAGGATATTCACCCTGTATATCTAATCTTGTAAAAGCCGGTCATGAAAATACCAACAGGAAGAATATCATCGGTATATCACCGTATATAACACAAACACAATCATTTTCAAACACAAAATATTTCTTGAGAATCAATCTTGTATATCTTTTCACAAATTACAAACCCCACCTTCTTCCCCTAATATTCTATCAGATCTGATACTGGATAAATTGATACATTATGTTTTTTAAACGGCAATGGAGATTCAAAAATACACATATGTCCCCCCACCCCCTCCCCAATGCCCGTGTTTACAAAAGGATCACAACAGTTTGATTCGTAGAAGGATATATGTTTTATCTCTATCACATTACAAATTCTTAAAAATTAAAAAGTGGTTCTCAACTGAAACAAAACAAAACTTGGATAAAGTTTCCTTAAAAGGTAAAAAAATCTTTCATAAGTCATTATTACCAATAATAAACTTAAAAAGCATGAAAGATTTTTAACAAGAAACAAAACATTTTTAACATGAAAGCAAAATAACAAAACTGATATATAAACTCAAACAGAATCAACACACAAAAGAATACTTTGAGGGTTAATTTTAACATTCGAACAATATTTTTACAAGATCATTGCCACACACACAGAGATTTAAACCCTCTTGAACCAGTGTGAATGTTCACAAGCACCAAAACAGGAAATCCAGAGTCATTGCAGCCTCATGCATTAACAAACACATTCAGTCATTCCACAAAAACCTTGACATGACACCATAGAGAGCATAAAAGGATATTACACAACAGAAATATCTATCATTTTGTTCGGCTAGAAAGCAATCACATGAAACACATAAATACATCTGTGTATGATATAAACGAAAGTTACTAAAAATAGCACGAGAATCCCATAGATGGTATTCCCAAATCCCAGCCAGTCAGATTTACGTATCTTGTTGGTAGCCTATTTAGTGTGAAAAAACCCAGAACTCTTCAGTTGGGTAATACAAACGTGTAAAACAATCTACAGCGACGACAGTTCTATATTCTGTGGACACAAAATGTTACCCAAGACAGGCCAGAGAGTGCTCCATTCAACCTTGTCATGACAAAACAGGGTGAAACTACGGTACCATATTCACCGCAGTTAGTGCTCTGGGTACTTAGAAAATTTATAAAGAGGGGCGGTTAGGTTTAAAAAAATAAATGAATTGGTTCTCTGACAATATTTTTTGAAAATATAGTGCGGGCATGCAGAGACTTTTTATGTGTTGTTGTTGTTGCTCAAACTAGTACCGTATGTAACCAAATAAACTCCTGAGTACAATCAAGCTGGGAAAGGCCCTCCCAATATAAATGTATGCCTTGATGAGTAAAATACTGAAATACAGTATTTGGCTATCATTGGATTTGGAATATTTAAGGATCTTGTTGGTTTTCTTAAAATGGAAATAAAAACGAAACGCGAGGCAAATTTTATGATGATGCAGGCAGTGCCTGAGAACCAAGACTATTATTTTTTTAGCCTTATAAAAATTCTACAATTTGTTAAACTTGTAAAAAATCGAGTAGCCGTCAACAATATTAGTTCAAACGTCGATGAAACAAAAATGTTTTTGATGATAGATACAAGGCAATAAAATTCCCCTTCTCAATGCTGTTTTCTGTACGACAATTGTACTACCTCATGTCATGTAAATGTTCAGTCTTAGTAGGGCAACTTGCAACAGCGATACTTAGGGAACGACCATTTGACATTCTGGGAGGAGGCCTGGGACATAATCGAAAAATAAATATTGTCTTAGAAAATGATTCAAAAACAAATTATGCTTCAGACATTTCAACGAAAGAGCATGTCCAGTGAAAAATTACCTTCTATTTAAATACCAAAATGTATTTTCAAATATTTTCTGGACCAAATTATTATTTTTTTTAAAAAACTCCAAGGACCCCAAGAATATTAAATGTTCAGTTCCTAAGCATTCACAGACATTGTCCTATTTGGTGACATAAATATTAATGTGGCTCTCATGGTTATCAGCATGCAGAAAAACAAGTGCAACTTCGAGACTTAATATATTGCCACGCCCCTTCATACAATGCATTGTTTCTTTGTTAATGAGTCTAAATTAGTCAAGAACCTCATTACTGAGGAGCCTAACTTGTCCATTAGTCTGTTAATCCTTACTAGTTACTTCCAGGAAACTACGACCATCAATTCGGAGACTACTAGGACACTAATGCTTAATCTTCTTTCAGTTCTTCTCGTGCTGCGTAGAACAGTTTTTGGGTAAACCTTGTAGTCGTATCTGCAACACAGGATGACATGAAATATAATCTGTTCAAGCCCATGTAGGGCTGGGACGATTCACCAAATGTGCAATCCGATACGTATCACGATACCTTGTTCACGATACGATGCGTATCACGATACTTTCATATGCTCTTAGTGTAAGCCATATTTTCATATAGACAGGAAGGCCAAATACCGGGAACACTGACAATTTACAGTTGGCAGTGTCAAGTGTGGCACAATGGATTGATATCTTTAGGTTTTCACAGCTAATCAGAGTTGGGCGTAACAGTTATTACAGAAAACATTTAAGGTACGGTATGTATCGATATTTGTACCTAAAGTACTCACGGAAATGAAAAAAACCTGTTTTTCTCAATTTAAAAATCGACACAAAGTGTTACGTCGCTGTAAATACGAAATAACAAAACAACTCGAAAAGTACTAGTCTGGATTTGCTAGTTTGATCTCGGTGAACAATACAAAATGTACTTTACAGGAGGTAATTTGTCGTCACTTTCAACATTAAAAAATAAAACTAAGTCCAAATTGACATAGCAGAAACAGACTATAGGCATTATGCACCTGTTCTCACCTGTCGTCAAGGTGTCATAGGTCATGGACATTCACCTTGATCTACTTACACCTGGTTCTGCCCTGTTTCACAATAGTCTGTTTTATTCACATTTTTACACACTTTTACTTGTAAAAAGGCATAAAAACCTGTGATATGCTGTACTTGTGCCAAGGCCCAATTAGTACTAATTGAGTTGTTTGAATATTTACATATTTTGTATATTAACTGCATTTATTTAAGATCTGAGGTCGAAAAACATTTTTTTTTCATTTCCGTGAGTACTTTTTTTTTTAGTGTACCTCTGTGATTGAAACTCGTATCGAGAAGTAACAAATCACAATCCCCCGATACATCAGTGTGTCATCCCACCGTGGTGCGCAATGCACATATGTTTTGATTTACACAAAATATTCATATATAAATGGAGACTAAGGGTCAAATTGTACCTACTTAGCACAGTAATGTGTTACTAATAATTGATACACCAGACAACGGGTCAGACTGTACCTACGCAGTAAAGTAACGATTGCTTGTGTGACATATTATTGATACACCTGACAACGGGTCAGACTGTACCTACTCAGCAAAGTAACGATTGCTTGTGTGACATATTATTGATACACCAGACAACGGGTCAGACTGTACCTACTCAGTAAAGTAACGATTGCTTGTGTGACATATTATTGATACACCAGACAACGGGTCAGACTGTACCTACTCAGTAAAGTAACGATTGCTTGTGTGACATATTATTGATACACCTGACAACGGGTCAGACTGTACCTACTCAGCAAAGTAACGATTGCTTGTGTGACATATTATTGATACACTAGACAACGGGTCAGACTGTACCTACTCAGTAAAGTAACGATTGCTTGTGTGACATATTATTGATTGACCAGACAACGCGTCAGACTGTACCTACTCAGTAAAGTAACGATTGCTTGTGTGACATATTATTGATACACCTGACAACGGGTCAGACTGTACCTACTCAGTAAAGTAACGATTGCTTGTGTGACATATTATTGATACACCAGACAACGGGTCAGACTGTACCTACTCAGTAAAGTAACGATTGCTTGTGTGACATATTATTGATACACCAGACACCGGGTCAGACTGTACCTACTCAGCAAAGTAACGATTGCTTGTGTGACATATTATTGATACACCAGACAACGGGTCAGACTGTACCTACTCAGTAAAGTAACGATTGCTTGTGTGACATATTATTGATACACCAGACAACGGGTCAGACTGTACCTACTCAGTAAAGTAACGATTGCTTGTGTGACATATTATTGATACACCTGACAACGGGTCAGACTGTACCTACTCAGCAAAGTAACGATTGCTTGTGTGACATATTATTGATACACCAGACAACGGGTCAGACTGTACCTACTCAGTAAAGTAACGATTGCTTGTGTGACATATTATTGATACACCAGACAACGGGTCAGACTGTACCTACTCAGTAAAGTAACGATTGCTTGTGTGACATATTATTGATACACTAGACAACGGGTCAGACTGTACCTACTCAGCAAAGTAACGATTGCTTGTGTGACATATTATTGATACACCTGACAACGGGTCAGACTGTACCTACTCAGCAAAGTAACGATTGCTTGTGTGACATATTATTGATACACTAGACAACAGGTCAGACTGTACCTACTCAGTAAAGTAACGATTGCTTGTGTGACATATTATTGATACACCTGACAACGGGTCAGACTGTACCTACTCAGTAAAGTAACGATTGCTTGTGTGACATATTATTGATACACCAGACAACGGGTCAGACTGTACCTACTCAGTAAAGTAACGATTGCTTGTGTGACATATTATTGATACACCAGACAACGGGTCAGACTGTACCTACTCAGTAAAGTAACGATTGCTTGTGTGACATATTATTGATACACCAGACAACGGGTCAGACTGTACCTACGCAGTAAAGTAACGATTGCTTGTGTGACATATTATTGATACACCAGACAACGGGTCAGACTGTACCTACTCAGTAAAGTAACGATTGCTTGTGTGACATATTATTGATACACCAGACAACGGGTCAGACTGTACCTACTCAGTAAAGTAACGATTGCTTGTGTGACATATTATTGATACACTAGACAACGGGTCAGACTGTACCTACTCAGCAAAGTAACGATTGCTTGTGTGACATATTATTGATACACCTGACAACGGGTCAGACTGTACCTACTCAGCAAAGTAACGATTGCTTGTGTGACATATTATTGATACACTAGACAACAGGTCAGACTGTACCTACTCAGTAAAGTAACGATTGCTTGTGTGACATATTATTGATACACCTGACAACGGGTCAGACTGTACCTACTCAGTAAAGTAACGATTGCTTGTGTGACATATTATTGATACACCAGACAACGGGTCAGACTGTACCTACTCAGTAAAGTAACGATTGCTTGTGTGACATATTATTGATACACCAGACAACGGGTCAGACTGTACCTACTCAGTAAAGTAACGATTGCTTGTGTGACATATTATTGATACACCAGACAACGGGTCAGACTGTACCTACGCAGTAAAGTAACGATTGCTTGTGTGACATATTATTGATACACCTGACAACGGGTCAGACTGTACCTACTCAGCAAAGTAACGATTGCTTGTGTGACATATTATTGATACACTAGACAACAGGTCAGACTGTACCTACTCAGTAAAGTAACGATTGCTTGTGTGACATATTATTGATACACCTGACAACGGGTCAGACTGTACCTACTCAGTAAAGTAACGATTGCTTGTGTGACATATTATTGATACACCAGACAACGGGTCAGACTGTACCTACTCAGCAAAGTAACGATTGCTTGTGTGACATATTATTGATACACCAGACAACGGGTCAGACTGTACCTACTCAGTAAAACATGGTAAAGTAACGATTGCTTGTGTGACATATTATTGATACACCTGACAACGGGTCAAATTGTACCTACTCAGTAAAGTAACGATTGCTTGTGTGACATATTATTGATACACCTGACAACGGGTCAGACTGTACCTACTCAGTAAAGTAACGATTGCTTGTGTGACATATTATTGATACTCCAGACAACGGGTCAGACTGTACCTACTCAGTAAAACATGCTAAAGTAACGATTACTTGTGTGACATATTATTGATACACCTGACAACGGGTCAAATTGTACCTACTCAGTAAAGTAACGATTGCTTGTGTGACATATTATTGATACACCTGACAACGGGTCAAATTGTACATACTCAGCAACTTAAGGATTGCCCTTGGTTTCTTCTTCCACATGACCCCCAGGAAGTAGACAGGGATCCCGGTGGCGATCATGATGATGCCCATGAGACACTCCATGGGACTGGACGTCAACGGCGTGATCAGCAGGAACAGACAGATCACCAGAAAGAACACCGGGAAGAAGATGTTCACCTGTAGCCATGACAACCAGGATTAGTGAGGGAGATAGGTTAACTGAACTGACTAGTATCATTGAGGCACAAACTTAAAAGATGGTGTACACTCTGCATAAATCCATGCGAAGTTTTCACTCTGGTTTTTACAGTAATCAACTCCATAAACACAAAAACAAACAAAACAAATATTTTTAAATATGTCAACAATAACTGCAAAAGAGACCAACTGTTTTAACATAACATTATCATACAGCAAAATCCCGAAAAATGGCACATTTCTACTAGTCCTTACAATACCTTAACTATTGGGCAGTTTGGCAAGGTTGGTCAGTTGGTTTGTTGTTTAACGCTGCACTCAGCAATATTCCAGCTATATGACGGAGGTAATAATCAAGTCTCGACCAGACAATACAGTGATTAGTATCATGAGCATTGATCCACACAATTTGGATTGATAACATGCATCAACCAAGTCAGCGAGCCTGACCACCCGATCCCGTTAGTCACCTCTTGTGACAAGCATAGTCACCTTTTTTCGGCAAGCATGGGTTGCTGAAGACCTATCCTACCCCGGATCTTCACTGGTCCATAGGACTAGTGCCAATTTCTAATATAAGGGTAATGCTATTTTTCAGGGCATTATCATTTGCAGAAGACCAAGGCAGGGTAACAACAAGTCCCACCTTTTAACGTCTTTTGGTATGACGCAGCCGGGGATCAAACCCCAGACCTTCCGCTTCCCGGGCAGACGATCTACCACTAGACCACGGAGGTGGTCCCATAACATTTGGAACAGAAACAATTTTCTTAAAGCAAAGTTATCAGAAACATAAGACCTACAATCAATAACATTCCCCTAGTGGAGACTTTTCATATAACTTTGGCTTCACAGCGATGCCTTACCTTGATTGGACGTTCCATATTTGGACGGGTATATCTGAGAAACAGCAGGCCAGCCACAGAGAGCGCAATGAAGAGTGACTCCACGAACGACCCGTAGTTGATTAAAGCGTACACATCATTGCTGCACAGCATCACCAGAGACATGATACACTGAAACACATGATCAACCCCGTGACATGGCACATTGGCATACTCAGTCATGTGAACCTTGCCTGCAGAAGTGGAATATGGGGCAGTGGAGGTCCTAGTGGTCAAAGAGGTCTAGGGTCGGAGCAAACAACCAGCTTTGACCTCAACATTGGTGCAATGTGTGAAGCATTGGCTTGATACACCAAACACCTGTCTTAGATCCTACATGGGTACAATGTTTGAAGTAGGGCTGCAACGATACAGGAAGGCCACGATACGATGCGCATCTCAATATTCTGGTCACGATACGATACGTATCTCAATACGCAATGATAAAAAAGTTAAAACACCAGAAAATAATTAATGTACTCCACCAGTGATACAACTTCAAAGGATTTTTATGCAATGGTCGAAGAAATTGTATCTGAAATTATTGTTTTATCAGGAATAAGATATTCCAATATCGTGTTACCTTATTTGCAGGTATATATATATTTAAAATTAAAAGAACGACAAGTGTAGCATTTTGGTACTGGTGATTGCTGTTGCAGGCAATTTTTACGTTAGAACAATTTGACCAGTCACCGTAGGGACTTCCTGTGCTACATGTATTTCGATTGTGAAAACGTTATGTTGACATATATTCGCCAAATTGCCACAAATATGACTTTTAACGAGTCAAAGTATGGCATATTTAATAATGTATCCATTCTCTAGCAACTAAAGTTTGTTTTAATGCGTCAAAAGCGGTAATTTGACCGTGGTTGTTGTATCTCTTCACACACCATTTCACATAACTTTATGAAAACAATATTAAATGAAATTTTGAATAAAATTAATAAAAATATTAAAAAAAACAAGTCCAGATATACAATGTGCACGTTTTAATAACAAGATAGTATAATAATGGTATTGTATTTCGTACTTCAGTTTGGATTTGCTGACTGGTATTGTCGGTGTTATGTGCTTGAGGTGATCAGCTGATAATGTTTTTCGAGATGGGGAAAAACATCTGTCGGTGTAAAAACTGAGCTTATTAAAAATGTAAGTATGTTTTTGGGAGCAATGCGATAGAGCGCGCTATAACCAAGTTAGCGGTTTATTGAAAGGCACAATAGCGAGGAAAAGCTGTACTTGAGATTTGCGTTCCGTATCGTGGCGTATCGAAAAATGGGCCCACGTTTATCGTATATCGTATCGTGGGTCAAGTATCGTGATGCATCGGAATATCAGTGTATCGTTTCACCCTGAGTGTGAAGCATTGGCTTGTCATACCAAACACCTGTCTAAAACCCTACATGGGTACAATGTGTGAAGCATTGGTTTGTCATCAAACACCATCCTTAGATCCTACACGGGTGCAATGTGTGAAGCATTGGCTTCATCAAACACCTGTCTTAGATACTATACGGGTACAATGGGTGAAGCATTGGCTTGTTACACCAAACACCTGCCTTAGATCCTACATCAGTACAATGGGTGAAGCATTGGCTTGTTACACCAAACACCTGCCTTAGATCCTACATCGGTACAATGTGTGAAGCATTGGCTTGTTACACCAAACACCTGTCTCAGATCCTACATCGGTATAATGTGTGAAGCATTGGCTTGTTACACCAAAAACCTGTCTTAGATCCTACATCGGTACAATGTGTGAAGCATTGGCTTCATCAAACACCTGTCTTAGATCCTACATGGGTACAATGTGTGAAGCATTGGCTTGTTACACCAAACACCTGCCTTAGATCCTACATCGGTATAATGTGTGAAGCATTGGCTTGTTACACCAAACACCTGCCTTAGATACTACATCGGTACAATGTATGAAGCATTGGCTTCATCAAACAACTGTCTTAGATCCTACATGGGTACAATGTGTGAAGCATTGGCTTGTTGCACCAAACACCTGCCTTAGATACTACATCGGTACAATGTGTGAAGCATTGGCTTCATCAAACACCTGTCTTAGATCCTACACGGGTACATTGTGTGAAGCATTGGCTTCATCAAACACCTGTCTTAGATCCTACATGGGTACAATGTGAGAAGCATTGGCTTGTTACACCAAACACCTGCCTTAGATCCTACATCGGTATTATGTGTGAAGCATTGGCTTCATCAAACACCTGTCTTAGATCCTACACGGGTACATTGTGTGAAGCATTGGCTTGTTACACCAAACACCTGCCTTAGATCCTACATCAGTATTATGTGTGAAGCATTGGCTTGTTACACCAAACACCTGCCTCAGATCCTACATCGGTACAATGTGTGAAGCATTGGCTTCATCAAACACCTGTCTTAGATCCTACACGGGTACATTGTGTGAAGCATTGGCTTCATCAAACACCTGCCTTAGAAACTACACGGGTACAATGTGTGAAGCATTGGCTTGTCATCAAACACCATCCTTAGATCCTACACGGGTACAATGTGTGAAGCATTGGCTTGTCATCAAACACCTGCCTTAGATCCTACATTGGTACAATGTGTGAAGCATTGGCTTGTTACACCAAACACCTGCCTCAGATCCTACATTGGTACAATGGGTGAAGCATTGGCTTGTTACACCAAACACCTGCCTCAGATCCTACATCGGTACTATGTGTGAAGCATTGGCTTGTTACACCAAACACCTGCCTCAGATCCTACATCGGTACAATGTGTGAAGCATTGGCTTGTTACACCAAACACCTGCCTCAGATCCTACATCGGTACAATGTGTGAAGCATTGGCTTGTTACACCAAACACCTGTCTCAGATCCTACATTGGTACAATGTGTGAAGCATTGGCTTGTTACACCAAACACCTGCCTCAGATCCTACATCGGTACAATGTATGAAGCATTGGCTTGTTACACCAAACACCTGCCTCAGATCCTACATCGGTACAATGTATGAAGCATTGGCTTGTTACACCAAACACCTGCCTCAGATCCTACATCGGTACAATGTATGAAGCATTGGCTTGTTACACCAAACACCTGCCTCAGATCCTACATCGGTACAATGTGTGAAGCATTGGCTTGTTACACCAAACACCTGGTTAGGGACCAGTACAAAAGTTTGATGTCAGATAAAAACCTTATTCGTTTTTTTTCTTCATGAAAATCATTCAGTTTTGGAGTTGCAGGTGGCCTCTTGTATCATGGTCAGTGATCTAGACATGGAATTTACAGATTTGAAGCAGGAGACATATTAAAAATACTAATTTTTAATGTTTAATATATTTCTTAGACTGGCTGCTTTTCAGTAGGGGGAGAGGGCTCAGGAAAGGAGAAATGAAAAATGTGTGGCCTTATGCTACATAAGTGAGTAAGTGAGTGAGTGAGTATGATTTTACGCCGCTTTTAGCAATATTCCAGCAATATCACGGCGGGGGACACCAGAAATGGGCTTCACACATTGTACCCATGTCGGGAATCGAACCCGGGTCTTCAGCATGACGAGCCAACGCTTTAACCACTAGGCTACCCGACCGCCCCTATGTTACATCAGAAGAGTGAATGTTGGATAACACTAATTGTACATGGTCGTGAAATATATTAATAGTTTTGTTTCTTTGTTGTTTATATCTTCCAGCTATATGATGGCAGTCTGTAAATACCGTATTTTCTTGAGTATAGTGCGCACTTTTTTTCCAAAAAACACAGCTGTGGTGAAGGGGGTGTGCATTATACACGAGTTAATGAGTTTTGATGTTTTTTCCCCCATGGAAAGACATTACCGTGAGCACGTAACATCAGAAATACCATGTCAACAAATCCATACTGAAGTTCGCAAATTATTCATGTAATTACACTGTCTGGCTATAAAAAGTGTTCTTAGTATATCTGGACTTATGTTTGTAACTTATTTCATTAATTTTATTCAAAATTCCTTTTAATATTGTTTTAATTAATTTCGGCAAAATCGTGTGTGAAGCGATCGTAACATCGCACAACTCACCCTTATTAACAGCAACCACGGTCAGATTACCGCTATTGACACCTTGAAACTAACTTAAGTTGACAGAGAATGGATACATATATCATAAATGCCATACTTTGAATCGTTAAAAGTCATATTTGTTTTTGTTGGACGATTCTATGTCAACGCGTAATTTTCGCAATCACGCGATCACGTGCACGGGAGCCTTGACGGGGAATTGTCAGACTGGTTCCATGTAAAAAATAATACCCGGCAATAGCGATCAGCTGCTTCGCTTAGGGTTATTATTATTTTAAATATGTCTAGTAAAAGCTGCATCCAAATTAACAAGATATTTGAATATTATTCTTGATAAAAAAATAGTTTCAGATACAACATTTGCCGATCCTTGCATTAAAATACTGTAAAGTTATATCATTGGGTGTGTCTTGACCGAATCACCGGTAGATTTCAAGAAAACGTGTGTGTCTGGCTTAGTTTACGAGAAAATACACAAGGTAATCTTAATCCCTTGAATTTTTATCTCAAATTTCGAATTTGTACTGACAAAGTTTCTCATCACCCGTTCGTTTGCCGGACTTCGCTAAAGGGGTACGGTGTAATTTTTTCTGCGCATAATATTCAAATTTCTTTTTTTCCAAAATATTGAATCCGCTAGAGGGGGGTGCGCATTATACATGGGTGCGCACTATACTCAAGAAAATACGGTACTAAAATCTGGTCCAGACACTCCAGAGATTGTGAGTAACGCTCCATGTGTGTACAATGACACGCTATCATCCAAGTCACCGAGTCTGACCATTACTCCAGAAGTCGAATCTCACAACCAGCCTAGGTTGTGACCACTTCAAGTCTAGAATCCCCAGGAGAAAGACGTATTGACATTTGTGGATCACTCACCCCGAACAACAATGAAGGCAATGGTGTCATCGTCTTCAAACTAATGGTTGCTAGGAAACCTGGCAGATGACCTTGACGTGCTCCCACAAAAAATAACCTGGAAGAAGTACACACATACCATGTCATTAACTGTAAAAAAACATGCAAGTAAATATTTACCTAAATGCCCAAAAAACAACCCCCAGATACATGGAATGCTGCACATACTTCACCCCTGAAGATCTTATATGACACAAATGTATGAAATATAAAATATTACATGATTAAACTTCAGTTGAAGATTACGTCGGGTGAGTGGGGAGAAAGTTCTGCTTACCTAGAAGATGTGAAGATTGCACCATTGAGACCACCAAATGTGGAGCAAGCCACAAAAACAGGCATAACCCAAGCCATCACTCCTAGAGTACGATTTGCAAAAGTCTGAGAAACAAACAAAGATAAATAGCATTAAAAAATATGATAGATGTGCTGTCAAGTGAATATTGTTGAGGATTCTCCTTTCCCAGAAAAAGATATAGATTATTCACTTGGAGTATAAATTGAACTATCAATGTATTGCCATTGTTAACCCTACAATAAAACTAAATCGTAAGGAAATAAAAACTACCAATAGTATTGTTGATAGTATGCATAACTATCGATAGTTGCAATTAGTTATTAATAAAACAAATTATGCAAATTTCAAATCTGCCTGTGTATTGATTTGCAAGGACAATGACAATTTCAGACTAGAGTTACTTCCCTTTGGTTTGAGTAGGAACAGGGACAAAAATGGCTAACATTGTTGGCAATACTTTTGTCATTTCTATAACATTGATTAATATAATTATCAGGCCTTTAAAAATAAAATGTGAAAGTCATAACTCCTTTGGTTAACATACAACAAAGACAGTTGTAGCATGAAAATCACTTGGAGAAACAAGCATTGATTCTTTTCGGTTTTATATCATTTCCCATGATGACTTACAACAGCTACTGCATCCGATTCTAACATTTCAGCAGGCGTCATCACGGAGAAGTATGCAACGTTTGCCATCAGGTAAATGACTGTCACCATGGGCATCGAGATCCAGATCGCACGGGGTAAATTTCTGAAAGAAAAAAACATGCAAATATTCAAATTTGCCACACACAAAAATACACGTAATACAAACAGACATTTTATATACTATGGGGCAAAACAAAGATGTCTTTTGTTTTTTATGTCATTGCAAATGGATAGAACTGTTGTAAATTTTGTAGGGGTGAAACAATGAATGAGTAGTGAGTTCAGGTAATTAATTTTAGCAGGTCTATCAGAAATTATGCATCGTGTATCATATCATGAGTGAGTATGATTTTACGCCGCTTTTAGCATTATTCCAGCGGGGGACACCAGAAATGGGCTTCACACATTGTACCCATGTCGGGAATCGAACCCAGGTCTTCGGCGTGACAAGCGAACGCTTTAATCACTAGGCTACCCGACCGCCCTTATCATATCAAGACAACTCATAAAGTATCAGCCACTACGAAACGTTTCTGGGTGCACCTGCAAAATGTTTTGAGTACCGATGCAGTGTATTGTTTGAGTCATCTGAAAGACATTGTTGAGGTCATTCAAATGTTATTGTGATGGAAGGTCGGAATGACATCACACTAATGATGTCATAGCTGAAGAATGTTGACGTCTTTCGACAAATTGTGGTTTTCTAGGACAGCGGTGGTGATAAAGGCATGTTTCTAAAGGAGAACTCAAGGATTACGAAATAATGGGCAATAAAGAAATCATTACACTAAAATGTGCATCTTACTGATTTTACGAAACTCATGTAAGAATTCAAGTATTACCTCACTCTCGCTCAGGAACTTCTGACACTCGTTTCGTTTTATCAGTATGACACACATGTTCGCGTGATAATCTCTATTATGTGAAATTTGTTCTATAAAATTCAAAAGTTTTAAAATCATATTGTACTTTCAAAAATAAACCTTGGAAGTATTTTTTGAGTGCTGACAAAGTGCCAGTACACTCGATTTGTTTTCTAAAATATTGCTAACTTAAATGCGATGCACATGTTGCTATACTCTTGGCTCTTCGGTACTGGTGACGTGCTTGATAACAGCCAGCCTGTTCAACATGGCAGCGAGGTCCATGGTTCGAGGGGCAGTCAGTACAACCTTAGCGTTGCAACTGTTTGCCGACAGCTATTGTTACAGTCATTCTGTTGACAGGGTAATCATCTTGTCCCAAAACAAGGCTTGTACATAAAGAGAGAATTGCAGATTGGGACAAATACTCAAAATGGGTATCTACAATAAACAGAGGCCAGAGTACTCAGAGTTTAAAAAATGATGTTTTAACTATGTTTTGCTGGGACTGGAAATACATGCCGGTTCATATACCAACTCCACTGTAACCACCTCTGGATGTATTGATGGGTTATGGGTAACATCCTAGGGCCACCATGGATGTGTTGGTAGGGTAACATTCTAGGGCCACCATGGATGTGTTGGTAGAGTAACATCCTTGGTCCACCATGGATGAATTGGTAGGGTAACATTCTAGGGCCACAATGGAGGCATTGGTAGGGTAACATCCTTGGTCCACCATGAAGGTATTGGTAGGGTAACATTCTAGGGCAACAATGGAGCTGTTGGTAGGGTAACATTCTAGGGCCACCATGGAGGTATTGGTAACATTCTAGGGCCACCATGGAGGTGTTGGTATTGGTAACATCCTAGGGCCACCATGGAGGTATTGGTAGGGTAACATTCTAGCGCCACCATGGAGGTGTTGGTAGGGTAACATCTTTGGTCCAGCATGGAGGTGTTGGTAGGGTAACATCCTTGGTCCAGCATGAAGGCATTGGTAGGGTTACATTCTAGGGCCACCATGGAGGTATTGGTAGGGTAACATTCTAGGGCCGTCATGGAGGTGTTGGTAGGGTAACATTGTAGGGCCACAATGGAGGCATTGGTATTGGTAACATCCTAGGGCCACCATGGAGGTGCTGGTAGGGTAACATTCTAGGGCCGTCATGGAGGTATTGGTAGGGTAACATCCTTGGTCCAGCATGAAGGCATTGGTAGGGTAACATTGTAGGGCCACAATGGAGGCATTGGTATTGGTAACATCCTAGGGCCACCATGGAGGTGCTGGTAGGGTAACATCCTAGGGCCACCATGGAGGTATTGGTAGGGTAACATCCTTGGTCCAGCATGGAGGTATTGGTAGGGTAACATTTTAGGGCCACCATAGAGGTATTGGTAGGGTAACATTCTAGCGCCACCATGGAGGTGTTGGTAGGGTAACATTCTAGGGTCACCATGGAGGTGTTGGTAGGGTAACATTCTAGGGCCACCATGGAGGTGTTGGTAGGGTAACATCATTGGTCCACCATGGAGGCATTGGTAGGGGTAATTCTAGGGCAGACATGCTTCATCTGATCCACTCTCCAATTCCATGCCAAACATCTCAACACAACTCCCACTTACAGCCCCATTCCCAATGACAAAACAAGCAGATAGTCAGTGTCTTCATTTGGTAATTTGACACGATGAAAGGTTTCTGGGTGCTCCTGCCAAATGCTGACCCATGCATAACAGTTGACCAGAGCAGCAATGAGGTCTATCAATCACCTGCTGATCTCGCAGTGTCTGACATCTCCATGTGGTTACAATCAGGTCAACAGACTTAATAAACACAATCGTAGGTCATGCTGCTCCACTCTTGGTGCAGTGGGGTAACACAGAGAAACACAGACTGGCATTTTTCTTCTACATGCATGACTTTCAAAAACCTTCCCAGTTGCAGACAAGCGCATCTTTGTCAGCTGACAGATGTCTCATCGTGTCCTGTCCTTAGGACTAGGCGTGTCACGATAAATCAAAATAATGATATATTGCTATTGGTTAGGACTTAAAGTCAATAAATTGATTGTTAAATCAGTTTCCGAGCAATAGTATCGATTTCAGTTAGGAATATGGATAGTTTTGATTGTATTTACCATATCAATAAAATACATGCAACGCTGTTCAAATTCGTTTTTCTTTTGATCACACATGGTAATGTGAAAGTTTCTTTTTTTTAAATTATTAGGGTAAAGAAAACACAAATCATATCTCAAACTTTTTATCTGTTGTTATGGTTATCATCTGTTGTTATGGTTATCACATTCAAAGGAAACTTCAGTTCCAAGGTTTAATTCAACTCTAAAATCCATCTAAAATGACACGCTGAAAACTATCAATATTTATCGCAATAGTTACTTGCAATATCACAGTTATCGCAATAGTGATTTCCATACCAATAGTCACCCCTATTGAGGACCATAGAATAGTCCACATTATCCAACACTTGTCAGAACAGGTCCCCCAGTAACCCATGCTTATCTCCCATGGAGAATCTTGGTTCAGAACAGGTCCCCAGTACCCCACAGAGAATCTTGGTTCAGAACAGGTCCCCAGTAAACCACAGAGAATCTTGGTTCAAAACAGGTCCCCAGTACCCCACAGAGAATCTTGGTTCAGAACAGCTCCCCAGTACCCCACAGAGAATCTTGGTTCAGAACAGGTCCCCAGTACCCCACAGAGAATCTTGGTTCAGAACAGGTCCCCAGTATCCCACTGAGAATCTTGGGTCAGAACAGGTCCCCAGTACCCCACAGAGAATCTTGGGTCAGAACAGGTCCCCAGTACCCATGCTTATCTCCCATGGGGAATCTTGGGTCAGAACAGGTCCCCAGTACCAATGCTTATCTCCCATGGGGAATTTTGGGTCAGAACAGGTCCCCAGTGCCCCATGCTTATCTCCCATGGAGAATCTTGGGTCAGAACAGGTCCCCAGTGCCCCATGCTTATCTCCCATGGAGAATCTTGGGTCAGAACAGGTCCCCAGTACCCCATGCTTATCTCTATGGGGAAACTTGGGTCAAAACAGGTCCCCAGTGCCCCATGCTTGTCTCTTGTGGGGATTCCAGGCAGAATAGGTCCCTAGTACATTCCCAATCAATCACAATAACCATTCTTTTCAATGCAGACAACTTGAAATGTTTACTACTAAACAGAAATAAAAGCTTAGCTTTGCTCAGCAATGTACCTGTCATTTGAACAGTGTAAATTATTTCCGCTGCACTGAGTGAGTGAGTGAGTATGGTTTTACGCCGCTTTTAGCAATATTCCATCAATATCATGACGGGGGACACCAGAAATGGGCTTTACACATTGTACCCATGTTGGGAATCGAACCCGGGTCTTCGGCGTGACGAGCAAACCACTAGGCTACCCGACCGCCCCTCCACTGCACTGACTTAACATGATATGGCAATGGAGCATAGCATATTTGAGCACATTACCATGTACACCATCTTGGAAAATCTTCTCATGACGTGACATAATAGGCATAATTTTAACTATTGTAAGGACCAGTGCAAAAGTTTTGTCAGATAAAAACCTTAAATTTTGAGATATCCGCCCAAAAAAACTTAATTCTCAAAATGTCAAATTTTCAAGTTTAGTGGCTTCTTTTGTCATGCATTCTGGTGTTTTGCCCTGTACTTTCAGAACGTCTATCAAGTGAAGTTTAATGCCTGGGTGTTGACAATCATTTGTTGGGTTTTTATACCTCAAATCTGTGATCATATATTACGCACTACAGTTGATGGTCTATTGCTAAGGATGATAACACTCGACCTTGTGGAAAGACTGGATGTATTTATGACAACTCCAAACAGTATACAAATGAAAATAGGATCAGTTTAGTTCAGTTTCTATATAACCTGTGAAGATCCGGTATAGAATAGGTCTTCAGCAACCCATGCTTGCCATAAAAGGAAACTATGCTTGCCATAAGCGGCGACTAACAGGATCGGGTAGTCAGGCTCGCTGACTTGGTTGATGCATGTGATCGATCCCAGTTGCAAGGATCGATGCTCATCATGTCAATCATTCATTGGATTGTCTGGTCCAGACTCGATTATTTACAGACTGAGCTCATATAGCTAGAATATTGCTGAGTGCGGTGTTAAACAACAAACAAACAAACAAAAAAGTTTCTATATAAACTCTTGACAAATCAAGTATATGATATTGTCAGATCAAAAAATTGCACATGCATCCATTCAAGCTGTTTGAAGTGAAGGCAATAAATATCCCAAGTTCCAAATACATTTTTGAGATCCTTAGGGTATGACCAGAATCTGTGACTGCAGACTAGAAACTAATATTTTGACCTATTTTGAGGGATCCATCTGCTTACTTCCGATTCGACCCTAATTCCAAAAATATCTGTTGTAACTCCCAGCTGCCCTAAGGATATGATAGCATTGCATTCATTCGTTCTACTACTTTCAGTAGTATTGCAAGTGTATAATGAGGCCCTTGACATTAACAAAATGCTGCCTTCCTGTCCTTCTCTGACAAAATGTCAGCCACACGCACCATTTCCTAGATTCAGGGGATTGCTGGGGAAGCTCTTTAGGATTTAAAGGTAGTCATCAAGCTTCATTCAAACAGCTGCTTAATTCCAAAACCAATCTCATTAAAATCAGACCTCAGTTCTCGCTACCGCTAAACAAAGATCTGAGGACATCCCATTACGGTTCACGTCAGAACAACCTTTCATCCGACTAATCAGAGCATCGCTTACCAGATTATGAAAGTGACAGTCGGAATGTGATTTCTGATCATGCAGGCTTGAAAACTTTAACTCCGAACGATAGTTAGGGGTTTAACGACTGTATCCATACAATCTAGACCATCTTTTAGCCATTCCAGAATGTTCTTTTGTTGAGGTTTCAAATTTGTAATCGAGAATTTGTCAAAATACGTTTCGACGCGTAGTCGCCAATTTGAAATTAGTGCCGTAAGCAAGAGAAAGCTGCCTTCTGATTGGTCTTTCATTGGTCGGTCAAAGTTCGCGCAAGGTCGGTGTGACGTGACCCGTAATGGGATGTCCTCAGACCTTTGTTTAGCGGTAGCGAGAACTAAGATCTGATTTTAATGAGATTGTTCCAAAACGTGCCTCACATTTTTGTGCTATTTCTATTTCCTCGTGTAAAAATAAAGTAACTAAAGCCCTGTGGGGAATCCTGGTTAGAATCGTCCCCAGTTATCTATGCTGATCGTAAAACATGACCAAATTGATGGGGTGGTCAGGTTCGATGATGGTGTGCCATCGTGGATCGTTGTTCACAATATCAATCACTGGATTATCGGGCTCAGATCTGATTATCAGTCCTCACTCTATTCCGCAATTATGGAATATTTTGCAGAAATCCCTACTCGGTGAAGAAATGTACTGATCTTGCAAAAGGTCATTTCTTGTGTAGAACTCATACAGAACATTGTCAAAAACACTTCAGATTTTAACATGTGAGTCGTAAGCTGGAAAGGTTGCATAGTTTTATTTGAAATGAGCATTGTATTCAACCATTCCAAATGATTTTGAGAAATGCTTAAATGAAATTAATACCCTGATGTTGAACACACATTTTGAAGAGAAGTTGACTCTTGACAGTGCATACATGTCTATATGTTTACAGTGGTAATTGCCAGATCATGATATCTGGTCTCGACTCGATTACTTACAGACTGCCATCATATACCTGGAACCTTGCTGAGTGCACTGTTTAACAACAAAGAAAACAAATCCCAAGTACTCCTTGTTTGTAGAAACCTCCTTCAAAGGTAGCTATGAAGTAGGGCTGGGACGGGTCACTCGGGTACCCGGGTCGGGTGGGTACAGAGTAGGACCCGGGTACCCATAGGACTACCCGGACCCGTGGTTAGTCACGTGATATATTGTCTAATGACTAAAATTATCTGGAACTCTATGGTTACACTACAAGTCACTAATGTTCGCTTTTCGTTCTGACTATGCCCCCATTCCTTCTGATTTTTCATATGGTTGAATAAAGATATAACTTAAGTCAACTTCAGTGTATGCATGACCAGATTGTTTAATACATGTATCTAAATACGTTTTGCCTGGGCTATGCTAAAAATATTCCCAATCGGACATTTTGAGACATCTCCTGAGACCTGGAGTGGGTCCCCGGGTAGGGTAGGGTAATAGGGGGGCTGGTACCCAGGTAGTAAATTTGGACTCGTCCCAGCACTACTATGAAGCTTGCACACATGGTGAAGTATCACTGGACCTGAATATGTCACAGTGGATTTCCCAGCAGACGCCAACAGGGAGGAACAACTCCTTGATGCCAAAGAATATATTCTGAACAGTAAACAGATCACAAACTCTGTTCGAGACATCTACAGGCTTTGCTCAAATGTCTACAACAAGGAAACCATATCTCTTGTCATTCACTTCACATCTGGTCTTAAAGGGCAACACCAAGGTTTGCACAGGCTTGAAAAGCCTTGAATTTTGAAGTTCAGCCTTGAAAATGTCTCAACATTTTGGCTTGACAAGCCTTGAATTTGAAAGTTAAGCCTTGACAAGGTCTAAATTTTGGCTCGAAAAAGCCTAAGATTTGGCTCAAAAAACTTAAATTTGGAAGTTCAATTTTGAAAATGCATACAATTTGGCTTGAAAAGACCTTGGATTTAGAGGTTCAGCCTCCTGATAAGTATGGAGCTATTCTGACAAGGAAAGAAATTTGCTTTCAAGCCATTCTGAGGTGGGTGGTTGGGAAGCCTAGCCTACTAAGCGGTTAAAGAATTCGCTCATCACGCCATTCTTCAGCTATGACATCATTAGTGTGATGTCATTCCGACCTTCCGTCACAATAACATTTGAATGACCCCAACAATGTCTTTCAGATGACTCAAACAATACACTGCATCGGTACTCGAAACATTTTGCAGGTGCACCCAGAAACATTTTGTAGTGGCTGATACTTTATGGATGTCTTGATATGATAAGGGCGGTCGGGTAGCCTAGTGATTAAAGCGTTCGCTTGTTCACGCCGAAGACCTGGGTTCGATTCCCCACATGCAAACAATGTGTGAAGCCCATTTCTGGTGTTCCCTGTCGTGATATTGCTGGAATATTGCTAAAAGCGGTGCAAGCTCGTATTGACATTCACCATTTGGAGGCATGACTTTTTGCCTTGCATAGCTTTTTGTGCATAGCTCTGTGGACGTATGTCAAATTTGAGGACATTTTATGACAATTTAAGCTCGCATTTGTTTGCGGTTGTTTTTTGTTTAGCGCTGCACTCAGCAGTTATGTGACGCCGACCTGTAAATAATCAACTTTCCACTGTGTTCCACGGCTAAAACATCAGAATTCTACGGTCAACTTTTGTAAATCTGGCATCCAAATTTTGATAGTTTGGTTGGTTTGTTGGCAATATTCCAGCTATATGACGGCAGTCTGTATAAATAATCGAGTCTTGACCAGACAATCCAGTGATTGATATCACGAGCATCGATCCACGCAATTTGGATCGATGACATTCATCAACCAAGTCAGCCAGCCTGACCACCCGATCCGGTTAGTCGCCTTTTAAGACAAGCATAGTCACCTTTTACGGCAAGCATGGGTTGCTGAAGACCTATTCTACCCCGGAATCTTCACGGGTCCAAATTTTGATAGTTCTTGCACACAATTTTGTAGTACCTCCCATGGGCAATGGTGGGTCTCTTCCATTTCAAATCTGCAAGAGATAGACGTACAGCCTGTAGCTGTCGTTAGGAATACCCTGTGTTAATTTTTTCTAGGTTGCATGATAGTGAGTATGGTTTTATGTCACTTTTAGCAATATTCCAGCAATATCACGACGGGGGGGGGGAACCCAGAAATTTGCTTCACACATTGTACCCTTGTCGGCAATCAAACACTTTTTACCCGACTGCCCCAGGTTGCATGATAAACAAAAAACACACATTCAGATTGTCACTTTCCCGATCTGGAGAGCGACACTCTGATTGGTCTGATAGAAAGTCGTTCTGACATGAGCCATAATGGGATGTCCTTAGATCTTTTCTTAGCAGTAGCGAGAATAAAGATAGGACATTTAATGAATTGAAAGGTCTCTGTCACAACTAAGGGAAGCAACTCTGCAGACCCACTGCAGCATCAGATGACGAGGTCACCTCGTTCTACCCAGAAATATAAGATAGCATAAGAACATACATGCCAAGACATATTAGTAATTTTCTGGGAAAGTACCATACATCAAGCAACAGTGGGTATAGTCAGACAGGAATTCATGGCGACATGTGGGATGGGATATTAATGCAACAATATCAATGCATATTTATTCCATAAACAATTGATATGCTTTACATAGATATTAAATACTTTATGATCTATGTATATACAACATAGGGATGACTGCTTGGCCTACTCGGTTATGGAGGTTGCCATTAATAGTAAGAAATAAAACACTAAAAGAGCAGCTGACGGGACTGAACAAGTGCAGTGTTAGAACTTGGCACTAGTCCTGTAGTCCTTGTCAAAGTGCCCAATAGTTAAGGTATCATAAGGACAAGTAGAAATTTGCCATTTTAAGGGCTTTGCTACATGTTATCATTATGAGGACTAGTGGACAAACAGTTTCTATCGCTGAACAGTCATCAGAAAAAGACAAAGGGGACAATGAGATCAGTGGTCGAAATAAGCGCCTGCCCGTAGGCCCGTGACAGGTGGATCTTGTGTCGGGCCTGTAGTTGAAAATTTGTATGGGTAAATTTGTAAATTTATGTGTCGATTTATTTGTCACAATAAGCTGCAGTTTTTTATCAGAGCCTCCAGCTTCTTAAAGTCTGGGGGCCCTGATGGCACCCTGGTAAATGTTTTTTTTTATTTCAAACACTGAATACAATTGTTCTTAGGACTGTCATCACATCTTGCTGACCCCCATTTCATGTAACATTTTCTTATTTATCTCAACCCTTCATCGCCCTCCCTAATAAATTACCAGTCCTTTACTGATTTTTTGGTCATGTATGCGCTGAAAAAATGTCAATGTACTTGGCAATTATTGTCTAATCATAAACAGTAAAATTGTCTAATTTTGTTCAAAAGTGACCCTTCTTTGTTTATGCCTATCAATGTCCCATGGTATAACCCCTATCAATGTCCCATGGTATAACCCTTATCAATGTCCCATGGTATAACCCCTACCAATGTCCCATGGTATAACCCCTATCGATGCCCCATGGTATAACCCCTATCAATGTCCCATGGTATAACCCCCTTATCAATGTCCCATGGCATAACCCCTATCAATGTCCCATAGTATAACCCCTATCTATGTCCCATGGTATAACCCCTATCAATGTCCCATGGTATAACCCCTATCAATGTCCCATGGTATAACCCCTATCTATGTCCCATGGTATAACCCCTATCAATGTCCCATGGTATAACCCCTATCAATGTCCCATGGTATAACCCCTATCAATGTCCCATGGTATAACCCCTATCAATGTCCCATGGTATAACCCCTATCTATGTCCCATGGTATAACCCCTGTCAATGTCCCATGGTATAACCCCTAATAGTTGGTAGCACCAATCATGAACAGGCCTTATGATTTCAATAAGTTACACACAACAAACAAGTCAATTGTCCTGACATAACCAGTGTTCATCCTCACCCTGATCGGGTGGTCAGACTCGCTGACTTAGTTGATACATGTCCCAATTGTCCCAATTGCATGGTTTGATGCTCATGATGTCAACCACTGGATTGTGTGATTATTTATATACCGCCGTCATATAGAGGGAATATTGCTAAGTGGGCATTAAACAACAAACAAACAAACAATGCAAATCAATGACAATATTGTCAGCGAACTATTTTTTCTATTAAAATCAGTTATAATATTCTATAAAGTTTTCCAAATATCCTTGCTTTTTTTATTGCACCCACACAAATCACAATAGCTATGTAGAAATATTTAGACTATAGGTTAAGTGCTGTAAACATACAGGTCTACTCTCTGCTATCAATGAGGGGCTCATCAAGTGCTGGAATGGAGGAGCTTTTTCTTCTGTCGAAATGTCAAGGGCAGAACAGTTTTTTTCTTTGAGATGAATGTATCAGTTTCGAACGATAATGCAGGAAGGTGACAAGAGCCGAACATGTCATATATACCGTTAAAGCTGAGACACTAGGCCACATTGACATGACATTGACCCTGCCTCGATTCTGTAACTTGATCAGGTAGTATGGAGGCTGTAATATATGTTTAAAGACGATATGTGATATGTGCACCTTTTTAGTTTGAGCAACATTTAGAAAGCAGCACCCTGTTTCTGACCCTGTATCAACTTGCAAAAGTGGTTACACTTCGTTCCCACACCAAAACAGCAAGAGCAGCAGTAAAATGGAGTTAAACAAAGCATTCAAAAATGATTGCACTTATACACACACGCACGCACGCACGCACGCACGCACGCACGCACACACACACACACACACACACACACACACACACAAAATATCTACGAAAATATTAATCAACCATAACTTTTTTGTTCAGTACAGTATTTGTTATTTCAGTTTGTATATCTTGCATATTTTGAGAAATCATCACTATTATTCCTGTTAATGCTTGGAATTATTGCTGAATATTTATTTTGGCGCTCAATATAAAATGCTTCATATGAGCAAAATAATGACATGTCGGTTTCTGATGTACGTACTACATTGCGAATCAATCTCTCGTTACCCTCGTGGTTGATACAAAAACTTGAGTAATAGTGTAGCTCACCTCACTTGTGAAATAATAATCTGATGACACTTCAACTTTATTAGCTACATTTGTTTGTTTGTTGTTTAACCCCACACTCAGCAATATTCCAGCTACATGACGGTCGTCTGTGAATAATCGAGTCTGGACCAGACAATCCAGTGATTGGCATCATGGGCATCGATACGACCAATTGGGATATGACATGCATAAAACCAAGTCAGCAAGTCTGACCACCCGATCCCGTAAGTCGCCTTTTATGACAAACATAGTCACCTTTTACAGCAAGTATGGGTTGCTGAAGACCTATTCCACCCCGGATCTTCACGGGGTACAAATATCTATTGTGAGTTAAGAAATATTAGTGCATAAGATCCTGGGAAAGAAAAAAATATATTTCTGCAATATAATTGAGTGTAAATACATCAGGTACATTCACACAAAGTTCACCCCCTGCCCCCAGCGGTTCTTAAGAACAAGATTTTAAAACTACTTTACAGTTTGATCATGGAAATATTCTTTAAAAATCACCATGCAATGAAATAACACGCATTTGAGTGAGATAAGATGTCATCATAAAGTTTCGGATTTCAAAATTACACCAATCCAGCAGTATCAGAGGATAAGATATTCAAGAGCATGCAACAAGGGCAAAGGTCATTCCACTGAAATGGTCAGAGCTGGGGTTACCAGGGGTCACAGTGTCATGGGCCTTTTAAGTAGTCCCTCACAAGAAATGGGAGACCCCTGTTTGAAGTGCTATAAGTCCCCAGTCCAAGTGTTGCCTCAACAGCAACAACAATGGATGAAAAGTGATCTTGGCTTTGACCAGCCAAATTGCCAATAACGCTGACCTGCCATCCAGTTTGGACCAGTTTGAACGTGTTTCACTATTTTCTTCAGTAACAAAAGGTGTAGGATGTTGAAGTTTTGCCAGGTCCATCCTACCGACACCCTATCACAATACTGTTGAACCATTTCTTTTTGAGGTTGAGGTTGGTTTCCATGGTAACCATGTGTGGGGGGAAAAACTACTTTTTGCCATTTCTCTCCAATATATCCAGATAATTTGATGAAACACATTATCGGGCAAGTGTTGTTTTCAAGTTTCAAGTTTCACTTTGATGACACCAACTATTGTTATGCTGTAATGGTTGAATTAAGGTTAAAATTCAAAATATTCCAAAACAATGGAACGACAACTGTGCCAAATAATTTGATGAAACACATTATCGGGCAAGTGTGGTTTTCAAGTTTCAAGTTTCACTTTGATGACACCAACTATTTTTATGCTGAAATGGTTGAATTAAGGTTAAAATTCAAAATATTCCAAAACAATGGAACGTACATGTTAGTCCCAATACTAGCGACAACTGTGCCCAAATACAATTCATTTTGAAAAAAGATGTCCGATTAACAGCCGTGTAGGGATGGGTATTTGATGTTTAAAGTGTATCCCCATATTTTACAAAGCACAAGGACGTATTGCAATCACAAAATATTGTATTATTCCAAATTTTGAATTCAGCAGCAATTTGAAATATCAATGTGCAGAAATTGAAGTTCATTAATGGAACAAAACAAGATGCTCGAGAGCATAATGTTTATTCATTCAATAAATACGCTCCGGGACAGTGATGACTTGGTCATATACCACTGCCTCAGAAGAACTCCAGAATGCGGATTTGCATTTTTGAATTACGACAACATTGTGAAGGTACATGTATCTGTCAAGTTTATAACATTAAACACATGATAAAATCACTATTTGAAATCACCCCATATACTCGGCATTAAAACATATTATTGTGATACGTATAGTGGAAAGAACGAACCTCAATTTACCGATATACCGATAATACTGCACACCCTTAATCATGTTAATAGCCATTAATTGGTTTTTAAATGTCTCCACAGAGAACATTTATAACTTCTCCTGTAAAGATGACAAACATCTGTATACAGTTTCAGCACATATGGTGAACCAATCTGAAATCAATACCAGGTATATGCAAGCCTAGTTGCAGCCTCGTCCAGTGGTTTCAGAGAAAATAGTGCATGACATATGAATAGGTACGACGCTTCCACTCTCAACCCTGGCCCCTAACATGGATGGAGATGTAAAGATTAGTACCGTCCAGAGCTCCAGATAAGCTGCGTATCTGCGTAAAATACGCATCAGAAATATGCAGTAAAATAAAATCCAAGCATATCAAATACGCAACAAACATTACCTATGCTGATTTAATATGTGGAATAGAGAGCTAGATAGAGCTGACTAGACTTGCTTTTGTATGCGTTTCTAGATTTACTTTTTTTTCAGAAAATAGTGAAGGACTAGACCTCTGTGTCTGTGATGAAATGCCACAAAATAAATATATTGGATATATTGGACATGCTTTGGCTCTGCCCCGCACTAAAACACAGGTTTTGTGTCTCCGTCAGTAAGATTCTTTTTTGAAAACATGTCTCACATTCACCCAGCAGTGAATAGGTTCCAAGTTAGTTGGGGTGGTAATGTAACAGTTAACTTTCAGGCACGTCATAGACAGCTTGATTTGTATTCTCCCCAGGGAGCTGAGAATGAAAATTGAGTGCACACTGATCCAAGACCAGGGTAATAATGGTGTTTGCGCTTCAAGCATGCACTTGTTTCTGGAATACCCAATATTATTATTTACTATGAAATAATTGCTTACCTGTATGGATCTTTGAGTTCTTCAGTGACGAAGTTCAAATAACTCCTGAAAATAAACACGGAAACAATCAATGAATCATGTGAACCAGTGACAATCATGTCAAACAGGTACAACATCCTCTGTAGCTCCAGGTAGACCTAGACTAATTCCTGAATCCATTCATTTGGTTCTGGCAATCTCAAATTACTCGCCTACCCACGAAACAATACCAAAAGATAATTTATTGGGTTATTTGTTTGTTACGGAGAGCTGTGATAAAAGTTAGAACAAGATATATGGATTGAAAACTTCCTTATTACAATTAGGAGCAACATTTCAGTGTAGGTTGTGACAACGGTGTTGGAGCCTACGCCGACATGTCGCTCCTAGCACTGTTGTCAAGCAAGTGTTAGAACCTACACCGAAACATCACTCCTAATTGTAATAAACAAGTTGTTTATCCATATATATTATCCTTACTTAACTCTTAAATGCCTCTCAAGAAGCTGTGATAAAATTTTGTGAATAACCAATTTCGCCTATTTTTTACCTCAATCAGTGACAGGCATTAAAAACAATTTTTGCCGAGTCATTTTCTTCTTCTTCATATACCCCGTTCACACGCACAACATTTTCTAACGTAAGTAATTAATTTTACACATGTGTTACTATACATATGTGTATATATGTAAATTTACTACGCGTTCACATGAAAAGCATCTTTGGTGTGTAAATAAAGTATGTAAATTGGGTAAGGCACACATATTCGTCAATCTTTTCACGACTTTCAACACAAAACACGTTTTCCAATCGAAGATGAATGAGAAGAGAGTTACTTCATAGAAAATGTTCAAGCAACATGTGTTTCATTTAATTTGTACACAGAGTTTTTACTCCTTGAAACCAAAATAAAACACCATCCGCTCAACTCTGTTTAAACGCATATAAGGTGGCAACTGTTGACAATTTGTTTGGTGTTAGATATTAATTCAATCATTCTCTTACGTATACATAAACATTCACATTGCAACATATACACACAGTGCAAATTTACATTTACTTTTGCACCTGCTCCAGACGGGATAAAAGGTGCCACGATTGTGGGTTTGAATTCCAGATTTGGCCTGATTATGTTTCTAGGTTCTATTAGTACTATGCCCGTGCTGGAGGGTTTTACCAAAGTGATAAACGTCTTAGTCCATTGAGGCAGGCTTTCCAACCATGTCAAGCTGACACACAGTTTTTCCATGGCTTTTGAAACTGCCAGTCCTAGTGGACTGGCAACTATAAAAATTACCAGTCCCACCCAATTTTTGTCAGTGCCAACTTTGAACAAATGAAACTCGTATGAAAATTACCTGGTTTTAATTCTTTCAACATCAACTTAAATGCAGTGTACTTTCATGGCTGACAAATTCAGTGGCCTCATTTCTGAAGTAACTTAATTAGATCTACACGTCATACACAACAGGAAACCCTGATGAAAACAGACAAGCTGACTTTGTTTGAAAAATATACTTTTTTGAATATCGACGATGTTTTGTTCAACAACGAAGATTTACAAGATACCTTATTTGCCAGTCCACAGGGACTGGCAGTCTGAGAATTACCGGTCCAGGCCTAAACCAAAACTGGTAATTACTAGCAAACAGGAACACTGACACATGATACATCTGACATACTTCTCAAAGTGGCGTTATATAAACTCACTCACTTCCGGTTTTGAAGATTAATGCCTTTATTGCAATTGGATAAAAGTGGATACAAATACCCTAAGCCTAATAAAAGCACATCTGTCTTAAAACATGTGTCGCCTGTTGAATGACTGAATACATTAGGCATATTGTATTGGTGTATTCATTAGTGGTTTGCCCAGTACGTGACAATAGTACTGAAAAATAACATAACAATGCCTTAAACGGGGGGACGAGTAAAATGCATCTGTATCGCCAACCACCTGCTGGCCTTGATTAAACCGACTGTATTGTAGTCTGACAAGTCATTTGTCGACAAATTGGGTCAACTGCTTTCAACATTCAGTGAAACAGTGAACAGCTTTTTACTTTTGTCACTTCAAAAAGGGCGATAGTATGGGTCAATTAGCTGTCCTAGGAGGTGAGGTGAAATTGGGTTTAACGTCGCGTCCAAGGTTATTGCATTAATATAGCGACGTGCATGCACGTGTGTGTCTGTCTGCTTGTACTAGTCCAGACTAATGCCGATTTATAGTGCTAGCACACTGAGATACCATGCCGCAGTTAAACATGAATACCCCACTCAAACACAGTGTACTGACTCCGAGCCGACCAGTCCTTGTTTTAGCCCCTTAATGCCGAGCGCCAGAATGGGTAACAACAAGTACCATCTTTTAACGTCTTTTGGTATGACGCGGCCTTCCACTCTCCGGGCCGAAGCTCTACCACTAGACCACGGAGGCGGACAGCTGTCATAGGAACTTGCAGTGAAGTCTTTTAAAACCCACTTTCTCAGTCCATTGTTTGTTTGTTGGATGTTGTTTAATGCCACACTCAGCAATATTCAAGCTATATGACGACAGTCAGTAAATAATCGAATCTGGACTAGACATTGTAGACAATCAAGGGATTGACATCATGAGCATCAATCTACGCAATTGGGATACGATGACATCCATCAACTAAATCAGCAAGCCTGACCATCCGATCCCGTTAGTCGCCTCTTATGACAAGCATAGTCACCTTTTACAGCAAGCATGGGTTGCTGAGTTAGTGAATGAGTGGGGTTTAATGCCGCTTTTAACAGTATTACAGTTATATCGCAGCATGTCAGCTTAATGTGGGAGGAAAGCCTGTCGTGATGCAGGTGTCAGACATTTACCACTACTCTGAAATCCATGAGCATGGGTATGGTGCTGACAAAACTAGAAACATAATCTGGGCCAACCAAGATTCGAACCCACAATCATAGGTTTCTGGCATGCCCAAGGGACGCAAATCTGCACAGCGAATCACGGCACCTTAGACGACTAGGCCTGCCATTCCCCAACATGGGTTGCTGAAGACCTATTCTACCCAGGGTCTTCATGGGTTCTCAGTCTACTGACTCGAATGTATTACAGTGGTCCATCGCTACAACGCTACCAATGGGGTCCAAATACAGTGGTCCCTCGCTACAACGCTACCAATGGGGGTCCAAATACAGTGGTCCCTCGCTACAACGCTACCAATGGGGGTCCAAATAATTGGTGGGCGTTATAGACGATGAGCCGTTTAACCAAGGCGGAGTCGTAGGGGAGCGTGCTCGGCCAATCTCACGATCTTCGCCTTGTCTCGCACATTGAAATGATACGAGTTGTTTACGGTTCATAGAGTAAAAATAAATATAATATCCATTGTGTTTTCGACGTTTGTTATTATTTACAAGCCCTTACTGTCACAGTACTTCCATGAAAATATCGATCGATAAAGGTAGTAACACACGCTATGAGTGAAGAGCCAATCACAATTCAAGTACAGAGTGTTTCAGTGGCATTGATTGGTCATGTTGCTTAAAATACGGAAAACGAGAGTTTTGACAAGCACTAAAGTACTCACGGAAATGAAAAAAAAATGTTTTTTCGATCTCAGATTTTAAATAAATGCAGTTAATATACAAAATATATAAATATTCAAAGAACTCAATTAGTACTAATTGGGCCTTGGCACAAATACAGCATATCAAAGATTTTTATGTCTTTTTACACGTAAAAGTGTGTAAAAATATGAACAAAACAGACTATTGTGAAACTGAGCATAACCAGGTGTTAGTGGATCAAGGTGAATGTCCATGACCTATGACACCTTGACGACAGGTGAAAACAGGTGCTTGAAACCCACGTGCATGTGAATTGTCAGTGGTTAGTGATTTGTGAGTGGCATTGTGGGATAGTGAATCATCATCAAAATATCAGAACGTAAAAGTAACATATTCCCTTCTCAAACAACAACTTACATGTCATTATTATTATGTACATAAACATAGCTGTTATTTTTATTGTTGTTTTGACAACTTTTTTTCCAGGCTAATTTCCAAAATGCCTGTAGCCTGTTTCTGCCATGTCAATTTGGACTTAGTTTTATTTTTGAATGTTGAAAGTGCATACAAATTACCTCCTGTAAAGTACATTTTGTATTGAGCACTGAGATAAAAACTAGCAAATCCAGATAAGTACTTTTTCAGTTGTTTTGTTATTTCGTATTTACATCTACGTAAAGCTTTGTGGCGATTATTAAATCCAGCAAAACAGTTTTTTTCATTTCCATGAGTACTTTAGAATTTATTACATGTGCGCATTCATGCACATTCATACAAATATAGATACACATTCACACAGAAATATATACATTTATGAAGAATTAGATACACATTCATACAGAAATATATACATTTATATAGCATTAGAACACATTCATACAACGAACAACAACATTCAACAGATAAGATAAAAAAATGGATGGTTTAACATTGTAAATTGTCAATACACTGTTTTGTCAGATCGATTGAATTTATTCAATTAGTTAACTCATTTGAAATAATTTGTAATGCACTGCTGCTTCTTGGATGTTGAAATTAGAATGCCCATTTGATAAATTCACTTTATATACAGTAAAGTATGTCAAACCAGATTAATTGGTTTGATACGGTTACTTGATCCAAATCAAAAGGAATTACCGTCGTGTTGTGACAGCAACTACATGTGAGTTTACAGTGTTGCCTCAATTGGAGCCCACTAATTAATAATATGTAAATTCACTTTTTTGCACGCATGCGCTTCTAAGATCAAAGGATGTATGATGTGAACAGATAACTAGTAGAACAATCGTATTTCCGGGACTTGCCACGGATGTTTTCAAACAGATTATTAGAACTCCATTCAGCGATAAACGGTTGATTTTGCAATGAGAAGTGTTATGTGCAAATGAACAATGAACAACAATCCTATCATGTCTGTGTAAAACTCTCAGTATTAAAAGTGTACATAAATTTTGGGAGCCATGCGTTACCGCGCGTAGTAACCGAAGTAGCGCTTTATCGAAGAGCGCAATAGCGAGCGATCACTGTATGTACAGATACATTTAGGAGTTAATGTTTGTTTTGTTTGTTGTTTAAAAACACACTCAGCAATATTCCAGCTATATGATGTCTGTCTGCATTTAAACAAACCTTGACCAGACAATCCACTGATTGATAGCATGAGCATCTATCTACACAATTGCGATTTGACGTATATCAACCAAGTCAGTGAGTCTGACCACCCGATTCGGATAGTCGCCTCTTACGACAAGCATGGGTTGCTGAAGACCTATTCTAACCCGGGTCTTCATGGGGAGAGACAAGCATGGGTTGCTGAAGACCTATTCTAACCCGGGTCTTCATGGGGGGAGACAAGCATGGGTTGCTGAAGACCTATTCTAACCCAGGTCTTCATGCAGGGAGACAAGCATGGGTTGCTGAAGACCTATTCTAAACCGGGTCTTCATGGGGAGAGACAAGCATGGGTTGCTGAAGACCGATTCTAACCCGGGTCTTCATGGGGAGAGACAAGCATGGGTTGCTGAAGACCTATTCTAAACCGGGTCTTCATGGGGAGAGACAAGCATGGGTTGCTGAAGACCTATTCTAACGCGGGTCTTCATGGGGTGAGACAAGCATGGGTTGCTGAAGACCTGTTCTAACCCGGGTCTTCATGGGGAGAAACAAGCATGGGTTGCTGAAGACCAATTCTACCCAGGGTCTTCATGGGGGAGACAAGCATGGGTTGCTGAAGACCTATTCTAACCCGGGTCTTCATGGGGAGAAACAAGCATGGGTTGCTGAAGACCTATTCTAACCCGGATCTTCATTGGGAGAGACAAGCATGGGTTGCTAAAGACCAATTCTAACCCGGGTCTTCATTGGAAGAGACAAGCATGGGTTGTTAAAGACCAATTCTAACTCAAATCTTCACGGGGGACAAGCATGGGTTGCTGAAGACCTATTCTAACCGGGTCTTCATTGGGAGAGACAAGCATGGGTTGCTGAAGACCAATTCTAACTCAAATCTTCACAGGGGACAAGCATGGGTTGCTGAAGACCTATTCTAACCCGGGTCTTCATGGGGAGAAACAAGCATGGGTTGCTAAAGACCAATTCTAACTCAAATCCTCACGGGGGACAAGCATGGGTTGTTGAAGACCTATTCTAAACCGGGTCTTCATGGGGAGAAACAAGCATGGGTTGCTGAAGACCAATTCTAACCCAAATCTTCACAGGGGACAAGCATGGGTTGCTGAAGACCTATTCTAACACGGGTCTTCATGGGGAGAAACAAGCATGGGTTGCTGAAGACCAATTCTAACCCAAATCTTCACAGGGGACAAGCATGGGTTGCTGAAGACCTATTCTAAACCGGGTTTTCATGGGGAGAAACAAGCATGGGTTGCTGAAGACCAATTCTAACCCAAATCTTCAAGGGGGACAAGCATGGGTTGCTGGAGACCTCTATTCTAGCCCCGGTCTTCATGGGGAGAAACAAGCATGGGTTGCAGAAGACCAATTCTAACCCAAATCTTCACGGGGGACAAGCATGGGTTGCTGAAGACCAATTCTAACCCGGGTCTTCATGGGGGGAGACAAGCATGAGTTGCAGAAGACCAATTCTAACCCAAATCTTCACGGGGGACAAGCATGGGTTGCAGAAGACCAATTGTAACCCAAATCTTCACGGGGGACAAGCATGGGTTGCAGAAGACCAATTGTAACCCGGCACTTCGGGGGGTAGGAGTTTATGATAACCCCTATTACACAGAAACAATGTTCTAATTTCACACATGGCATTGATTACAAGGGGGACACCTTGACCTGGCCATCAGAACATGGATCATGCCTGCCAAGCACACTAAGTTTGAACTCCTAGAAAGATAACTGCAAAGCTGTCCATCAGGAAGCCGAATTTCTGTATTACACGGACAGATTATATAACTATACACCTTCAATCACTCACTCTAACATATGGTGATGGGCTGGCTGGCAGTTAAAGCATTCTATCACCTGGCATCAATATGCCAGATGGGTACAATGTCCCCTGGTGTACCCTACCCTCCTTAAAAGTAACCATCATTATCTATTACAAATATAATTGTAATGACGTCTTGTTAGGTAGGTCTTTATGCTTAGATCTCGCCCGGAATATGGTATCCTTACAAAACATTTCTGTAAAACTTAACTGACTGGTCCCTTAACGTTTCCGAAAGTCCATCCACGCTTTTAGATAATTCCCATTCATGTCAACACAAATCTTTAACAAAATAATTTAGAGTAAGTGAGTGAGTGAGTTGGGTTTAATGCCGCTTTTAACAGTATTCCAGTTATATCACGCCGTGTCATCTTTATGTGGGAGGGAAGCCCGAAGTGATGCAGGTCTCAGACGTTTACCACTTCGGTGAAATCCACGGGCACGGGTATGGTGCTGACAAACCTAGAAACATCGGGGTGAACCGGGATTCGAAACCCTCAATCATAGGTTTCTGGCGTGCCCAAGGGAAGCAACTCTGCACAGCAAATCGCGGTGCCTTGGACGACTGGGCCACCCGTGCCCCCAAAATGACTTAGAAAATAAGTTAGCAAGTTTGGGACAATTCATATAAACTGCCATCAACAGTGAACTCGCCCAACCAATGAAAGATCAACAGCAGTTTTTAATTTGCTCAATGTTAACTAAAAAATATATATTTATCTCAAACACTAATCTTGTGTAAATGCACGATGTTAACCATGGCACGCCTGTCTTTTAAATATTTTCTTAAAGTAAGAGGAATTTAAAAATTACATCCAAGGCAAAGACAAGTAACTCTTATTTGTTCCTGTTACCAGTTAAATTAAAGTCATCTTGCTAAACACAAACATCAGTTATTATTACTGTAACTTCATTTATTAAATCAAACTTTCAATATCATGAATACGCTTCCAAGATGACGAGGACATAAAGGCTGCCACAGAGGCGTGGTTCAAGGGCCAATCTGCCAATTTCTATAAAAGTGGTATTAAAAGCTTGAAGGACAAATGGAATAAGTGTATTGAGGTGAATAGAGATTATATTGAAAAATAAAAGTGCAAAAGATATTCTGCGACTTGGTCTCGTATTGAAGTTGCAAAACACTGAACGCCCCTCGTATGTTGTAAAAACATTTGAAGGTATTTATCTGGACCTGCTCGGAGGTTGATATTTGGCCCCAAGTCTGCAGCAAATACCAGTAAAAATTCCCAATTTCCGTTAAAAATGTCCCAATACAGAATTTATTTTAAAAATCCCATTTTGAACAATATCAAGATCTTCTCCCAATTGTCCTACAAAGGGCACCGAGCTTGGATCCTAGATACATCTCTGATTTGCTGTAGACCCAACCTGGAACTTATAGCTCATTTACATGCACAACAGACTCGTGAAGATCCGGGGTAGAATAGGTCTTCAGCAACCCATGCTTGCCGTAAAAGGGGGCTATGCTTGTCATAAGAGGCAATTAAAGGGATCTGGTGATCAGGCTTGCTGACTTGGTTAATAATGCATGTTATCCTATCCCAATTGCGTGGATCGATGTTCTTGATTATTTACAAACCACCGTCATATAGCTGGAATATTGCCAGGTGTGACGTTAAACAAACAAACAAAACATGCACAACATTTACTCACGTAAGTAATTTTGCACGTGTAACTATACGTACGTGTGTATAACACCCCCTTCACATGCACCTCCATACATATGTGTGTATATTTGCATACCTGTGTAAAATATACATACGTGAGCATACTTTTCTTGGGAACGCGTTTACTCGGGTGTATATTTACACCAGGAGCAAATTTGAATCATGTCTGGAGCAGGTGCAAATGTAAATGTAAATTTGCACCGTATGTATATGTTGTTACATGAACGTTTACACCAACGCCAGAAGATAACCTAACTAATACATTTGTTGATTTGCCAACACCAACCAAATTGTCAACAGTTCTGTATTGCTGTATACAGAACAGCATCAACTTCAGTATACAGAATGGTTGCCAAATTGTATGGTGTAATTTTGCATACGTGATAAAAAAATTGTGCATGAGCGCTTTAGCATGCTCAGGCAAATCACTAAAATATCCAAGATAGGATCTGACCCAAAACCAAAAGTGGCCTGACAATAAGGACAGATTATTCACAAGTTTGCTCCCCCTTTCAGATGCCAGGTTCAAAGTTCCCTGAGAACGTCCTTAAAGATTATTCCATCCCTGCCTTCCTCAAATGTCTCCCCCTTCCAGTGTATTTTCTCCTACAGGGCTTGACATATTATTCTCACACTTGTACAAGCAAACAGGAGTCAAGGTACGACAACTGACTATGTGACCTATATGGGGTGTGGAATGCAGGAGTCAATTGTTGTAATTTCCGCCATAAATCAGGCGTATGTTTGTGGCCCTGCGTTGACCCTTGGTGACATTTACTCACCATCCTGAGTAGGAAAATAACCCTGAGTAGAACGCCAAGGCGAAACGGCTGGGATCCGTTGTGGAGCCCGAAAATGGCTCTTGAAAACTCTCAGTTGACCCTGAAATGATAAAATGTGGAATGAGACAAGCAGCATGCTGGAGATGAAGATGGGACCTTTGGGGAGTATCCATGGTAACATTATTGGTTTCCAACAACCTATGCTCGTCTCCCTGTGGGGATTCGGGGTAACATCATTGTTCCAACAACCTCTGCCGGTCTCCCTGTGGGGATTTCGGAGAAACATCATGGTTCCCAACAACCTATACTTGTCTCCCTGTGGGGATTCAGGGTAACATCATTGTTACCAACAACCTACGCTCGTCTCCCTATGGGGATTCAGGGTAACATCATTGTTACCAACAACCTACGCTCGTCTCCCTATATGGATTCAGGGTAACATTATTGATTCTCAACAACCTCTGCTTGTTATAAGAGGTGACTTAATTGATGCCGTGGTCATATATATATATATATAAGTACTTTGACGAGTTGATGAAAAACTTTGAACCACTTTGAAAAAAATTGTGTTCACATAATTTGGGCAATAATTTTAGTGCAAATTCAACAGATGTCTGTGGCTATAGCAGTAACCATGTTTTCGGATACTGATCTTGAAAAAACATTCTCTGATTGGAGAACGGATATGTGCGAAAATGTGAAATGGGAGGGATGGAAGCTAGGCTTTGATATAGGCAAGTGGACAGTCTTGCCTCGGGAAAATGATGGGTTCCTAAAAAACTGATTCTATAATGCCGAAAAGCTAGTAAATTATCCCCATCTAACGCACTTAAATGAACTTAACCACTCTAACATTTTATCTGCACCTGATCAATAATGTATTCACAACACTTTCATGTTGGGCAATGTCCTCGAGACATGCACATGCACGTGAAGCAAGTGCATTATATGGTGGCTAGTTGTTCTGTTGTTGGAGTAAAGAAACTAGCAAAGCATAAATACTTCTGAGGGAATAAAAACAAGAATAAACTTCTGTGGGACGAAAGATATTTTGTTTGTTAATCCCGTCCCCTGTTTTACTTTCACAACACAACTAGTCTGCTTGATTTCAAAGGATGAACTGTGTGTGACCCAAGCTGTACTCGAAGGACTGCATATCGAGCTTTCAATACTACAAAAGCCTATCATAATACAAGCAACAGCTACATGGCCCCAATACTGCTTCACAATTACTAGATGTGTCCACAATGGCTGTGTGTATCACCAGCCTGCATATAACAATCAGCGTAAATCACCGTCTGTTGAAAATATCTCGAAGAAGCAAAGAACTGTTTCAGAATAAGTCATCACCAGCCTGCATATAACAATCAGCGTAAATCACCGTCTGTTGAAAATATCTCGAAGAAGCAAAGAACTGTTTCAGAATAAGTCAGATTCGGATACAGGGTTCAAATCGATTTGAATACTTTTGGATCAAGAGAAATGAGGGTGACTGCTCATCCAGATTTCACCTTCCAATATCATGACTAGGGGTCCTCAGCAATCCATGCTTGTCATACTGAAGACTAAACGGACTGAGTGTTCAGGCTTAGTGCCTTGGTTGATGCATGTCATCTTATCCCAACTGCGTTGATCATTGCTCATGATGTTAATCACTGAATTGTCTGGTCCAGACTCAAATATTCCCAGGCTGCTTTCATATAACAGAAATATTGCTGAGTGCGGCGTTAAACAACAAACAATTATCTGGACTAAAAAAGAAAACATTTAACTATTGAAAAGGTTGAAAAAAATAACCATAAAGGTGAATATTTAGCATGTATTGATCAATTGAAGGTATAATAAGTTCATGCAATACATGGAAATATTCAATCTACCATCCACATGTAGAACACCTGCTAACATCCTTATTGCTTTCAGCTTATTTATTGAGAACATTTTTTTTTTAAAATAATTACAAAATGTTATCAGACTTTTAATGGAAAGGTTCACTTCAATTCCAAGCTTATTACCAAGGATTGATCGACCCTATGTCTGACTGATTTGTCAATTTTGCAGAGTGCTTGTCCAACCACAGCCGAATGCAATCGGGGCCATTACACAAAGCAACCTTAGCACCAAGACCATTATCCCATACTTTAACACAGACTAATGACACTAAGATGAATATAGGCAATAGCATGGTACCCTATATTATCGTGGTAGTTAATTTATAATGGATCATAATGGCGCATGCTTACAAACCTATTAAATATGTCATACGCAAAATGTTTCTTGTTCTTTTGAACTTTTATGAGACATCAGTTAGGATTGATTGATGTTAATTTTCTTTACCAAGTTCGGTAAACAAAGTACCTGTCATTAGCAACTCAAGGGCGGGCAACTCTTATTGAGTGTGGCTACTTTGTGGTACGATACATGTGGAACATGTGCTTTACATCACTTCCTGTTTTGGATTATAAATAATTAGTGTGCATACGCCCTAGGTTGGGTCAAGGGACAAATGGGTTCTTTTCAAATCAATTTCAGAGCCAAAGGTAATATAGAGTCATACTATACAATCAGGGCATTTTCAACTTTTGAGTGAGTGAGTTTGCTTCAGCATCGCTTTGAACAATATTTCAGTTCTATCACAGCTTGACTGTGGAAGAAAACCTCAAGTGACTCAAGTCTCACACGTGAACCACTCTCCTAAAGCTAACCTGCATGGTAATGGTCGCCAGACCAAGAAACTTAATCAGGATGAATCTGAGATTGGAATTCACGACCGTAGGTTCCTGGCACTCATAAGGGACACAACTCTTAGACACCTGTGCCAACTGTGCCCCTATTCATATACTTTCAATCCAGGGCGCCACTCTATATACTCCAGAAAGAGAAAATATTGGTTGCCAGCCTTAGAAAATAGGAATGAAATGATACAGCAAGGTCATGATACGATACGTATCATGATACATAGGTCATGATACACATATTTCCATCAAATCGCAAATATTTCAGGTTCAAAAGGAAAAGCTGGCTGTAAACACATTTTGCAATATCTGACTGACCAAAATGCCAGGGACATTAAACAAATAGTAAGTAATTTATTTCAGCAAGTGTATCATCTTGTATCGATACAGAAAAAAACGTATCATGTATCGTATCATCGTAAAAGTTCTATCAGTTTTATTCAGTTACAACTTGTTACAAACTTGAAGCCTTGAGAACTGGTTCAATTTATAGCCCTCAAATGCTGCTTATCAATGAGGACCACATTTTTACCTTATAACTTGCACTCAGCACAATTTAGTAGCAGAGCTCCAGATAACTTTTTGAGCATTTGAGTTTTTACTCTAAGGTATCTATTTTAATTTGGTTATTACATTTTTCATTGGCGTTACCAATTTTTTTTCACTCATCTATTCATCACTCTTTTGGGGTTTTCCCCAAATTAGAGAACAGTTTAAGATTTTTAAAAAATGAAATGTTTTAGATGTATATAACTGTTCGAAATATATAGGCTTGACTCGGAAAGTAAATTAGCTCGTAACTGTGTTTTGGTAATTAGCTCCTTTGTATGCATGCTGAAAAAGCTTTATTGGGTATTTACACGAGCTGTTTTTTTATTCATTTAATGCATGAGTTTCTGCAAGCAAGTTAATTTAAAGTAATTGGGTTTTGAATATTTTTTAGGGGTATTTTACACAAATACGCTGCTTATCTTTAGCTCTGAAGTAGGCAAGCAGACCAGCGCAAAATTTCAAAGGCTGGGTGCACGTAACAAAATGATCATAAAAGAAACACCTCTCACTGTAGCAGGTGCTGCATTGTGTTGCACTGCCTTTAACTGCTATTTTACTCCAAACATAATAAAAACCTTTGATAATTTCTCTGTACCGAAACCAATTGTAAAATGTTTACATGAATGTATACACTGGCAACAAGAAAATTCACAGCTTGTTACATCTGATTGAATAGTGAGAATAAATTCAGGTTTGACTTGTCAGGAATAATTGTTTTCTGACTGATTTGACCGATGAACCCGAAGGCTAGAATAACAGCCAATGAGATAACCACTACTCTAATGGCTGTATAACCATGCCTCTAGGGCAGAGTCAACAAACACAGCCGAGTCAGGCTGTTACAATTTAGTTGTGCAACTTTGTGACAAGAATTGAGTATCGTATCGTTAGATTATGTCAAAACAAACCAATACATGCATAAACATGATCAATGATTGCTCGTCATGTACTGGGAACCTGTTGGTTGTAAGCCTGAATCTCGACAGGAACATCGTCTTTTACGACAAGCAGGTTCCGAGGACCTATACCAATTCAGATCAGACGAGTCACCTCATAAGAAAAGCATAGGTGGTAGACGCCATTTGTCATATCCAACTAGTCTCCAGTTCATTCCATAGACTTGCAAAAGTCCCTAAACTATTAGTCTAAATCATCATTTCTTGATTATATAAACAATAAGAACAAGTTGTCCCTGTAAGAAACTGGCATCTTAAGATGTACTGCCTGTTTATCTTATCTAGACTTGCCAATTATATAAGGATAGCATTACTATACACCAATGGACTTATCATTCAGAACAGCCTTGAAGCAAGGCTATTCATCCCATACTAGTGTAAAATAACTACCGTATATGACCACAGATAAGCCGATCTCATAGGTAAGTCAAGGCATTAACATGGTCCTTCAAATCTGTATCAAAATGTTATGTACGGTAGATAAGCGACTATGCTTGTCGTAAGAGGCGACTAACAGTCGGGTGGTCAGGCTCGCTGACTTGGTTGATGCATGTCATTGTATCCCAATTGCATGGATAAATGCTCATGATGTCAATCACTGGATTGTCTGGTCCAGACATATAGCTGTAATATTGCTGAGTGCAGCGTTAAACAACAAACAAGATAAGCTGGACCTCCAACCTAAAACTAGGTCTCATCATGATCTGTACATTTTAAGTTAAAAACAATCAGTCCCACCCAATTATTGACATACGAGTACCCCACGGGAATTCTGGGTAAGACTTGGTTACCAGCAACCTATGCTCTTGGGATGGATTGGGTGGTCAGACTTCGCAACTCGGTTGATCACGTGTCAGTGTACCCCAACAAACTCGATTATTTACAGACCGCCTTCATATGGCTGAAATATTGCTGAGTGTGGCGTTAAACAACCAACAGACAAGTGACAACCTGGAACGCCCCCTGTCATAGGGTGATGATGAGCTCACACTCAATAATTTACAGGCCGCCTTCATAAAGCTGGAGTATTGCTGAGTGTGGCGTTAAACAACAAACAGACAAGTGACAACCTGGAACGCCCCCTGTCATGGGGTGATGATGAGCTAACACTCGATTATTTACAGACCGCCTTCATAAAGCTGGAGTATTGCTGAGTGTGGTGTTAAACAACAAACAGACAGGTGACAACCTGGAACGCCCCGTCATGGGGTGATGATGAGCTCACACTCGATTATTTACAGACCGCCTTCATAAAGCTGGAGTATTGCTGAGTGTGGCGTTAACCAACAATCAGACATGTGACAACCTGGAATGCCCCCTGTCATGGGGTGGTGATGAGCTCACACTCGATTATTTACAGACCGCCTTCATAAAGCTGGAGTATTGCTGAGTGTGGCGTTAAACAACAAACAGACAGGTGACAACCTGGAACGCCCCCTGTCATAGGGTGATGATGAACTCCGATTATGACTTACCCATGCCCAGCTTGGCCACTCCAGTGATGATGATGATGATTAGGGCTAACACCTTCGTAGCTGTGAAGATGTCCTGTGTCCGGGTGGCCCATTTCACATTCGTACAGTTGATAAATGTCAGAAGAGCTGGAAACAAAATTGATTGTGATAATTGACTGTGATATTTGATTGGGACAATTGATTGTGCAGTATATGAGCGATTGGTTTTATTTTCGAAAGTATATCACATTACAATGTAAAACTTACTATAAATAATGTTGTGGTTCAAATTACACTTAATATACACTTAATATAAGACCCGTTAAGATGTGGGTTAGAATAAGTCTTAGGCAACCCACGCTTGCCATAAATAGTGACTATCCTTGTCGTAAGAGGCGACTAACAGGATTGGGGGGTCAGACTCGCTGCATATCATCATGTCCAACAATGCTGTGGATCGATGCTCATGATGTCAATCACTGGATTGTCTGGTTCAGACTCGATTATTTACATATCGCCATCATATAGCTGGAATATTGCTGAGTGCAGTGTTAAACATCAAACAAAACCAAAAACCTTAATATAAAGAAAAGGTTATGTGGGGCGACTTTTCTTCTCAACACTGCTATGTTGCAGAATTACTGTAATATGAGCAGTGCTTGGGTGATATTTTTTCGTGCTCTTTGTTGTTTACATGACTGCAAGTGTGTATATGTAGGAAATGTCAAAACTGCATCCTCCTAGCCAGGGTTGTGGGAACTATATATATGATATATGATATACCGGTATGCTTATATTGTAAGGCAAGTTTCACAAAAGCTACCCCTGATGTAACAAAATGTAACCAACAACCATGAGGATCTCTTCTCCCCATTGAGACAGTTGACCAACAACCATGAGGATCTCTTCTCCCCATTGAGACAGATGACCAACAACCATGAGGATCTCTTCTGCCATTGAGACAGTTGACCAACATCTGCCCAGACTGACAAACAGCAGACCAGGGGCTACAACCATGAGGATCTCTTCTCCCATTGAGACAGTTGACCAACATCTGCCCAGACTGACGTACAGCAGACCAGGGGCTACAACCATGAGGATCTCTTCTCCCATTGAGACAGTTGACCAACATCTGCCCAGACTGACGTACAGCAGACCAGGGGCTACAACCATGAGGATCTCTTCTCCCCATTGAGACAGTTGACCAACATCACCTCAGACTGACAAACAGCAGACCAGGGGCTACAAGCATGAGGATCTCTTCTCCCCATTGAGACAGATGACCAACAACCATGAGGATCTCTTTTCCCATTAAGACAGTTGACCAACATCTGCCCAGTCTGACATACAGCAGACCAGGGGCTACAAGCACGAAGATCTCTTCTGCCCATTGAGACAGATGACCAACAACCATGAGGATCTCTTCTCCCATTGAGACAGTTGACCAACATCTGCCCAGACTGACGTACAGCAGACCAGGGGCTACAAGCACGAAGATCTCTTCTGCCCATTGAGACAGATGACCAACAACCATGAGGATCTCTTCTCCCATTGAGACAGTTGACCAACATCTGCCCAGACTGACAAACAGCAGACCAGGGGCTACAACCATGAGGATCTCTTCTCCCCATTGAGACAGATGACCAACAACCATGAGGATCTCTTCTCCCCATTGAGACAGTTGACCAACATCTGCCCAGTCTGACATACAGCAGACCAGGGGCTACAAGCATGAGGATCTCTTCTGCCCATTGAGACAGATGACCAACAACCATGAGGATCTCTTTTCCCATTAAGACAGTTGACCAACATCTGCCCAGTCTGACATACAGCAGACCAGGGGCTACAAGCACGAAGATCTCTTCTGCCCATTGAGACAGATGACCAACAACCATGAGGATCTCTTTTCCCATTAAGACAGTTGACCAACATCTGCCCAGTCTGACATACAGCAGACCAGGGGCTACAAGCACGAAGATCTCTTCTGCCCATTGAGACAGATGACCAACAACCATGAGGATCTCTTTTCCCATTAAGACAGTTGACCAACATCTGCCCAGTCTGACATACAGCAGACCAGGGGCTACAAGCACGAAGATCTCTTCTGCCCATTGAGACAGATGACCAACAACCATGAGGATCTCTTTTCCCATTAAGACAGTTGACCAACATCTGCCCAGTCTGACATACAGCAGACCAGGGGCTACAAGCACGAAGATCTCTTCTGCCCATTGAGACAGATGACCAACAACCATGAGGATCTCTTCTGCTCATTGAGACAGTTGACCAACATCTGCCCAGTCTGACATACAGCAGACCAGGGGCTACAAGCACGAAGATCTCTTCTGCCCATTGAGACAGATGACCAACAACCATGAGGATCTCTTCTGCTCATTGAGACAGTTGACCAACATCTGCCCAGTCTGACATACAGCAGACCAGGGGCTACAAGCACGAAGATCTCTTCTGCTCATTGAGACAGATGACCATCATCTGCCCAGTCTGTAAGGGTGAAACGATACACCGATATTCCGATGCATCGCGAAACTTGACCCACGGTACGATATACTATAAATGTGGGCCCATTTATCGATACGCCACGATACGGAACGCAAATCTCAAGTACAGCTTTTCCTCGCTATTGTGCCTTTCAATAAACCGCTAACTTGGTAATAGCGCACTGTAATGCATGGCTCCCCAAAACGTACTTACATTTTTAATAAGCTCAGGTTTTACACTGACAGATGTTTTTCCTCATCTCAAATAACATTATCAGCTGATCACCTCAAGCACATAACACCGGAAATACCAGTCTGCAAAACCGAACTGAAGTACGCAATTCAATACCATCATTATACTATCTTGTTATTAAAACGTGTTCATTGTATATCTGGACATGTGTTCGTAATATATTTTATTTATTTTATTCAAACTTTCAATTAATATTGTTTTCATTAAGTTAGGTGAAATCGTGTGTGAAGAGATACAGCAACCACGGTCAGATTACCGCATGAGGAGCTACAAGCATGAGGATCTCTTCTGTCCATGTGGGCTGTTGACTAACATGAACTAAAATACAGCTATATGACATCACTGTATTGTTTCAACTGCAGTTATCTGTTATGAATTGACAGTTCATTGACCTACTTTTGGCAATGCAAATTTTAAGCTCATGCAGAAATTTTATGCAAGTCCAATTCAAATGTAGCTAGTAGCTACAATCAAATCGCACAAAATGTTCTTTTGTTATTTTAACATTCAACAAATATTTAAGAAAACTGTTTGAAATTATTTTATAAACACAAAATACAAAAAAAGTAATTCACATGTGATGGTTCATTTCTGTAGTCCTGTTGTGGGTCTATGCAAATTAAATATAGTGACGACCAGCTTAAAAATTTGCTTTGTACATTTCCGCACAGAATAAAAAATTCTGTGCAAGTTCTGCACAAAAATTGACTTTCTGCAAGATAGGTACATATGTTTCTGCATCAAGAGGACAATTCTGCAAGTATTCCAACACCACAGATCCACGGAATACAACTTAGACTGATACAGACAAGACAGAACAAGCCTCAATCCCAATTGCATGGATTGATTTACATGAATTTTATCACTGGATTGTCTGGTCCAAACTTGATTATTTCCTGACTGACATCACATATTTGGAATATTGCTGAGTTTGGCATTTAACACCAAAAAATGGTTTGAATAAATGCATGACTATGTTTGGAAACCGATAAACAAATTATTCATATTGATAAAGAAACTTGTCAACTGATTTTATATGAATGTTTAATATTTTGTCAAACTATATGTAGCCAATGCCGCCATATTTCAAGGTGGAGGTCAGTTAACTCCCGCTACAGGTCAAGGTGCTATTATGTACTTCACAAAGGTCACAAATCAGGTGAACATGGCGAAGTTACGCGACTTTGTTCGTGGAGAATCCTTTGAGGGGTGATCGTGTTTGGCAGTTTGGCTCCTAAGCCTGAGTTTCCAGAGCTTCAGTCCCGCTGTTGTGTCTCCTTAGGCAAGAGTGTTCAAAATATGCCTCTGTTCACACAAAGTGAATGTGTCACACGTAGGATGAGAGAGTAATGTGACGGTTAACCTTCTAGCGCCTCACAGGTATCGTATACTCCCCAGGGAGCTGACAATGAAAACCGGTAGCACACTGATCCACTGACCAGGGTAAGGTTATGAGTGAGTGAGTGAGTATGGTTTCACGCCGCTTTTAGCAATATTCCAGCACGGCGGGGGACACCAGAAATGGGTAAGGTAATGCTTCGGACATACACAACATGCAGAGTTGTGCACTTACAAGCGGCTATTAAACCATGTGAAGCCTGACTTGGCATACTCAAATAAAGTCCCCAATGGCGCCATATTTCAACTTGGAGGTCAGCCAACTCGTGCAGTTCAGCGTGGCTCACAAAACAGCAGGCAAATTTAATTTCCCTGGCGAATTGACAGTCATAACTACCTGAATTTGATTCATGCAGAAAACAAAGCTATGACATTTTGTTGACGGTATTTTCTAGTGATTCCATAAATCTAAGTACATTACCAAAGAAGCAAAAGATATCGAAGAGGTCCCATGAAAACTCAGATACACTAGTTTCCCACCATGAAAGCCCCAGCGCTCAGGTCAGATGCTGCAGTTAAACACTGGTAATTGGGCCGGCTTGTCAAACAAGGTAAAATTACCCCCACATGGGTTTATAGTTGTCAACAGCCGTATAGGAAACTATCTATCTCCAAGGGACTTACGGTGGGAACAAAAAGGGATAAACGTCCAGTCAAGCAGGAACAGTCACTTGTTCAAAGAGTTGAAAATAAATACCCGTTGATTTCAGCTGGTACATCTTACAAATAATAAAGATTATTTTAGACATTGTAGTTACTTTTCTTTTTTTTGTTACATACCCACCAACCAATTATAATGATTATGGAAATTTTAAAACACATTTCCGCCACTTTTCAACTCTCTGGTTGAATATAAGTAAAATGAAGAAAAATGAAGAAAAATCTGGGACATAACTAGTGTATACTATTAGTTTATTTTTCCACGATTCCTTGCAAGTGATTCTGTGGCATTTGATTGATTACCAAGAAAAAAAAAGAAAAGCTTCACCCACAAACGGAATATTAATTCCTGATAATAAGTGGCGGGATTGTGTTGCATCAATCCTGTGCATGATGTCTCCAGTTTCGTACCGCTGTCGACATTTTTTTAATGAATCAACAGTCTGTAAAATTATTGTTGTTGATGTATCATTTCATAAGAACTGACTTTAATATGCATGTCCAAAATTCCTTAAAAACGAAACACACCAGTTTCATGGCTGGACTTACAGCTGCGCAAAGTGAAACAAGAAATATTGGAAAGTCTTTAAGTTGTGCTCAGGAAACAAAATGTGATGGAGAGAAGAAAGGTAACGGACAGCACCCATTCCTATATCCCCGTCCCACTCCATGGCATGGGATAATTATATACCAAGATGTCACATTTCTCATTTGAGTCAAACAAAATAATCACCAAGCCATTAATGCTCAATTGTGATACCTATAATAGGACGTATTCAATATCATATCATTTTGTAATGAGATAGAGGTATTCTAAAGATGTGATTATTCCTGTTTTGTTTATTTTAATTATTAATTGTTTATTGTTTAGTGAGTTTATCTCTGCAGCCGATGTAAAATGCATCTACTAGCCAACTCGTCTTGCATGAAAACATTTGTCGGTATACTCGTGGGCAGAAGACCATGGAGTACGTTGATCACTGTGTCAGATTAACAAGACTGAAAATTGAGTGATTTCAGATAAATTCGTTGCAAATTAGATGTGTTGGAGTGCAAGACTGTCGGATTAACAGTGGTGTAAAAAAGAATAGATTGTTTGAATTTTAATTTTTTGCTTGTAATAACACTTTCTTGAAATCATATTAGTAATTAATAAAATTATGTAACGGATTGTGATTGAGTTGCTGCAAGCTTTAACCCTAAAAACAAACAAGTACCGTATTCAACGTAATAAGCGCCCAGGGCGCTCTCAAAATTAGAAATAGGGGGCTCTTATTAGAATATTATTTTGGCTGAAAAAAACCAGAATTGAAAGATAAATTTTGTAGTTTATGCTGACGGTCTGAACTGTTTATATACGACAGATATATATTTTTCCAGAATTTAATTGCCCATAATTAAGGGTGCATATAACACACGAGTGCGTATTATACACGAATAAATATGTCTTGTGTACATTGATCAATCGGAAGGGATGCTAATTGGGATTGTTCACTTGCCAATAAATTAGCAAATATCGCCGTGGGCGTTTATTAGAGCAGGGCGCTTATTACGTCGAATACGGTATGTCTCTTGTTCACTGAACCACTGTACTCACTGTCATTTTAATAAAGAAAGAGTTTACTTCTAATTGCAATATCTGTCTCAGATGATATGGTGTTCCACCAACAGAGGGACGGCTGGGGAGCCTACTGGTTAAAGCGGTCCCTTGGTTCGATTCCCAACATGGGTACAATGTGTGAAGCCCATTTCTGTCCCATGCCGTGAAATTGCTGGGATATTGCTAAAAGCGGCGTAAAACCATACTCCCTCCAACAACAGAAAAACATGAAGAATTCCTTAATACCCAAACGTCAAACAGTTTGTGTTCATCATGATAATAGTGAAAATGAATAGATTCTTTGATGGTGCTCAGTAAGCGAAGAGTTTGTTGGAAATAGCTGGGGAGAAAACCGATTGTAAAAATAAATTGTCAAAGCAAGAGTGAGTGAGTGAGTGAGTTGGGTTTAACGCCGCTTTTAACAGTATTCCAGTCATATCACAGCGTGTCAGCTTAATGTGGGAGGAAAGCCCGAAGTGATGCAGGTCTCAGACATTTACCACTTCGGTGAAACCCACGAGCACGGGTATGGTGCTGACAAACCTAGAAACATAATCGGGGCGAACCGGGATTCGAACCCACAATCATAGGTTTCTGGCGTGCTCAAGGGACACAACTCTGCACAGCGAATCTCGGCGCCTTAGACGACTGGGCCACCCGTGCCCCGTCAAGGCAAGAGAATAACCAGCCTAGATTTTCTGCTGAAACAGATTCCAGTTGGCATGAAGGGCAAATAGCTGAGGAAATAATATGAATGGACCACTGAAAATCAGTGATGATATCAGGTGTTTGCAAAAAAGGGTAAGGATGTCCTGCCCTACCGGCAGCACCCGCCATTCATACAATTTGCATAAAAAAGTAAGTATTTATTGCCTGACGCAGCACAGCTGAAACCTGCTATAAGACAGCCTGTAAACAAACCAGACAATCAAGTGATCGATGAACCACAAAATCCAATGACACAAGAGTACCATTACTGATTTTGTTGAAATAAAAACGATAAGTTAATTTTGATTTACTTCTGCTGTGTACAAGTGCAGAGATTTTGCTGCTTATAAGAAAAGAAATATGTTAAGAAATATATTTGTTTTGAAACACAGTGAGGCGCAGTTTTTAAGTCTCAGACCAAATATTTCCCCAGTCCCCCTTTATAATTAACTGCACGTAGAAAGCACCATTCTGAATCTGGCCAAACGATATTTCCTGGTCAAGAAAACGCCTTAAATACGGAAATCCATTAACAATAGATTCTACTTTTCAGTATTGCTTTCATCTTGTTTATTTTAGCACCAAATATTAAATATAATATTCAGACAAACTAAAATAACAAGTATTTAGTACATAGTGTAAAGCCTAAACAATACCACATCCTCCAGATGTTGTAATTTCCTGGGATCTGAGCCAATATAGTACCGTATATGGCTGTAGATGAGACGAAGCTGGTAGGTTAAATTATTCCTTACCAGAGTCCATTCTATTTACAGCTGGGCTAATTACACACTGAATGAAGCCGTAAGGTGACAGCTGAGGATTAGTGACTAACAGATGACTCAAATACCCGACGCATTTTAATTCACAAAGAGAAATAATGTACAAATAGATCTATTTATCTTTTCATAATAAATATGTTAAATATGGTTAAGGTGTAATCCAAACATCAAGTTCTTAATATGTATCTATGCTTATTACTTTTCTGAAATGTTATTGTATTTGATCAACATTCAGAGTTCTTTTTCAAGCTTTCATTTTGATCTATTTTATTCAATCGTATGACTCATTTTAATTAAAAGAAATGGTCTCATTAGACTAGCATGTCTATTTTTTTTGTGTGTGTGTAACTTCGCACTCAGCAATATTCCAGCTATATGACGACGGTCTGTAAATAATCAAGTCTGGACCAGACAATCCAGTGATTGATATCATGAGCATGTGACCTACAGCGGTAAAACATTTTGACACAACCCAGCCCTACTTATGTATTTTTTATCTGTCTGTGATAGCCGTAACATCCATGACTGACAGTAAGCACGTCAAGTCCACCATGATTGTTTTTTAAACCAATGATCAAACTTTAAATTTTAAAAAAATTTCAATATTCATATTCTCAAGTAAAATCACTGATCAATGAAACCCAGATTATTTTGAGTATGCAAGAAAACAGATAAAAAAAATTTATGTGAGAAGACCTCAATTAGAGCAGAATCCTTCCATATGGTACCATTTCTATATCTCAATAATAGCTTTGATGTATACCCAGGGTAACATACATAGCAAACTTCTTACCATTGTATATGGTATATTACCTATGTAAGTAAGTGTTCAATATTATTACTATATAGAAAGAGAAAAAAAGCCAGCTGTCACCGCCACTTCCTGCCCCCCGAGAGAACAATTAAATAGATCCACATGCATACACTGATAAATTCAGAGGGCTACAAACATGGTCATTTTCTCAAGGGATTCGTAAAGATATAGATCAACCACCTGTTGAACCGCATTTTTAGCGCTCAGATTTTGTTTATAACACGCGCAATTGTGAGCCATAAAACTCCCTACAGCGCAGGTATTGAAAATATCAAAGGAAAACAGGCACCGCTCTTGTCGAACGTTGTGTGCAGCTTTACCCACGTGGACACGGAAGCACGATGATGCAATGGCAACGAAACGAACAACAAAGCCTATAAACATTGACGATCTTGTATAACTAACGCTCTCCTTGAACATATGTATGTCGGGGTTAAATAATATACAAAGTAATTAAATGAACTTACTGATACAGAGCGCGGCCAGTAGACTGACCGCAGTGTCCGGAGGCCCGCAATCTGGAAACGCAGGCTGGAGAATATAGTTCGCAAAAGTCATTGCCGTAATCGCGTTGCCGGTTGGAATGATAATAACTATGGCAACCCAGAGATACAGAAATGCCGGCATGTCACCGAACGCCTCAAAGATATAAGAATAATCAGCTCCAGACTTTAAGATGCTTGTTCCAAGCTCGGCATAACAAATGGCACCAATTAGACAAATGACACCACACAACCCCCAAATGATGAGAGAACTGCCGAGGGACCCTGCTTCCAATAACACCCCCTTGGGGGACACGAATATTCCGCTGCCGATGATAATTCCAACAATAATAGCCACTCCATTGAAAAGTCCCAGTTGTTTTTTAAGTTTAACACCTTGGCTGGTAGTATTCTCAACTTCAACTTCAGGGACCTCTTCGTATTCTTCCCCCATGATGATACTACACTGGCGATCGTTCACTGCTATCCCGCGTTATTCGGCGATAAACAAACGCACGTTGTTACTGTTGTGACAATGAGGCCGTGCCGACTGTGACCATCCCGCACTCTCCGCCGCTGATATAGCCACTCTCTATTTCATTCACATCTGTTGTCTGACGCGGGAATGCCAGCGTGCTTCCGGTTATTTTGATGGTATACAAAATCACGTGACTACGAAACTGCACGGCCCACTTTTCAGCGCGCGAAATTTAAAATTTGTTAAGCGTCGAATATAATCGGAAACACGTTTTCTATTAAATTCACATCTATGGTCGTGCCATTGCCAATAAAGCATTTTTTGAAATGGGTAGACAAGCAGTTTTCCATGCATCTACTTCTAATGAGTTTGAACGGTAGTTCAGTTAAATAAGATCGTGTCTGTGTAAATATGGGAGAAAGGCCTAAAGTGACGAAAGTCGTTGACGTTTTTTAAATTTGGCTTAAACAATATAAGTAAGATCGATGTCACTGGTTTCGTATATTTTATCGACAGTTCTGTGTGTGTTCATGTTTAAATAAGCAGTCTGTGAAGTTATTATTGTTCGATGTATTTATTTTTAGGAACTGATTTCGATATGTTATGTGTTTATGGAGTTATAAATGTAAAAACCGGTGCGCACACTTTGCAGATTATTTACACTTTACAGCTTTCCTTCATGAAGGAAGTGGTCAACAACGAATCGGGACCCTGTCGCCTAAGGGACTGGCCATTTAGTATGGGGGTTGGGGGTAAGATTGGTCCTAGGAATGTATCATATTTTGCCGACACCCTTTTTTATGAATCCTTTCATGCCCCAGCTCCCAATACGTGTAACAGTTTTTGAAACAAAATTATTTTCAAGTTTTTCTATGAACCTCTATGGTGGCCATCTTGAATTTCAAGATGGCCGCCAATTCGACCTGTTTTCAAAATCAAAACCTAATACATGTATAGTTATTTAACATGGTCATGTAATATATCATAAGAAAGTTTTTTCATTGTATTTTCAATGATGTACGTTATTCAATGACTCATGTGGTAAATTGATCCCTAACAATCAAACAAATCTTATTTTGAAAGAAGCTATTTTCTATAGCGAAACCAACCCACCTCCAAAGTCATATTTCAATCAAAATGGACATAGTTTCAATCAAAATTGTAGATATACTGCACCCCTCCCGTATAATAAATGACCAGTCCCTTAGGCGTCACAATTCGTTGCGCAAAGTCGCATCTCTTAGACGTCCCAATTGTGTCTACGTATGCCAGCACCATACCCGTCCATGTGGGTTTCACCAAGGTGGTAAACGTCTGAGACCTGCATCACCGGGCTTTCCTCCCACATCAAGCTGACACGCCGTGATATAACTGACATACTGCTCAACGCGCGTTAAACCAAACACTCGCCCATACGAATAGACACGGTAAACCTACTCAAACAGTACAGCCCTGAAACACGTATTGACTATAGACTCTTCATTGCTGTAATAAAAGCAATACATGACACCACCCTCGATTATCCGGCGTATTGTAACTTCATTCATTAATGATCCATTCGCCACCATAACTTCGTTTTGGAAGTGACGTCACCAGCTCCATCTCTCACTCAGTCACGAACTCTGCACCGAATTTGAGGTTCAACTCAACAACCGATAAAAATACCTCTTCTGAACGCGATTCGGCATACCATTCATCACCACTCGCATGTTTCCGTAACCTACAAGGCTTGTCCCGGAATGGGACGAGTTGGTCACGAATCTTCGGCATACCACAACAATCAAACTCTCGGCCTCATCCGAGCGATTCCTCGATGTCATTTAACAAATCACAAAAACTGTTATGAATGATTTGTAGCTAGAAAGGATGTTTCCTGAGTACTAAGACGAGGCTTTAAACTTCAAGACGTTCCTGCTGCATTTCAGACGGCACGCAAACGTCGAGACGAGTACACTGGTGTTTTCGCTGGGTAACAGTCACATGTATAACTTGATTGGACGTCTATATTTAGCGTCATGTCGTTCAAACCGGCCCCACGACGAAGCTAAGGTGGCGAATCGGTCCGTGGTATATATCTTGATTGAATGGAGAAATAATACACTGGATAATCGAGGATGGACCGCAATGCGTTACTGTCACCCATGCTCCGAGGCAGTTCCGATATCAAACTTTGCGACACTCTTCCTTCATTAGTGGTAGATCAACAGACTGGCAAAATCTTTATGACAATATAATTAGTTACTTATTCAGCTGAAGCTGACAGTGTCACTGAACGCTACATCAACACTGACATATTACGTCAACCATTGTTTGTTTGTTGTTTAACGCCACACTCAGCAGTATTCCAGCTATATTCGTTGGTGACGAATGGACCAACTCGTGTTATTCCGGGACAAACCGAAGAGCGTCTTCTTGCAGGTTACGGAAAGGGGCGAGTGGTGACGAATGCATTTTCACTATATTTGAATGAGCAGTATGTGGCCTTCAGTTAATTTTTTGTTTGTTGATAAGGTTGCCAAGACCAGAGAACGTTGTCATAAGGGATCGGGGCTGTCATGACTGCTTAATCAACCTGTGTAGATAAAGGATGGCCATCCTTGACACTGTACTTTGTTAGATATACAGAGTCTAACGTTAAATCACATTGATTTTTGGCTGCTGCGTTATGATTTTCATGTCTTTTTCGAGTATGTCCAGGGCCCACTTGCACAAAGCGATCTTAGCGCTAAGATGATAGTAACTCCCATTCTTTAACATAGATAAAGATGCGCCATTCTATTAATGCGTACGAGGGACGTTCACGTTTTTGCGTTTATTCCTTGATTTACTGAGAATAAAGTCATCAGTTTGGCGCCTTGAAGTCATGTCGAAACAATCAGATCATGCGGTTTCTTCACAGCTTCACCAATGGGGTTCTGTGAGGTACTCGGTTGTGAATCTGTGTTTGTTGTTTAACGCCGCACTCAGCGGTCTGTAAATAATTGAGTTTGGACCAGACAATCCAGTAATTAACAAACATTTTAAATAACAAACGTTATCAAAACGCCGCACAGTCGCCACAACACTGCAAACTCAAGGTCTAAAACACAACTATGATACCCGTATCAAATACATCACCATCGATTCACAATTCCTTGTTTGTGTCATATTTAGCCACCATTAAACATGGGTGTATACTTTCTTTTGCCCGGTAGTTTATTATCAGATGAGAAACAGGTTGAAATTTAGCGCCCTACAATTGTGTACAATATCACCTGTTCACCGAATTTCCATACAATGTTCTTTTTCACCTGGGGAAATGACCTATTAATATGTAAGTTAATATGTAAAACGCTACTTTACGCACGTCTTCTATGTGAAACGGATTGAATATCTTAATATTCAGTGATTTGCGTGATTTAGAAGATACATCGCCTTGGTTGCAAGATCCATTACATCCAAGATCCCGTTACAATTTATGAGGGGATGTCTGTTAGATTATTTGTTACAGTAGATGCTCTGATGACGGGGAGAAGGTACTGGATTCCGTCTAGTGAGACACGATCACTTCCTGACGACTATACACTTCCATTACCACGCGCATCTTGTCATGCGCGCCCAGCTGTTGCTTAAACTGATACAAATATTAATATTTTCATCTATTAAATCTTCTACGTTGTCAGATTTAGAATGACGCTTTTTTTCCACTTGAAACGGGATAGTGTTATCCACAAACATGTTTCATGTATTTCTGCAGTCCGTGTTAATGTATTTCGCGATACGGAGGGTAGTCTGTATCACAGTCCCGAACCATAGTATTGTCCCTTCCACCCAGCCCTTACTGTAATGTTATAACCCTAAATGAAGCAAGTCTAGATTTCCCGAAGATTCTGAATCTCACATCTCTCAGGGTCTCCTTTTTTCAATTTAAAGGTAGCTGAAGTTTATGGAGAAAAACTTCTATATTATACTGTAATAGCGTTTCGGGATAGAGCCTTATAGCGTTGTCAGCAAGGACAGTGAGTGCATGCAAGTATCTTTTTACGCCGCGTTTAGCAGATTCCAGCAACATCACGAGGGAAGACGCGGGGCAATCTCTGAAATGGTGCAGTCTTTTCACCCCGTTTATCCGTACAATATAGCTAACATTCACAGTGAAATCGTCCGGTCTAACGGATCAAGGGTGCGGTGTGATATCTTTTTGACTTAACGTATTGAATTGCTCTTCGACGGCGTCAGACACCCCACGCCCTGTGAATTCTTCTGCTTCTTCCCTATATGTCTGTGGCATTTTAGAAGCTTTAGTGTGAATGAAGACAGTTCACCTTTACTCCATCGTCCTCGCCTGTTCAAACGCAACACTATCAGAGCTTTTACAGAAGCCATCCGCACACAAAAAAATGATGCCGACCACATCAACAGAGACCAGGGTCACTTCATCCCAGACAGACATATACATTAAAGTCTCACCTCCTCACATTCTTTTAAGATCCAAAACATAAAACAACAGTGCATACATATTAAAACAGCTAAAACTGTACACAGTAAAATACGAGTATAACGATCCACCCCATTCGGAGTTACGAGAAAATGAAAATCTAAGACTTGAAGAGCACACTAAAATCCATTTAATAAAATGTTCGATCTTGTGGTAATAATGACAGGGCAGGTCTTGGCAGATAATAAAAATACATGAGCTTACCACCATCCCATCAACTGGAATCACAGTGACACTGTAACTACACAATACAAAAAATCTCCTTGTACTTCGTCCTTAGGTTTCTGCCCAATTATAAGGTAAAAATGCAATTTATTTTAAAAATACTTAATTTTTTCAAGAAATTGGAGGTAAAAAAATGGACCCTAGCTCGGGAAATACAAGAATTCCGATACTCGTTTCGTAAAATCAGTTTGACACACATGCCAGTACAAATCTCTATGTAATAATTGCTGAAGGATTCCCATGGCACTCTGAATGCATGGATCGATACTCATGATTATCAATCACTGAATTGTCTGGTCCAGACTCGATTATTAACAGATCGCTGTCAAACAGCTGGAATATTGCAGAGAGCGGCGTTAAACGAACAAACATACATGCAAACAAAACTTAGGGCTTTCTATCCACACCAAGCTGACTCGCAGTGATATAACTGGAATACTGTTAAAAGGAGCGTTAAATCAATCGCTCATATTCACCCAAAGCCAGTAACAACGATATCAGGCGTTTGGGTCCAATATACATGGGCCGGGTGACGAAGATTACTAATGTTCATGTATATAAACATATATTCCCCAAATAGCATTCGTTTTTTTGCTTCCAAAATACTTGTCCCAAAACACAGGGTTTCCGGAACTACGAGGTATCAATACGCACGCACGCACGTGTAATCTGAATGTTTCTGAACTATGGTACTTCTAACAATATAAAGGCATCAATGTTAATAGTCTTGTCAATATTTACACCCACACATCCAGTAGGCATGTGTGTTAAATAGTGGGGTACGGCTTACCGACTCCTTTAAGCGTGTGGACATTATATCGCATGTCTTGACATTCTCTCCACATTGTGTGAACACAACTTCTTCGAGGGTTATTTCGGCTGTGGCCCTTTAGCACTTATTGTCATATTTCATGTATAATTCATTTTAACATGATGTCAACACGGTTAATACTTTGAATTCAACTATCGGGGCTCAGTATTGTTTGTCTCCAGGCCACTCCAACAATGACCTTCAAACGGTGTACCCCACCCTCGATTACCCAGTGTATCATATGTCCCTTCTATCAGGGCCGCAACAAGGCGAAGTGAAAACAAAATCAATGTCACAAGGGTGCGAAGTAGCCGGTTTTGGGGGCATGCCCCCTTGAAAATTAAATAAAATAGATGCTCATAAATACTATTTTCAGCATTTTGGGACCGTTTATGTTAGATTATATTTGTGACAAATAGTAGTAATTTATTTATTATAATCTGTTGTTAGTAGCGTATATAGGTGTTTCACGAACATATTTACGACTTTCATTCAAGAAACATCTTTGATGACAAATTAAATTTAAACATTAAAACGAATCCATAATATTTCTTTTGGGTTTTTACATGTTCATTCGTAGTATGTGATGGTTATTTATAATTTCATATCTTAACGCGAGCCGACCTATGATTATAATGAAAATAATTGTGAGAGCGCGGTTTGCTTACGTCACAAACCATCTTACATTAAAATCCTACAGTGCGTAAATATTCTGATTTTCAAGTCAGATAATATATATCATGTTCGACCGTGTAGAGTTTGAATTAATAATGTATTGCAAAGATGGTAAATTGAGTTGTCTTAGATGTAAGCAATTGCTTTTCTGCTTCAATGGTTTCGTCCCTGTTTATCATGATGACTATAGTGGACCGGCTCCCCACCGTGTCTTCGTTTCGGAAGTGACGTCACCATCTCTACCAGTCTTATAATAGCATAGTGAAAACTGAACGTTATAAATACAAGCGACAAAACCCTTCCATATTCATAAGAACCATCTGCTAAAAGCAGTGTCGATTCCGACTTCATCGTGAACATGTGTTTATGAATCACTATCAAATAGTGATGATAGCAGGTGTTTGCGAAAAGGTGAGCGTATCCTGCCCCACCGTAGGCACCCGTCACAAACACATGCAAAGCAGGTCAATTGTTCACCTGACAAAACACGGTAACATATGGTACAAGTCAAGTTAGAGAATTGGATCAGACATAATTTTTTGTAACGGATGTCTCATATTTGGAAATGTCCTCCGCAAAACCTACATGCCTGGTTAACAGGTGACAGGTGTCTCATAGTTTAAACACGTTCGGATGTTTCAATACTAAGAAATAATATACCTTCGTTAGATATTCAATACGCAGTTAGTACAGCGTGACAGTGTAAATGTGTTAATGCTATGAATCATAAATATATTCAGTTATCCCATAGTGAACAGTCCACATAATGAAGAAAGTATTCCCAATATTAAAAAGAGATCTTTTAATTAAATACAATATGTCACGGACCACACACAGAGACGAGACGAACGATCGTTACGAGAGGTCCCTACGGAAGCCCGGAAGGGTCATGCTATTTCATAATCATATTGGAAATTCAAGGTACTTAGTTGAAAATTCAAGATCTTATCTTCACAATTCACGTTCTAAAGTTGAAAATTATCTTATACTATCTTGTTTCCCAGTGCTTTACTTTCTATTTTGAACTGACACTGCTGCCAGATAAGAACTTGTATTTCAAAGATGAGAAGTGGATTTTTTAAGACGACATCTTTAATTTTCAAGATAAAAATAATAATTTCGTGGTCCTAATGGGCTTCGGTAGATTCCCAATAGCATTTTACGTGTACATTTGTCGTATCTGGCAATTTTAACAATAGAACTGTGTGAATTAGATCATATTTTGGATGGTGGTGTTGAATATGTACCTACTGATGAAGATTACAAGTCAGATTAGTTTTGTCAGAAATTCTCTTGACTCTTGAAAAAATGGTAGACGTTTATTAGACTTCTGTAAACTATTTGGTTTTACATACTGTAACTGGGAGATCTGTATTGGATAGCTCTGATACCTTTACCTTTATCTCCTATACTGGTTGCAGTGTTGTTAATCAATTTCCTAATGTTTTAGATTTGTCAGTTTCTCAGCGTACAGTCAGATCACTGACCTGCATGAAATGAGAGTTTCAAGGAAATTCTTACTGTTGGACTTTACAAGGAAAATTCTGTTTCTGTTAATATATCCTATATTGCTAAAATATATCATCTCCAGAACAGTTTTCACGTTATGTTAAACATATCAGCAATGATATTTGTAAAGCGGTTGTTTGAAAAATAAATATTGATGGTAGATGAAATTGTAAATGCTGCACCATGCACGCTCATACTGTACCGTGCTTCGCCAGCTGGTGCTGTTTCTGTAGGAGCTACAGCTAGACAAAGCTAGCAGCCACCGAGGTTTGATAAGATCGGGTTTTAGAAGTCAGAGAATTACACACTTACGAATAAATATATATATAGTTGCAAGATTGATTCAAACATTAAGCAGTACACATTAGCCAAAGGTATATTAAGAAATGTTGCAACCAAAAGAAACTTAACTATGACTTTCATCTTAATGAAGACACCAATACCGCTGCTAAACACAGTGATAATCATTGGTAACAGTTAGGGAGGACAGTGAAAAGGGCCATGCAGAGACGTCCACATAGAAGTTATGTATCTCCAAGCTGGTTTTCACAGATCTACTTAATCCTTTACAAAGAACTGACATTGTGTTGTGGGGGAGTTTCTGCTCCCTTAGGAATGTGCTAACTGTAATGATTTACCCATTTCGGTGGAATTCCTGTCAGGTGAGATCACTGAAAGAGGGTTCAAGGACGTTATCAATAATCTGAGTACGGGCAAGTCTGCTGGAGAAGATGGGTACGGGCAAGTCTGCTGGAGAAGATGAGTACGGGCAAGTCTGCTGGATAAGATGAGTACGGGCAAGTCTGCTGGAGAAGATGAGTACGGGCAAGTCTGCTGAACAAGATGAGTACGGGCAAGTCTGCTGGAGAAGATGAGTACGGGCAAGTCTGCTGGAGAAGATGAGTACGGGCAAGTCTGTTGGAGAAGATGAGTACGGGCAAGTCTGTTGGAGAAGATTAGTTCGGGCAAGTCTGCTGGAAAAGATGAGTACGGGCAAGTCTGCTGGAGAAGATGGGGTACGGGCAAGTCTGCTGGAGAAGATTAGTTCGGGCAAGTCTGCTGGAGAAGATGAGTATACGGGCAAGTCTGCTGGAGAAGATGGGTACGGGCAAGTCTGCTGGAGAAGATTAGTTCGGGCAAGTCTGCTGGAGAAGATGAGTACGGGCAAGTCTGCTGGAGAAGATGAGTACGGACAAATCTGCTGGAGAAGATGGGTACGGGCAAGTCTGCTGGAGAAGATGGGATACCCCCGGAACTCTTCAACTACCATCGGAACCCTCTGCATGAAGTTATTCCTTAATAAGATTTTAGACACAGGTGTGTTTCCAGAATCTTGGAATAACATTATGATATTATGATCATTATGATTATTTCATTGCATAAATCTGGGTCAACTTGTAAACCATGTAATTATAGAGGTATTTCACTACTTAATGTTATGGGGAAAATCTTCACGTCAGTCACTGAAAATCGTTGGAGAATATGGATGGAAGTAAATGATTTACTGTCCTAGTCTCAAGCAGGGTTCCGACGGAACTACTCTACTGTTGATAATTTGTTTGTTTTACAAGCTCTTTGTTCTGAATATTTGTGCAAAACCAGAGGTCGCTTTAAATGTGCATTCGTTGACTTTTAAAATGCTTTTGACCTTGTTAATAGGAAAAATGGATGTATTTACTTATTACTAAGGGATGATCAGTTAGCGCATGTATTAAGGTAAATGATGGACGAACGGAGTGCTTTACAACATCCAATGATGTTCGACAAGGCTGTATTTTAAGTCCGTTGTTATTTATATTTTTCAGTTAATAAACTAGCTATAGAACTGTAATAAATGTTATATTTGGGATAACACTTTCTCAGTAAAGTACAGATTCTCCTACCTTTTGCCAGAGTGAGGCACCTAATCGCCAGCACACAAAGTCAGCGACCTAACCCACTCAGCCACCGAGGCTTCCACTATAATGAAAGTCCGACAACTGATAGTCTAGATCACATTCTTTGTGTACCCCTCTGACAAGTGGAAAGTGGCACGGCTCCCATGGCCGAAAGCTATGAACACACAATGACATTTAGAAAGTGGTCATATGTATACAAATGTTATATTTGGGTAAACACTTACTTAATAATGTACAGATTCTTGTACTTTTGAGGCCCGTCCGGGCATGAATAAGATCTATTCTTCGCCCGTAAGAGATGGCTCCCTACACCGTTACACAACCTTCACCGAATCTGTCGACTTCCTGTATGCAACATCCGGTATAACCATACACACGATATATACGGTATACGCACGAATCCGCTCATCTCTCCGTTAAAGAAGGAAACGGGGCGCGCCAGTAAAACAAACTTTGGGGACACCACTGCAGCTGCTGAAGTCGATTACGTTGGTGTAAAATAACGCCAAAGTACGGGCTTCGTGCTCGTATTCCGACAACTCGTAAACGGGTGCGGACAGTCTGTGCAAATATAGGACATAAACTTGGAATTTTAGAATACTAAAACCAAAACGTGAAATTCAAATTCAGCTTTATATATTGTAATCTGATCGTTGTCAAATTTAATTGGATCTTTTCAGTGGCTGTCAGTGAAAATGTAAATATATAAACTTGGAGTATATTCATCCGTTTATATATAGTTTACTCCAAGATATTTTAAAATTATACTCTATATTCTGCCCGACAGTTGTTTGTGTGCATGCGTGCTTGAAGCTCATCAATATTGTAATAATACTATAAATAAATGGAATATCAATTTTATAAAAGAATTATTTATCACACAAATTTGTGTCCTGTGTATACAACTACAAGATAAGTGACCAGAAAAACACTTTCGACTTCCGACATTCAAGTATACGCATGGATTTTGTGTCGTATTGTCATGTATTGTTTGTCCCGATAACACTGAAAATAACAATCATTTTACGGGATATCTTTAAATGACATTTAGAAACCTTTGTATCAAAGAAACACCGGATATAATCATGGAAATTACAGTTATCGTTGTAATCGAAACCCGTTTTTAAAAAAATACATTGTCCCCGAGAATGCTTGAACAAAATAATTATGTCTCAGACTGTTGAAAACATAAATTAATTGCCACAAAGAAAATATACTGTTTCAAGATGGGGTTTTTAGTTGTTGTTTTTAATGTAGGCTGGCAAGTTCTATTATAACATATTTGGTTTTGCACACATTGATGTGTGGTGGTTTAATATGACGATTTTACATGTGATTTTACTAATCTTCCGACAACTGCTCAGTTAAATCAAGTCTCTGGTGAAATCTATTCGACACACCCACTCAAGGAAATGCATGACAAATGTATTGTAAATTCAGGATACATACACCAATGTCATAATCGCGCTTGATTTCCTAGCTCATGATTTCTTTATTTTCCACAGTGGTGAAGAAGTAATATGTCTTCTGTATTGATAAATGGGTGGTGTCGTGGACCAGGGTCAACCTGACATCAACGACATACGTTGTGACGTCATTACTATTGTGATGTCATCAAACATGACGTCAGCAACGTTGTTTGTATTACGTCACCAGTGTTGCCTTTATTACGTCAACAATGGCATTTGAAATGCCAGTCAACATTGATTGTTCCATTACGGCGTCGTGTTCAAATGAAATTTCCGTACATCCATTCAGCATAACATCACGCAAATCTTACAAAACGAAATATTTATCTCCTAACTCAACAATGTTGAAGAGCGCGTGAAAATCATTAGACTTGAACCTGAACACTGGATATATCAAGGTCCGACGTTCATACAGTTTGGCCCTCACTCCATGAAGGTTCATACTCAATTAAACTCACACAAAATGACCCCCAGTCTCCCTGAGAGTATCAAAATTCCCTGGTTTCACATCAACTGGGTAACATTCATGCTTAGGTCATATCTCATATCTAACGGTATGACTTGACATTAAATTCGCTTTCACGGTGACAAAGTCTGCAAATAAAAATATATGTCATCTACACATATGCGACACGATCTTGTTACTTTTTAACCGAACGTGGTGTGTAAAGACAATACTGTGCCTGCCACGCGACCCGGTAGGTGTCGCTGTATCACTTCCGGTGAAATCACGTGAAAATATCATAACAAGTGTCTATCACCTGTTAAAGAAAAGGAAGTAAATGCTGTGTCGATTGTGGTGGGTTTTTAATTAGTTTTACTATTCCGATCAAAGGTCAAAAATGATTACCGTGGATAGCTGTTTTGTTTTAGAAACAGTGCGCATCGTCCTCGTGAAAATACGAAAAACGTTCTAAGAGTAAGTCAATTCGAAATCGGGGATAGATTCGTCATTCGTTTGCTTGAGTCGGACTCGTTCACTCAATGGTGGTGGAATTGGGAAGTGACACAACTTTCATCGATTTAATTAATTCTGCACTGAATGATGAGATCATTTCAGCAAAATCTGGTAGAATATATTTACTGCGAATCAACCAGTGACTGTCAAACTGAGTCACAAGTCACCCCTGATTATTCACGTTATTTTTGTCCGTGATAGATTAGTGAGATGATTACTGACCGGATCACGAGAGTCTAACCTATTAGTCATATAATGACCAAAAGGTCAGTTTGCAGTAATTGTAGACAAATATGCGGGGGTAGTTTCACAAATATACCTCATGTAATCTACATCATATCGAGATATGGGTTGGCAATTTATCCGAAACAAACAAGGGGAAAATATGTTGTTTATCTTGTTTATGTCTTCTTATTTTATTTTTGTTTTAAATTTGGCTGAAGAAAACTAAAATCTGTTCATATATAATTTTTGTAATGTGAGTTGCATTAAAGGTTGTGGTGCTAACTTTTGAATTATTATAGCATGTCCTTGAATTTTATTTAGAAATACCTATATTAAAAGATAAGTGAAATGAAGTATATACTCAGGTTATTTTTATGAAAGTGATGTGATCACGGGACGATCCATGTTAGAATAGGTCTTCAGCAACCCATGCTTGCTGTAAAATGCATCTCACGTAATGAGACTTTTCAAAAGGTTCCCCTACATCCCCAGTTATGAAAGGATGTTGCTGTCATGTCAGCTATCAACATTGTAAATGAATTAGGGGATAAGAGACCTTCAACTATTCATCAATGACATATAATTTATCATGCTTGTAATCATAATAAAATAATCATCAAATGGCCCAAATATAATTATATGTTAACATGTCACACACTTATACTCGATCAAAGTCAAACCATAATTGCCATGTCCGGTCCAGATTCAGATATTAAAGGCTGCAGTGGTATGGCTGGAGTATATCTGACCAGGCCGATTGTTGTGTTATTAAAGCACACTAAACAAAACAAAACCTGATGATGTATTTCCCAATTTCAACTGTCAACAACCAATGTATATATTGATATAACAGGCATGAAGCATGAGAGTAAGTCAACCATATCCTTTGTTGTTTCACTGGTATGGCAGATTGGGGATATAGCCTTGATTACTAATGGGGTGATGTTATGACAATCTGTTTCTGCGTGTCTTACTAATCTGTTACTAAAACAAAGTATTCCATCATCTTTGTGCATCTGAAAGTGTCAGTCCTGCAACAGCATCACACAAGCAGATGTCTGCTTTATCAATTAGCACTTAATTAGTCCTGTGACAATAAGGCTTGGGTCTACAGTAGCTTAACTGATTGATTAAAAAACTGTTAAGAAAGCTGGACATACTTTGTTGAAGGTACTGACAACAGGACAATATTTTTACTGTCTCAGTATTAATTAACCTGTCTGGTATATTTGCATATATTCAATGCTGAGGGTGAAATTGAGACATTAAATGGAAGGCAACTTGATGTCCACGCATGTTTCAGTACAGTTGCTCGTACGTTCTTCAGGCAAGTGGTAAGATAAGTCAGTATGAATGTTGTGTAGTCCGCTGGAAGAAACGAAATAGCATGTTGATTAATGGGTAGAATATTGCTAAAAGCGGCGAAAACCATACTTGCTCACTTGTACAAAGTTGGGATATGTTAAACATGTTGACTATGTTAACTTAATTGTTTTGTATTTTTCAGAACATGATTCAGCTGTCTAAACTTGAAGAGAAGTCATTGAGATGTATGTAACCAATCCATGCTGTTGGTCTCACAGAGGGTGCTTATTCACTAAGTTGTGATCATCGACAGAGTGACTGCATCAAGATGGATTCCTCAGATAGTCACAGTAACCTGGACAGTGGAAGTGTTGGAATCAGTGCCACTGAAAGTTTCCACAATGACGGAACTGCAGTGTTATCTGTTCAGTTTGACAGGAAGTCCTCCTTTCTGGCGCATGATCACAAGACCTCCACACCAGGACGGACTAAGTCCAAGCCGACGAGTCTCGACATGTCCATGACATCCTATGGTGCCCTTAAACCCTCTGAAGCACCGTCGGCCATATCAACCAACAGTATTCTTCGCTTGGGAGATGAAGACGATGATGTAAACACGACCTTGAGTCTGGATGGATCCAGTGAGCCTCCAGGCTCGCCCACCCTGCTGGACACGTCTGAAGGCTCGTCCCCCGCAATGTCTCCACCGCGGACCGAACATCGGGTGTTGAAGCAGATCTGTCCCGTTGACCCAGATTCTATTCCGGAGATTCGAGTTGAAGCAGAACCGGAGACACTTTACCCAGAAGACATCCGAGTGCCTATCCTGGGATATGAGGTCATGGAGGAGAGAGCCAAGTTCACTGTGAGTCATTGAAAATAAAACCAAGGGATAAGTCCAGCCTTAGAATTTGGCACTAGTCCTATGGTCCTTGCCAAACTGGCCAATAGTAAGGTATCCTAAGAACTAGTAGAAATTTCCCCTTTTGAGGGTTTTGCTATATGTTATTATTATTAGGACTGGTGGGCTAAGACCATCAGTTTCTATTGCTAATCTAATAATCTTTTGAGCAATTGAGTATTTACTTGCAAGTTATCATTTACATTTGGTAATGATAGTTTTCTTTGGGTATTCAATGTATTTTTACTTCCTTGGGTCCAGTCCATTGGTCCAGTCTATATGCTTGCACTTGATCAGGAAATAAGTATCTGTACACTATGGTAGAGAAACACAGGGTGCAAGTAAAAAAGATATTAGGTAATTATGCATAGTGTTGTTGTAATATTGGATTTTTGAACATTTCACATATTTATACACATACAACACAAAATAAATCAGGTAATGGTGAATTGTGTTGCATGTTATACAGAAATACACAACTTCTTTGGCTGCAAAGCAGTCTGTGCTGTTAAGGATTCCTGTGTCCGAGTAAAGATGGCTTCATTTTAACAGTTTCACTGTCAAAGTAGACACAATCTGTGGATAACAACTGCTTTAATCACTGTAGAGGCGATGAAATCCTTATACAGTGTCAACGTCGCCTTTATAAAGTTGTTATCCATAAATTGTATCTACTTTGTCATCTGTCAACTTCATGTTCTAAGTAATGCTTGTCAAAAATTTCAGTTTCACTGTCATGACAATATGAGTATATGTTGTAACCATGATTGTAATTGTTTGTATACATGCTGAGAAAAAACTGTGGATGTAACTATTTATGAATTTTTTTTATGTATTGGAATCTGTTGAGTTATTGAGATTCTCTCGAGTTATTGAGATTCTGTCGACATATCATTCTCTCTCTGGTTTTCTGATCATTGCACCATGCTGTTGTTTCATTGCTCTGTTACCATGGTTACCAATTCAGCAGCAGGGCTTGATTTAACAGGAACTTGATTTCTCTTGCACCAGGTGACTGTTGACAAGAAAACCTAGTTGCACCCGACAAAACCAGGTTGCACCTTAGTCTCATAAATTTGTCAAAATTGAAATCTAGGCTGGTCTGCTGTCTGTGTCACATTATTGTAAGACGTATTGTTGTAGAACGTAATAGAACATGTGTACATAATCTTGGAAGTACCCACAGTTTGATGATGTCAAGCATGAGGAAGTGTGATAAATTACATGTAACCCAGAGTTTACTGATGTAGTAGGGTAAATAAGGCTTAGATGTATTTAGTGTTCAAAGATCGATGTTGTGTTGACAAGTTAGGGTTAGTCAAAAGAAAATGTCACTGTTCGAAAATCTTTGACATGCACTTGGTGCATGTAGACATAAATAAGAGGTTGCATCTTTCAATATTTGGTAGCACTGGTGCAAGTTTTGTATAGCTAAATCTAGCCCTGAGCAGTATTAGCATTATTATACCCCCGACCCAAAAGGGTATATATGTTTTATCTATACGTTTGTGCAACCTAAAACTAGAAAACTACTACACAGATTCTTCTCAAATTTAGGGAATAGTTGCCATACTAATAGAAGAGGTGCAGTGCAAAGTTTGATTTTGACATGTGTATTTGCTGAAAAAGAAGATTTTTTTCAGGTATATTTTTCACTTCCAAAATTTGTTGCGACCTATAACCATGATAACTTAAAAACTACTTCATGGATTCTTTTCCAACTTGGGTTACAGTTTTCAGAGAAATACTGCTTATTTCATGTTTTGAACATAGAAATATGTTGGGAGTCGGAGTCAGGGATATTAGTGACTCACTTTTTGTCTTGTTATGTGTTGAAATGTTTAGTGGTTTTTTTTCAGTAAGCAAGACATTTTTCTTTGTAGGTCTACAAGATACAGGTCGATAAGTCAGATCATGAATCCTGGTTTGTCTTCCGGCGCTACACAGACTTCAGTCACCTCAATGAAAGGGTATGTCCATGCAGGACCTACTGTTGTCATTGCAGTATCCATAGTATGGGTGAATGATTATGTTAACATGGACATGAGTCATTGCTTATGTTGACAAAAATGTTTTTTGTTACTGTGTAGCTTCTTCACATTCCCTTCCTTGGGGTTCGACCCGTGAAGAGCCGAGGTAGAACAGTTCTTCAGCAACCCATGCTTGCCGTAAAAGGCAACTAACGGGATCGGGTGGTCAGGCTCACTGACTTGGTTGATGCATGTCATCGATACCAATTGCATGGATTGATGCTCATGATGTCAATCACTGGACTGTCTGGTCCAGACTCGATGATTTACAGACTGCCGTCATATAGCTGGAATATTGCTGAGTGCGGCGTTAAACAACAAACAAAACAAAACAAAATCCTACAACCAACTTACTTGCTGGGACCTGTTCTAACCCAACATCCAGATGGGGTATTTACTCGCTAACTTTTCCTTCTGCAATAGTTTGGGGGTTCGTACTGATGCTAGCAATAGCCATCGTTGAGATGATTGTCTGAGACAATAGCAATCTCACTAAAATCAGATCTTAGTTCTCGCTACCACTAAACAACGATCTGAGGACATCCCATTACTGGGCATGTCAGAATGACCTTTCATCTGACCAATCGGAGCGTTGCTTACGAGATCAGGAAAGGGATAGTGTGAATGTTTTTTTTTAAATCATTCAACCATGAAAAAGTTAACACGGGTTATCTGAACAACAGCTTTACGACTGAATCTGTCAAAATCATCGTCTGTCTCTTGCTACAATGGATAAAGATTTGAACTGAAGAGATTTTACATTGGGACGTGCTGCCACACAATCTGGCCAATCTATTAGACATTCCCAAATGTACTTTTTTCAGTATTCAAATTTCATCAAAGTATTTTTCAAAATGTGGTTGCCAGTTTGAAACTAGTGCTGTATAGCTCGAGAAAGCTGCTTTCCGATTGGCTAATGTGGACTTCATGTTAGTTATTTCATTGGTCTGTCAAACTTTGCGAAAGGTCATTTGATTTGACCTGTAATGTGATGTTCTCAAATCTTTGTTTTGCGGTAATGAGAACTAAGTTCTGATTCTATAGAGATTGAGAATATAGTAGCATAGTCTTTTCAGGATTACTTCACTGTAACGTTAGTGAGTGAGTTGGGTTCAACACCGCTTTTAACAGTATTCCAGTTATATCGCGGCGTGTCAGCTTAATGTGGGAGGAAAGCCCCAAATGATGCAGGTCTCAGGTGTTTACCACTTCAGTGAAACCCACGAGCACGGGTATGGTGCTGACAAACCTAATTGGGGCGAACCGGGATTCAAACCCACAATCATAGGTTTCTGGCGTGCCCAAGGGACGCAACTCTGCACAACGAATCGTGGCACCTAAGACGACTGGGCCACCCGTGCCCCCCACTGTAATGTTAACATCCTTGGGACATTATGCTGATGTTTTATCAGTATAAAGTAAAGGTGAGTTTCCGTGCCTGTTGTACCAATCCATGTTTTCTCTTTTAGCTGCTGAACATGTTCCCTGGCATCCGACTTTCTCTTCCGCCTAAACGCTGGTTTCGTAGCAACTATGAGCGCGACTTCCTGGAGGATCGAGTACAAGGCTTGCAGGCTTTCCTCAACAACGTCACGGGCCACAGTGACATATGCAACAGGTTGGTTCAATGTGTTATATTTATTAATCATGGTATTTTACTTTGCTAGTTTTTGTGTGATCAGCTATCATCCAGATTATATCCAAATGAGGTGACTAACGGGATCGGCCGGTCCTATTTGTGTGGATCGATGCTCATGATAATAATCACTGGATTGTCTGGTCCAGACGCGATTATTTACAGACCGCCATCATATAGCTGGAATATTGCTAAGTGCGGCATTAAACAACAAACCAACCAACCAACCATCCCTGCTGCTGAATCTCAGCCGTGTAACATCCATCTTGGATACCTGATCTGCTTATCATGGTAATTTGGCAAGCATGGCCCCAGATACCTGTTACCCTAGTTACCAATGTAAGTCATACATGTGGACCACCTCCGTGGTATAGTGGATACAAGGACTGCCTGGAAAGCGGAAGGTCAGTGGTTTAATCACCCGTCCATGTCATGCCAAAGAGATGGTACTTATTGATAAACCTTCCTAGTGCTTTGCATGAAGCGAATAAAACAAGAATTAGTTGGCTCGGAGTCGGTATACTGTCCTCTGTCAGGGCCTCGGTTGCCAAGTCGTCTAATCGCCACAATTCACTGAGTTGCGTCCCTTGGGAAACCTATGAGCATGGGTTCGAATCCAGGTTCGCCCCGATTATGTTCCGTGGGTTTCACTAAAGTGACTGAGTGAGTGAGTGAGTATGGTTTTACGCCGCTTTTAGCAATATTCCAGCAATATCACGGCGGGGGACACCAGAAATGGGCTTCACACATTGTACCCATGTCGGGAATCGAACCCGGGTCTTCGGCGTGACGAGCGAACGCTTTAACCACTAGGCTACCCGACCGCCCCTTCACTAAAGTAAATGCCTGAGACCTGCATCACTTAGAGACGACAGAAAGGGGTACTGAGGGATCACATCCTCCTCCCTCACATACTTGAATAGATGACGATAACGTTCATTCTCTCTTTTATTGCAGCAAGCCAGTTCGGGAGTTTTTCTGTTTCGATGATCCTCCAGGGCCTCATGACAGCCTGGAAGAGAGTCGGGTAAGTGTCCTGCTGCCATGGTTACTTCCGTCCTGTGTCACCTGACATTGTTTGTTTGTTTGTTGTTTAACACCACACTCGGCAATATTTCAGCTATATCATGACATTATATATACGACTGTCTGTAACCAATCAGGACCAGACAATCCAGTGATTGCCCTCATGAGCAACATCTACACAAATGGGTATACGATGACATGCATTTTTCCAGCTATATCACGACATAATATATACGACTGTCTGTAACCAATCAGGACCAGACAATCCAGTGATTGCATTTATGAGCATCAACTACACAAATGGGTATACGATGACATGCATCAGCCAAGTCAACGAGTCTGACCACCTAACCATTTAGTCAACAAGCATGGGATGTCCTTGTGGGGATCCAGGTTAGAATAGGTCCTGAACAACCCATGCAGGTCGGAATATGGTCAATATGGTCTCATATTCTTCAACCATTCATTAAATATTTTCATAATTACTTGCACATTCATTCAACAGCAGTATGCTTGAAATCTGAAAGGAATTTCTTTAACGTACTTAACAGAATTTTAAAACTTCAATCTGAAAAAAATGAATCCAGTGATAAGACTTGTCCTATTTTGCCAATACTCCTGATACATTAGACATCCCCAGCAATATTCCAGCAATATCACAGTGGGGGACACCACAAGTAGGCTTCACACATTGTACCTATGTCGGGAATCAAACCTGGGTCTTCGGCTTGACGAGCGAACGCTTTAACCACTAGGCTACCCGACCCTACATGATGTAGTGCTCCCTGATTGAGACTATATCCTGTGTATCTGTCAGGCACTGTGTGAGAACCTGGAAGAGACGACGTACCATCTCCGACAGGATGTAGATGAGAGAGACCGGGAGATCATGCTGCTGAGGGAAGAGTTGGAGTTATACAAGTCACAAGTCTCCATGCTGTCAAAACGTCTCCGGTAGGTCAAAGTCTCTGTGTCATGGTATTGTTAAACACTATCTATGGCAGTCTGTTTGGTGATATTTCTGCATAAACGCCTGCTGTAATGTTTTCATTTTGGGAAGGTTAGATTTGTTAGTGTTACCTCCTATTTTACAATACTTGTGTAAAGCAAGGCACTATTTATCATGTTTCACACATGTGTGGAAGGTCGCGTATTTCTGTGTGGGAAGTGAACACACATCTGCATCCTTGTTTATCCTGGGTCTTGTTTATCATCAATCTCGGTTTGTGCAGCTTTCCCAAGCGTCAATTTCCATGACTTTGTGTTGGAAGAGTATTTCAGATCTCTTTTTATACATTTTATGCCCTGTTTGTTATCAAAGAAGTGAAAACACACCTTAAAAAACAAATAGATATGTATGTTCATGGTAATTATGTTTATTTCACTTTACAAACAAAATACAACAGTAGATGGGAATTAGAACAGCTCTCAAAGATACGTGACACAGGGCGTGCATAATTATTTAATGTGTGTTCAGTGACTCCGCTAGGTTTGCAAAAAGCTGGGCTTTGTAGTTAGAATCTTTTTTATAATCCACATTTTCATGAGGCCCTCATCACTGTTCATATCTCCATTCTGTTTTGATAATTTAGAAAGGACCCATTTCTACTAGAGATAGGAGTGGAGGTCTACTAGATATAGGAGTGGAGGTGGTGACGTCATTGCCTTAATGAGGCTATGGTAGCACATGGGTCGAGGATATTTATCAAACTGGAATGGAGATAACAACAAGGATGGTATATCTGAGGAAACGTGTAGAAGGATAGGTGAAATATGTTCTCTCAACAGCCTGTGTGAAGATCGTCCAAATCATATGACAAAGTCTTTGAGGACAATGATGTCTGCCATGAAAATGCACAACCAAAGCCCACCACTTGTCACCATAGTTACACACTGGGAGCAATAATGGAAATTCCTACTTGTTTTAAAATGCCTGACAGGAAGTAGTATTTTGGTGGTTTTCCTTCGGGGGATATTATCTGCAACTGGCGCGATTGTTTCAGGGACCACACTTGGCTGAGACATACATCTACACGGCAGAAGTACATGAACTTGAAATGTCCTTCTGGAAGACAACAAATGTCAAAGATTAAGACCACGTCAAAGCAAACAGCAGGATTTAACAGTTTAGTTAACACAATGATGGGAATAACCCGGGCTCGGGATCTGAAGTGTCCGCAATGATGCACAGTCAAGAGTTTTGTGTGTGCAGAAGCACATGCCAGAGCCTGAACCCATGACCTTGGTGTAGTTTGATCTGCAGTGTCTGGTGAAGTTTGATCCGCAGTGTCTGGTGGAGTTTGATCTGCAGTGTCTGATGGAGTTTGATCTGCAGTGTCTGATGGAGTTTGATCTGCTGTGTCTGGTGAAGTTTGATCCGCAGTGTCTGGTGGAGTTTGATCCGCAGTGTCTGGTGGAGTTTGATCCGCAGTGTCTGATGGAGTTTGATCCACAGTGTCTGATGGAGTTTGATCCACAGTGTCTGGTGGAGTTTGATCCACAGTGTCTGGTGGAGTTTGATCCACAGTGTCTGGTGGAGTTTGATCTGCAGTGTCTGGTGGAGTTTGATCCACAGTGTCTGATGGAGTTTGATCTGCAGTGTCTGATGGAGTTTGATCCACAGTGTCCGGTGGAGTTTGATCCACAGTGTCTGTTGGAGTTTGATCCACAGCGTCTGATGGAGTTTGATCCTCAGTGTCTGGTGGAGTTTGATCCACAGTGTCTGATGGAGTTTGATCCACAGTGTCTGGTGGAGTTTGATCCACTGTGTCTGATGGAGTTTGATCTGCAGTGTCTGGTGGAGTTTGATCCACAGTGTCTGGTGGAGTTTGATCCACAGTGTCTGATGGACTTTGATCTGCAGTGTCTGGTGGAGTTTGATCCGCAATGTCTGGTGGAGTTTGATCCACGGTGTCTGGTGGAGTTTGATCCGCAGTGTCTGGTGGAGTTTGATCTGCAGTGACTGGTGGAGTTAATTACACAGTGTCTGGTGGAGTTTGATCCACAGTGACTGATGGAGTTTGATCCACAGTGTCTGGTGGAGTTTGATCCGCAGTGTCTGGTGGGGTTGGATCAACAGTGTCTGAGTTGAATCCACAGTAGCTGATGAGATTGAGCTACTGCCTCTGGTGGAGTTTCCATTCACTGTTTGAAAAGAAACATGGTGGTATAAAGAAAATATACAACCCACTGCAGCCAAGAGATGCAGTGGTATAAAGAAAATATACAACCCACTGCAGCCAAGAAACGCAGTGGTATAAAGAAAATATACAACAACCCACTGCAGCCAAGAGACGCAGTGGTATAAAGAAAATATACAACCCACTGCAGCCAAGAGACGCAGTGGTATAAAGAAAATATACAACAACCCACTGCAGCCAAGAGACGCAGTGGTATAAAGAAAATATACAACAACCCACTGCAGCCAAGAGACGCAGTGGTATAAAGAAAATATACAACCCACTGCAGCCAAGAGACGCAGTGGTATAAAGAAAATATACAACAACCCACTGCAGCCAAGAGACGCAGTGGTATAAAGAAAATATACAACAACCCACTGCAGCCAAGAGACGCAGTGGTATAAAGAAAATATACAACAACCCACTGCAGCCAAGAGACATGGTGGTATAAAGAAAATATACAACAACCCACTGCAGCCAAAAGACTTCGTGGTATAAAGAAAATATACAGCTCACTACAGCCAAGAGACATGGTGGTATAAAGAAAATATACAGCTCACTACAGCCAAGAGACATGGTGGTATAAAGAAAATATACAGCTCACTACAGCCAAGAGACATGGTGGTATAAAGAAAATATACAGCTCACTACAGCCAAGAGACATGGTGGTATAAAGAAAATATACAGCTCACTACAGCCAAGAGACATGGTGGTATAAAGAAAATATACAGCTCACTACAGCCAAGAGACATGGTGGTATAAAGAACATATACAGCTCACTACAGCCAAGAGACATGGTGGTATAAAGAAAATATACAGCTCACTACAGCCAAGAGACATGGTGGTATAAAGAAAATATACAGCCTGCTACAGCCCATAGATGTGTGTTTAAGTATATATACAGCCTATTAGAGCCAAGAGACATGTTCATATAAAGAGAATATACAGCCTACCACAGACAAGCAACATGTGCATATAAAGCAAAATATACAGCTTTCTGCAGCTGAGAGACATGATGGTATAAAGGAAATATACAGCTTTCTGCAGCTGAGAGACATATTCATATAAAGAAAATATACAGCTTTCTGCAGCTAAAAGATGGGGTATAAAGAAAATATACAGCTTTCTGCAGCTGAGAGACGTGATGGTATAAAGGAAATATACAGCTTTCTGCAGCTGAGAGACATATTCATATAAAGAAAATATACAGCTTTCTGCAGCTAAAAGATGGGGTATAAAGAAAATATACAGCTTTCTGCAGCTGAGAGACATGATGGTATAAAGAAAATATACAGCTTTCTGCAGCTGAGAGACATGATGGTATAAAGAAAATATACAGCTTTCTGCAGCTGAGAGACGTGATGGTATAAAGAAAATATACAGCATTCTGCAGCTGAGAGACGTGCATATAAAGAAAATATACAGCTTTCTGCAGCTGAGAGACATGATGGTATGAAGAAAATATACAGCTTTCTGCAGCTGAGAGACATGATGGTATGAAGAAAATATACAGCTTTCTGCAGCTGAGAGACGTGCATATAAAGAAAATATACAGCTTTCTGTAGCTGAGAGACGTGATGGTATAAAGAAAATATACAGCTTTCTGTAGCTGAGAGACGTGCATATAAAGAAAATTTACAGCTTTCTGCAGCTGAGAGACATGATGGTATGAGGAAAATATGCAGCTTTCTGCAGCTGAGAGACGTGCATATAAAGAAAATATACAGCTTTCTGTAGCTGAGAGACATGATGGTATAAAGAAAATATACAGCTTTCTGTAGCTGAGAGACGTGCATATAAAGAAAATTTACAGCTTTCTGCAGCCGAGACATGATGGTATGAAGAAAATATAACAAACAGCTTGCTGCAACCATGAGATACTGGTATGACTAAAAACCAACTACAGCCAAAAACTTGGTGGTTTTATCAAGATGCAGTCTGCTTCAGCTACAAGTACACAACGACATGCAGTCTGCTTGCTGCTGCTTATGTTTAGTGTGCAAGATCCACTCCCAACATGGATATGTTACTTTGAAATGTCTGGTGAGCTACAGTGCCTTGCTGCCCTAACAGCTTCCCTAGGCAAACGATTTAACTGCCTGTAAAAGTCCAGTTTCCACCCTTGCCGAACTAGGCCTGAATTTCGTGGTTCGATCATAGCGCCACCAGTGTCTATTACGAGTTATGTCCCTTCTTTCCCTCCTCTGGACTTTCGTAGTCAGTTACCTCCCTTTTCTCGTGAAAGTCATAATGTTACTCCATTTATGTTCAAAAGCACACACAAAAATGTTCATATGTTAGTCTACAGGTCAAATTGAGGTCAGTTTTGTTCTACAGGGAGGTGTCTGGTGGGAGAGACACATCGTCTCTGATGTCGCCAATATCAAACGAGTTTTCGGTGGCGGAGTGTGACATGGAGGTCAGCCTGGAGCCAGAAGCTGACCAGTCACATCCCTTGACGGCCAGTGACAGCAGGTATGGTCATGTACCCTTATATGGTATTAATACATCTAGAATGTAAGATTTAGACAGGTTAATAATTTTCAAAATTATGAAGTTACGGCAATGTTGGTCATCTAAAATTCTTTGTTCAAACACAGTAAGTTTGTTTACCCTGGCTGGAGGATCTAGCAAATGAAGTCTCGTAAACTTGCCCAAATTATTCTGATCTGATTTTCAAGTTTGACTGCCATTTTGGTTATTCATTTTTATGCATGTGTTCCTTTGCTGTTCCTGGTATTTTTAGCCTTATGCGTATAATTTACGAATGTTGATAAAACTTTTACTGTATCCCCTTTTGTTGGTCAAAAAGTTGAGTAAATGCCTGCTGGACTTGCGGCCTTGTATTGTTGTGGAATCAGTACTAGGCATTGGACAATTGGCAGTTATTGTTAGACACCATTCATATGTATAAGTCTACCCTACTTACACTGCGGGGCATGTGTGGCCCAATCGATGCAATTCACTTTGCAGAGTTGTGTCCCTTAGGCATGCCAGAAAGCGATGATCGTTGGCTCAAATCCTGGTTCACTCCAATTATTTTTCTAGGTTTGTCAGCATCATATCCATGGGTTTCACCAAAGCGATAAACATCAGATACTTGAATCACTTCGGACTTTCCTCCCACATGAAGCTGACACGCCATGTTATAACTGGAATGCTGTTAAAAGCAGAGTAAAACCCAATTCACTCCCTTTCTCATTTCCACAGCTGTACACTATATCTTAGAAACTGAAACCTAAATGCGCAGCATTGTCTGTTATTTTGACCCCTCGCTCCCCAGTTTCCTTTTAACATTTCAGTTCTTAAATGGGGCGGTCGGGTAGCCTAGTGGTTAAAGTGAAGACCCGGGTTTGATTCCCGACATTGCTACATTGTGTGAAGCCCATTTATGGTGTCCCCAGCCGTGATATTGCTGGAATATTGCTAAAAGCGGTGTAAAACCATACCCACTCACTCACTCACTCACTCACTCAATTCTTGAATATTTCATTTACCTCAAGACATCGGTTGTCTTGCAGACTCGAGGATGGGAACCGGGACACCTCAACACCTATTCCAGACAAGGATCATCCGCCTGCAGGAAAACGGCTAAAATCATCTCACGTCGTCCCAGTCATGGTGCACACCGCAGCTGAGGAACATACATAGCTGGAGTTACCTCCCTTGTGCTACGTCTCACCATCGCCAAAATGTGAACAAAACTATTGGATTTTGCATAGATGGTGCTTCTCAAGATTTCACCACCCTGGATCTTGAACATGAAATGAAAATCAACCACCTAAGTTCTCAAGTCACCAATTTGAAATTAAATATGACTACCCAATATTGTCATGTAAAACAGATATCTTATTTAATCACTACGTCACATATAATGTGTGACCTGCACAGTCTCACTGATGAATAACTGCTGTGTTATATCACAACACCATGCGGAATAATACAATACTTCCTGGTTGTTTCTTCACAAGACACTGGTGATATTCCTGGGTTTCACGCCCTGTTTCCTGAAGTGCTATTCTCCCCACACGGTGTGGACTACCATCTTATACACGTGCCTTTTTGAATTAATTTTGTTGTGTATGAAACGAATTGATTTGATATTCACAAGATATTTGCCACTTTCACAATTTGAATATTTATAACTCATGTAGATATACACCTGTACATATTACATGCTAATGGGATTATGCATCTAGACCCTACTTGGTTATTTCTTGTATCTTGAATCCCGCGTGCAGTATGATCATGACTGGATGAAATTGTAAATAAATACCGAATCCCAAATAAATCCCAAATTTGGTGAATATTATGTACATATATTGCATGTATAATAAATTATTTGTATGGACCCAAGTTTATCTCTGGTCTGCAGAACCCTATTACCTTCTATGATGTTTCAATTCAGCAAAAATAATTTCATTTTTGGATCATCATAGTTTAAGTAATACCGTATTCGACGTAATAAGCGCCCACTAGTGAACAATCCCCATTGCACACCTTCCGGCGCTTATTACGTCGAATACGGTATCTGATACATGAAAGCAGCTTCCAGTATGTAATATCAATGTGTAGAAGGGACATTTGGTTTGCTTATAACAGTGTACGCATGGTAGATGTACATCAATGTATGCTGTTATATTGTCAAGGAGGAGGTTATGGTGGAATTACTAGGAGTTGAATTTGTTAAAATGTTAAAGTCTGTCTTAGTCAGAACAATAATAGAAATTATGCACCTATACTTGGAGAGTTGATCCATTTCCATGTTAAGTTTCATTCATTTAGATGCAGAAATACATTTATGAAAATTATTTTTACAGCATTGAAATATTTAAAGGCTATGGGCTACAGAGCTGTGTGATAATACCTGTGGTCCCTGCTTGAGTCCAGCATTGCCAAGGGTACAGAAAATACCTTGCTTAGCTGTTATCAAGAAACCCTTGCAAGGTAGTTACAAGATAGTACAATTTAGATCTCAACCTTGCAATTGAAAATATATAGCTGAGCTATAGGTTCTATTAAAATATTGATTTGATGTCACATTTTTGTATTTCTCTGAAAACTATTACTTTATATGACTAAGTTGCTATTTGTTTATACATGTAAGTTCAAATGTGAACATTTTGATTGTTGAAAGTGGATAAGTTTGCAAAATGAATTTTATATATTTTAACTAAATCTGTGTCATTATTATAATGTTATTCTTATTTCCTGAAGATTTTATATCTTTTAGTCATTGTGTTAATTCAGGAAAGGTTTATGTTTTAGGACAAATATTTGTTGATTGTTTGAAAACAGTATTATTCCAAAGGTGTTATAAAGTTCATGGTTTCCTTTGGAAAAGGTTATTTAATCTTGTCATAAACAATATTAAACAAAAAGGGATGTATGGATAATCATTGTATTATCATAGCGGTAATTTCCTTTTGTGTTTTATCTTGAGGCATTTCTACTATTGGATTTTCTTCTTCAAATCAGTATATGTCTTAAGGTCTTCGTTTTATCATTTCGACATCTTTCGCAAACAATGAGGACGACTGTAATTTTCTCGAATACCCAGTATAACATGATATTGCTTGAACGTTGCTTGAAGCGGCGTAAAACCATACTCACTCACTGTAGTAGAAGACTTATCTGCAACCAACTTTCCATTCCTTTTGTTAATAACAAACCTCAAACTAAATCTACTTGGAATCCTTTTTTTTGATTGTTTTTATTTATTTTTGTTTTGCAGTTTTCACTTATTTTCAACCTTGGCTTTAGTCTTGTGTGTGCAATAGTTAAGGCTTTTTGTCCTGATGTGTCTGTTTGGGCACTGTATGCGTTGTTCTGAGATTGTTTATTTACACAATGTTCAGTAAGAGTTGAATACATTATCTGCGGAATCATCAGAAAGATTTATTTGGACGTCAGAGTTAAGCTCTGACGTCCAAATAAATTTTTCTGATGACATGTTAAAATTGTGTTTAAAAATTGACATATTTGATTGACTACTATTTTATAATATTTATTTTATAATCCACAGAACTAAGATGTGAAAATCAGACTTTTGTATTTCTGTTATTACAGATTACATGTGCAGACATGGCAACTATTACTGTTTTGGAATTCATTACAATAATTTGAACCAAATTCTTCCAGTACCATTAACAATAAAGAGAAATGTGATACGAATATTGTGAAACAAAATATTGTGAGTATTTTCGTCTGGTTATTGACTTTGTCACAAGCATCATCCCATGCACAAGCAATCAGCTGTCAATAGTTCAGGTTGTGATTGGAAGTTTGACACATTTCCCAGTGGTTATTGTGATAAAATGTAATGGAAAATATGATTTCTTTTCGTCAAGACCATACATTTGATAACGATATTAATGATTATTTAGTTGTCACCCCAATTATCCAAGTTAGGCTGAATGGACACAATTTGGGGTGGTTATCACTGCATTTTTCAATGTTAGGGCCAGACATAGGTAGATGCTGTATTATATATTACTCAAAAGAAGTTAAGGAACACTTGACTTTTTCATATTCCTGTAGTACATAACAGAAAAGGCAGTTCTTTAACTTCTTTAGAGTAGTATGTACATGGCTTGGGAAGTATTGAGTTTTATTCTACAGAGATATATTCCAGGGGTGGCCCAGTTGTCTAAGGCGCTGTGCAGAGTTGCGACCCTTTGGCACGCCAGAAACCTATGATTGTGGGTTCGAATCCCGGTTCGCCCCGATTATGTTTCTAGGTTTGTCAGCACCATACCTATGCTCCTGGGTTTCACCAAAGTGGTAAACGTCCGAGACCTGCATCACTTCGGGCTTTCCTCCCACATTAAGCTGACACGCCGCGATATAACTGGAATACTGTTAAAAGCGGTGTTAAACCCAACTCACTCACTCACTCACTCACTCACTCACTCACTCACTCACTGAGGTGGGGTTTATTATGATACAGTGCATGGAGCTGAATGCATTAAGTCCGTCTCTAGTCAATACTGTGTGCTTTCAGTGAACCGTTTCCCAGGCGTTTTGTTTTGATTTTGGTGATGCACCCATCCAATTTTATTTTGACATCCCTTTTATTTCGCTTGTTATATGTGATTTTTGATGTCATACCGGTAAATGCTTTGAATTTGTGTAGACTGCTTTGTCCTGTTGCTTGAGGAGCATAGCTCAGCTAATTTTGTCACAAACTTGGGACAAACTATTTTATGTTTTATTTTTCTTCAACCAGCCACTTGTGTGAGTTTCTTCAACTTACAGCACCCTCTCTTGCCAAAGCTGGAGCTTCTTTGCCAAATGGTGACAAAGAGGTGATGGGCTTGCTTCGTGGTTAAGATGTTAGCGCTCTGCACCAAAGGCCTTGGTTAGATTCTTTGACATGTGTCTTACTGTGTGAAGCAGTGTTTCTCGCTGTGATGTTGGTAAACATTGCTAAGAGTGGCGTCATAACTTATCACACACTTATCGAGTCTAAGGTACTTTGTCACACCTGGTATTACAGTAGGGATGTTTTTTCCAGCACAACGCATCTAGTAATTACTAATTGACTAAAATGAATTATTACCTATGTTACAATTTAATACATGTGTGTATTTTGAATAAGAAATAATTAATTGTAGCCATATTTTCTCACTTGTGGTTATCTGAACTGAATCATGACTTGTAATTCATTTAGCATCATCATTTAACATCTTCGTTCCATTATAGGCTAGCCTTTTGTCATCTATTGTAATTTAAACAAAATCAATCTTAATGGGTCTTTTCTTTTCAAAAGGCCAGACCAATTGACTTTCTTGTTTCATGGACAAGTCTAAAGGACAAGAGGTGTAAGGAATAAGTGTTGATGTTTTCTTAGAAATCTTTTTTGTGTGGGTTATATTGTGGGTTATATTATGTAATATATACCTCTATATGTATATGTATATATATATATATATATATATATATATATATATATATATATATATATATATATATATATATATATATATACACCTATGTATGTATATATATATCCCTGTGTATATATATATGTATATATGTATTATGGGTTATATTTTGTAATATATACCTCTTTATGTATATATATATACACCTATGTATGTATATATGTGTGTGTGTAATTATATATATATATATATATATATATATATATATATATATATATATATATATATATGATTACCTAACTATCCATGAAAAAAGAATAGGTCTTCAGCAACCCAAGCTTGCCTTAAAAAGTGACTATGCTTGTCGTAAAAGGCGACTAACATGGTCAGGCTTGCTGACTTGGGAGATGCATATCATCGATCCCAATTGCGTGGATCGATGCTCATGATATCAATCACTAGATTGTCTGGTCCAGACTCGATTATTTACAGACCGCCGTCATATAACTGGAATATTGCTGAGAATCAGGCTTTGGTAAAAATGTTTGTTTGTCTTGAATAGGGTTACAGATATGCCCCTAGTTCCATTTTGCCATACTTTCTACCTGTATATTCTGCAGATATATCTTTTGATAAATACCTAAAGAAATGGGTAATTTACAATTTGGAATGTTGAGGTGTAGCATGTATCCATGCTCTACCAAGATATGTGGCATGGACATCCCATCAGAGATTTGTACAGATTTATTGCCATGTTGCTTCCTGTGCTAAGTTGCGAATTATTTTTAAGAAAGTGAATTGATCAGGCTTTGGTAAAAATGTTTGTTTGTCTTGAATAGGGTTACAGATATGCCCCTAGTTCCATTTTGCCATACTTTCTACCTGTATATTCTGCAGATATATCTTTTGATAAATACCTAAAGAAATGGGTAATTTACAATTTGGAATGTTGAGGTGTAGCATGTATCCATGCTCTACCAAGATATGTGGCATGGACATCCCATCAGAGATTTGTACTGATTTATTGCCATGTTGCTTCCTGTGCTAAGTTGCGAATTATTTTTATACAAGATGTGTCAGTTTGTGAAGAGCACAGGCTGCTTGTTTGATCACAGAGATAGTGATCCACCTTGTGTAGTCAAACATTGGCATTCTCACTGATGTCCCAAGTCCGGTGCGGAGTAACTGGATTCCCATGAGTTAGGCTTGTATTTAGCACTTGTGAGGCTTGTACTTAGCACTAGTGAGGCCTGTATGTAGCACAGCTGAGGCTAGTACTAGCACTTGTGAGGTTAGTATTTAGCACAGCTGAGGCTAGTACTAGCACTTGTGAGGTTAGTATTGAGCACAACTGAGGCTCGTACCGGCACTAGTGAGCCTTGTATTTAGCCCTAATAAGGCTAGTACTAGCACTTGTGAGGTTAGTATTTAGCACAACTGAGGCTAGTACTAGCACTAGTGAGGTTAGTATTTAGCACAACTGAGGCTTGTATTTAGCACTAATAAGACGAGTACAAGCACCAGTAAGACTTGCATTTGGCACTAATAAGGCAGTAATGCTTGTAGTACTAGTACGGCTAGTACTACCACTAGTTAGGCAACTTGGTAATCAGCTGCATGGGAATATTATTGTCACTTCAAGGTTCGGTCATTTGTCAATGGCAACAAGACAGACCCTTCCTCCATATGTCCTTGTGCAAAATCATCCCTCAAATGCTGGTCCTATCTGTGTAGTTAGGGGACATGGGTGGCCAAGTCGTCTAAGGCACGAATTTGCTGTGAAGAGTCGCCTCCCTTAGTCATGCCAGGAGCCGAGGATCATGGTGAGAAGCCCAGATTTGTGCTGATTTTGCTCCAAGGTGTCAGCACCTGAAAGGACTAAAATAATAATGCCACTCACTTCTGTCCCTGCTTTTCCAACCATCAAAACCACCCTCAGACAGGTCATGTTTTATAAGCTTCATCGCCAGCCACAGCCCCCAGAAAGAAGTGACTGGTCCTCTTAGTTGTCAATAATGAGGCTCCACCAGTGTTGTTGAGAAGCTTACTCATGGACTGTCCTCTAACTAGACGTCCACTTTCTGATGATTTTAAGAGGAATTCTCTGATTTTTAACACTACCGATCTAATGGTGAATATTCAATGAATCAGCAATACATTGTTGCTATGGTTACCAGAAACCCAACCTTTTACTGTAGAATTGTTTTCATATATTTTCACTTGCTATACATATTTGTTTCATTATTAAAAATGCTGAAATATTTGACGTGTTAGTCTTATTTTTATATTCATTTGTTCGTTTGTTGCTTAACGCTCAACTCAGCAATATTCCAGCTATATGACGGCGGTCTGTACATAATCGAGTCTGGGCCAGACAATCCAGTGATTGACATCATGAGCCTCGATCCACGTAATTGGGATACGATGACATGCATCAACCAAGTCAGGAGCCTGACCACCCGATCCCGTTAGTTGCCTCTTGCGACAAGCTTAGTTGCCTGTTATGGCAAGCATGGGTTGATGAAGACCTATTCTGGCCTGGATCTTCACGGGTCCAAGCACAAAACTAATGTTAGACATTAGTTTATTCAGCAAGAACACATTGCATTGATGCATGGCGTTTACTAAAAGCAGTTCCCGATAGGGTTCTTTTTTGCGTATTTATCAGATCGGTACACCAAGGTTTGTTGTATCTATAAAACAATCCATTATATGATAAATTGAGATATTTGAAATACTCACAAAAGGTTTTTAAAAGGAGCCTGACCACCAGATCCCATCAGTCCCTTTTAATGGCAAGCATTGGTTGCTGAAGACCTATTCTTACTTGGATCTTCACGGGTCTTATTTTTTGTAAGAATTCACCGTGATTAAGTTTTTTCTGCCATCTATTGTTTGCCTGAACTGCCTCTGTGGAAAAGTGGACCGTGTCTGCCCAAAGAGGGAAAAGTCTGTGCTTCCATTCCCTAGCTGCGTCATGGCAAACTAAGTCAAAAGATGGTACTTATTGTTGCCCTGCCTAGCCCTCAGCATTAAGGGGATAGGAACAAGGACTATTCGGCTTGGAGTATGTTAAACTTAATCTCAGTGGGCTAGTACTTCAAAATCGACGTAAACCAGGGCCCACCTGCACAAAGCGATCTTAGCGCTAAGACTATCGTAAGCCTATGTTATAGTGTGGGTGTTATGATCACCGTAGAGATAAGATCTCTTTGTGCAAGTGGGCCCTGGACTAGTCCAAGCAGCCACATACACATACGTGCAGCATGTCGCTATATAAGAGACGTTAAACCCCATTTCACTTTATCTTATTATCAAGGAAAGACAAAGACATTTTTCTTTGTGATATATTTTAATTCACATTCAGACTTTCAGCACATATGCTTCACACAGTTCACTTTCCCTACTTGAAACAGTGGAATGTATAGACAACCAATCTCATTAAAATCAGATCTAAGTTCTCACTACAACAAAGATCTGAGGACATCCCATTACAGGTCATGTCAGAACAACCTTTCATCCGACCAATCAGTGCATGGCTTACCAGATCAGGTAAGAGACAGACAGAATGTGTTTTCGAAGCTTAGTCGCTAGTTTGAAACTAGTTCCTTAAAGCACAAGAAGATCCCTAATCTGGACTTCTTGTCAGTCATTTCATTGTTAGGTTTAATTTCGCCAAAGGGTGGTCTGACGTGACCGTAATAGGATGTCCTCAGATCCTTGGTTAGCAGTAGTGAGACAAAAGATCTGATTTTAATGAGATTGGTATTGACAATTTAAACACGGGCTGAGCAGCAACAGCATGTACACTGACTGGTGGATCAGTGGACATCAATCAGTTTTCCCCCCCTCCAACCTGACAGCATAGCGCAAATAGACTACCGGGTAACAATTACATCATGAAACAAAAACAAGGCCTATAATACTTTATTAGTTGGTTTGCAAAATTTTAACCTAAAGTTCAATGTAGGCAGTCGAAAATAAAATTCAACAATAGTTTTCAACTTCCACTGCTCCTAATGAATTAAAAATAAACTTGTCGGTCACACTGTCACAGAAGTACGATTACAAAACGATACAGAAAGATAACCAATTTGCTTTCAGAATAGAGATTTTTATTCACATCATTCCACATTCCTAATAAATAGCAGTGATAAAATTTTGTGGATTGTTTCTTTTTACCTAATTGTAAAAAAGAATCAACATCAAGAAAATTGCCCAAAATCTTATTTTTTCTAATCTAAGTTTTTTTTGGGGGGGGGTTGTCAGCTTGTAAACCAACTAAAAAGATATATACTACTCAAAAGAAGTTAAGGAAAACCTGTTTCTTTCATACTACTATAGTTAATTTGTCATGCCATGATAGGTGAACTATAGTAATATGAAATAATCGGGTGTTCCTTAACTTCTTTTGAGTAGTATATAAAGCCCTATGATACATAGCTTTCTAAACTGACATGCAGTCACAGATAATCATGATAATAATGCCCAGTCGAATAGAAATTACCCTCTCTCTTGCAACAAACAACAACAACAACATAATTCTCTGCTATATTATTTTTCTCGATTTTTTTGTTTGCGACCATCCATATCTATCATCCACTTTATATGCTCTACACTCATGTTGTTTATTTGTTTGTTGTTTAATGCTACTCTGAGCAGTCATCAGACGGTAGTCTGTAAGTAAAGTCTGGACGACAATCCAGTGTCTGACATCAAGAGCTTTGATCCACACAATTGGGATATTATGACATCAACCAAGTCACTGAGCCTGACCACCTGATCCTTTACAACATACATAGGTTGCTAGCGACCTACATCCCCACCTTGAATCCCCAAATGTGACCTCACACATTTCCTAAACATGATGGTAATAAATATTGAAAACGATGTTCGGAACATGTGATTGAAATTAACGTGAAATTCTCAATCATTCATTACACAGAGGTGTTTATTAACCGTGAACAACCGCCACCATGGTCTAGTGGTAGAATGTGTGCCTGGAGAGCGGAAGGTTCGGGGTTCCATCCCCAGCCGTGTCATACAAAAAGACCGTAAGATGGTAAGTGTTGTTAACCTGCCTGGTGCTTGACGTTAAGGGGCTAAAACAAAGACCGGTCGGCTCAGAGTGTCTGAGTGGGGTATTCACGTTACTTCTACTGAATCAATTTTTCATGACCCCGCCCCTTAATCTTGGGAAACATATTTCAACTTTCACTACAACATTTTTTCATGACCCCACCCCTTAATCTTAGGAAACATATTTCAACTTTCACTACATTTTTTCATGACCCCTTCACTTAATCTTAGGTAACATATTTTCAACTTTCACTGCAACATTTTTTCATGACCCTGCCCCTTAATCTTAGGTGACATATTTTCAACTTTCACTGCAACATTTTTTCATGACCCTGCCCCTTAATCTTAGGTGACATATTTTCAACTTTCACTGCAACATTTTTTCATGACCCCTTCACTTAATCTTAGGTAACATATTTCAACTTTCACGACAACATTTTTTCATGACCCCACCCCTTAATCTTAGGAAACATATTTCAACTTTCACTACAACATTTTTTCATGACCCCTTCACTTAATCTTAGGTAACATATTTCAACTTTCACGACAACATTTTTTCATGACCCCACCCCTTAATCTTAGGAAACATATTTCAACTTTCACTGCAACATTTTTTCATGACCCTGCCCCTTAATCTTAGGTGACATATTTTCAACTTTCACTGCAACATTTTTTCATGACCCTGCCCCTTAATCTTAGGTGACATATTTTCAACTTTCACTGCATCATGTTTTCATGACCCCCACCCCTTAATCTAAACAGAGACCATATATAATAATATATTATACCGTCTCTGATCTAAGGTAACATATTTTCAACTTTCACTGCGTCATTTTTTCATGACCCCGCCCCTTAAACTAAGGTAACCTATTTTCAACTCCATGTCATTTTTTCTTGACACTGCCCATTAAACTTGGTAACCTATTTTCAACTTTCACTGCATCATTTTTTCATGACTCCTGCCCCTTAATCTTGGTTACATATTTTAAACTTTCACTGCGTCATTTTAACTTTCACTGCGTCATTTTTTCATGACCCCCGCCCCTTAATCTTAGGTAGCATATTTTCATCTTTCGCTGCGTCATTTTTTCATGACCCCCGCCCCTTAATCTTAGGTAGCATATTTTCATCTTTCGCTGCGTCATTTTTTCATGACCCTCCCCACCCCTCGCCCCCCACGAGTTGGTAAGGATAAGGGACAGAAAGATGGTAAGTGTTGTTAACCTGCCTGGTGCTTGACGTTAAGGGGCTAAAACGCATCACAAGTTAAGAAGTGCAGATGTAATATAATGGACAAAATAGAGTGGGTAAGTCTTAATACCATCTTGCTTAAAAGACAGCAGTTTTATTCCAGTCAGCCTAACACAAGCGTTAACTCCTACGATACTCTCTTATATTTAATGATCGGTTTGTTGTTACTTCTGTGTCTGCGCAGATGTGTGTATTCTGTTTCCATTTTAATATCCTTGTGAAATTTGTAATATGGGATTCTCTGATGTAACAACAATTCCCTTCGGAGCAATAAAGTATCATTTTATCCTTTATTCCAATCAGCGTCCGCGAGCACAACACACTCGGGTACCGTACTGTCTTATCCCTCATCACATCTTCTCATGACATCCAAGCACAAATGAATCTGTTAAAGCCGGATAAATATCAGCCAAGCTGGTGAAATGTAAATGTCCATGTTTCTCTGGCACTGTTTCATGAGTGGAGTGTTGCCGAGGGAAACATGGCCCTGATGCCATCCATGGCGCCGTCGTCATGAGAGACTGGGTTCCCTGAGATGTGTATGACCTGCAGCTTGGGGCATGTCAGCAGTGCCTTCAGACCCTCCTTGGAGTCAATACCTGCGTCAGTTAAGGAGGCAATATGTCAAAAATGCTGAAACATTCCTTGAAAATTAGTTACCGTATTCGACATAATCATATATATATGTAGGTGTTTATATATACTGTATTCGACGAATTAAGCGCCCAGGGAACTCTCAAAATAAGAAATAGGGGGCTCTTATTGGAATACTATTTTGGTGAAAAAAAACAGAGTTGAAAGATCGTAAATTTGGTGGTTTATGCTGACAGCCTGAAATGTTTATAAACGACAGATATATTTTTCCAGAATTTAACTGTCCATAGTTAAGGGTGCATATAACACACGAATGCGTATTATACACGAATAAATACGTCTTGTGTACATTGATCAATCGGAATGGGGATACCAGGCAGAGCGTCTGGCCTTGACATTTGTTGACAAATCACCAACCGTGTAAATAGACAGCTGTTCTTCTTTGAGATCGTTACGCTAAAATACTTTGTCGACAAAACTGTACAAGATAAGCCAACAACAACAAATTTAGAAAAAACACACAAACAGGCTTTGACTTTCCACTCAGTGATGCACAAACATGCATAGGACAGTAATCAGTAATAACTGATTTGATTGGCAGAGACACAGAGGTCGTCCAATTTATTTTATTTACACTTCTGCTGATGGCAAGTAAAAATCATGGAAGAATAGTCAGTGAGTGAGTGAGTTGGATTTTACACCGCTTTTAGCAATATTCCAGCAATATCACGGCGGGGGACACAAGAAATGGGCTTCACACATTGTACCCATGTCGGGAATCGAACCCAGGTCTTCAGCGTGACGAGCGAACACTTTAACTACTAGGCTACCCGACTGCCCCCATGGAAGAATAGGTTCCCGAGAAAAATCAATCAAAATTTTAGTTTTGTCAGTTTATTATTGTGAAAAAAAAAGACATTAGCAATTTTATAAACTAATAACTTAAAATCAGGAAAATTAGTTCAGCAGACCCATAATCCAAAAAAAAGAAAGGTCTGGCCTACTTTGACATTGACCTTTGACAGTCAAAGTGTCAAGGCTCAGATGTTGTTTCAGCTGAAAAGAGTGAGTGAGTGAGTATGGTTTTACGCTGCTTTTAGCAATATTGCAATGGGGGACACCAAAAATGGGCTTCACACATTGTACCCATGTCGGGAATCGAACCCGGGTCTTGGGTGTGACGAGCGAACGCTTTAACCACTAGGCTACCCAACCGCCCCTGAGCTGAAAGGAGCATTAAGAAATATATATTAGAAGACGGAGACAGATTAATTGTTCATACAGTAAGATGTACGTCCATGCAGTGCACACGTCACATGAAAGGATACAGTTATTCTGAAGGTCAAGTTCAGTCAACTCTGGCAGGAAGTTGAGCCCGTCACATGACGTTACCCGGTTTCTGCTGATGTTCAACTTCTCCAGGCACTGGAAGTACTGGAAGTTGTGAAAGCTGTCGAGGGTGTTGTCGGAAAGTTTCACTTCCCGAACAAGGGGAAGCAACTCTAGATGTACTAGTGTCGTTAGGCCTTGGTTGGACAAGTCCAAAACATCATCAAGCTTGCCTTTAATAGTCTCTATGGCAATCTCGATCAGCATCTTACTCCCTGCAAAAAGAGGATATGGATTACATCATGGTGTCTGTCGAATATGGATTTGTTCAGACTTGAAAGACAAAGGGATTTTGTTTGTTGTTTAATGCCGCCCTCAGCAACATTCCAGCAGCCTGTAAATAACTGAGTTGATAATTGGACGAGACAAACCAGTGATTGATATCATGAGCATCGATCCACTTCCAGGGGATGTTGAAACACTATCAGCGCAGCCAGTGAGCCAGACCACCTGATCATATAATCGCCTTACGACCAATATAAATTACTGGGAATTAATTGTATCCAGGAACAGCATTGGGATAAAAGAGGACAATAACAACATTAATATACTGCTACTTACTGAGGTCGAGGTAGTAGTTCCGTCGCTTGTTGTCGAGGTGCTGTAGTTGCTGCAGATGCTCCAGGATCTCGTCCTTGTACAGGATGGGACACAGAGATTTCATCAGGAGAACGATGGTGAGGAGCACCCCTGCCAAACACAAGCAGTTTGTTACAGTCATGCCCCTCGGTTCCCGGACGATTTTCATTCAAAACGAAATAATACTAAATAAATTTACCCGTATATCCGGAAATTCAGTTTCCGGAACCGGACGGTCATTTTCATACGCAAAACACTGAAATGCACCCAAAATTGTCTCACTTATCCGGACAATACACTTCCGCTGGTGGTAATCCTTCCGCTGGTGGTAATCCTTTGACACTGAGTTACGTTTCCAGTTTACGTCTTCCAGTAAGAAGCTGGTTTCAGTCATACGGCAATTCATTTATACAGACTAATTGTGAAATGACGCAAGTGTCCGTATAAATGAGGCACGACTTTGCCTATCAGTGTGCATGGTCACAACATCCCTCATCAGCTGAGCGAGTGAGTGAGTGAGTGAGTGAGTGAGTGAGAGTATGGTTTTATGCCATATCCCAGCAATATCACGGCGGGGGACACCAGAAATGGGCTTCACACATTGTACCCATGTCGGGAATCGAACCTTCGGCATGACGAGCGAACCCTTTAACCACTAGACTACCCGACCGCCCCTGATCAGCTGAGGTTTCTGTCACCAACAATACAAACATAAATAGGTAGGGGATCTAATGTCTTCGGCATCATGTGCAATCCCTTTCGCAAGTAGAGCTCCCCCACAATCCTATGGCTCTTTCAGTGTGTGTACACATGCATGGGCCGAGGAGCAGTGAAAACAAACAGGATCCATCTTAGTGTCTGCCCAGAGTTCCATGTGATTCATGTTTGTTTGTTTGTTGTCGAACGCAGCACTCAGCAATATTCTAGCTATATGATGGCGGTCTGTAAATAATCCAGTCTGGACCAGACAATCTACTGACTGACATCATAAGCATCGATCCAGTGATTGGGATTCAGTGACATGCATCAACCAAGTCAGCGAGCCTGACCATCCGATCCTGTTCATCGCCTCTTAAGACAAGCATAGTTACCTTTTTCAACAAGCATGGGTTGCTGAAGACCTATTCTACCCCGGATCTTCACGACTGAATGAGTGAGGGAGTATGGTTCTTAAATGTTTTTTAGCAATATTCCAGGAATGGAACCCATGCCTTCAGCATATTAAAGTTTCAACAACTTGGTTACCCCCCACCCCAACCCCCACACCCACACACACACACACACCTACATTTATTCTCTGGTTCCAGACTGTACAGCTCCCTCACGGCATCAAGCTCTCTCTTCAACACGTCGCTTGTAGCTGAACTCAGCTCCGAGCTGTAACACGGGAAGGTGCAAACATCTGACAACATGAACTTGTATAAACAGGATTAAATAAAACATTGGGGACAAAATAATGAGAAAACGAATATCAGTTTCCTTAAACTTTAACAAGATATCAGCAACACTGTGTTGGAAGACACAACGTTCTTGAAACATTATTAAGAGGTATCAGATGACCTATAACATACCTCAAAACTTCAAAGCACAGAAGATACTCGTATACTACAATTTTCATGTTAAGGTGAGGTGAAATAGGGTTTAACACTGCGTCCAAGATTATTGCACTTGTATAGTGACGTCCATGCATGTGTATGTGTAGGTGGCTACTTGTACTAATCCAGACTGAAGCCGGTTTTATTGTGCTAGCCCACTGACATACCATGCTGCAGTTTAACATGAATACCCCACTCAGACACAGTGTACTGACTCCGAGCCAACCAGTCCTTGTTTAAGCCCCTTAATGCTGAGCTCCAGGCAGGGTAACAACAAATACCATCTTTTAACATCTTTTGGTATGACGTGGCCAGGGATCAAACCCCAGACTTTCCACTCTCCGAGCGGACGCTGTACCACTAGCCCATGTAGGCGGGCATTTTTCATGTTAAACAAAAGCTCTAGGCTTGAACCAATCAGCAGTGTCCTAGAGGGTTTGCAAGTAACTCAAAACCCATTTGTTTGCCAGCAAACTTAAGAATTGAAGATGGATGAATCTTGCAGTTAATGAGTATCCATATTGCACAATGACTAATTACAGCATCTAGACCGGAGCTGATAACGAACACGGTCCACTGCACAGTGTCAGAACATGAAAACATACTCAGTATTTAAGATATATAAAAACAGTAAGCAGTGTATACAATGCACAATACCCACCTAAAACTACTTTCTACACACTGGAAGTTCTGTCCTTGACTCATCTGACCTTCCTCAAGAACAATTTCTGCTGACAAATCAGATTCTTCCACACTGACCTTCACCTTGACCTCTCCATCAGGTATGGAAAGTTCAGAAGCTATGTGTGAAAGTTAAGGTACACAAACTTGACGTATGTTTGAACATTCTGACCAAACACTAGAGAGTATCAGTGTGAGTTCTTAAGTATGGTTTTCAGGGGTGTCCAAATATTACAATTTCCAATTTGCCCAAGGGCATCTAAGCTTAAACAATTCTACTTGACCAGCCGGATTTTCAGCTTGCCCTGATGAATAAGGGAAAAGAAGGAAACTTTATTTTTAATAACAAAACTTCATTAACTGTGATAAAAATAATAGAAGAAGAAGAAACAGAAAAAGAAGAAAGACGAGAAGGAGAATGATGGTGGGAAGAAGGAGGAGGAGGAGGAGGAGACAAGAAGAAGAAGGACAAGAAGAAGAAGGACAAGAAGCAGAAGGGTGAGAAGGAGGAGGAGGAAACTTTATTTTTAATAACAAAACTTCATTAACTGAAACAACAGCAAATGGGAGATGTGCAGAAAAGAAAAATGACTACCGGTAATCATTAGGTACTTCATCTGCAGTTGACTAACACCATTGCATCTTCTAAGTTTCAAAGTTAATATCATTTTTTTATACCTGTCTGAGGGCAACAAAATCATATCGTCCTACTTGCCCGGCACTTTTTTTTTTACGGGTTGGGAAAATCAGGCATACTATTGAACACCCCTGGTTTTATGCCGTTCTTCGCAGAAGTTCAGCAATGTCATGGCAGGGACTACCATAAAGGGGTGATTTCTGTGTTATGAGCAAACGCTTAAACCACTGGGCTACCCCACTGACCTTGTGCCGACATAGCAAGCTACTAATGTAATTATATACTGCAAACAGACAGTAAAAGATTTAGGTGTATTTGAGTCATGGCAAATAATGAATGCCTCAACAGATGCTGAGTAACATTTACTGTGTCACATGATTGTAATTACATGAAAATAGTGCCATGGCAATGTAGCTCACCTTGATGTCTAGTCAACAGTTAATCACTTCAACAGCCACTACAATCATTTAAACAAATATGTCATCACAAGGAGAAACCCGTGAAGATCCGGGGTAGAATAGGTCTTCAGCAACCCAGGCTTGCCGTAAAAGGCGACTATGCTTGTCGTAAGGGGGGACTAACGTGATCAGGTGGTCAGACTCGCTGACTTGGTTGATGCATGTCATCGTATCCCAATTGCATGGATTGATCATCATGATGTCGATCACTGGATTGTCTGGTCCAGACTCGATTATTTACAGACCTCCTGGAATATTGCTGAGTGTGGCGTTAAACAACAAACAAACAAACACAGGGACAATTACATTTGAAACGAAGTGGCTGAGTACTTGCCATGAGTAGTTTGTCAATATCGCTGCATTGGTTCAGTGGCTTCTGAGGAGAAAGTGTTAACGATGCACATTTGATGCCGGACAAACCAATGTCGAGCAAACAGACCGTGACAGGTCACTTGACTTTCAGTCAGGTGAGCTAAAAATGTTTAGGTTCAGGAGAGTGTATTGTGAGTGTTTGGTTTCCTTTTGTTTCAAACAAATATTTGAATTCTTAGAAGGATATCCAGAGAGTAGAGAATGTAGTTTTCCTCTGCTGGTTAGTCCATGTGCACTCGACTGGAGATCCATTCACCTCCAGAATGAGGTTATCTTTACCTCCAATCTAAAAGACAAAACAAACATGTACATTAATAATAATAATAATAATAATAATAATAATAATAATAATAATAATAATAATAATAATGATGATGATGATGATGATGATGATTGAAGAAGAAACAGAAGAGGCAGAAAGACGAGAAGAATGAGAAGAAGAATGAGGAGAAGAAGGAAGATGAGAAGGAGGAAAAGAAGGAGACAAGGAGAAGGACAAGGAGGAGGAGAATAAGGACAAAAAGAAGGTGAGAAGAAGAAGAAGAAGAAGAAGGAGGAGAAGAAGAAGAAGAATATCTATATGGGTATACATACTTTATTATCTATACACGTACAGAATAATTAATTCTTATTATTAATTGATATATCGTGATACTTTTGAGTTGACATATCGACACTAAAATTTCCAAACAATAACATGCCTGTTCATGATGTTTCGTCTCACTCAGGAAATAAATGCTCCTGGTACTAGATTATTTTGACCCCAGTCAATGGATCAGTGTGCACTTAAATTTCATTCTCAGCTCCCTAAGGAGTATACATTTGAAGCTGCCATATATATTGTGCCATGATATATTAACTATAACCATATGAAATTGGGTGTCCTTCAACTTCTTTTTAGCATTACACTATTGTGTCAAACTTTGATGTGTCAAACTTCCGTTTGTCTTGAAGTAAAAGCTAGGTCCATGGGTATTCCTTCTTTAGTCATCATTTCCAGTTGTGGCGAACCTCGAATAATTCAAAGTATTTACGTAGCTCCCTTCAACTTTGACACAACAGAGTTTGATTGTACATGAGTGAGTGAGTTTGGTAGTATTCCAGCAATATCACGGTACTGTGAGTTTGGTGGTATTCCATCAATATCACAGTACTGTGAGTTTGGTAGTATTCCAGCAATATCACGGTACTGTGAATGGACATATTTCATCCATGTGGGGATTCAAACCCAGACCTTAGGCATGAACAGTGAATGCTTTAACCACTAAGCTACCCAACATCCTTGTGTTTTCATATACATGACTTTATGACTGGGTAGTCTGTTCTTGTCGCTATATGTCTAAGACACTGTCAATGCGACCTCAACGTAACTCACTCACTCACAACACATGTTTACCTGTATATGTTTGGCAAGTGATACGACAACCCGTCCTGCATCCCTGGCCACATGCATCTGACGTATCTGCTGCACCGTCTCTCCTGTATACAACATACACAGCCTGTAGAGTCGCAGGCCAACATGCTACTCAACTCTTGATAAGGATATAGGGATTATTAGCTGAGGATTTCATATCGTAAATATGTATAAATTTGTTGTTTACTTGTTTGTTGTTTAACACTGCACTCAGCAATATTCCAGCTATATGATGGCGGTCTGTAAATAATCAAGTCTGGACCAGACAATCCAGTGATTAACATAATGAGCATCGACCTACACAATTGGGATACAATGACATGCTTCAACCAAGTCAGCAAGCCTGACCACCCGATCCTGCTGTCGCCTCTTACGACAAGCATAGTCGCCTTTTTTCGCAAGCATGTGTTGCTGTAGACCTATTCTACACCGGATCTTCACGGTCGCCTTGAACGGCAAGCAGGGGTTGCTGAAGACCTATTCTACCCCGGATCTTCACGGGTCCAAGCACATAACTAATGTTAGACATTAGTTTATTCAGGAAGAACACATTGCATTGATGCATGGCGTTTACTAAAAGCAGTTCCTGATAGGGTTCCTTTTTGCGTATTTATCGGATCGGTACACCAAGGTTTGTTGTATCCATAAATCAATCCATTATATGATAAATTAAGATATTTGAAATACTCTCAAAAGGTTTTTAAAAGGTCATGACTGACGCAAAACATTTGCCAAGAAAATCAAAACTTGGAATTTCCACTGTCTATTTAAAGATCGCCATTAAAAAAGCGGTAATGGCATGATTACACACCAACCAATCAGCTGCAAGTAATTCTGTCTAGCCCTTACCGAAGTCACAGTGTATTTGACAACAAACAGCAAAATTCATTGGGGTCTCAATTCATTTGAAACCATGACAACCAAAAGTAGAAAATTAACCCAAAAAATTTAGTGGTGAGCCACAAGGTAAAACTACGTAAAACCCCGCCTTTGACCTTACCTCTTCCCAGCAGCCACCTGTGGTAAAACCATGCACTCTGGTCATCAGGGTCGGTGAAGAATGCATTCTGGACTGTTTCATGTTCTGAGGAAAACATTGGTTAAATGGTTAATATGGAATATACAGTTGACAAGACTTGTCATGAAGCACAATCATACTAAACGACAAACAGCTGGGGACAATATTAAATTCATAAACTCATATCACTAGTATTCTGTGGAGTGGAGTGGAGTGGAGTGGAGTGGAGTGGAGTGGGGTGGGGTGGAGTGAAGTGGAGCAGATTGGAGGAGTGTGGGGCCGAGGGGAGTGGAGTGGTGTGGTGTGGAGTGGAGTGGGGTGGAGTGAAGTGGAGCAGATTGGAGGAGTGTGGGGCCGAGGGGAGTGGAGCGGTGTGGAGTGGAGAGGGGTGGAGTGGAGCGGAGCAGATTGGAGGAGTGTGGGGTGGAGTGAAGAGGAGTGGGGCAGAGTGGAGTGGAGTGGAGCAGAGCGGGGTGGAGTGAAGTGGAGCAGATTGGAGGAGCGAGGGGCGGAGTGGAGTAGAGTGGAGTGGAGCGGTGTGGAGTGGAATAAGGCAGAGTGGAGCGGAGTGAAGTGGAGCAGATTGGAGGATTGTGGGGCGGAGGGGAGTGGAGCGGTGTGGAGTGGAGTGGGGCAGAGCGGAGTGGAATGGAGCAGATTGGAGGAGTTTGGGGCCGTGGGGAGAGGAGCGGTGTGGAGTGGAGTGGAGTAGGGCAGAGTGGAGCGAAGCAGATTGGAGGAGTGTGGGGTGGAGTAAAGAGGAGTGGAGTGGGGCAGAGTGGAGTGGAGCAGATTGGAGGAGTGTGGGGTGGAGTGGAGTGGAGTGGAGTGGAGTGGAGTGGAGTGGAGTGGAGTATGTTTCGTTCAGATTTAATTATCATGGTTACTTAAAGACTGTTGTATCCATCTTCCCGAGGCAAGGGAGTTAACTGACTTTATAAGTCGAACAAGGCTGGAATTTGTCCCTTCTATGTCCCTCCTATTGACCAATCACATTCCACCACTCATATCACTTGCATTTACTTCAAACCAAATGGCGCCGCCCAGACAAGGTGATCTGATTGACAGTCAAGATCTTTATTGTATTAAAATGGGTCTTACCTCATGAAATGCATCAAATCACTTGAGCACCTTGATTAAAAACATGTAAAGATTAGGAAATTATCTCTCTACGCTCATTTGACGGAACACATGCTTTGCAAATCCTGCAATCTACTGAAATCTGCATAGCAGTCTCCTTGTTGATTATGAACCGAATGTCAACTTCATTACGCAATTGTGATTGGATGATGCACAGTCCAGCCAAAACTCCAAAATTCCAGCCTAGTTCGGCAAGGGTGGAAACTGGACTTTTTCAGTCAGTTAACTCCCTTGCTTCGGGAAGATGGTTGTATGTAGGTATAATGTTTTACTTACAGGCCAATGCGATCAGTCTGTAACATGACAGACATCAATGACTCACTCACTCACTCCACACATCTCTCTCACCTTGCAGCATCTGGTGTTCCTGGACCAGGCGGGGCTGGTTGGGGTCAGGGAAGATGGCGGGAAGTAACTTGCTTCGGTAATGCCAGGAGGAGTAGTTAGAAAAATTGCTGCTGATTTTGGTTGTGGTGAACTCAAACTCCGACTCCAGTGACACTTTAGACCTCGACACAACAAATCTCCGGTAGTCCCAGCAGTGAACTGTGGAGAAGGTCAGTTACCATGGTTACATGTCATCCTACATCTGATTGTTTAAAGGTGACTATGCTTGTCATAAAAGGCGACTAACAGGATCGGGTGGTCAGGCTCACTGACTTGGTTGATGCATGTCATCGTATCCCAATTGCATGGAACAATGCTCATGATGTCAATCACTGGTTTGTCTGGTCCGGAATCGATTATTTACAGACTGACGTCATATAGCAGGAATATTGCTGAGTTCGGCATTAAACAACAAACATCCAAACATCTGATTTTTTAAATTTGTTTCCATTCTAGTCATGGATGATGAACAAGTATGACAGGCACACATCAGACGTGTTCATATGATGGAGAACTAGCCTTTTCCCTTCATAACAACATTACATATTCCTGTGAAATGGGGGGGCGGTCGGGTAGCCTAGTGGTTAAAGCATTCGCATGTCATGCCGAAGACCCGGGTTCTAATCCCGACATCGGTACAATGTGTGAAGCCCATTTCTGGTGTCCCCCGCCGTGATATTGCTGGAATTTTACAAAAGCGGCGTAAAACCAAACTCACTCACTCACTCCTGTGCAATGGCTGAAATGTGTCAAAGGCTGAACTTTTCTGATATTTGAACATGCCTTTTATGGATACATTTTGCCTCACAAGAACTAATGTTGTCTCAAATGAACACTTTTCATTACAAGTTTTGCCTCAGTACAAAATTTTGTCAGTTTTAAAGTAGTCTTTGATTGATCAGAAGTCAGAAGAATATGGAGACATGGGTTTTCATGGATAACAACTTCTTGCTGTATAAATAAACATGATATGGAAGTTGTAATCCCTAAAACAAAATACAAAATTGTCAGTTGTAGTTGAGCACTCACAGTTTCTCTCATCGTACTCTAGGAACTGGTTGCACAGTTGTAGTTCCCGGTCCCAGTCCGGCTTCGGCATGTTGTCAAGGACGAAGCAGCGATGATGCCATGTGCCGTACGACTTGGGGTTTCCCTTCAGACATGCCTCGAGGAAGTACAACTCCTGCTGGAACAGCGTCTGTACCTCTTCCTCTGACCTTGGGACAATATACATATATCAGTACCTCTTCCTCTGACCTGGAGACAATACACATATATCTGTACCTCTTCCTCTGACCTGGAAGGGGCGGTCGTGTAGCCTAGTGGTTAAATTGTTTGATGGTTATGCCGAAGATCCGGGTTCGATTCCCGACATGGGTACAATGTGTGAACCCCATTTCTGGTGTCCAACGCCGTGATATTGCTGGAATATTGCTAAAAGCAGCGTGAAACCATACTCACTCACTCCTCTGACCTGGGGACAACATACATATATCTGTACCTCTTCCTCTGACCTGGGGTCAATCAACATATATCTGTACTTTTTCCTCTAATCTGGGGACAATATACATATATCTGTACCTCTACCTCTGACCTGGGGTTAATCAACATATATCTGTACTTCTTCTTCTGATCTGGGGTCAATCAACATATATCTGTACTTCTTCCTCTGATCTGGGGACAACGTACATATATCTGTACCTCTTCTTCTGACCTGGGGACAACATATATATATCTGTACCTCTTCCTCTGACCTGGGGTCAATCAACATATATCTGTACTTCTTCCTCTGATCTGGGGACAACATACATATATCTGTACCTCTTCTTCTGACCTGGGGACAACATACATATATCTGTACCTCTTCCTCTGACCTGGGGTCAATCAACATATATCTGTACCTCTTCTTCTGACCTGGGGACAACATACATATATCTGTACCTCTTCCTCTGACCTGGGGTCAATCTTTAAGTTACTGGTATATCTTGCTCCTGTCAGCCATATTTCAGCTATATCCAGATGGCCTGTCATTATAATCAAGTCTGGACCAGGCAGATAAGTGGTTGACAGTACACATTAGCAACCAACAATGTTATCAGCATGATCAGAGCTTACACCATGTCACACACTGCAACAACCATTCCAACCAGTGTTTGAAGGAACACCGGATCCTTAGGGCCTCTCTCTGTATCTACATGGGGTATTCCAGTCCTCAGGCCCTCTCTTGGTATATACATGTGGTATTCCATGCCAGAACGTGATTTGGAACAAACAATCTTTTCTTACTTCTCGGCCTTGAAATGTTTGAAGATTTCTTTCCTGTAGTTCCAGAGAGAGTAGAAATCAGAATTGGCAGTCAGAATTTCAGCAGTGATGTGTAGAGCCTCGTCATCATATTCCTGCTGTTGGCGCTACAACACAAAAGTGGAACACCCTTGTGTCAAAATGTTAAATTATTTAATCATGTCATGAAAGAAAAAGAAAAATGCGAGTAATCAGGTAATGGTGAAAAATAAAAAACGACAAGCTTTTGAACATGTTGAAGTCAATCTTTGACATAAATAATTCAATGCTGATGACAACCCAATGCGCAAACACAGCCAATTACACTCGCGTCTCTATGATCTGATTTTAATAACATCAGCATAATTAGGATGCTCTGACTTCATCAAACAATACGGGCAAGGGATGTCAAGAAAGCAATAAGTTCCATAAAACCATTTGTAGTGGATTCTGTTAGATCATTCATTACATGTTCTTCACTATATGTAGTAAAGTTCCTGTTAACTCTTCCCATGGCAAAGGGGGCACGGGTGGCACAGTTGTCTAAGCCGCCACGATTCGCTGTGGAGAATTGATCCTTGGGGCATGTCAGAAACCTATGATTGTGGGTTCGAATCCCAGTTAGCCACGATTATGTTTCTAGGTTTGTCAGCACCATACCCATGTTGGTCTCACCAAAGTGGTGAGGTGAGGTGAAATGGGGTTTAACGTAGTGTCCAAGATTATTGCACTTATATAGCGATGTGCATGTATGTGTGTGTGTTTGTGTGGCTGCTTGTACTAGTCCGGACTGATGCCGATTTATAGTGCTAGCTCACTGAGATACCATGCTGCAGTTTAACATGAATACCCCACTCAGACACAGTATACTGACTCCGAGCCGACCAGTCCTTGTTTAAGCCCCTTAATGCCGAGCGCCAGACAGGGTAACAACAAGTACCATCTTTTAACGTCTTTTGGTATGACGCAGTTGGGGATTGAACTCCGGACCTTCCGCTCTCCGGGCGGACGCTCTACCACTAGACCACGGAGGCAGTCTCTCACCAAACTGGTAAACGTATGAGACTTGCATTTCTTCGGGCTTTCCTCCCACATTAAGGAGACAGGCATGATATAACTGGAATACCCTAAAGCGCCGTTAAACCCAACTCACTCATTCTAATGGTATAATCATATGATATAAAAAACTGTGTGTATACATAGTCATCTGATCAACGATGCTTCACCTTTGCAGATATTTTTTGGACAGCTGCATTGTAAATCTTCAGCTTCTTTTCCCTTTCTTTCCTCTTGGCTTCTTGCTGCTCAGCAGTCGTCTTCACTTTGAGTCTTCCGTGCTGAAATCAAGATCAAACATTAACAAGTGTGAAACATAACCTGATCAAATGTTTCAGTGAAACAAAACAATAAAAATATACAAACGTAACCATGGTAACAGAAACATGTTAAAACTAAAAGCAGGAATTTCTACCATATACTTCAAGCAGAGTTAATTAGGCATGGTCCGGCGCCTTCATCCAAATCTATTTCAGTTTAAAAAATATTCTCCATCAATGAAATTGATCCAAAAGGGCTCTGATCAAACCTCAGGTAATTAAGTTGGTTTAACACCACTTAAATCTCATTAAAATCAGACCTTAGTTCTCGTTATCGCTAAACAAAGATCTGAAGACATCCCATTAGGGGTCAGAACGACCTTTCATCCGACCAATCAGAGCGTCGCTTACCAGATTATGAAAGTGACAGTCAGAATGTGATTTTTAATCATGCAACCTCGAAAATTTTAACACAGGGTATTCCGAACAATAGTTATGGGTGTAACGACCGAAACCTTACAATCTAGACCATCTATTAGCCATTCCAGAATGTTCGCCAACTTGAAATTAGTGCCGAAAGGAACGTGAAAGCTGCCTCCTGATTGGTCATTCCATTGGTCGGTCAAAGTTTGCGCAAGGTCGGTCTTACATGAACCGTAATGGGATGTCCTCAGATCTTTGTTTAGCGGTAGCGAGAACTAAGATCTGATTTTAATCATGTTAATGAGATTAACACCGCTTGGAACAGTATTCCAGTTAAATCATGGCATGTCAGCTTGATGTGGGAGGGAAGTTCTCAGTTCTTGCAGTTATCAGACCAGCACTTTGGTGAATCCCACGAGCACGGGTATGGTGGACAAACCTAAAAACATATTCGAGTCAAACCAGGACTCGAACCACGGTCACAAATTTCTGGTGTGCCCAAGGTATGCAACTCTGTACAGCAAACTGCAGCTGGGTTGTGCGTGCCCCCTATCAAACCTCATACTTTAATTGTTAAGATATATGCCCCAGCTTCGTATTACGAGCAAAAAAGGTTTTCATCATTCTATTCTAAAGTCTTTTAGATGTATAAACATAATCAAAGCAAATCACATGAAGCTTACTAGACCAGGGGATGAAGAGATAGGATTTGTGACTTACAATGCAATCTTCCACAGAATGTATCGAAAAGTTAAGTTATTCAGAGATCTAAAATGTCCACTTCCTGCATAATGTCTGAATATTACAGTAAACTTGAATTTACAAGTAGGATCAATAATTGACTTATAACTTGTACAGTACATACCAGGGTATACATGCTGTAATTGTATAAAACTTGTATATGTTGTACTGATAGTTGGTGCTAACAAATCAAAGATCATAATTGACGTGAATCTGTGATACAAGCCCACAACTAATGGATCCTAATGAAAAGTAAGAACTCTGTAGAGAGAGTTGTGGGTTCTAAACCCGGTTCCCCCCAATTATGTTTCTTGATTTTCAGCACCATCCCCATGCTTGTGGGTTTCTTCAAAGTGGTAAATGTCTAAAAATTGCCTCACTTGAGGCAATACGTCTTTACTTGAGGCTATTCTCCCTAATCAAGCTGACATGCCATGATATAAATGGAATACTGTTCAAAGTGGCATTAAACCGAACACTCACTCACTTACTCACATAAGCATGATAAATGAAGTAAATATATATATGAGTCAAACGAACCAAAAGAGATATATACTGCATGCTGTATACCCGATGCGTATGATTATACAGTGACTTTATATCTAATGGAGACAAACAACATTTAACAGTGGTTGCTGATCAATGAAGCAGATGAATTTACAAATCTAATTCATAGTCCACAAACGTAGATCTAGCCTTCTAGGCCTTAGCATAGATTATCAGTGAACTCAAAGGATTTAGCGCACAGATGTACCCTGCCAAATTACTAAGACACTTTCCAACAAAACATTACATAAATGAGAACTATGTTTACAATATATATACACATGCATACCATTTTCAGTCGCCACAAGATCGGCAACTCTTGAAACTGCTAATGGATTGGGGAACACCTCCAAGAATCTATATTTACATCACAACATCACTTCCGCATTTAGTCCAAACGTGTTTTTCTTAGCAGAAGAGTTCCAGTCAACGTGCTTCCTGTGTCATGGCCACTCACGGCAGTTCGACTGTGGATGGTGGGGTAGAAGTGTCAGAGGATGCCATTATACAACGACAAAAGAAGGAGAGAAAAGAGTTATTAGGTACACTCAAACTTGTTTTATATGTTTCTTTATCTGTCATTATTTGGGATTTCTGTTTGTATGTATGAATATATTTTTGATGACCGTGCATTTCGTGCATCTTTTACTGACGCTTCGTTCAATCAATACGACAGCCTTGTTTACACTGTATTCACGCTGTATTCTATGTTTTTTATACATTTCTTATCTTGTTTATGATTTTCATAATGTCATAATATTCATGTCAAAAGTATTCTGAGTCTTTTTGTATTCTGAATCTGCAGTATTCTGACAACTGACAATCAAATCATTAATGAAGATATAGAATTCAAGGATCATGCATCTTTAAAATTTGTTGTGAACAATATGCCCAGATTACTTTTACACACTGTAACAGTGAAACAATATGCATGCTACAACAGCTGTCACTTATAAAATCTATGTTCATCAGGGACATATTTTTTCACTCGTCCACACTAATTTGTTTATGATGTGTTCTGGGACATAGTTTCTAACTCTTGAGAGGATCAAGGTGTACTTCTGTGTAAATAAGTATAATCAGATAACCATGTGAACGGTCAACTGTTTTCGATGATGATTAGTTACAACAGAATGCATCAATGATGATTTTAACAAATATGACGGCACATTCTCCCCCATGTTCTGTATCATGACCAAATTTTAATCATATCCGTATCAAATTTTGGCTTTGTATAGATGTTGTATTCCACTGATCACAGGACCAATATGGTTGAAGAGTATTTTTTTGCTTTGTTCAACATTATTGCATTGAATGCAGTGTTAAAATACAGTGTTAAAATACCTCTGAATTTATGAAAATAACAACATAAACAAATCTGAAATTTGAACAAAATACAGAAGGTTTATAAATTCTCAGTACAAGTGAGCAAATAATTCAGACCAGCATATCTAATTTCCATATCTCAAAAATGAAGTTAAAAGGCCTGTTGTGCATGTTAAAATACCGTGTTAAAATACCTCTGAATTTATGAAAACAACAACATAAACAAATCTGAAATTTGAACAAAATACAGAATTTTTCCAAAATTGCCTGCCAAGGGCATGTGGTTCAGAATTGTAGATAAATCACTGTTACTGATAAGTAAGGGTGAAAGTAAGTATACTTTTAAAAAAAAAGGAATTTTCATGTAAAGTGAATAAGGTAAGCTAATGATGATGATGATTTATAATTAAATACTTTAATTAATGTGTATAATAACTGTATCAGTATATAAGTGTGTGTGTTATGAGAAACATTTGATGGCCATGTGATGTTAATGTTAAATAATTGGAAAGTTGTGTATTTGAATGTTGAATGTGGATTCTGAGCCAGTAACCATGGTAACATATGAACTCATTGAATATGTGACTACAGGAAAATTAGAATCACATCCATTTCAAGAGTGAAATTGTGAATTTAAAACATCACTGCCATCACTATTGACATGTTACGATCATTATCAAGAATATATGAAATGGATTTCTTTGGCAGCCTTTGATGCTGGTCTCAGCCTATCATCTAATACAGATTTAGATCATCTATTTTTTTAGACGTTTTTTCTTAAATTTTCAGCTCAGATTCAGAAATTGAAGCATGCTGTACCGAAAGGTGACAAGAAGAAGAAAAAGGAGATGGCAGAACAGGTTGCGGCACTGGAGGCAGAAATAACACAAAGACATGAAACGGAACTGGAGGAGTTTAAGGAACATGGTGCCAAGGTAATGTATTCCTACTCACACTCATTAAAATCAGATCTTTTACTCTGATACGATACCTCTCTGTGTGAAAATCAGCCAATCAGCATCAAGGTTTATAAATTCTCAGTACGGGTGAGCAAATAATTCAGACCAGCATATCTAATTTCTATATCTCAAAAATGAAGTTAAAAGGCCAGTTCTGCATGTAAATAATATATACTGCACCCTTATCATGCTTATGTTGTATGGGATATCTTATTCACTCTTGTCATTTCTCATCACCATGGCACCAACATCCAAAAGGGAGTACCATTGAGAGAATATTCATGTTCAGTGTCGGTTTTGTTTTCTTAACATTCAAATTTCCAAATTTAGGTGTTACAAAATTTAAGCTAAATCATTTTACATATCTAGCATCTGATTGGCACAAGAGCCCATGCATCCTTTATTTAGATTGGACTGTTTAGAGTTCACCAGGCACGACCAATGGAGGTCTTGTCAGATTCACATGCAGAGAGGTATCAAAAGATTTGATTTTAAGGCCTTTTTTTTGTTGGTTGATTTACAAACATTTTGGTCTAAATTCAATGGAAGTGGTCAAAAAAAATATTTTTTTTAATTTTCAAATTCCAGATTAGTAATGCTACTAATGAATGAAAGACAAACACATTTAACATGGCAAGATACTGAAAGATAATTGATAGGAATTTGTTTTAAATAAAGATTTTTATATGTATTTTTCACCATTTCTTGCAAACAGCAATGATAAGATGTGTGTATTTTTTCATTTTCCCATGCAAAAAGTTGTTTCTCAAAAGTCATTTCTTTCTACTTTCATTTTTTTATGTCGGTTGGTCTTGTAAAGGAACAAAACAGTTACATACAAGGCCTAATGAGGATGTGTTAATGTGGTCCATGACTTACAGTGTGATAGCTATACACATGGAGCAATGGCGTCATGTCCATGCTAGATATGACTAGACGTGAATGGCCCACTTGAGTGCCGTGAAAAGGTTAAAAACAGTTCTCATCATCATACAGATCATGTGGGCGATGTAACTCCCATCAGTATTCCCATCCTCTATAATCCAGGCATTATATCCCAATTGCGTGGATCGATGCTCATGTCAATCACTGGATTGTCTGGTCCAGACTTGATTATTCACAGACAGCAGTAATATAGCTTGAATATTGCCGAGTGCAGTGTTAAACAACAACAAACAAACAGTACATTATATCTCCGTTCTATTTTATTAAGACCATGGACAAAATTCACTGAGTGAGTGAGTGTGTTGGGTTTTATGCCACTCTTAGCAATATTCCAGCAGAATCACGATTGGGGAAACCATGACAACAGAATGGCGATACAGTACAATGGTTTATCAAAGGATGGGGGATTTGTTGATAATGCATCAAACGCTGATGTAGAATGTTACTCATGCTATCTACCACTGGTTTGTACGATTCTAAATTACTTTTGGGGGCGCAGGTGGCCCAGTCGTCTAAGGCATTGCAATTTGCTGTGCAGAGTTGCCTCCCTTGGGCATGCCAGAAACCAATGACCGAATCCCGTTCCCTGATTATGTTCCTAGGTTTTTCATCACCATATGATCTGATTTTAATAAGATTAGCATGATTACAATACTCTGACCTCATCAAATATGTCAAACAATACGAGCAAGGGATGTCAAGAAAGCAATAAGTTCCATAAAACCATTTCTAGTGGATTCTGTCAAATCATTCATTACATATTCCTCGCTAAATTCATCCAAGTTCCTGTTAATTCTTCCTATGGCAAAGAACACGCATGGCCCAATCATCTAAGCTCCACGTTTCGTTGCGGAGAATTGATCCCTTGGGCATGTCAGAAACCTATGATTGTGGGTTCGATTCCCAGTCCACCACAATTATGTTTCTAGGTTTGTCAGGACCATACCCGTGCTCGTTGGTTTCACCAAAGTGGTAAACGTCTGAGACCTGCATCACTTCAGCGTTTCCTCCCACATTAAGCTAATGCACAGTGATCTAACCGGAATACTAACTCTCTTACTTGATTCTATACAGGCCGACCACAGCTTGAATATTGTTTATTGTGGCGTTAAACAACTAACAAATATGGCAGGAACCTTTATCATAAGGAAAATAAGGAGCATATATGGATCATTAGAAGCACGGTGTGGCTTTGAGTAAACTCTGAATTTAAATAATTTTTGTCTCCAGAAACATGTCACTGATACTTTTTTCCTTTGTTAATTCATGTTTCTTGTGATAAAAATACACTCGCACAGAGATACTCCCCAACTCGTATAATAGAAGATTAGTGAATTCCTTTCGTAAAATTGTATCATGTGCCAACTATCATGGATTGTATGTGTTTTCACTAGGTCTGCAACAAATACACTATGAGGCGAATACGATTCGTATCACAAATATAGGGTAATGAATACGAATATTAATTCACGAATACAGTAATAAGTCAGCAGTTGATGTATTTTATGTTATATTCAGTGAAACATTAACAACATAAATTATTTGACATGGTTTGTTAATTATCTATATTATACATTTATATACTGCACTTATCCAGGTATCCACTTATCCACTTATCAAATGCTACAATGTCCAGTGACCAAATTCCTGTCAAATTTAATATTATAAGAGTGTTGTCTTTAAAGAAATCTATGCATATCATATGTTCTTATGGATGTTTTAGGTACAAGGTATGTAAATGCACATGATTGCATATTCATAAATATTCCATTCTAGTGGCCACGAATAACGAATTCAATTCATGAATGGATACGGTTCGAGTCACCGAATACGCGAGTGAATGGTAACGGCCCTAATTTTCACTCTTTAATTTGTTTTTGATTATATCGATGAAGTTGTTTATAATTTTCAACAAACTTATGTTTTCCCAGTTTGTCTGCCAACTTTGTCAGGTACTTTGTTGAATGTTCTTGATATATTCCAGGGTTTAGATCTGTGAAGGCTGTTACATGTTTGAGTTATTCCCAACACTTGGTGTGTCTGTATGCAGGTAGAAGAGGTCATTGACAAGCTTGGGCAGCTGGGATTGGGTGATCAGGGGGAGACAACTCTTGCCCAGACTGATTTGGAAGTAAAACAAAAGAAGGCCTCCAAGGCTCAGAAGAGAAGGGTGAGTTATGCTCGAAGTGATTACCGTATTCAACGTAATAAGCGCCCAGGGCGCTCTCAAAATTAGAAATAGGAGACTCTTATTCGAATATTATTTGGTGGAAAAAAAACAGAGTTGAAAGATAAATTTCGTGGTTTATGCTGACAGATATATTTTTTTGCTGACAGAATTTAATTGCCATTAATTATGGGTGCATATAACACACGAGTGCATATTATACGCGCATATATAAGTCTTGTGTACATTCATCAATCATAAGGGGTGCTAACTGGGATTGTTCATTAGCCAATATATTAGCGAATATCGCCGTGGGCTCTTATTAGAGCGGGGGCGCTTATTATGTCGAATACCGTATTGAATTATGAATAGGCATCTGACCTACATTTGACCATTTGTAGGCGTTTTTAATTGAGGCATTTTGTGTAAAATTTCATTGATACAACCAGTTGATGCTGCATGATGTTTTCATGTGTTTGTGTTTGAATTATCTGTGGGAAACATATATGAGTTAGTAACATTCCTTAATGGCATGTGTCATAATGATTTCACATGCCTTACATCACTGGATAAGAATAGTTCTTCATCAACCCATGCTTGCTGTAAAAGACTCGCTGACTTGGTTGATACATGCCATTGTATCCAACTGTGTGGATCAATGCCCATGATGTCAATCACTGGATTGTCTGGTCCAGACTCGATTATTTACAGACCGCCTTCATATAGCTGGAATATTGCTGAGAGTGGCGTTAAACAACAAACAAACAAATCAACGCAGACACCATGTTGCCGCCAGACAGACATCAGTGTTCAACAGTGTGTGCATCACAGTAGTTGATGACATCACAGCCTTATAGTGATGACTTCGTTAAAGACACCGCTTCATCGCTACAGCTGATTAGAAGGAAGAGTTTTTAGTGTGTATCTTACAGATTGATTTTGATAATTTGATCTTTTGCAGCTATGTGCTTGCTCAAACCATTTTGTAAAGTCTTTGATATAATACTACTTAGATTGTACTCACAGACTTGACAATGCTATTTGCAGTAATAATGATGAACACAATGTTAAACCACTTACAAGGCAATAAAGGGGGAAAAAAATGATTGTAATTTTGTTTCGCGTATCAATTTTCCTAAATAAATTTGACCGCCCCCATGGTCTAATGGTAGAGCGTCCGCCTGGAGAGTGGAAGGTCCGGGGTTCGATCCCCAGCCTCGTCATACCAAAAGACATTAAAAGATGGTACTTGTTGTTACCCTGTCTGGCATTAAGGGGCTAAAACAAGGACTGTTCGGCTCGGAGTCAGTATACTGTGTCTGAGAGGGGTATTCATGTTAAACTGCTGCATGGTATCTCAGTGTGCTAGCACTATAAATCGGCATCAGTCCGGACTAGTACAGGCAGCCACACACACACACATATAAAAATAAAATACACGTCAATATATATATAAGTGCAATAATCTTGGTGGCGACGTTCATCCCCATTTCACCACCTCACCTAAATAAAATTAGTTATTTTTTTAGATAGTAAATTTATGACATTTGTATAGAGTATCTAAGGCCTTTCAAAAAATAGGTTTGGTTCCTATTACGTGGAAAAATAAAAGAGGGTAGGTATTTTGTTTTTTCAAATTTTTACCTGGCATATCTATAACTTCCAGTCTCTTGTTGCATGGATGACAATAAAAACTTTTTTTCACAACATGTCACATATACAATCAATCTTTAAACAGGGAAAAAAGAATTTAATGAAAGTTGAAAACATATTGTCAGCACTGAACAAAATGAAGAAAAATATTAAGATAGGGTTGGGCGATTGTATTTTTTAATAAATCTGAGTAAAATTAGGAGGAGGTAGGATCGGGAGTAAATGTAGGTAGGGTCGGGAGTTAATGGCGGTAGGACCGAGAGTAAATGTAGGTAGGGTTGGGAGTAAATGTAGGTAGGGTCGGGAGTACATGTAGGTAGGGTCGGGAGTAAATGTAGGTAGGGTCGGGAGTACATGTAGGTAGGGTCGGGAGTAAATGTATGTAGGGTAGGGAGTACATGTAGGTAGGGTCGGGAGTACATGTAGGTAGGGTAGGGAGTACATGTAGGTAGGGTTGGGAGTACATGTAGGTAGGGTCGGGAGTAAATGTAGGTAGGGTAGGGAGTACATGTAGGTAGGGTAGGGAGTATATGTAGGTAGGGTAGGGAGTAAATGGAGGTAGGGTCAGGAGTAAATAGAGGTAGGGTAGGGAGTACATGTAGGTAGGGTCGGGAGTACATGTAGGTAGGGTAGGGAGTACATGTAGGTAGGGTAGGGAGTAAATGGAGGTAGGGTAGGGAGTAAATGTAGGTAGGGTTGGGAGTAAATGTAGGTAGGGTTGGGAGTAAATGTAGGTAGGGTCAGGAGTAAATGTAGGTAGGGTTGGGAGTAAATGTAGGTAGGGTCAGGAGTAAATGGAGGTAGGACCGGGAGTAAATGGAGGTAGGACCGGAAGTAAATGTAGGTAGGACCGGGAGTAAATGTAGGTAGGACCGGGAGTAAATGGAGGTAGGGTCGGGAGTAAATGTAGGTAGGACCGGAAGTAAATGGAGGTAGGGTCGGGAGTAAATGTAGGTAGGGTTGGGAGTAAATGTAGGTAGGGTTGGGAGTAAATGTAGGTAGGGTTGGGAGTAAATGGAGGTAGGGTCAGGAGTAAATGGAGGTAGGACCGGGAGTAAATGGAGGTAGGACCGGAAGTAAATGTAGGTAGGACCGGGAGTAAATGTAGGTAGGACCGGGAGTAAATGGAGGTAGGACCGGAAGTAAATGTAGGTAGGACCGGGAGTAAATGGAGGTAGGGTCGGGAGTAAATGTAGGTAGGGTTGGGAGTAAATGTAGGTAGGGTCAGGAGTAAATGGAGGTAGGGTCAGGAGTAAATGGAGGTAGGACCGGGAGTAAATGGAGGTAGGACCGGGAGTAAATGGAGGTAGGACCGGAAGTAAATGTAGGTATGTAGGTAGGGTCAAGAGTCAGTGGAGGTAGGATCAGGAGTAAAATTAGGTAGGGTCGGGTTACTGTAACCAAGCATATTTTTTTTATATGCCTAAATGACCAAGATACTGGTGCTGCGGTGCAGGACAAATGTTTTCTTTGGCTAAAATACTTAGCGGCAACATCTATCTGCTGGGAAGGTATACTTTTCAGCCAAGAAGTGGTCAGTCATGAGAAAACCTAAAATGATGCTATTTCTGTTAATAGCCTTATTCTATACAAACAGTGGGGCGGTCGGTAGCCCTAGTGGTTAAAGCGTTTGCTCATCACGCCGAAGACCCGGGTTCGATTCCCGACATGGATACAATGTGTGAAGCCCATTTCTGGTGTCCCCGTCGTAATGTTGCTGGAATATTGCTAAAAGCGGCATAAAACCATACACGCTCACTATACAAACAGCATTGCATACATTGTAGAATGTGTGAAACGACCTTTGATCTAGGACATTATGTATGATTAAAATAACAATATCTGTAACAAGCTTTTAATGATTAACATCCTGTTTGGGTACCATAAATCACCTGCTGCCGTTGGCCCTATTCCATAGAATGAATGCTTGGTCGGCCGGATTAATCCCCTGCGTAGACAAAAGAAGATCTCTTTTATGTTGTTATCTATTCTTGGCATAAGTTGTGGACACAATAATCCAACGAATGAGCAGACAGAAAAGCCCCATGTGATTTAGAAATTCAAAGCAGAAGCAGGGAGACTGGGTACCGACCCAATCACTGGAACTGCTCACAGCAATAAACAACAGGAGCCCGTTTTGAGCCAAGTGGCAGATTGTTTTATTTGGCTGACTTTTTAGTCTGTTGTCTGTTTCATGCTGTTTCCATTTTCAAGCTTGATTTTGGTCAAGCGTTTGTGATTAAGAATGCCCTTAAGAATTTATATCTGCAAAGATGGTATGTTGAGTTTACTTCCCCTAAAAGATTGGTGAGCAACCTCAGCAGCGAAGTTAGGTTAGTCTTGTGTGTAGGGTTCTCCAGCCATGTCAGTGGGGACATACCAAAAGTGGGATTCATTCCTGAAAATGACTGTAGCTTCACTATTTATTTAAAGGCTGGTAATGGACATATATTAATTGGACCTTTCAGGAGGCTGATATTTATCACCAACTCCACAGCAAATGACACTACAAATTAACAATTCATGTTGATATTGTAGTAACCAAGGTTACTGTTGAGGTGACAGCATTTCACTGATAACAGGACCCAGAAAGATATTAAGGCTTTTAGGGACTGACCATTTGATATTTGGGGTGTGGCTTTGATATATATCAAGATATTTTTTCAGCTACAGCTACAAGACCAGTTATGATACTCCATGTCAGAATTATGAAATCTGATTGGTCCACGTGATCTTGATATAAAGTACTTTATCATACCTCCATGTCAGAATGATGAAATCTGATTGGTCCACGTGATCTTGATATAAAGTACATTATCATACCTCCATGTCAGAATGATGAAATCTGATTGGTCCACGTGATCTTGATATAAAGTACTTTATCATACCTCCATGTCAGAATGATGAAATCTGATTGGTCCACGTGATCTTGATATAAAGTACTTTATCATACCTCCATGTCAGAATGATGAAATCTGATTGGTCCACGTGATCTTGATATAAAGTACTTTATCATACCTCCATGTCAGAATGATGAAATCTGATTGGTCCACGTGATCTTGATATAAAGTACTTTATCATACCTCCATATCAGAATGATGAAATCTGATTGGTCCACGTGATCTTGATATAAAATACTTTATCATACCTCCATGTCAGAATGATGAGATCTGATTGATCCACGTGATCTTGATAAAATACTTTATCATACCTGCATGTCAGAATGATAAGATCTGATTGGTCCACGTAATCTTGATAAAATACCTTATCGTACCTCCTTGTCAGAATGATGAGATCTGATTGGTCCACATGATCTTGATATAAAGTACTTTATCATACCTCCATGTCAGAATGATGAGATCTGATTGGTCCACGTGATCTTGATATAAAGTACTTTATCATACCTCCATGTCAGAATGATGAGATCTGATTGGTCCACGTGATCTTGATAAAATACTTTATCATACCTCCATGTCAGAATGATGAAATCTGATTGGTCCACGTGATCTTGATAAAATACTTTATCATACCTCTATGTCAGAATGATGAGATCTGATTGGTCCATGTGATCTTGATATAAAGTACTTTATTATACCTCCTTGTCAGAATGATGAGATCTGATTGGTCCACGTGATCTTGACAAAATACTTTATCATACCTCCATGTCAGAATGATGAGATCTGATTGATCCACGTGATCTTGATAAAATACTTTATCATACCTCCTTGTCAAAATGATAAGATCTGATTGGTCCATATGATCTTGGTAAAATACTTTATCGTACCTCCATGGCAGAATGCTGAGATCTGATTGATCCACATGATCTTGATATTAAGTACTTTATCATACCTCCTTGTCAGAATGCTGATATCTGATTGATCCACATAATCTTGATAAAAAGTACTTTATCATACCTCCTTGTCAGATTGCTGAGATCTGATTGATCCACATGATCTTGATAAAATACTTTATCATACCTCCTTGTCAGAATGCTGATATCTGATTGGTCCACATGATCTTGATATAAAGTACTTTATCATACCTCCATGTCAGAATGCTGAGATCTGATTGATCCACATGATCTTGATATGAAATACTTTAACATACCTCCATGTCAGACTGATGAGATCTGATTGGTCCACATGATCTTGATATAAAGTACATTATCATACCTCCATGTCAGAATGATGAGATCTGATTGGTCCACATGATCTTGATATAAAGTACTTTATCATACCTCTATGTCAGAATGATGAAATCTGATTGGTCCACATGATCTTGATATAAAGTACTTTATCATACCTCAATGTCAGAATGATGAAATCTGATTGATCCACATGATCTTAATATAAAGTACTTTATCATACCTCCTTTTCAGAATGATGAGATCTGATTGGTCCACATGATCTTGATTTAAAGTACTTTATCATACCTCCATGTCAAAATGATGAGATCTGATTGGTCCACATGATCTTAATATAAAATACTTTATCATACCTCAATGTCAGAATGATGAGATCTGATTGGTCCACATGATCTTGATATAAAGTACTTTATCATACCTCCATGTCAGAATGATGAGATCTGATTGGTCCACATGATCTTAATCTCAACTATGGTGTACCCAGCCTTGGAGGGGAATACAATTCTCAGCCGGGGAATAAATCTCTTATACCCCACCATGAACAATGCAGGCTTCCCTTGGATATCTGAGAGACCCAGTAAATCCCTTATCCCTTATACCACCTCACGCTTTTTCAAAGTCAATGGAAGTCACATGACATAGCACAAGTTAACCACAGCTCAATCAAACAGCTGTTTTCTATCAATTTTGAATTTGTGTTACCGTATTCGACGTAATAAGCGTCCTGCTCTAATAAGCGCCCATGGCGATATTTGCCAATATATTGGCTAGTGAACAATCCCAGTTAGCACCCCTTCGGATTGATCAATGTACACAAGACTTATTTATTCACATATAATACGCACTCGTGTGTTTTATGCGCCCTTAATTATAGGCACTTAAATTCTGGAAAAATATATATGTCGTATATATATACATTTCAGGCCCTCAGGATAAACCCCGAAATTTACCTTACAACTCTGTTTTTTCCACCAAAAAAAATTTCTAATAAGAGCCTCCTATTTCTAATTTTGAGAGCGCCCTGGGCGCTTATTATGTCAAATATGGTAATTCTTTTTCAATGTCACATTAAAACATGTCGGTAAGACAAATTTGTTGTAGCAGGATCACTGGGGTTTCATGCATCCCTCGATAAGGACGGACTCGATTATTTACATACCGTCGTCATATAGCTGGAATATTGCGGCATTTAACAACGAACAAAACAAACAAACATTAGATGAACCATCAAGTACCATCAAGTACCATCAAGTACCAATGCTGGATGTTAATGATAGAATCTTGACACTATGATACTGATCACACAAGCTTTACATGTTGTATGTTGTGATTACACTGTTATGTTTAACTGATGGTATTAAATATACATGGAGTTCAACCATACTCAGAATAACTGTTGAAATTTAGCTTCAAGAATTGATATTTTTGTTTATTATACCCAGTACACATACCAGTATTTGTGAGGATAATAATGGTAGTTCAGTAATCGTTTATATTGTTACATTTATTGAACCTTTTAATAACCTTTCAATAATGTCATAATTAGAGGACTTAATCTTGAATTAAAATTGTGATTGATGCTCTTTAACTTGAAAATGACTTCATGCTATTGAAATATTTATTTTAATTGTCAGATTTGTCATTTCAGTGATGAGATTGCTGTTAAGGTTATCTGTGTCATTAGTACATCTACCCAGTGTTCTTAGGCATTGTGGGGGAGCACGGGTGGCCCAGTCATCTAAGGCGCCATGATTTGCTGTGCAGAGTTGCATCCCTTGGGCATGCCAGAAACCTATGATTGTGGGTTCGAATCCTGGTTCGCCCCGATTATGTTTCTAGGTTTGTCAGCACCAAACCCATGCTCGTGGGTTTCACCGAAGCAGTAAACGGCTGAGACCTGCATCACTTCGGGCTTTCCTCCCACATTATACTGACACGCTGTGATATAACAGGAATAATGTTAAAAGCGGCGTTAAACACAACTCACTCACTCACTCACTCACTCTTAGGCATTGACATTTTGAAGGAGAAAATTTTCAGCATCCTTTGCGGCTTGTAGGAGATGAAACATACACCAGGGATTGCATTAGAATCATTTGTGTCCACATTAGGGCTAGGACGAGTTCAAACCTGGGTACCAACCCACCTATTACTCGATCCTACCCAGGTACCCGCTGTAGGTCTCAAGAGATGGGTACAAAATGTCTTTCACAGGGAGTGCCCTTGTAGATGATCATGTTTCTCACAGAATCAGTCCTAATCAAGTCTGGACCAGACAGTCCAATGATTGACATCATGAGCATCGATCCACGCAATTGAGATACAATGACATGCATCAACCAAGCCTGCAAGCCTGGCCACCAGATCCAGTTAGTTGCCTCTTACGACAAGCATAGTTGCCTTTTACGGCAAGCATGGGTTACTGAAGACCTACTCTACACAAGATCTTCACAGGTCTAAATACCTTTGAGGTTTACGAACAAAATGAAGGCCCCTTGAAAACAATAGGATGATAACACTATAGGATGTTAATTTGAGATAAATACCTGCTGTCACATCAGACAGCCTGGTGAAGTGGTGGTGAATCATGTGTAAAACATGCTGTCAGTCACTACCATCGATCACACTTATTTCACTTCGCAGAAAGCAAGATGTAAACATTGATATACCTCAACATGTTATAAATGAAACCTTTCAGGTATAAGTAGATCATGATATATTTATTATTCATATTGTTCATTTAAGTGGGTTAATAAAAATCAATATGAAGCATGTGTGTAGTAATGGCTTGGGTATAGTAATACAGCAACCTTTGTTCACATGCCCTAGGCTTCGATGTTGACGGGAGACTTGGTGACACGACAGTGATGATGACGATTATGATGATCATTTAAACTTTTATTGTAATTAAATGTCACCATACACATTCATAGCATTTTACATCAACAGATGTCTTTAAACAATCCAAAAATGAGTTGGATTGTAGAAGGAAAATCAGATTTTAATTAATGCATGTGTTTAATTTAAATTAGCAATATTATGATTATTTTGATATGAACATTTGCACCGATGAAGTTAAACTTAATGCTGAAAGAAAATCCTGCATGTGGATCTAGGACACAATCACAAAACTATCTGGGAAACCTTAAGTTTCAGCTAGACTTTACAACAGATAAGTTGTACCTCATGGTGTTGATGTTGTTGATGTTGTTGATGTTGCTGCAGTGACTGTTGATGCTGACACCGTGCCTTTTCCCATTCCTCATACTCCTGGTCCAAACTTTTGGCAATTTTTCGTATTATGAACTGGAGATCAGTAAACTCCATCTCCGTGGATGTAGTGCTGGAATGTCATCAACTAGTCCGATACGTCCCCCTATTCATTGCCAGGTCACTGTATATTCACAAGCATTAAATCTCTTGTTAAATCCACTGTGTGTATTACACAACATGGGATCAATTGTGTGGTACCTCCTGCCCACACCCGCTGAGGCTACGCTTCCCCGCTGCCCCCATTATAACACCCGTTGTCTAAAACACAATGCCTTAGTGTCAAGTTTTATTCATACTGACAGTCTGGGAGCAGTACTCTGGCTGGTGAGAGACGTGCATACGTATCACTGTGTTCATATCCACACAGGAATCAATACAGCAGATCGTATGTCACGCTTTGTTTTAATATTTGAAAATGTCTAGGGTCATAATTGGGAATGATTCAAATATTTTGTGTTTGTGTACTTCCATTGTGAATGTGGTATGTGGGACGTTTTTATGTATGTAAACAGATTGTATACAATAACATTAGGATCTATGCAGGGATAGAAATTCTCACCAGCAAACTAGCCATGTCCGTTCATCGAATGTTAAACGTATCCCAAGTCTTTAAGTTGAAAATCAGGCTTTTTGAAATTTAAGTGTGTCCATTTGTTGTCGCCACGTTACCCTCATTAAGAACTTAGCACATTGTATCAGTGATGCTGTCAATCTCCGATATTCACATGCTTCAGGACTCAATGTTCAAATAATACTTGTTATCAATTGTACCTGGGCCTGATACTTTATTGCCACAATAAACTGATGACGACGATCAGTGTGGTAATGGCTTTGGTAAGGTAATGCAGACACCATTGTTCATATGCAGCAGATGTAATTGTTGATGGGAGACAGATGATGATGATGATGATGATGATGATGATGATGATGACGACGACAAAGAAAATGATGATGATGATGATGACGATGATGACGATGACGAAGATAATGATTATGATGATGACAAAGATGATGATGATGATGATAATGATGATGATGATGATGATGACGATGACGAAGATGATTGCAGTGATGGTGGTGATGATACTGCAATCACATTAGTAATTATGGCATGGGCCCATTATCCCTCCAACCATCCAAGTCCTGCTCCAGCCAAATGTCTGTCCCAGAATGCAACATTAACACCTGCTGACATGCAAGGAAGGAGTGGGCAGCCATGACAAACACTGGCTGGCCCTCTGCAGATTCTATTGTAATATTTAATGATCTAATGGTGGGAAATAAAGTATTCGCTGTTATAATGACTACTGCTGCCCTGTGCATTGCGTCAACAGTGTCAGCCAATGGACTCTGCCACAGGAATTTGCTCATTACTCTACATTCATTGTTTGTTATTGAAGTTACTGGTGTGATGCATTGCATTATTTTTTATATAATGGATACTTGCACGTTATGTTGTATTCTGAACATTGAAACCAATATTCCTTAATTTCAACACATGCTATGCTGAAAGATGAAAAAATCAGGATTGGTTCTGTGTCATATTTCATGAAACTAGGTGAGGGTGGGTGACCGTATTTTTTTAAATATTTTCTGTCATGTTGCCATAGTAACAAGATCAACAGATTTATGTGTTCATAAAATTTGCATGGTTTGAAGATGAGCTGGAGGTTTTTTTCTGGTTAGTTAGGTGTTACATGTGTCGTTGAGGTGAAAGTCAGACCTGTTTCTGTGAATGTATTTGGAAGTTTGTACATGTGTATTTGTTGGCGATTGCTTCCATTATCTTAGCGGTCAACGAAGTCAGATATCATCATTTTTATAAGTTTCTTTCTTCGTTTCTTTGTATGGATTATTTTTCTTTAGAGACAAAAGACAATTTGTTTTCTCTGCAAGGAAGCGCCACAACACAGAACTTCCCATTGAGAACATCCAGTATGTGCTGCAAACATTTTATTTGTTTTTTAATGAGTGAATATGGTTTTACATCGCTTTTAGCAATAGTCCAGCAATGTCACGGGAGGTGGACACCAGAAATGGTCTTCACACATTGTACCCATGTGGGGATCGAACCCGGGCCTTCAACGTGTGAAGCAAACGCTTTAACCATTAGGCTACCCGACCGCCCCTTTTTCTGTAAAACTTGAAGGCAAATTATTTTGTTCCATCCCTTTTAGGAACAGATTATTTTTTTGTCAAAAACATCTGGTACCATGGCAGCTGTGTTTGTTTGTTTTTTGTTTGTTTTGATCATGTTGAGACTGCTGCATTTGCAACACTACATTAAATGGAATGACAGATATATCATGTCGTAGGTAATTTGTGCCATTCCATTTGTTTATGAACATGATGAAAGCTTCTCTTACATATTTAGAAAATTATGACCCTACTGAGGGGCAGTGGGGTAGCCCAGTGGTTAAAGCGTTCGCCCATCACGCCAAAGGCCCATGTTCGATTCTCCTCATGGCTACAATGTGTGAAGCCTATTTCTGGCTAAAAGCAGCTCACTCACTCACTCACTCACTCACTCACTCACTCACTCTTAGGCATTGACATTTTGAAGGAGAAAATTTTCAGCATCCTTAGCGGCTTGTAGGAGATGAAACATACACCAGGGATTGCATTAGAATCATTTGTGTCCACATTAGGGCTAGGACGAGATCAAACCTGGGTGTTAAACACAACTCACTCACTCACTCACTCACTCACTCACTCACTCACTCACTGTCAGCCAAGCATTTCAACTATGAAATTATCATAGAACACAACAAAAAGGGAAATTTGACTTACGGCATTTTGTCTTAATACAATGAAGGGAATTTGGAATTACAGTACAAATTAACACAATACATTACAAAATGTATCACAGTATAAACCCAATTAATTGCACCCACCCACTCACCCACTCACTCATATCTTAAAGAATTATTTTTTTTTGAAGAGAAAGGAAAATGTCTATTGAAAACCTGATAGAATCTTAACAGTATCATCTTGATCAACATCTTCAAAGGTCAAGGTCAAGGTCAAGGTCATGCACTTTGGTTAACCAATCGTGAGGTGAGGGTAAAGAAACCCATTATTTCTAGTCACCGGTAACAACTAAGAAAACTGTCAGCTTACAATAGTTCTATTAACTTGTTCAACATTCCGAGCACCTTTGAAACTCTGCCTAGCGATTGTCTAGCAGTTTAGCTAACACTGGGTAGTCCTACATTGTACCTGGACATTGATCATGGTGTCTCCAGCTGTGCTGTTCCCATGTATTGAAATAAGGTAATGCTATTTCTCACCACAGTAATGTGATGGCCACATTGTCGAAATATATGCACATCTGTAAATAAATATTGATTGATTGGAATAAAGGATGATTGTTAATAGTTCGGCAAACTTTCACTCATGTCTGATAATGTGTTTCTAACATTTCAAAAATGTGGTTGGATGAAAATAAATAAATCCATACTGTGATGTTAAACTGAAGAGCCGGTATATTTTAGCGTGGCTGTTTTGGGGACACTACCAGAGATGCCAACCTCTACGATTTTGGCGGAATTCCGACGAAAACTGCCATGAATTATGCCATTACAAATGCACTAAAATAATATTTAATTATTTTTTTTAAAATTTTAAGCCATATTATCGCATAAATCTTTGCTGTTTTTCATTGTAAATGACATTTGTTCTGTAATACTTGCTGGGTCCTGTGTTTGGTGAAGACATGTGGCATGTCAAAAAATTAAGCAATATGAAAACTCTACAGTATCACAACTAATTTGGGGGTAAAATTACTAATTTTGAAATAAGCACCAATTTCGGGTTGGCATGTTTGTATTACATTTTACAGGTGCTAAAACTTACACAATATGTCCACACTAAGGATAAGACTCAGGAAGTAGTCCCTGGTTCCAATATGAATTTATTAGATATAATAAAAATGTTGAGATATATTTTTCGACCCTGATGTGTTCTGAATGTATAAAGACCTGAGGAATTTGGCATGAAGGGATTCATCTTGAAAAAAATGTAATTTGGTCAACCTTATCTTGAATTCATATTTTCTTAAATTCTTAAATATTTTAGCAATGTAAGTACTTATTCAGTGCAGTAATGTAAAATGAAACATTTAGGCTTCTTCCTCTGTATTGGTCTTGTTATCAGTGAGACCCGTGAAGATAAATTATGTCTTCAGCAACCCATGCTTGCCGTAAAAGACGACTATGCTTGTCGTAAGAGGTGACTAAAGGGATCGGGTGGTCAGGCTCGCTGACTTGGTTGATGCATGTCATTGTATCCCAATTGCGAAGATCGATGCTCATGATATCAATCTCTGGATTGTCTGGTCCAGACTCAATTATTTACAGACCGCCGTCATATAGCTGGAATATTGCTGAGTGCGGCGTTAAAAAAAGGGCAAGGCATGTTATCATTGAATTACAAATCACTCCTGCAAGGCTCTACCACTTCAAAAATATGAATTAGAAATATCATACACCAATTCGGGAATTTTACTGATATTTACTGCAGACTTGGGCTGAATAATGGCCAATGAGCAAGTCTAGATAAATCCATGCCCAGTCTCTCATATAGACCCGGAAACAAATATATCCAATAAACCCCATGCAAGTCTATGATAGTCTAGATTATCGCAGTTTCTGAAAGTGAAGATAGTGATGAGGCTACTTTTTCATTATATTTTAAGAAGATATTTTAACAACTGTGTTTTCTGCAAAAAATTTAGCTTCAGAGACAAGATGGTTTTCCACTGATTTCTCTCCATGTATTCTTATTAACTTCATTTAAACAGAAAGAAGATCGGTTTTCAGACCATATGTTACTGTAAGAAGAGCTCACTACAGGACAATGTCGTACATTGTCAGCCTTGCCTGTCAGGTGTTTTCCTTTTATTTACACGAAGGTTTGATACTTTTACATCATTCCAACAACAAAGCTACGTATGTGTGCCATTGCTAAAATAATATGTATATATTTCGTCCCACTATAAAACATGATAAGACTCAGAGCGTCTCAACGTACCAACCCAACGTTTTATGTTAACATGTTATTGTCATACATGTATATGTGACCCGTGGAGATTCATGGGTAGAATAGGTCTTCAGCAACCCATGCTTGCCCTAAAAGGCGACTATGTTTGTCGTAAAAGGCGACTAAATGGATCGGGTGGTCAGGCTTGCTGACTTAGTTGATACATGTCATCGATCCCAATTGCGTGGATCGATGCTCATGATGTCAATCACCGGATTGTCTGGTCCAGACTCGATTATTTTACAGACCGCCGTCATATAGCTGGAATATTGCTGAGTGTGGTGTTAAACAACAAACAAACAAACAAACATGTATATGTAAAGGATTGATGGTAGGCATTTGGGTAAGGGTAATTTTCAGGAACAATTAGTGAAATTTAATATGTAAACTTCACACTGATTGACTAAACTGTGTCTGTTGTCTGGTAATGTTATTGCCTCAAGGAACATGACACCGACACTAAGTGCTTCTTACTGAAGCCTGGAATAGAACGTTACATCCATTGTCGATGACTCAGTAGATTGTGTGTGTAAGGTCACAAGAATAATGCCCTTCTCTCATTCATGTCCCATTGAAGACTTGTAGTTTGCTGTTGGGCCTTGTGAAGATCCGGGGTAGAATTGGTCTTCAGCAACCCATGCTTGTCGTTAAGAGGCGACTAAGCTTGTCTTAAGAGGCGACTAACGGGATCGGGTGGTCAGACTCACTGCCTTGATCGATGCATGTCATCGTATCCCAATTGCATAGATCGATGCTCATGATGTCAGTCACTAGATTGTCGGTTACAAATTCAATTACTTACAACCTGCTGGAATACAGCTTAGTGCTGTGTTAAACAATAAACAAACCGTTGACAAGGCTCACATTCCTGAAAATGCCTTGCTGCATGAAGGAACTTTTGTTTTTGTCCATTAAATGTGTAAAATTGTCAGATTGGTCATTTTTGTGATGAGATTGCTGTCAGGGTTATTTGTGTCATATACTCCAAAAGAAAAACCAGAAACAATTTTGCTTCTGCTGAACTAAAGGAGAGCGGAAGGTCCAGGGTTCGATCTCTGGCCGCGTCATACCAAAAGACATTAAAAGATGGTACTTGCTGCTACCCTGTCTGGCGCTCGGCATTAAGGGGCTAAAACAAGGACTGTTCAGCTTGGAGTCAGTATACTGTGTCTTAGTGGGTAATTCATGTTAAAGTGCGACATGGTATCTCAATGGGCTAGCACTATAAATCGTCATCCGTCTGGACTAGTACAAGCAGCTACACACACGCACGTTGCTATAAGTGCAATAATCTTGGACGCGACGTTAAACCCCATTTCACCTCACCTCACCTCACCTCACCTCACATATTAAGCAGACGATGTTCCTCCGATTTATCTAGACTTGCTCAAAGGCTGATACACAGCCCCAAGTCTGCAACAAATGGCAGTAAAATTCCAAAATTGGAATTAATAATTTCCTAATTCATGTTATAGCTGTATAGTGAGTGAGTGAGTATGGTTTTATGCTGCATTTAGAATTATTCCATCAACATCATGGCGGGTGATACCAGAAATGGGCTTCATACATTGTACCCATGTGGGGAATCGAACCCGGGTTTTGTGCGTGACAAGCGAACACTTTAACCACTAGGCTACCCGACCGCCCTATGGTTTTATAGAGATGACTTGTATTTCACTAATTACCGCACCAATAGGAATAGGCTTTGTTTTACACTAGTGCACTGAATGCAGTGTCAATATACACATGATTTTTTTTAACTTTAAACAATCCCAGTTTTGAATAGAATAATTTTCACAATTTGCCTGACAGGGGCACTTAGATTGGAATCCTACATAAATCCCTTGGTGCTTCATCAGATCGACTTGTGATCCCATGACGTTTGTATATAGTATGGTCATTATCAAGGAATGTTTGCCTGGCCTGGTCTTTGTATGACAAGGACTCCATTTTGGGAGATGTGTTGACTCAGAGCCATGGCATTCTGTGATAACAGGACATCTAATACTTGGACCATAACAAAAGAAGGAGAGTAGAGTTATCATGTGACAATGGGCAGATGGATTCTATCGAACAGTCATTATCAATCCTGAAAGAAGATTGGAAATGGTCCATCTGCTAGTGGGAGCAATCATTATTTGTGATTCCATATATTTACAGTCATTTTATTCACCTTATCTCCAGGCCTGAATGCATTGCCTCAAAATGTTATGGGGATTTCGAAATGGTAGAAGGTGGATCAAGTTTCATGATTTGGAGCTGTGGTATTTCAAGTAGGTCAGGGAATTAACTGACTGTAAGAGTCCAGTTTCCACCCTTGTCGAACTAGCTTGAATTTCATGGCTTGATTGCAGTGTCATCAGGGGCTATTATGAATTATGTCCCTTCTATATCCCTCCTATTGACCAAACAGATTCCATCTCTCATATCACTTGCATTTGCTTCAAATAAAATGGCAGTGCCCAGTCAAGACGATCTCCTTGATAATCAGGATCTTTGTTGTCACAAAATGGGACTTACCTCATAGAGTACATCAAATCACTAGAGCACTCTGATTAAAACAAGAAAACATTTTGAAAATATCTGTCAATGCCCAGTTGATGGTACACATGCTTTGCAAATCCTGCAATTTAACATGAAAACATTTTGAAAATATCTGTCAATGCCCAGTTGATGGTACACATGCTTTGCAAATCCTGCAATTGACCGAAATCTGCACGTCAGTCGCCGTGTTCTTTACAAACCAGATGTCGATTTCGTTATGCGATTTTGATTGGCCTGTGCATGGGCTCATAAGCCCGGCCGAAATATAACTCTGAAGGTTCAACAAGGGTGGAAACTGGACTTTTACAGACTGTTAACTCCCTTGCCTCAGGAAGATGATGTTGGTCTTGCATTAAGGCTTGAGAAGGATTGTCATTGTGTGACAGGAAAGGCCTTCATGTTAGTGACTTAAGATCCACCATGGATACCATGCTAAATATCTGTGTCTTGCCATGGATATGGATCCATCCATGCATCAAGTCCTTCCATGAATCTGGGTCCTACCATGGATCTGGGTACGTCCATGGATGTGGATCCGTCCATGCATCAAGTCCTTCCATGAATCTGGGTCCTACCATGGATCTGGGTACGTCCATGGATATGGATCCGTCCATGCATCAAGTCCTTCCATGAATCTGGGTCCTACCATGGATCTGGGTACGTCCATGGATGTGGATCCGTCCATGCATCAAGTCCTTCCATGAATCTGGGTCCTACCATGGATCTGGGTACGTCCATGGATCTGGGTCTGTCCATGGATGTGGATCCGTCCATGTATCAAGTCCTACCATGGATCTATGTCCTACCTATTACCTTAGGCTAGCATCTATCTAAAAAACTTTAACTGAAACTACTTCTATTTTGTATATGCATTTGACCTTGATTATATGTATTACTTGCTATTCTATAATTATATGAAATTTTGTATAAATGTCACACCATGATAACTCTTAAAAGCTCTTGCTGTGGATCTAATTATTATATGAAAACTTAGTATAAATGTTATATCATGATACCTTGTTAAATCCTCCATCCTTCTCAAATCATTTTTCAGGTTTTTAAAAATATTTTCCAACTTCTTTTTTTCAAAGTAAAGTCTTACGCAGACAAGAGGGAGAAGATTCTATACACAGTGTCATTATTGAAGGGTCACCTAAGTATGTAGGGGGTCAGGAACATACACGCCAACACGCATCAATATGTCTGAGTACGTTGACAGTGTAATTAACAGTTGAAGAACATGTTGTTTTTGCCCATGTCACACTAAGTACATGCTTTTTTGAAACGGGAAACATGGCCAATAACTATTAAACACAATGACAAGTGCAAGAAGGTGATGGGAACATGTACCCTCAAGGGGCGGTCGGGTAGCCTGGTGGTTAAGGCGTTTGCTGTTATGCTGAAGACCCGGGTTCGATTCCCAACATGGGTACAATGTGTGAAGCCTATTTCTGGTGTCCCCAGCCGTGATATTGCTGGAATATCACTCACTCACTCACTCACTCACTCACTCACTCACTCACTCACTCACACTCACTCACTCACTCACTCACTCACTCACTCTACCCTCAAGACACTCCTGAACGCCAGTGGTTCAGCCAGTGCACCTGCAATACATGACACGTAACAGTCAATGAGGGTATAAAATGGTTCATTCCAGCTGCAACTCAACTGCACTCTTAAAAGTTGAAAATGCAATGTTTTGTCTTTTAGGGACGTTACGTATAATTGGCTTGCCTCCTTATACATTAATGCATTCATGTGCGGGACAGTGATTATTTATGACCATGCATAAAGAGACCATCTTCTGATGTTGTCAATTAAACAACTGCTTCCGGTAGTACCGATCCACTATTGAGTCCTATCTTTTTGCTTAATAATGTGCTAACTAATTGCTTATGAAGTCATTCCTTTGCTATGATACTCTACGCAAAAGAAGTTAAGGAAGACCCAAATTATTTCATGGTATTGCAACACACAGCCTTCCAAGTTCGTGGGTGTTCTTTAACGTGTTTTGAGTAGTATAGTTGCCTGAGATGTGTATCATGGTGACTGCTAATTGTTTGGCTAATCACACAGGTAATTACACGGGTATGACTAAGGTGTGCAAGCATAGGTGTGGTGGGGGATTAATTCTGGGTAACAGCTGTCCTGCACTCAATGCTTGAATAACTAATGAAGTAGTTCTGACAATCCCAGGAAATTAGTGTCCTATCCGTCTTATAGCTTCCAAGTAAAAGTAATTTTGTGCCCAATTAACACCATCAGAAGCACTCGTGAAATAGTCAAAAGGAAAAGTAGCTATCCTCTTGGATTCTTAGAGGTTAAAATGTTAGCATTGTTAGGTAGAACATGAAATTCCAGAATACCATGAAAGACACCAAATCTCTGTCCATATTTACATCACAGCCCAAAACATATACCGTATTCGACGTAAAAAGCGCCCAAGGCGCTCTCAAAATGAGAAATAGGGGGCTGTTATTAGAATATTACTTTGGTTGGAAAAAAACAGAGTTGAAAGATAAATTTCGTGGTTTATGCTGACAGCCTGAAATGTTTATGTACCTCAGATATATTTTCCCTGAATTTAGTTGCCAATAATTAAGGGTGCATATAGCACACGAGTGCATATTATACGCGAAAAAATAGGTCTTGTGTAGATTGAAGGGGTGCCAATTGGGACTGTTCACTAGCCAATATATTAGCAAATATCGCCCTGGGCGCTTATTAGAGCGGGGCGCTTACTACGTCGAATACGGTATGTTTAATGTTTGTTACAGATAGATATTACCTGTATGGGAGGTGCTATTAGGAAATCCCATGCCAGCGTTAGAAATTGGCACTAGTCCTATAGTCCTTGCCAAAATGCCAAATGGTTAAGGTGTCATAAGGACTAGTAAACATTTGCCATTTTTAAGGGTTTTGCTATATGTTATTGTAAGGACCAATGGACTGAAACTGTTAGTTTCTATTGCTGCATGCAGTCGGCCTTGGCAGCTCAATGTGCACTCTAGCAAACTGACTATGAATTAGGGATGGGACAAGTCCAAATGTACCATACTACCCCCGTCCTTCTCAGTTCCCACCTGACCCGAGTATCGGAGTTACCCGTCCCAGCCCTACTATGAATCAGTATAAATACCCTTTTTTGTATGCACTTTGAGAATACTCTACGGAGTGAAGGAAGTAATGATCCTATATAGTAATGATCCTATGATTGTTATTGTGTGGTCAGGGGCGGTCGGGTAGCCTAGTGGTTAAAGCGTTCGCTCGTCACGCCGAATACCCGGGTTCGATTCCCGACATGGGTACAATGTGTGAAGCCCATTTCTGGTGTCCCCCGCTGTGATATTGCTGGAATATTGCTAAAAGCGGCGTAAAACCATACTCACTCACTCACTCACTCACTCACTCACTCACTCACTCACTCACTCACTCACTATATTTTGTGGTCAAACACATAATGACAGTTTATGGGGTTTCTTGTTATGTAGTTCAGATAAGGCAGACCTAAACAAAACTGTCAAATACTATAAAAAATTTTACAAGATTGGTTTTGTTTTGTTTAACATGACTGCTATGTAATCTACATGCCCGGGCAGAAATGGTGATTGTTTATTTTATGAGGTTTTGTGAAGAGAACAATGGCGGATACAATGTACCATATAGCACATAACAACAACCACAGGCAAATGCCTCAAACTGTACTTTGGTTTTAACAATGGCAGACTGAAAAGATTGATGATATAAATATTTGGTGACAGAATCAATCTTTATTGCACCAAGACAGCCATTTTATTGCCTCCAGCAGCAATTATATTGATATGCGGTCTGAGACAAGAATGCCATGACGAGGACCATCTTTGTGGCACTAGATCTGCATTTTTTAGAAATAAGCAAAATCTTTTGAAATCATTAAGAAAATTATCCAATATTTTTGTATGAAAGCGTAAGACTTGCATGTTTTGCATGTTTTGGATTACAACGACATTAAATGAAGATGTTAGACTAGGATGTGTCGAAAATGTTGATTTTTAGTGGTTTTCAGAAAGAGTTTATTCTAAGTTTGAACACAAGCAAGTCCTTGACACAAGCTGATTTTCTTTGTTCAGTAGGACATGGATATAACCAACTACAAGGACCAGGAAACTCAGTTTGTTAAATACGTTTTTTTGTTACTTTCAGAAATGTCTGCCATCTTGAAAAAAACCAAAATGCAATAATTGCAGCATTGACTTTTTTGTTGAGAAGTCATCTTTCAGCATGCTCAGATTTGACTACGATCCCTCCACTAATTGTGTTGATTCGCTGATGATTGAGTATAGCCAATTGTCAGTGACACTAATTTCTCAGTTCCCTCTACACGTCAGTATGTAGTGGCATTTGTAAATGTCGGGATCAGATATCTGTATGGGTTAATTCATTGTAGAGAGTTTGTTATTTACATATATTAAAACATATAGGAGATAAACCAGGGACTTTGTTAAAGTTAAAGTTTGTTTTTTCCCTCTATCCATGTTTGTTCCTTCTGTCTCCTATTGAAATCAATTAATTGGAGCATCAATCAATCCATCCACCATCCATCCATCCACCCCCCCACCCACCATCCATCCATCCATCCATCCATACCCACCATCCATCCGGAGCCCAATGGTTCAGTATTGCATCATTTGTAGTCACTCGATGTCTCCACCTGATGTTGGTATAGCTTGTGTATCTATTTCAGGAGAAGAAGGCGAACCAGTCTCGAGAACGTGAAGAACGCATCAAGGAACAGGCGACAGAGAGCCTGACGGGCGCCCGGCACACGGAGACACGCACCATCAAGTCCCTGCTGCAGAAGAGGGGCCTGCAGATACATGAGGTGGGCCATCACTTATTTACACAACAACTACTACAGATGTGCTAGGTTGTTTCTTTGTTTGTTTGTTGTTTAACGGCACACTCAGCAATATTCCACCTATATGACGGCAGTCTGTAAATAATCAAGTCTGGACCAGACAATCTAGGGATTGACATAATGTACATTGATATACGTAATTGGGATATGATGACATGCATCAACCAAGTAAGCGAACTTGACCTCGCAAGTTTGTTTGTTGCCTCTTACGACAAGGGACAAGCGACGAGCATAGTCCCCTCTTATGACAAGCATAGTCCCCTCTTATGACAAGCATAGTCCCCTCTTATGATGAGCATAGTCACCTCTTATGACAAGCATAGTCCCCTCTCACGACATGCATGGGCTGCTAATGACCTATTCAAAGTTGTGCTGGGTATACGCCCTGGGTATACGCCTTGGGGATATATACGCCCTGGGTATGCACCCTGGGTATACGCCCTGGGAAGAATAGGACCCTAAAGGGCAGGGGTTTCCAGTTGTCGCAGGTGCCCCAATTTGAGTTGTGTCCCTCAGGTGTAACAAAATCTGATGATTCTGGGTTTGAATCCCAGATTTGTCCTGATTATGGTTCTTGGTTTGTCAGTACCTAACTCCATGCTTGTGGGAATCTCTAAAGTGGTAAGTGTCTATTACATACCCAGCAGGAGCGTCACATAGTTTGGTGGAGGTTAAAGTATCCCATGCTTGTCATAAGTGCCCACAATCAGTTGGTGCCGTTGTACCACAGCGTCCTATGCTCATGCTCTCAATCACTGGTTTGCCTGATCCAGACTTAATTGTTCACATGCCTTTGTGATATAGATGGCATGTTGCTGACTGTGGAGTCAAACAACATACACTAATTCACTTATTAAATTATTGCTCACAGCTTTCTTTGTGTCCCCGGGTGGCCCTGTCGTCTAAGGCGCCGCGATTCTCTGTGCAGAGTTGCGTCCCTTGGGCACGCCAGAAACCTATGGTTGTGGGTTCGAATCCCGGTTTGCCCCAATTATGTTTCTAGGTTTCTAGGTTTGTCAGCACCAAACCCGTGCTCGTGGGTTTCACCGAAGTGGTAAACGTCTGAGACCTGCATCACTTCGGGCTTTCCTCCCACATGAAGCTGACACGCCGTGATATAACTGGAATACTGTTAAAAACGACGTAAAACCCAACTCACTCACTCACTTTGTGTCCCCGTGTTCCCTGGTACTGAATGTATGAATGCCCTGACTCTAGGTTAATACGTTTTCCTTATATTCCCCAGATCTACTCCGATGGAAACTGGTAAGTTATTCTCATTATATATAATGCTCAAAAGATGTTAAAGAACACACAATACCATATTTGACGTAATAAGTGCCCCGCTCTAATAAGCACCCAAGCAATATTTGCTAATACATTGGCTAGTGAACAATCCATATTAGCACCCTTTCTGATTGATCAATGTACACAAGACTTATTTATTCGTGTATAATACGTGTAGTATGAATCCTTAATCATGGGAAATTAAATTCTGGAAAAATATATCTGTCGTATATACACATTTCCGGCTGTCAGCATAAACCACAAAATTTATGAATTTTGAACTCCTGTTTTTCACCAAAATAATATTCTACTAAGAGCCCCCTATTTCTAATTTGGAAAGCGCCATGGGCGCTTATTATGTCAAATAAGGTATTTCAAATTCCTACAGTTAATCTGTTATACCATGACATGCCAATATGTATACTAAGGATGTGCTGTATTACCGATATATCAGAAAATTGAGGTTCATTCTTCACCCAATACGTATCACAATATCATTTTCTTGTGCTCAGTATATTGGTTGATTTCACTTTGCAATTTTTGTCACATGTTTAATGTTTATATGCTTCCCAAATACCTGGATCATGCATCATGAGCGTGCATACGTGCATATTATTGAATGAGTAAATGTTACACTGGTGTTTTAAATTGCTTCCGAATTCAAAATTTATAATTTAAGGTTTTTTGACATCATACGTTTTTGGACGCCATGTTTATTGCGATTATCCACGCCATAACGAGAGGTGTAGCATCACACAGACATTGTAAATACTCAGATGATGACTCGTTTTAAGGAGAAAGTTGTCTTTTAAAAGTGAATGAGTGTTTTAACAGTTGTTCAAGTGATCAGAGAGAAAACTACAAATATTTTGTAAGCGTCAAAAAACACATAACACAGGGACATATGAAGGAATCTGGTGTCACTTGGTCAAATAACCAAAGTGATATGAAAGACTCTGGTGGCCCTTAATATTTTTTGAGTAGTATACATCCAAGTCATTGTTCAGGGTACTTAGATGAAACTAATACAAAGTCAAGTCCAATGTTTAGCCACTTAGAAACTGATTACAAACTGTATGACAGCTTTCAGATCAATGAACGGTCTTTCTGACTTTCACCTAGCATTGATATTGGCTACAAATATTGACAATGCTGTTGTCAGATGCCATGGCCTTTTCAATAAAATATTAATGCATGTAGCTTTCCTCGAAAGGCCAAAATACACTAAACCTTGTTAAGAAAATATGACATAAATGAAAACATGCAATTATTGTTATTTAATTGTTCTTAAAAACAAGAAAATTGATTGGTCTTGCCTATGAATATCATGAGAAACGCATGCGTTAAATGGAACACTCAAATGTATAAAAACAGCATGCGTAAATATCCAATGAAGCTTTTTCAGCATGCGTGCAATGAAGCTAATTCCTGAAACACAATCACGGGCTAATATACTTTCTGAGTCAAGCCTATAGATAGAACCATCTAAAACATTATTTTGTTTAGAAAAAAATTAAATCTCAAAATGTTTACTCGTTTTGGGAAAAAATATTGGTTACCCAATGAAAAATCTAATAACCCAATAAAAATACAAACCTTCGAGTAAAATCTCAATTGCTCAAAAAGTTATCTGGAGCTCTGGATGTAGGTTCTAGACTTTTACCACTTTGGTGAAACCCACAAGCATGGTATGGTGCTGACAAACCTAGAAACTTAATCAGGATAAGACGGAATTCGAAGACAAGACTATGATCATTATCACTACTCCCAATCCCACGCTTAAAGTTGTAGGACATTATTATAAGTTGTTTTCATTCCTTTATCATGATTCTATTCTTTCAGCATGTTTATATCTATCTACTCTCAAAATACATTGATCTTTTTCTCACTGACCAGCACAATTTAACAAAACTAAATGACTAAACTTTTTGATAGGCAACAAGCAATGATCCTGAAAAATACCGGTACTGAACTCGATTTGGCGTTGGGCTCTATAACTGAAGCTCTCTCTTCCATCAGGATGTACAGGAAATCTAAAGACATTGTTTTCTAAATGTCCCAAATTTATTAAATGTGGTTTTGTTGGGCTTCTATTTGGTTCCTTTACTATCTGGACGTGTGTCAAGTGTTCTACCTCACATTGAGTCACCCTATACATTGTTACAGACCCACAAAGCTTCACTATACCATTTACTAGGTGAGTTTGTGAGTATGTTTTTTACGTCGATCTTAGCAATATTCCAGCAATATCTGGGCAGTGCCCAAGTGTGATACCCAGATATTAAGATGAACATTTAGGCTTTGAAAAAGCCAATGTTTCTTAGGCATTAGTGTATCACCTGATCTGTGCGGCAGATATTTTTATTGCCAATAAAATGAATATTTTATGAATTTCCTGCGTCATATGAAGCAAACTCTGTCATCCATAAAATATCCATCTTGACGACTGACAAGACTGACTGACTAGACTGTGGAGGAGGCCAGGAGATCAAACCTACCGACCTTCCCCTCTCTGGGCAGATGCACTATCCACTAGACTGCGGAGGAGGCCAGGAGATCGAACCTACCGACCTTCCCCTCTCTGGGCAGACGCACTATCCACTAGACTGCAGAGGAGGCCAGACTGCAGAGGAGGCCAGGAGATCGAACCTACCGACCTTCCCCTCCCTGGGCAGACGGACTATCCACTAGACTGCAGAGGAGGCCAGGGATTTGAACCTACTGACCTTCCCCACTCTGGGCAGACGCACTATCCACTAGACTGCAGAGGAGGCCAGGAGATCGAACCTACCGACCTTCCCCTCCCTGGGCAGACGCACTATCCACTAGACAGCAGAGGAGGCCAGAGGATCGAACCTACCGACCTTCCCCTCCCTGGGCAGACGGACTATCCACTAGACTGCAGAGGAGGCCAGGAGATCGAACCTACCGACCTTCCCCTCTCTGGGCAGACGCACTATCCACTTGACAGCAGAGGAGGCCAGAGGATCGAACCTACCGACCTTCCCCTCTCTGGGCAGACGCACTATCCACTAGACTGCGGAGGAGGCCAGAGGATCGAACCTACCGACCTTCCCCTCTCTGGGCAGACGCACTATCCACTAGACAGCGGAGGAGGCGAGAGGATCGAACCTACCGACCTTCCCCTCTGGGCAGAAGCACTATCCACTAGACAGCGGAGGAGGCGAGAGGATCGAACCTACCGACCTTCCCCTCTGGGCAGAAGCACTATCCACTAGACTGCGGAGGAGGCGAGAGGATCGAACCTACCGACCTTCCCCTCCCTGGGCAGACGCACTATCCACTAGACTGCGGAGGAGGCCAGAGGATCGAACCTACCGACCTTCCCCTCTCTGGGCAGACGCTTTATCCACTAGACCACAGAGTTGGCCAAGTTATTGTACCCCCAACCTTCTGGTCTCCAAGCAGACACTCTATCAACTAGCCCACGGAGACGGTCAGGGATTAAACCACTAACCTTCCACTCTCCGGGCAGACGCTCTATCCACTACACCACACAAGCTTAACTTAAGGTTGAACTCCAGCATCATTACCAGACCTGTTGTTTTGCATAGCACTCAGTAGTCGGGAGCTACACAATGGACAGCAAGCTGTCACGATTCTTCAGTTGAATACTACCTACTTATTGGTGGTCATCACCTGTGCCCAGTCAATGTAAGTCCCTGGACTACACACAAGACATCGGGACAAGCTGTCACATGTGGCCATACATTTGGACTTATTAATATGGTGCTGAATGTATTCAGTTACAATACAGTTGAATAGGACTCATTCATGATGTATCAAAACAATTTTCTATTTGACACAGCTTGGATTATAAGGGATGTTGTGTATCAGTTTAGAATCACGAAAAAAAATTAGTTGTTAAAAACTTTAACATTTTTAGGATTCAGCAGGCTATTCTCTGTTCTGTGATAATATACACAGTCATATTAGCCAAAGCAAAAGTACTGCTAACAAATTTTGTAAATTAGGTACATTGTAAATATTGTCATTTTTTTATACTTTACTAAATCCCCATTTACAGCAACATTTTGAAGCAAGTTTTGAAATCTCTATATTGGTTTAATTCTTTACTCAGGTCGGGTAGCCTAGTGGTTAAAGTGTTCGCTTGTCACGCCGAAGACCCGGGTTCGATTCCTGACATGGGTACAATGTGTGAAGCCCCTTTCTGGTGTCCCCCGCCATGATATTGCTGGAATATTGCTAAAAGTGTTGTAAAACCAAACTCACTCGTGCACTTTTGGTTTTTCCTTTAGTCAGCTTATTCAATTACGAAAATGTCAAGTTTGTGATAACAAATGTGAGCTTTATGAAGACACCAATAATAATTCTGAAATGTCACCAATAAACCCAGAATCGTTTTGTATATTTTGGAACAAAAAAACAAAGACGCCATCTACTTCACATATATTTACATTCTCAATTGCAAATGTAAACAAATCAAGATTCAGAGTTTTCACTGTGATGCAGTTACTCCTATTTTGAGAGATCTATTGGTCGATTTGTTGCATACATTGGTTCACATTATTGAGAGTTTATTGCAGCAAGATTTTGTAATAGATACAGTAAAATGATTTGGTAAATTCAAAAGAAATGGTCAGTGTTTTAGTTCTGTGAGATGCCCTAACTAACTGAACATGTCTAAAGGTTACAATGGAATACACATAAACAAATACAAATAAGCATCTGGATGTGGCATTAGAAAATGTTGTAAATATACTGGCAGTGGTTGTCAGTGGGTATTTAAAAACTTGAATTCCTGACAGCTTCCAACTCTATTCTAGAGATAGGCCTTTTTAGTATTTTTACAGTTATCACTATTTGAAATGTTTCAGGGTTCACTGTACTAAGAAAAGAAAACAACTAACTGAAGCGTCTGGAAAATCTTAGTTTTGTCAGATTTATATAACATTTTATATAATCCCACCACTGTCAGTATGCTAACTGTTTCTATATTTATATTGAGGTTTATTAGCTAATAGAGCGCATCCAAAATATATTGTAACTATGGGTCATGTGGCCTTCTTTACTGAATAAAATTCTGTCTGTCTGTCTGTCTGTCTGTCTGATAGGCCTTTTTCAAACTTTTGATAAGGAAATAATTCTGGACATTTGTAAGTGAACTATGAATAATAACAGGGCCTGTTACTATTTGCTGCTGCCATTTATTTGACAGCTATTGTCACTCACTCACTCACTCACTCACTCACTCGCTCACTCACTCTCTCGCACACTCACTCACTCACTCACTCATGTCCATCCTGTTGTTCAATTTCAGCCTGTACAATGCCATCACTCATCAGCTGGTTCCCAGGGGAGTGCAGGTAGGTCCACAAATAACTCTTAAGAGTCACGCTGGGTGTTTAATGCTTGTCGTAAGAGGGGACTAACGGGATCGGCTGGTCAGGCTCGCTGACTTGCTTGATGCATGTCATCGTATCCCAATTGCGTGGATCGATGCTCATGAGGTCAATCACTGGATTGTCTGGTCCAGACTCAATTATTAACAGACCTCCGACATATGGAATGTTGCTGATCGCTCCGTTAATAACAAACAAACAAAAATATTCCTGGAATATTGCCAAAAGTGGCTTAAAGCAAATCTCACTCACTGTTATGGTGACAGGAAATTATATTGTCTGTTCTTAATGAAACAGACAGGTATACTATAGTATGGTTATTTTTCTGCTAAAATGTTGATTCTATTCATTTTCAAATGATTGATAAAAGTGAGGTCGGGGTGAATTCCTCAGTAATCATTAGAAACTCAAGCAACAAATGACGAGAGGGATGTTGCCCTGGTCAGCAGACATCATCAAGTGACTCATTATTGAAATGTTTGTTCGGCAGTCCTCCAATGAAATCCTACGGAAGCAAACAGCTGACTTCATGCGCGGTCATGAAGATGACTTTCTACCCTTTCTAACCAAGCTGGACACAGGGGACCCCTACTCACCAGGTAGGTCATGTGAAATGGGTTGTCATGGCGATGCATGGCATGCGTAACATCACACTCAGCAGTATTCCTGCTGTGACAGCGGCTTGTAAGTAATCAAGTCTGGAACTCTGGACAGTCCGAAGATGTTGTGAGCAATGATGACACGCTATCAACCTAGTTAACGAGCCTGACCATCCAGTCCATTATGTTGCCATTGTGACTAGCAAGGTTGTGGGGACCTATCCTAACCCGGAATCTCCATTGGGTAGATTAGCATAGGTTGTGGGGACCTATCCTAACCCGGAATCTCCATAGGGTAGATCAGCATAGATTGTGGGGACCTATCCTAACCCGGAATCTCCATAGGGTAGATTAGCATAGGTTGTCTGGACCTATCCTAACAGGGAATCTCCATAGGGTAGATTAGCATAGGTTGTGGGGACCTATTCTAACCTGGAATCTCCATAGGGTAGATCAGCATAGGTTGTGGAGACCTATCCTAACCCGGAATCTCCATTGGGTAGATCAGCATAGGTTGTTGGGACCTATTCTAACCCGGAATTTCCAAAGGGAAGATCAGCATAGATTGTGGGGACCTATCCTAACCTGGAATCTCCATAGGGTAGATCAGCATAGGTTGTGGAGACCTATCCTAACCCGGAATCTCCATAGAGAAGATCAGCATAGGTTGTGGGGACCTATCCTAACCCGGAATCTCCATAGAGAAGATCAGCATAGATTGTGGAGACCTATTCTAACCCGGAATCTCCATAGGGTAGATCAGCATAGGTTGTGGGGACCTATTCTAACCCGGAATTTCCATAGGGTAGATCAGCATAGGTTGTGGGGACCTATTCTAACCTGGAATCTCCATTTGGTAGATTTGCACAGGTTGTGGGGACCTATTCTAACCTGGAATCTCCATAGAGAAGATCAGCATAGGTTGTGGGGACCTATTCTAACCCTGAATCTCCATAGGGTAGATCAGCATAGGTTGTAGAGACCTATCCTAACCTGGAATCTCCATAGAGAAGATCAGCATAGGTTGTGGGGGACCTATTCTAACCTGGAATCTCCATAGGGTAGATCAGCACAGGTTGTGGGGACCTATCTCCTAACCCTGAATCTCCATTGGGAAGATCAGCATAGGTTGTGGGGACCTATTCTAACCCGGAATCTCCATAGGGTAGATCAGCATAGATTGTGGGGACCTATCCTGACACAGATCTTCACATGGTAATGATGTCAACAGGCCTACCAATGGAAACAAGCAGAGAGCAACCAAACTGTGGGATATGTTCATTCTTTAAATAGAAACAGACGCACTAATTACAAACAAGACACAATCCCCATAAAGTATGCATCTTAATGATTAAAAGCCGTCACATGTTGAATGGAGACCTCAACAAAACGAATGCACTCGTATTCAGTTTGTTGTGGTCTGCATGATTTTCTTTGTTTGGTTCCATTGAAATTGGGGCGCATTATCCCTTACGGTGCACACTTTAGGGGATTGTGTCTTGTTTGTAATTTCTGTTACTGTTTCTTTTTAAAGTGTGTACCATGAAGATCTGGGTAAGAATAGGTCTTCAGCAACCCATGCTTGTTGTAAAAGGCGACTAACGGGATCAGGTGGTCAGGCTAGCAGACTTGGTTGATGCATGTCATTGTATTCCAATTGCGTGGATCGATGCTCATGATGTCAATCACTGGATTGTCTTGTCCAGACTCGATTATTTACAGGCCGCTGTCATACAGCAGGAATATTGCTGAGTGCGGCGTTAAAAAAGTGTTTACATTTTTCCATTGTTTGGATGCTCTCAGTCAGTTTTCTTTAATAGTTCAAGTAAAATCAATAAATCCACAGCAATGTCAGTTTTGAGAGGAACACATTACACTATAGGGTAACCATATACCGTATTCGACGTAATAAGCACCCAGGGCGCTCTCAAAATTAGAATATTATTTTGGTGGAAAAAAAGTTGAGTTGAAAGATAAATTTCGTGGTTTATGCTGACAGCCTGAAATGTTTATGTACGACAGATATATTTTTCCAGAATGTAATTGCCCATAATTAAGTGTGCATATAATGCACGAGTGCGTATTATACGTTGTTAAATAACCCATTGGTACATTAATCAATCAGAACGGGTGCTAATTGGGATTGTTCACTAGCCAATATATTATCAAATATCGCCCTGGGCGTTTATTAGAGCGGGGCGCTTATTACGTCGAATACGGTAACAATTTACAGCAAGAAGACATTTATGTGATTTATTCATAAGCCTGTGCTGCCTTTGTAACTAAAGCTCTGATGATGACGGAAGATAACCTTTTCCTTAAGACATTTAATGGTTGTGTTTGTTTATGTTGAATAAGTAATCAGGAAAAGACTTGATTTTATCTGTAGTTTTTAGTTTTATCGAGTGGATGTCTGAATAATTTATGTCAGTTGTGCAAAGTGAAATCAGGTTTGGGAAAGCATGGTGCTGTGTGATATTTGCACTCAGGAATCACATTGAATATATTGTGGCTCCCATGAAGGCAGAGAAAGTTTGTCTTGTTCATACCGTTTAAAGAGGTTCAGTGAGTGAATGAGTTTGGCTTGACAGTGATTGACAGTGTCTTCATGGCGTCTCAGCTTTATGTTGGAGGAAAGCCAGCAGATTTGAGTTGTGTGCAACTTTAGTGAAACCCATTAGCACGGGTATGGTGCAGACAAACCTTAAAACACAATGAGAAAAATATGGGATTCAAACCCACGAATTTAGGTTCTGTAACGCAAAAGCAAATTTTGGCACATTAGATGAATGGGCCACCATGCCCCCGTTCAGAGGTTTAGTCTCATTAGAATCAGATCTTCGTTCTCACTACCGCTAAACCAAAATCTGAGGACATCCCATTACGGATCACATCAGAATGACCATTTGCAAACTTTAAATGACCAATGAAATGACTAACAAGAAATCAACACAAGCCAATCAGAAAGCAGCTTTCTCAAACTATACATATATATATGTGACATTTTTCTTTCAGATGAGTTTCAGAACTACTGCAATGATATAGCATCAACATCTGCATGGGGCGGCCATCTTGAGGTGAGGCTCACGATCAGAATACATAGTTAATAGCATGATCATAAAATGTGTATTCGTAATAAAAGTCGGAGGAGACTTGAAATGTTACTAAAATATTACTGGCCACTGAAACATTCACTGGTCTGTAAATAATCTAGACCAGACAAATTGGTGATTGATATTATGTGCATCGTCCCATGCTATCGGGGTACAATGACCTGCAGTTAACCCATGTTAACCAAATCACTGAGCGAGACCACCTTATCTGGTTAGTGACTTCGTACAAAACCCATGAAGATTCAGGGGAACAATAGGTCTTCAGCAACCCATGCTTGCCGTAAAAGTCGACTGTGCTTGTCGTAAGAGGCAACCAACAGGATCGGGTGGTCAGACTCGCTAACTTGGTTGATGCATGTCATCGTATCCCAATTGCGTGGATCGATGATCATTATGTTAATCACTGTATTGTCTGGTCCAGACTCGATTATTTACAGACCGCCGTCATATAGCTGGAGTAAACAAACAAACACTTCATACGGCCATTATTAATCCTACTTTAACCTGGAATCCCCACTGGGCTGTAACTATTGATAAAAAATTATATATATACATAAACGAGGACATATATTGTATATAAAAAAAATTTATTCAGAACATAAATGAAATGTTTCAGCTGCGAGCCCTGTCACACGTGTTGCGTCTCCCCCTGGAGGTGATCCAGGCCGAGGGGCCAGCCATCTTGGTCGGGGAGGAGTACTCCGACAACAGCCCAGTCATCCTCACGTGAGTACTGTCTCTATCAGTTGTCAGGTTTCTTGTACTCAGGGGGCAGTAGGGTCATGCTGAAGACCCGGGTTTGATTCCCCACATGGGTACAAAGTTTGAAGCCCATGTCTGGTGTCTCCCGTCGAGATATTGCTGGAATACATCTAAAAGCTGCATAAAACCTCACTCACTCAATCACCCGTTCCAGGTTTTCGGTTGTGCCTGTAGATTTTCACAAATATTATCCTAGGTCTGTCATCACCGTAGTCTGTTTTGGGTTTCATCAAAGTGGTAAACATTTATGACATGTGTGAACATCCATGACACATACTGAACAAAAATGGTTAGGGACAGAATATTTTGGGTATATTTTATTATAGTGAAGACTGAGCACACAATTTCATACAAATATTTGTGATCCCTAACTTTTTTTTGTTCTGTTTATAAAAATAAAAGGTGCCAGGACATTTATTTTAAAATGTGCATGAAAATCTAATATTGTGGTCTTATGGACGACAATAATCTGTTCCCAGAAAATGCTGGGAAAATAGTAGGGATGGGATGGAAAGGGAAACTCAGGTACTTGGGTCGGGTGGGTTCTGAGTAGGACCTGGGTACCCACAGGACTACCCAGACCCGTGGTTAGTCACATCATATATTGTATAATGACAAAAACTCAGTGGTTTTACTACAAGTTGCTAATGTTAGCATTTTTTTCTGACGATGCACACATTCCTTCTGAATTCTGTATATGTTTGAGTAAAGATAAAGCTTCTGTCAACTTCAGAGTACGCATGATCTGATTTTTTAATACATGTATCTAAATAGTTTTTGCCAGGGTTGCCGTAAACAATTCCCAATCAGACATTTTGTTTCCATCCCTTGAGACCTACAGTGGGTACCTGGGTAGGGTCGGGTAATTGGTGGTGGGTACCCAGGACTGGTACCAGCCCAAGAAAATAGTGAACTGACTTCCATTTTTACGATATAATATGTATAGTTGGTCTTTCAGGTATCACCGCCACGCATTTGGCCTCGGGGAGCATTACAACTCCGTGAAGGAGAAGCAGCCAGACACTCAGGAAGATGGCTTCAGCTAACCCTGATGAAACATAGGAACAACATCTCCACGGTCACATGACAAGACAAACAGGGTCAAGGTCACCAGATCAGCCAATAGGAATGTCTCATAGGCCAATCAGTATCATATCATTGTCGTATTGTGAAGGGTTCGATTCTCACAACAGTTGCATGATGGTGTTGGATTGTTTGTTTATTACACTGATGAATGTCCTGATGCTCGGCCGTGTAATAAATCCTATATATCATGTGTAGGCTAGAAAAAGTCCAGGTATATTCCCCAATGACATTACCAGACCAGAGCTAGGTAGCCATTTTGTTTACTATATTTACTTTATACAGTGAATATGGTTTGTTTTCTTGCTCAAGTCAGGACCGTTATGATATATGGTTGAACAATTGTTCTAAAAGCAAACTTTAGTTGATTTTGCTGTAAAATCATTTTTAATTGTTTGTGGTTCTGAAGTTCTCTGAAGGCGTTGTTTTTCTGAAAGATCTTTAGTACGTTTACATTAGGATTCAGACTTTCATTCTCAACCTCAAACACTAAAATCATATGAACAAACAAAATACTTTCCAACAAGGTGACAATTCAACATTTTGACACTTGTAATGGTGTCATGCTTTGTTTAATGACATGACATTTTGCTTGATTTTGTAAATCAACAATGCAACAGTGCAATGATGTCCCAGCTAGGACTCCATAGTTGGGAGGATCCATCTGGTCCACCTCAATAATCTACAGGCCATCGTTATGTAGCTGGAATATTGCTGAGTTTGGCATTAATTTAAATAACAAACAAACATGACCTTTTTCAATAGACTCCATGCACTTACTCTCATGTAACATATTTATCACACATATCCAGGACTACTTTGCTCAGAATGTCTCTAGTCTCTATAGTCCCATAGCCAGATTTAGTCCTAGAGAACTCAGCAGCCACCATGGTGCTCCAGACTTTACTGTTATCAGGGATGTATGATCAACAAGCTTCACTAGAATGCAAGGAACTTTAATCTCAGTGATTGTAGGCTGAAAAGTCTATACCTTTCCCCAGTCTACTCAGATGTATATCATGCGCTTTTAGCTTGTATTGCACACCATGGTATATATTGTATACAAGCTGACCCCCCTCCCTTATTGCACACCATGGTATATATTGTATACAAGCTGACCACCTCCCTCATTGCACACCATGGTATAAATTGTATACAAGCTGACCCCCCTCCCTTATTGCACACCATGGTATATATTGTATACAAGCTGACCCCCCTCCCTTATTGCACACCATGGTATATATTGTATACAAGCTGACCCCCCAACCTTATTGCACACCATGGTATTTATTGTATACAAGCTGACCCCCCACCCTTATTGCACACCATGGTATATATTGTATACAAAGCTGATCCCCCACCCTTATTGCACATCATGGTATGTCTTGTATACAAGCTGACCCCCCTCCCTTATTGCACATCATGGTATGTCTTGTATACAAGCTGACCCCCCTCCCTTATTGCACATCATGGTATATATTGTATACAAGCTGACCCCTCTTCCCAAAATGAAGACCACAGGTGGCCCAGTCGTCCAAGGTGCAACAAATTTGTTCTGAAGAGTTGCGTCCCTTGGGCACGCCAGAAACCTATGGTCGTGGGTTCAAATCCCAGATTCGCCCTGATTTTTTTTAGGTTTGTCAGCACCATACCTGTGCTCGTGGGTTTCACTGAAGTGGTCAACATCTGAGACCTGCATCACTTCAGGCTTTCCTCTGACATTAAGCTGGCACACTGTGATATAACTGGAATACTGTTAAAAGCGGCGTTAAACACAACTCACTCACTCACTGATGACCATGGTGTTTAAGAGTTGAACAAATGCTCCCTAGCGTGGTCACGTTCAGGAACCCACGTCACATGTGATACTGCAATACCAAATACTCCAGGTACATTCAATACAACTTTTGGTATTGGAGCATTGTACATGATAGTTAGCCAAGTTTTCATGTTGTATTCATCCAAGGCCTGCTGTTTGATGATGATAGTAATAATGACATGAAGACCACAAGGAATAGCAGCCATTGGTAGACACAGATGTGTGAAATGTGGACGCCACTCATGCAGGGAAAGAAAGAAATCATCAATATACACAACTGACAGTCCTGACACGGATACAGACGGAAAATTCACCCTCAAAACACCAAAAATGTGAACAATGCCACCGTTGATATTCATAGATGTACCTACAACACAGGTCTCATTTGTTCTCTGAATGCCAGTATGCATCCTCCTGAGGCAAGGGAGTTAACAGACTCCAAAAGTCCTGTTTCCACCCTTGCCAAACTCGGCTGGAATTTCTGGTCTCGTTCATAGCACCAACAGTGGCTACTACGAGTCATGTTCCTTCTATGCCCTCCTTTTGACCAATCAGATTTCACCTCTCATATCACTTGCATTTGCTTCAAACAAAATGGCGACGCTCAGTCAAGACAATCTGATTGATGATAAGGATACATAGTGTAATAACTTCGTGATGTGCATCAAATCACATGAGGACCTTGATTAAAACATGAAAACATTTGGAAAATATCTGTTGATGCCCAGTTGACGGTACACATTCTTTGCAAATCCTAGTCAACCGAACACTGCACATAGAAATCCATGTTGTTTAAGGACCGGATGTCGACTTTGTTGCGCAATTTTGATTGGACTATGCATAGACTCGTTAGTCCAGCCAAAACATAACTCCATACTTGCAGCCTAGTTTGACAAGGGTGGAAACTGGACTTTATGGTCAGTTAACTCCCTTGTCCCGGGTTGATGACCAGTACTGTGCTCGACGTCCAAGGTGTGATGTTTATTTGTGTATGTCCCTCCATGCTGTTACCACACTACCAGTATGCCCAATGCATGCCACCTCAATAAACAATATTACGATATGAATTATGTCTCTTGTCTTATCAGTTTACAGTGCCATGTGTGAGCCTTCAAGGTGAGGTAAAATCGGGTTTAGTATTTTGCTCAAGATTAATGCACTTTTTTTGTGACGTGTGTGTGGCTGCTTGTACTAGTCTCAACTAATGCCTGATTTATTAGTGCCAACTGAGATACCATGCAACAGTTTTGAGACAACTAATTCCACCTTTTAATGTCTTAAAAGCTGCACACACCTGGGGATCGAACTCTCGACCTTCTGCTCCCAATGCAGATGCTCTATCCACTGTAACATGGAGGCAGTCTGATCCTTCAAATGGACAGTGTGATGTTGTATCAGGTTTGTGATATTGTTCCTTTATCTCGGCAGCACAAATATTTCACATACACCTAGCAGGTCCATAACCATAGATAGGATTACGGGACAAACAAGTGACTGATATCATGAGCAACGTCCCACACCAGGGTACAATGACAAGCCATCAATCAAGTCTACAAGTCTGACCATACAATCTAGATTGCTTGGGATCAATGCCAATCGGGACTCCACACAGGGGAGGTCACTCTATGGTCACCTACACTAGCATACCACTAAATCAATAGCCTGCAACAATGTGAGTTTGGCCTCTATGCTGGCTGTAAGTGGCGACAGAGGGTCAGGTCGGGTCAGGTCGGGTCAGGTCAGGTCAGATAGGCGACTTGATTGATAGTGTGTCCTTGTATCCCAACAGCATGGATCAGAGTTGAAATATCACTGGATTGTCTGGTCCAGACTCATATTTACAGCTGTCATATAGCTGGAATATTATGGAGTGCAAAACAATGAACAAAATACAGTATTCCTCCTCCGATAAGGTGACGCAGAGAAATGTAACAGAAACACTGTTGATAAATGGCCCACCTCTCTCTCTTTCCCAGACTGAATAGGTGAGGTAAATCGGGTTTTACTTCACGTCCAACATTATTGCACATATATAGCGACGTGCATGTGTTTCTACTTGAACTAGTCCGAACTGATGCTGATTCATAGTGCTAGCTCACTGATATACAATTCTGCAGTTTAACATGAATACCCCACCTAGACACAGTATACTGATTCCAAGCCAACCAGTCCTTGTTTTAGCCCCTAAATGCTGAGCGCCAGACAAGGTAACAACAAGTACCATCTTTGTTTCCAAGCCGACCAGTCCTTGTTTTAGCCCCTAAATGCCAAGCGCCAGACAAGGTATCAACAAGTACCATCTTTAAACATCTGTTGGTATGACATGAGGCTGAATAAGCAATACAACAACATTGGTCAAAGAGTTTATATTCCTAATAAATTATTCACAATTTATTTTACAGTCCACTTCCAGAAATACTTTTTCATTGACAACTGTACAGAAACACATGACATGTTGATCTTCACGAGTCTGTACCAATACGCTGGCAATGCAAATACAACTTACATTGACCAGTATCTATTATCTGTGGTCTTGAAAGTAAAAAAATCCTACATCTGTAACATGTGTAATACAGTTAACACATATTAATGAATAAATCAAATTATTGACACAATATATACTACTCAAAAGAAATAAGAAATCAGTTTTTCTCATGACAAGTTAATCTGTCATGGTTGGTGGGTATTGCAACACAGACTTCCAATTAGCAATGTTCCTTAACTTGTTTTGAGTAGTATAGTACAGGTATGTCATGATGGTGATGTAAGTAGTTGTATGGAATATATTACAATTAACAGGAAACTTCAACAACTGATAATGAAAAGAGTGTCAGTAGTGTCGACATCAGATCATAGTTTCGATATTAGACCCATTGTCAATATTCAACCGTAGTGTCAACATTTGACTTCAGTGTCAATATAAGACCATGGCGGAAATATGGATTCCTCTTGGATCACAAACTTACATCGTCTTAACAATATTTCAAAGTCAACAAGGTCTTACTGTATATTATTACTACATGTATCAGGGTTCATAATAATCATATGTGCCCTAGGGTCATATGACGTCATGGTACAACAGTGTTATATTTCCTTCATATGGACGTCATTGTTGATGTCATTCGATTCTTACAGTGACGTGAGGTCGGATGACGTCACACTGGAAACGACATCATAGCTGAAGATTGTTGACGGCAATCGACAGATTGTGGTTCCGCTGCTGTTGCGACTTGCTGTCCTTAGGTAAACACTAAAATTCTCTGTATGTAGACATCTTCGGTAATAAAAAGAGCATTATATGAGTCTTCATGTCATACTATGTTTACAACACTCGCGCCTAAGTACCGGAATTTAGACACTTGTGTCGTAAACACAGTATGACATAAACACGAATATAATATCCTCTATTTATTTTTTGTCAATTGGAAGAAAGGATAAGGGACTTAAGGTCACAGGAAATCATTCAACCCCCTTTCCCAGAGATACAATATTGCACATAGACTCAAAATGAAATATCGCGATAGAATTGACACACATCTATACAATCCATTAAGAATTTCATAATTCCTGAGCACCTTAACCCTGGAATCTACAAGCCTTGATTCTTCTGATAAGTGACATGGGAACTTCCACCCTACCCTGGAATCTAGAAGTCTTGTATCTATTGATGCTATATAAGTGGACATGAGGACTGAAACTGAGCCGCAACAATGAAGAATAACAATGGCTGCAACAATTGTTTCTGGAGGAGGTATGTAGACACACAGACACATGTACACGATGTGTGGAGCTGATGTTAAGATGTTTCCTTCGGGGCGGCGTCTGCTGCGTCTTCCGGCTTCGGGTTGTTGTCTTCTGGTTTCATTGCTGGGAACAGGAGCACTTCCTGTGGGCAAACACATCATGGCTAGTTTAAAGACGGAGATGTACCTTGATATGTGTACTACATCACTGAAGAAATAGCTTTGAATTCACAGAATGGACACACACATGCAGTATCCAGTATTTGAAAAAGTTTTCAATATTGGAGGAAAACTGGATTGACAAATATTACCATATGTCCTCTATTGTTAAACTGGACAGAAGGCTGACTTTTCTTTGCAAGTTCCACGTATCATATATTCATACATATTTATTTTTCATGAAATGGCATTGAGTAACCCATAGAAGAATCACGGAATCACGAATTGTAATTTTTTTTTTTGCTTGTTGTTTAACGCCACACTCAGCAATATTCCAGCTATATGATGGCAGTCTGTAAATAATCGAGTCTGGACAAGACAATCCAGTAATTTACATCATGAACATCGATCCACTCAAATGGAATATAATGACATGCATCAACCAATTCAGCGAGCCTGACCACCCGATCATGTTACTCGCCTCTTACAGCAAGAATGGATTGCTGAAGACAAATTCTAACCCAGATCTTCATGGATCCCTGGCAAATGACTGGTGCAACCATTACAACATACAGTCTTGATTATGTGGGAGAGTTTGGGTTAAGGCTATTTTGAAAAATATTTCACTTAAGTCACAATTTGAGGACTTAATATGGAGTGAAAGTGATGCAGGTCTTAGATATAATGAATATGGTGCAGATAAACCAAGAATCTTAATCAGGGGAAATTTGGGATTCAAACCCATAATCATCAGCCTGGCACGACCCTAATCTATGAGTGAGGTGTTAACTTGCTTCTAGCACTACTGTAGCCATACCATATCAGGTGACACAAAGAATAGGTATGGATTTGGGGATTTGAACTCAGAACCCCACTGCCCCAAATAGTCCCGACTCCTCGCAGGTCCCTGTTTGACCTTGAACTGTTTACCTTGATGTTGTTGGAGTCTGTGAGGAACATGGCGAGTCGGTCTATCCCCATGCCCCATCCTGCTGTCGGGGGGAGGCCGTACTCTAATGCTGTACAGAAGTTCTCGTCCACAAACATGGCTTCATCGTCCCCGGCTGCTTTGTCCTAGAAGAGAAACATGAATTAATAAAGTGGTGAGGTGACATGGGGTTTAAAACTGCGTTCTAGATTATTTCATTCACATAGCCATGATAGCAACAGTGTTTGTTTCTTGTTTAACGACACAGATCATCAAACAACTTGCGGGCTCCTGCAGACACAACACGCAAACATAAAATGAATGTGTCATAATACACCCAAAACTTCCTAAAAAGAACATTCCTTGTTAGTTTCGTTCTTGTTAGTTGCTTAAAGTCGCACTCAGCAGTATTCCAGCTATATGATGGCAGTCTGTAAATAATCGAGTCGGGACCAGTCAATCAAGTGATTGACATCATGAGCATCGATACAATCAATTGGGATACGATGATATGCATCAACCAAGTCAGCGGGCCTGACCATCTGATCCCGTGAGTTGCCTCTTACAACAATCACAGACGCCTTTTATGGCAAGCATGGGTTGCTGAAGACCTATTCTACCCCGGATCTTCACGGGTCCACACACTCATGAAATATTCTCTGCTCTTATGTTACATACCTTGGCCTGCTGCTGAAACCTATCTCTCTGGACTACAGGGTCGTTCAACTCAGTGTAGGCATTAGCAACCTCCTTCTTCATGACAAACAGCTCAAACCGTTCCGTCAAACCTGGCTTGGATCGATGCCTGCAACAAGATGCACTAGTTACCACGGTGACACAAGTCATAAGCTGGATGACAATGAGTGGGATGGTCTACACAAACTGAACAGAAGTTAGCAACACAAAATCAGAAATACGATAGGATGATAATAATAATAATGGGCTATTTATATTGAGTATATTTCCACATTACTCAGGGGCATTCTCAAAGAGCTATTATTACCCCAGTCGCGGGACCATTGTGCACTCAAGAATCATTCTCAGCTCCCTGGGGAGTATAAAACCCAAGCTGCCTGTTAGGCGATAGGTTAACAACTACATTGCCATCTCATCCCACTGGGTGAACAGAGGCACATTTCGGACAAAGTAGCTTGCCCAAGGACACGCCACACGTTACACATGCTTCAGTGTGGGGCAGGATAGAAGGTGCCGAAACGTGGCCACCCATCTATGAACCCTCCAAGACCGACGATGCTTAAGTTCACCTGATTTGTGACATGTGCTCTGTGCACAAGACTACATAACTTCAAATAAAAAATAACTTCAAACAAATTTTTTTTCCCCAATTTGTTCAGAATCCCAGATAAATTCCTATCTCCGGACAAGAACTCACCATTTAGCCAGCGGGCTCATGACCTGAGGGTGTTCGGTGATGAATGCTGGGTTGATGATGTTCTCCTCTAAATATTCACCCACCAGCTGAAACAAAAAAAGAGAATATAGCAGAGCTGAGCCGGAAATCTGAGATTAGATTAGAAGAAACAGCAATTCTATTTAATGCAATATTACGATCAGGATTAGAAATTAACGCTTGTTCAGTAGCACAGGCTGGTAAATCTTCCAAAGAGCTAGTTGTGACATGCACGGTCTGACTGAGTGAGCTGGGTTTAATTGGTTTGGTTGGTTGGTTTGTTGTTTAACGCAGCACTCAGCAATATTCCAGCTATATGATGGGGTCTGTAAATAATCGAGTCTGGACCAGACCATCCAGTGATTAATTTCATGAGCATGGATCCACGCAATTGGGATCGATGACATGCATCAACCAAGTCAGCGGGCCTGACCACCTGATCCCGTTAGTGGCCTATTACAACAAGCATAGTCATCTTTTACGGCAAGCATGGGTTCCTGAAGAACTATTGGATTTAAAACAGCCTTGATCAGCTTTTCCTTCAAATCACGACATGTCAGCTTAATGTTGGAGGGAAGTCAAATGTGATGTTTACCATAAAATTAGTGAGTGAGTTGGATTTAATGCCGCTTATAACAGAACTCGAGTTATATAACGGTGTGTCAGGTTAATGTGAGAGGAGTGAGTGAGTTGGGTTTAACGCCGTTTTTAACAGTATCCCAGGTATGTCTCACGGCGTGTCAGCTTATTGTAGGAGGAAAGTGATGCAGGCCTCAAAATGTTGAGCATTTCGGTGAAACCCACGAGCACGGGTATGATACTGACAAACCTAGAAACACAATCGGGGCGAACCGGGATTTAAACTCACAATCATAGGTGTCTGGCGTGCCCAAGGAACGCAACTCTGCACAGCGAATCACAGTGTCTTAGACGACTGGGTCACCCGTGCCCCGGAATGTGAGAGGAAAGTGTGAAGTGAGGCGGCTCTTAGATGTTTGACAGAAGAGCATCCCAAGCCATAGGGGTTGGGTGACATGCTATAAACCACGCCACCTGTACCCCATACTGATTAGTGGTGAGGTGAGGTGAGGTGAGGTGAGGTGAGGTGAGGTGAGGTGAGGTGAGGTGAAATTGGGTTTAACGTCGCGTCCAAGATTATTGCACTTATATAGCAACGTGCATGCACGTGTGTGTGTTTGTGTGGCTGCTTGTACTAGTCCGGACTGATGCTGATTTATAGTGCTAGCCCACTGAGATACCATGCTGCAGTTTAACATGAATACCCCAGACACAGTATACTGACTCCGAGCCGACCTGTCCTTGTTTTAGCCCCTTAATGCCGAGCGCCAGACAGGGTAACAACAAGTACCATCTTTATATGTCTTTTGGTATGACGCGGCCGGTGATCGAACCCCGGACCTTCCGCTCCCCAGGCAGACGCTCTACCACTAGACCACGGAGGTGGTATACTGATTAGTGATGCCTGTGAAGTAACCATGGTGACCATACCTTGTCCAGCAGTCGACTGAGTGTCCGGGGAGAGGCACATTCTACCTCTAGCTTACGACACAGATCATCAAAGAACTTGCGGGCTCCTGCAGACACAACACGCAAACATAAAATGAATGTGTCATAATACACCCCAAACTTCCTAAAAAGAACATTCCTTGTTAGTTTCATTCTTGTTTGTTGCTTAAAGTCGCACTCAGCAATATTCCAGCTATATGAAGGCGGTCTGTAAATAATCAAGTCTGGACCAGACAATCCATTGATTGACATCATGAGCATCAATCAACGCAGTTGGAATATGATGATATGCATCAACCAAGTCAGCAAGCCTGATCACCCGATCCTGTTAGTCGCCTCTTACGACAAGCATAGTCGCCTTTTTACGGCAAGCATGTTTTGCTGAAGACTAACACAGATCTTCATGGGGTCATTGCTAGTAATAATAACACTAACTAGAAATACCCCTTATAAAATAAAGCCCAAATATCCTGCAAAAGTTTCACATTAAACAATAAAATCAACTTGTTTTTCACATGTATTTCAAAAAGAGAAATCTCCACTGTGGGCAGATAGACAAATGGCCCAACTTTGTTTCCTTATTACTTGACACAACCAAATCCAGTGTTTGGGCCAGACAATCCAGTGTTTGACATGTGACATGGACGATGACATCCAATCAACAAGTCACATCTTCCTGAGGCAAGTTAGTTAACTGACTTTAAAAGTCCAGTTTTACCCTTGCTTAACTAGGCTCGAATTTCTGAGGAAGATGACCAAGTCAAGAGAATAACTAAACAATTCATTAGTCGTCTCTTGTGACAAGCATATGTTACTGGGGTCCTCCTACTGTAACCAGAAAAGAAGACAATAAATAAAATGTTACCATGGTTACACTAGCGATCCCTGTCACGAGTGTTGTGGCTCCCTCGTGGGGGGGGGGAGGAGGAGAGAGAGAGGGAGAGAGAATACTTTGTTTGTTGTAAGCTACTAATATTACCGACACTGCAATAGCTATATCGCTCCTATAGACCTCCTTACCCTCTGTGGCGAACGTTGTTGGGTCTGGGAACTTCACCTTCAGGATCTTCTCTAGCTCCTCGCACAGACTGATACGTCGGAACGGCGGCGTGAAATCTATCTCGACCCCCTCTCCGTCTGGTCCATCAGGGTGGAACGTCACCTTGTAACCCCCGTACAGGTACTTCACCATACCTGGACACACAGGTAAACAGGTAAGTATGTGATTGACAGGTAAGTGAGTAGGTGTAACAACAATACAGGTACATCTTCACACCTGGACACACAGGTAAACAGTTAAGTATGTGATTGACAGGTAAGTGAGTAGGTGTAACAACAATACAGGTACATCTTCACACCTGGACACACAGGTAAACAGGTAAGTATGTGATTGACAGGTAAGTGAGTAGGTGTAACAACAATACAGGTACATCTTCACACCTGGACACACAGGTAAACAGGTAAGTATGTGATTGACAGGTAAGTGAGTAGGTGCAACAACAATACAGGTACATCTTCACACCTGGACACACAGGTAAACAGGTAAGTATGTGATTGACAGGTAAGTGAGTAGGTGTAACAACAATACAGGTACATCTTCACACCTGGACACACAGGTAAACAGGTAAGTATGTGATTGACAGGTAAGTGAGTAGGTGTAACAACTATACAGGTACATTTTCACACCTGGACACACAGGTAAACAGGTAAGTATGTGATTGACAGGTAAGTGAGTAGTTGTAACAACAATACAGGTACATTTTCACACCTGGACACACAGGTAAACAGGTAAGTATGTGATTCACAGGTAAGTGAGTAGGCGAGTGTCTTGTTTTACACTGCAGTGAGCAATACTACAGATATTAAACTACTATAAATAGAGGTTATCAAGGGAGTGTGTTTGGGGTTGTAAATAACCAATAGCCAAGGCTCGCTAATGCTTACCGTATTCGACGTAATAAGCGCCCAGGGCGTTCTCAAAATTAGAAATAGGGGGCTCTTATTAGAATGGTATTTTGGTGAAAAAAAAACAGAGTTGAAAGATAATTTTCGTGGTTTATGCTGACAGCCTGAAATGTTTATATTCGACAGATATATTTTTCCAGAATTTAATTGCCCATAATTAAGGGTGCATATAACACACGAGTGCGTATTATACATGAATAAATAAGTCTTGTGTACATTGATCAATCGGAAGGGGTGCTAATTGGGATTGTTCACAAGCCAATATATTAATAAATATCGCCGAATTATCGCTTATTACGTCGAATACGGTATTCCTTATACAGGATATTTACGATCCCAAAACACACAAGCATGATAACCTTTTGATGACATTCTTAAATTCCATCATCGGAAATAAATTCTCTCACAAACAGTCCCTAGAAATCTTCCTGGAATGAGAACATTAATATACTAAGTCACAAGGTCAGTGATTAGTCAGTCAGACAGTAATTACAAATGATCAAGTTCCAAATGAAACCTGTTTTCTAAACAGTGGTTTGACTACTATGAAGGCAAAATCTTAAACATATTTTTTTAAAGCACAAAATTAACTTTTTCTGCAATTCACGGGTTCACCCATTTGAGTAATCATACTCATACCTAAGAGAAGCTTCACCAGACTATGAGACATCACGTTTATAAAAATCTGCCTGGTCATATTACATTATCATGAGTCAGAAGTCTCACACAATGAGAAATTGAAACAACGAAAAATTGAAACAGTAAAATTTCAGACTTATTATGGCCAAATCCACATATAACTTCGGGAAAAGATCCCAAGCTGCAGAGGTCAATAAGCACAGGTATGGAAATTGATATGTCAACCATCCTAAGGAAGGCTCGATGCTGATTTTCGGTATTTCAGATTAATTATTTTGAGCATCATTCACCAACACAGCAAAGAACATATCTACAGCCCTGGAGACAGCACTGACCTGAGACCATGGACTCGGTGAGCTTCATGAGATCCTGGTAGTCAGCGTACGCCATGTAGAACTCACACGTGGTGAACTCAGGGTTGTGCGTCATGTCAATACCCTCGTTACGGAACTGCTTGCCGATCTCGTACACACGGTCAAGGCCTCCCACAACCAACATCTGGAGAAAACACATTAGTGGATACTCACTCAAGTTTCACTTAATAATATTTCTCATGATTCCATGATGACTTTAATCTAGCAGATCCTTATGAGCAAGCAATGGCAATGTTTCAGTAAAATAGCAAAGAGACCAACCCTTATGATTTTATTATTTCTGTAAATTCCATGATCATAAATTAAAAAACTATAACTTATGACTTGTATGACATACAGACAAGTTTTGTCTTATCAAACTCCATGTAATCTGAGTGAGTTGGGTCCATGTAATCTGAGTGAGTTGGGTTCAAGTCTGCTTTGATTAGTATTCCAGTTTCACCACGGCATGTCAGCTTAATGTGGGAGGAAAGCCAAAAGTGATGCAGGACTCAGACGTTTACCACCTCGGTGAAACCCACGAGCACGGGTATGGTGCTGACAAACCTAGAAACATAATCAGGGTGAACTGGGATTCGAACCCACAATCATAGGTTTCTGGCGTGCCCAAGGGCGGAACTCTGCCTTAGACAACTGGGCCACCCGTGCCCCCACCCACCCCGAGCAATGAGAAGACCAAGGGGCAGGACCCCCAATCATCAGCCGCCATGTCATGCCGGAAGTTGTGACTGATGACTGGGGTTCCTGCTTCCTGAATGGAATAACCTCTTTTCTTCTCATCTGCTGGACCAATCACAGCTTCGTTTCCGTCAAAAGTAAGCAGTGAATGCATTGAGGGATTATGCAGGATAAGTTAACAACTAAGCATGTTACTAGGGACGGTTCACCCCTAGAATGCCCCAGGGATGTTTCGCCCCCAGAATGCCCCAGGGATGTTTCGCCCCCAGAATGCCCCAGGGTTGTTTTGCCCCCAGAATGCCCCAGGGATGTTTCGCCCCCAGAATGCCCCAGGGATGTTTCGCCCCCAGAATGCCCCAGGGATGTTTCGCCCCCAGAATGCCCCAGGGATGTTTCGCCCCCAGAATGCCCCAGGGATGTTTCGCCCCAAGAATGCCCCAGGGATGTTTCGCCCCCAGAATGCCCCAGGGATGTTTTGCCCCCAGAATGCCCCAGGGATGTTTCGCCCCCAGAATGCCCCAGGGATGTTTCGCCCCCAGAATGCCCCAGGGATGTTTTGCCCCCAGAATGCCCCAGGGATGTTACGCCCCCAGAATGCCCCAGGGATGTTTCGCCCCCAGAATGCCCCAGGGATGTTTCGCCCCCAGAATGCCCCAGGGATGTTTCGCCCCCAGAATGCCCCAGGGATGTTTCGCCCCCAGAATGCCCCAGGGTTGTTTTGCCCCCAGAATGCCCCAGGGATGTTTCGCCCCCAGAATGCCCCAGGGATGTTTCGCCCCCAGAATGCCCCAGGGATGAGGAGAGCGTTGTTTGCCTACCTTGAGGTACAACTCCGGCGCCACCCTCATGTACAGGTCCAGTTTCAGATCATTGTGGTGGGTGATGAAAGGCTTGGCAGTGGCGCCCCCTGGGATCATATTCATCATAGGCGTCTCCACCTACAAACACACGGAAAGACAAACAATCAGAAAACCAGAGTCGCTAGTGTGTGTGACTTTATTTTTTAGGTATATAAAAATATAAACGCAAATATAATTTCTTGGTTAGCAAGCCAAAAGCCAGGGAATCATTGTATTGTATTATACAACAACAAAATTATTTTGAGTGAGTGAGTGAGTGAGAGTGAGTGAGTGAGGTTTTACGCCGCTTTAGCAATATTCCAGCAATATCACGGAGGGGGACACCAGAAACGAGCTTCACACATTGTACCCATGTTGGGAATCAAACCCGGGTCTTCGGCATGTCGAGCGAACACTTTAACCACTAGGCTACCCGACCGCCCCCTGCATTTAGAAGCCCCTAAACCAGAATTACTTTGGTTGATATTTAAATTATTCGTTGTAAATGTTCAAAATAGGTTGAATTCCATTTCCATTGAATGAATAACTCTTGTATTTATCAGTAGATCTTGGGAAAAGGTTACCTTTGAGGTCTATAGTCTATCATGCTCCCTCAGTAAACAATTCACCTGATACAAAGATCAACAGTTTGAAAACCAACTCACCTCAAGAAATCCTAATTCATCCAGGAATTTGCGTACATAGTTGATAATCTTGGCTCGAGTGACAAACTTTCTTCTGACGGGCTCATTAATAATCAAGTCAAGATATCGCTGTCTAAATCTTGTTTCCTGTGAAAGAAATACTATCAATAGATTCTGCAAGTGAGTGAGTAATGTTGTTTTATTGTAATATTTGTAATAGTACTGATATAACTGGGAACATTGTGACAGTAGAATCATGAAAACAGGGGAAAGGGATTTTTAAGTTCAGGGATGTGAGCAGGTTTTCCCCCCAAAAAGAGGAAAAGTCTAGGGGGGTATTTTAAGCAATTTTGTGCACTTCACACCAAGAAATGTAATAAGTCAATGGCAAAAGTCAATTAGTCAAATAAACAATGATGGCAGATGCAGTAAAATTTCGAAATTAAAACAGTACTTTTAAAAAAAACGTCATAGCTTCCACTCACCCGGCTACCCGCCAGGTCTGGGAGCAATACTGCCATAAACTTTAACCCCATCCCCCAGACACTAGGAAAACTGTCACAAGCGTGCAATGTCTGACCCTTTCCCCATGTTGAGGGAGTAAACTGACCATAAAAGTCCAGATTCCACCCTTGCCAAACTAGGCTGGTATTATGGAGTTACATTTGGGCTGGACTAACGAGTCTATGCATAGTCCAATCAAAATCACGTAACAAAATCAACATCCAGTATAGAAACTGCCGAGCAGTTTTCCGTCAATTACAGGATTTGTAAAGCATGTGTACCGTCAACTTTGCGTCAACAGATATGTCCAAAATCTTTTCATGTTTTTAATCAAGGTGCTCATGTGATTGCACCTCGCGAAGAAAGAACCGATTTACTATGATATAGATCTTTATCATCGATCAGATCGTCTAGACTGGGTGCTGCCATGTATTTTTAAGCAAATGCAAGCGTAATCAGAGGAGGAATCTGATTGGTCAATAGGAGGGACATAACTCATGATAGCCTCTGGTGGCGCTACGACAGAACCAAGAAGTTTTGGTCGAGTTCGGCAAGGGAGGAAACTGGACTTTTACCGTCACTTAACTCCCTTGCCTCGGGAAGATGCCCATACAGTGATCAACAGTAGGGGTGAAACATATAACAGGTCACGATACCATACATATCACGATACATAGGTCACGATATGAGGCACATTTTCTCCAAATCACATGAAAACGTCTTGACTGTAAATTTTTCAGAGCCGATTCCAAAGGAAAAGCTAGCTGCAGACACATGTTAGTAGCAGCTATATTTAGACATGAACTTGAAAAGCTCACCTTATCCTTGACCCCGTAGTAGAGATGAGGCAGTTGGTGTAGACAGGGGGACAGTAAGGTGATCTCTGAGGGCACGATGCTCAGCTCACCCTTCTTCGTCTTCCCTAGAGGAATAATTCCCACAGTGTATTAGAGAGAATGGTGTTTAATGTTGCAGTGAGCAATCTTCCTCAATTATCCAATCCAATTAATGACCTGGGCCCACTTGCACAAAGCAATCTTAGCGCTAAGATGATTGTAACTCCCATACTTTAGGCTTACGATAGTCTTAGTGCTAAGATCGCTTTGTGCAAGTGGGCCCTGGGGTTAATTCTCTACCATTGTTTCGAGTCTGGTTCCTTAATCCCAGATCATTAATTACATTGGATAATTGAGGAAGGACAGTTAAATATTACAGCTCTCCTGAGTGATCAGAGGTGTTTAATCCCGGTTCCAATGGCCATGTATGGGTCTGTATCATATACAACATACTTGAGTTAAAGCAGGCCACGATTTAAGGAACTTCTTTCAGATTGCACCAGGTTCATGTTGGCATGAAAACCTGGTTGCACCATACAAAAAAGGTTGCACTCTTGTCCCACGAAATATCAAAGAGTGAGTGAGTGAGTTAGGTTTAACACAGTTTTTAGAAATATTCCAGCAATATCATGGCGGGGGACACCAGAAACGGGCTTCACACATTGTACCCATGTCAGGAATCGAACCCGGGTCTTTGGCATGACGAGCGGACACTTTAACCACTAGGCTACCGGACCATCCCAAAATATTAAAGATAAAACATTGATGCATAAATAAGCATATCTCAGATCTCTGATGACTCGGTTATGATTTTACACAAATACTGCTGTTAAACGTAATAGGATGTGCACATAATCTTGAAGTACCCACAGTTTGATGACGTCCAAGAAAGGATGACAAATTACATATAACATGTTAATGATGTAGTATGGTACATAACGCTTAGAGGCATTCGCTGTGTTCAATGATTGTGTGGAAGGCAAGGGTCAGTCAGACACAAATTTGAATGTGACAGTCAGACACAAATTAACATGCACTTAGCGCATGGAGAAATAAATAATAGGTTGCACTAGTGCATGTTTTATATAGCTAAATTGAGTCGTATTCTCTAAGACAACTGATGTCTGTAGCTCACCTGGTCTGCCGCGGACACCGATGATGTCCCCTCTCTTTATCTTGTCCATGACTGACTCGAAGGCTTCCTCGGGTCTGTAGTGCCTTTAGAAGTAAAAAAGAACATTTCTACAACCAACACCATGTACGATGTAAACAACCTTAATCCTCAGACAATTTTACCAAAAATTTAACAGTGAGTGAGTGAGTAAGGTTTAACTTTGGTTTTAGCAGTGGGCTTTACACATAGTACCCTTGTGGGAAATCAAACTCTGGCCTTCAGCATGACAAGAAAATGCATTTAACAGTCTCAATGGGAAGAAAAAAGCACTCATTTGGGGTGGGCAAACCAATTAACCTTATAAAAGACATACATACAAGGCGGAATCCTGCCCTTTTATTGACAGGCCTTAACAGATAAGTCTGCTTAGTGTTATTCTTTTTAAGCAATATTCTTTCCATATGTACCAAGGGACACAAAGAATGGCCTTTACATATTGTATGCATGAAGAGAATTGAACCTGGGTCTTAAGCGTGATGAGCCAATGCTTTAACCACTGGGCTTCATGAAGTATAAATGTCTGACTCACTTGGCATTTGCCATGACCTGGATCTTGACATCTTCACCTCGCAGATCATAGAAGATCAACTTGGCCCCTGACAACCTCTTCGCATGTATACGACCTGAAACGTAAACATATGTGAAATTATGTAACCTGCAGCTCGGTTTTAGGTTAATGCCTGCACCATGGTCCCTTCAACACTAAGTGGTCTGACATGGCCAGGTGACGGAACCACCGTCCTTCCACTCACTGAGCAGACACTCTATCCACTAGACCACGGAGGCGGTCAAGCAATTTTAGACATATTGGAGCAACCACTGTCATAACTGCCATACTTAACACAGACTTACAACTATCGAGCGGCAAGATCACTTAGTAGTGATTGGCCTGGGATGAAAACACAGATGTATTTATAACCATACCAGCATCACAACCATCATCAAGTATGTACTTCACTGAACTTCAAAATTGGAAGTAAATTGATAATTGATTAACGCAGCACTCAGCAATATTCCAGCTATATGACAGCGGTCTGTAAATAACCAGGCCAGGACCAGACAATCCAGTGATTGACATCAGGAGCATCCATCCAAGCAATTGGGATAGATGACATGCATGAACCAAGTCAGCGAGCCTGACCCCCCGATCCCGTTAGTTGCATCTTACGACAAGCATAGGTCTTCATAGGCCGCCTAACAATTTGAGGGCTGATTGATTTGAATGAATGCCTATTATTTTCAATTGTGAATAGTTTCTTTTTAGAATCACAGTTAGAGGTTATGTGAGAAACTATTCACAATTGAAAATAACAGGCATTCATGCAAATCAATCAACCCAATGAGATTCCCCACAAAAGTCCATCTCTTAGTGTAACCATACTGGATCATTATACCAGTAATCCAGGCTAACACACAACAATCTTACCTGCAACTGAGACGACGTCATCAAGGATCTCTCCATCAGCCACGTCATTGTACCGAGCGATGAACTCGGTCAGGGAGATCTCCACGTGGTACTTGTGGGGGTAGGGCTGCTCCTTCGGGTCCTTGTGCTCCTTCAACTGAGCTATTGCCCGGGACCGCAGACGGAAGTACTCCTGGGGGGAAACATTATCACGTGAATGGACACCAATGTCAGCAGTTGTCTCCTCATAGTCCCTTCCCCTGTGCATCCTAATAATGAGAACTAGTGTCTAAACAACAAATAAATCGGACAAACAACTGTTGTTTCCACGCATACAAACTGTTCACATTCACCCGCTAACCGCACAGGCCGCGGACACCAATACGAGCCTCCTGGTGGTAATGAAGGCCGGGAATCAACCAAGCGCCAACGGTGAAGTGACACCAATACACAGGATATTCAAAGTCCTTTTACACGCGATTCAGTGACTTTGCCCACGCAGCGAAAAACCGGGTCCAGCAGTAGGAATTGAAAATCCAGATCCCAAAGAGGCCACCCTGACTGCTGTTGTCAGTGAATATAATTTCTCAATAACCTGACGTCTGAGCAAATGACTTGTGACACAAATCACTTCAAGTGAACAAGTGCTACACGCTACATGCACTAAAATATAGAAACATTTAAGATTTCACAAGATGATGCAATTTGAATCAATCCTGTATAAGGACTCCTCAGCAATGATGTGTGGACTATGCAACACTGATAAGAAGTGGGCCGAAGGGTATGGGGACAGTCCAGCTCTTGTCTTGTAAGAGTAACAATCCTAGTCTGATGCAATCTTCATGTAACAGTGCTAAATCACCTGTCCTAGTTTTCAACAAACTACTGTCAGAAGTACAGATCATGAAAAGTAAAATGGAAATGATGCCTGTTTATGTAGATCAGCTTCTTTTTTATTTGGCCATGTTGATTTTACTTGATAGCTGACACTCAGGGGAGATAACTGGCACCCATACGTGAACAGACAGGTATACAGACATCTTGGTACTTATTTAATTTTGTGAAGTTGTTTTTTTTATCAACAATCCATGCTGAAACTGGATCGGTTGTTATGCATCTATTATCTGTCTGAGGTACCATTTCTTCAGAATATTGTGAACTCTGAGAAAATCAACCAACTCACGGAAGACTCACGGTGATTCGGTGTCATAACTGTCGTAACTTGTTTGTAAACATAACGGTCAGTCGGTTGCATGTTCAATTCCAAGCATGGTTGTGGTCATCTATCACTATGAGGAGTTTTGACTGGAGGCAGCGATAGTATAGAGTGCTCCGCAAATCGGATATGGCTATGAGGAGCTTGAGTGGGGGACAAAGATGGGACAAAACTCTTAATAGCCACTGGTGGCGCTACAATCCACCCTAGAAATTCCAGCCTGGTATGGCAAGAGGTGGAAACAGGACTTTAAGGTCAGTTTACACCCTTGCTCAGGAAGATGACGCAAGAAAGGTATGGGCAAGGTACAATGTTAAAAGATTTGCTAACTATTAGGCATCAGAGATTTCCGACATTCAACATCAAACTCACATTTGGGTCAATGTCTTCATCATCCTGTTTCTTATCAGCAGTCGGTTTCTGGACTGATTCCGCTGCCGACACCGCGGCCTGTTTTTCTGCTTTCTCTGCAGCCTTCTTCTCTGCCTTCAACCGCCTCTTCAGCTCACTGAAACACACACAGCTCACTGAAACATACACATCTAACTGAAACACACACAACCAACTGCACACACACACACACACACACACACACACAGTTCACCGAAACACACACATCCAACTGAAACACGCAGAGTTCACCGAAACACACACAGTTCACCGAAACACACACAGCTCACTAAAACACAACAGCTCACTAAAACACAACAGCTCACAAACACACACAGCTCACAAACTACACTAAAACACAAAGTTCACTGAAGCACAACAGCTCACAAAACACACGCAGCTCACTCAAACACACACAGCTCACAAACACACAGCACACTGAAACACACACAGCTCACTGAAACACAACAGCTTACAAACACACACAGCTCACTAAAACACAACAGCTCACTAAGACACAAGAGCTCACAAACACACAGCACACTGAAACACAACAGCTCACAAAAACACAACAGCTCACTAAAACACAACAGCTCACTAAAACACAACAGCTCACTAAGACACAACAGCTCACAAACACACAGCACACTGAAACACAACAGCTCACAAAAACACAACAGCTCACAAACACACAGCTCACTAAAACACAACTGCTCACTGAAACACACATGCAGCTACCTGACAACCACTGCTCCCCTCATAGTGGCAGAATCTTGTAGGAGTTACTAGAATCGTGACAGATATTCAGGCAAATAGCAGAGGTGGGTTTTTGTGTTAAAGGACGTGATAGAAAACTATCACAGCCTGGATACAAAAGGTAAACTACATCAGTTCTCTAATCAGTGCAACCCTTTTGTTTGTGTCAGATTTTTATATACATGTAATCATATCTAAATGTATGACCCTAAATAAAAATGTTTATACTTTTGGATATATTTTTTAAGATTTTGCAAACATGAAACTACATTTAAAGCCTCAAATAACAGGTTGGTAAACTGTCCCTGTGCGTTAGGTAGGGAGAATTCCGTTTCAAGGTTTAACATTTGAAATGAAAGGATTTTCCCCCGTAGACAACTACACAAAAAGTATATAATAAATAGGATATTCCATGAGTCTCATGAAATATCCTGTTTCTTTCTTCAAGTGACAGGGGGAAAAGGAGATATTTGAAAATATCTCCTTTGCGCCCCATCACTCAATGAGAGAAACAGGATATTTCACAAGACACATGAAATATCCTCTCTATACATGATATATGCAGCCTATTCACTGAGACATGGAGTAGCAGACAAAACAATCCTGAATAGAACAATAACCAGCTGGACATTGTTGAACATGCAGAATGTGGTCAGGAAAAGATTTATTCTTCACTGTTCATTGCATTAGCATCGCATTAGCATCACTGCCAACTTTCCCAAATTACAATGAGCATTTTGATACGATCTTTTGGTTGCATTACCAAAGCCCTGCGGTATAAACAGGGTTAGAACTTAACACTACCCTGCTAGCCCCGGGCTAGTACTAATTCCTGCAGGCTAGTACAAATTTCCCCATAGTTTTAACATTACAAGGGCAGTTTATCTTTACCTGGTCTAGTAAAGCTTTTGAATTTAGTTCTCACCCTGTATGAATTTAGTACAGTACAACTCATGTGATTCCAAAACTATAATTTTATAGCTTAGTTCCTTTTTTCGACTACAGCAGCTTCTGATGATACAAGTGGAGTGTCTAGATTGGACAGATGCAACACAATAAACAGACTTCATACTAGTCGATAAAAAAGACATGTTCGTAGCAGACTGTGTTAAGCTAAATAAGGACCTCCTCTTTGTTTACCTGTTTCTAGGAAAATTTAGTCCTTGTGAATTTTCCTCCCGTAGATAGGCATATCATTTGTATGAATTAATCAGGAAATATACTTTTGTATTTTAGATGACAAATTCTCAACAAATATGACCATTTGGTAAGTCAGCAGCCATACATTAGCCAAGGAGTACATCTGTATAATCTTAATCACGAACAAATAGTTGATATGTATCAGTGAACATTGGTACTTAAAGAAAAGGCCGATAATGTTTACAATATGATAAACAGTCCACCCCTTTTGGTATTGTTACATTTCAAATAAGGCAATGCATAAATTGACACTGATTAACCATGGCATCTCAAAAGTTACAATCCTGTATATCAAGTTTCTCAAGTCTAAAACATAACCATGCTCACTAAAAGCCAAGATCACAAATTCTTCCAAAAAAAACCCTTGCATATATCAACATTTTAATGTATACGTAACTATGGTTACAAAAGGGTTGCACTATTGGGACTGATGTATATTTACCGTGATTTGTGTTGTAAAGAAGGTGTAGATGAGATGGTACGAGGCTGGACGTGGAGAGAAGGGCTCCGACGACTGCACGACCCCAACATGGATTCAGCACAGAGAGGGGACGAGGCGAGGCGAGATGACACCCGCTGGACAGACACGAACTGCCATGAGGCTAGTCGGAGCAGCGATGACAGGCTCTGCATCGTGTAACCGTGTCTCAGATGATGGGGCTGGTAAATCAATGTTGTTAAAGTGGAGCAAAGTCGAGTTGCCTATTGAATTCGACAAGTATCAAATTTTCCAAGGATTTTTCTAGACTAGTAGACTAGTCAGAGGCCGACATTTGGACCCACATGAGTAGTAAAAGTCCAAAACTGGAAATAAATATTTCCGAATTCAGGATAACATGGTAAATATAGTCATAAGTAATGTGCTTTAGTTTCCCAATTCTGGATAACATGGTAAATATAGTCATAACTACGTGGAAGATGCCTTAATGCTTAGTTTAATATCATCATGATTAATGCATTGAGAGCAATGTTAACGGACAATGTTAGAAACCCTCTGAATAAAAGAAAAAAGAACTTTTAAGAAGACCCAATTTTAACAAAATTATCAAAATATTTTCTTCACAATCTGCCTCACAGGCATTTGTCCTAGTATCTAATACTCTTCCTAGATAAATCCCGGTTTACACTCAGCATGCTCAGATACCTATACTATGGCACGATACATTGGTCATGATACGATACGTATCACGATAGATATATTTACATCAAATCGCATGGAAACTTCTTGGCGATAAATATTCCAGAGGAGGTTCAAAAGGAAAAGCAAGCTGTACACACGTTCTACACACGGCTATTTTTAGTAAGGAACTTGAAACGCCCATTACCACACATTTTTTCTGAATCTGTCTGATAAAAACGCCAGGGGTCATAAACGAGTAGAAAGTAATTTATTTCAGCAGGTGTATGTCTTGTATCGATACAGAGAAAACTGTATCGTGTATGGTATCGTCACTTGAAAACTCACAATCCACCGGTGTACCAATGTATCGTTTCACCCCTAGCATCACAGTAACCTGTAACTATAAAGTCTGGGCCAGGCGCACTAGTGGGTGATAGCATGAGCAACAATTTATGACACCATCAGCTTCATCAGTGAGGTCATACATCTTCATCCACCATAGTGCAGATTCACAAAGTGACAAAGTGTTGGCAGCGCGATGACCATGATGTAAGACCTAAGTGCATGTCAAACTGTTCCAATAAAAGTACATGCAGCACTATGTACGCTTGTTTTAAATATCACCCTGGACTGCAGTAATAGCACCATGGCAGACATGTCTATGCTTTTGTCACCATTGATCATACAGTTAAGTGAATGTTATGAAATACACATTTACAAACCTTCTTTCCACTGACGTCTGTATTAGGCTTAAAGTGAGTGAGTGAGTGAGCGAGTATGGTCTTATGCCGCTTTTAGAAATATTCCAGCAATATCACGGGGACACCAGAAATGGGCTTCACACATTGCACCCATGTTGGTAATCGAACCCGGGTCTTCGGCGTGCCGAGCGAACGCTTTAACCACTAGGCTAACCGACCGCCCATTAGGCTTAAAGACGGTGACCCGTGAAGATTCGGGATAGAATGGGTTTTCAGCAACCCATGCTTGCCATAAAAGGTGACTATGCTTGTCGTAAGAGGCGACTTACGGGATTTGGTGGTCAGACCCGCTGACTTGGTTGATGCATGTTATCGAACCCAATTGCGTGGATCGATGCTCATGATGTAAATCACAGCATTGTCTGATCCAGACCCGATTATTTACAGACCGCCGTCATATAGCTCGAATATTGCTGAGTGCGGCGTTAAACAATAAACACGCGCAAAACTAAAAGACAGTAATATAATAAAGCACCATAAAAATGCCTGTCATACCGGTACATGGCTGGACAGCCGGCAGGTCCTACTGTCCGAATGTAACGTTATTGCGAGGTAGAGATCAAGTTTAACAACGGTGGACAGTGTAGAGGCCGGAAGTAACGACATGTCTTGACACTGTCACCCCTCTTATTGATGATGATGCAACAAAGCAGCAACCACGTATACGTCAACTGTTGATCACAAGTTGCCATAAGCTACAAGTCAAACACCAATCAATCAACAAGTTCACCGCAGATTGGGTTTACATTCTACTTGTTTCCATCACAACCATACTTCACATGGCGTTAGAGTTTTAAAAATGCTCACTTTTTGCTGAGTTTCTCTCCCGTCTCTGCCATTGTGATACACGTGCGACCGTGCGCCAATAGCCAATTTGGCGGAAGTATGTAGAGTTGTCTCCCTTCGATCTATTCCCAAGCAAGCTCGCTGCCACCAGTGTGGGCGCGGCCATTTCAAGAATCTTGAAATTTGCCCTCCAACCCCATATGTAGTAATGTTTATACTTTTGTTTATGTCTTTGGGAATGCCATCATATTTCAATTTGAAAAGGTTTACGACTGACCATGTTTTCCAGGATGAATTTACTTTGTTGTTTTGATAATCAGATTGGTTCGAGATTGCAGACTAACGGAAAATCAACCAACTTCTCCCTTACATTCTTACTATATCAATAACACGATAGCTTTAATAAAACAGAAATTCAAATTGACAATAGAGGCAGTTCTCAATCAGGGTATGAAACTCCCAAAGATTTCAGCCAGACATGTAAACATAACGGTCATTCGGTTGCGAGTTCAACTCCAAGCATGGTTGTGGCCACCTATTCACAGTGGGGAGTTTTGACTGGTGGCAGCGATAGTATAGAGAGCTCCGGGAACGTAATATCGCTGTGAGGAGCATGTATTCCCAAGCTCCTTCTCAGCGCGTGACACCTTCGCTACATTCTCGGTGTAATAGAGAGCTCTGCGAACGGGATATCGCAGTGTAAAACTCGTTAAGGGAATTTTCATACTTCATTTTCTCAATTATTGCTTTACGAATTTACACTTCATAATTACTTTCAATGCGACATGTCACAACTTTACAATGATACACTGCCAGAACAACGTAACTACGGAAAAAACAAGTTCTGTACGAACTTGTTTTTTCCGTAGTCAACTAAAAACAAATGTAAACAAATGTATGTAACTGATATGATATTGATGACCTATACGACGTTAAGATTGCACTTGCTCTTGTAACATGTACCGTAGAGCGAACAGTCATGCCCTTTAAACCCCTTTTACATATATTTTTATAAATTATATATCAAAAAGAATTATCAGTGGCTTTACATTGTTTTTGGTATGAGTCGTTTCGCGATGGTCTTCAAACATTGTATCCAAATCGAACCTGGGTCTTCAGCGTGACGATACCACACCGACCAAGTATATAATTTGTAACTGTTGTAGTATGTCCATAAGTTTTGTAAGAGTGAGTAAGTAATAGACATTTTAGTTTCATTACATATTTTTCAATCCTGATGATATTTTCTGTTAAATTATTTTCAAATAAAAATCTTTGAAAATTTAAGGTCACATCCTGTAAGTTTGGGAATCTTTTTTAACAAAATATCTTCTCTGCTAATAAAATACGCTTGACAAGTAAATATAACAGTTTGTATATGTATTCTTAAATAACAACACATTCCGGGAACAAATCAGAATAAAAAACGTTTAAAGGTTTAACTGTGTTAAACCAGAGACCAAATCTATTATAAGGTCTCTTGTTAACCCAACGCCACTCTCCTGTTCCAACTAAACAATGTTATCGTAGAGGAATATCTCATGTCAATGTTTTCGGAATGCCACTCAATAAGACTCAAGTTAGCTGCCTGTTGATTGGTTGCTGGGATATCACAGCTACGCTATACTATATTGTATATACAACCTAAACTGCCCTATGAAAGACCCTGCATTCCTCCCCGCACAAGCGACTCGTACCCGGCAATCGGAACACACGTGTGGACACAGGCACGGCGCTGCACGTACACGCTCTATAGATTCTCCGATTTAACGGTACTCGTTTACGGGTAGCGGCCACGCCATGCACAGAAATGGGATGATTGGGATCCTATAAGGGACATAGGCGACCGGCCTGCTGACCCGTGCTTGACATCCTAGGAATTACAATAGCTTTTGTACTACACACCGGCACAAGACGATTTATTGAGGGTTGGGGAGAGGGATGGGCATTCCAACCACCCAAACATTAAACTATATGAATGCCACGCAATCAAACATTTTGAACACCGATCCTCATGAGATATTTCGAACCTGTGAAGATCCGGGGTAGAACAGGTCTTCAGAAACCCATGCTGTAAAAGGCGACTATGCTTGTCGTAAGAGGCGGCTCACGGGATAGGGTGGTCTGGCACGCTGACTTGGTTGATGCATGTCATCGTATCCCAATTGCGTGGATCAATGCTCATGATGTCAATCACTGGATTGTCTGGTCCAGACTTGATTATTTACAGACCGCCGCCATAAGCTGGAGTATTGCTGAGTGCGGCGTAAAACAACAAACAACAGTATTCCCAAACGGGATTCGCAGATACCATGCGGTATAAGATTTGTGTATTCTACAACATATTTCTGTGAACTGTTATATATGCGCACCACGTCAGGAGGACGCCAGCTGTGGCGGAGGAGCGAGATAAATTGAAAACACCCGAACGCCGGGTGCTTTCGAAAATAATTTCACCGACGTTACCTGTGGATGCCGATTTTTCGGATGTAAGGGAGAAAGCTCTAATATCTTTCACCCATCGGTAAGTGCGGTAAGTGTTGTAGGGATATCATTAATATTTCAAGTAATTTAAAAATTAAACATAATTAATTTCAGAGAACACAAAACTATTTAATGACATTATTTTTAGATACTGAGTGAGTATGGTTTTACGGCCCAATTAAAGCTATTTCAGCAATATCACAGCGATGAACACCACAAAATGGGCTTCAAACATTGTCTAAAAAGTGTTTAATTAATAATGTTATTGTCTAATTATTTCTGTTTCTGTTATTTCTGTTCTAATCTGTTCTGTGGAGAAATGTTTTTTATGTATCTAACATCGTAATTCATCAAAAGAAGGCAAGCACGCAGCATTTTCCCGAAACAAAGACCGGATTGTGTTTTAGTGACGTCATGTGTACACAATTGTGACGTCATCGCGACATGACGTCACATAGCAATCATAAATGTAAACAAATATGACTGACTGTCTCGCAGTTCCCTGTGTATGAAATTATATGTGAACAAATAGACGATGGAGCGTGGAAGAAAAAGGAAGGCATCTGATGATAAAAGTCGGCCATCACTCCATGGTCGGGGCAACGGTCCGGGTTCAAGACCGGCGTCGTTAGAAAACATTCAATGCAAGAAAGCTCGAACCGACTCCGATTCAAAGGTTGGTTAAATTTATGTTGTGACGTCTTCATACATACATGTGCAGCACAGCTCTTTTATGTCCGAGGATCAAGGGTTGGTGGTGTATCTTAATTAGTAGTCTGCACATCACTCCGAAGACTCTGACGTTCCGATTAACAACAACCTTGGTCTATGGAGCGCTGTAACTAATCTTTCTTCGATAATTCAAGATGGCGGACGCAAACACGGAGCACACAATTCAAAGCCATAATTTAGACAAAAAAAACAAAACACTATGAGTGAGTTGGGGTTAACGCCTCTTTTAACAGTATTCCAGTTATATCAGGGCGTGTCAGCTTCATGTGGGAGGAAAGCCCGAAGTGATGCAGGTCTCAGACGTTTACCGCTTTGGTGAAACCCACGAGCACGGTACGGTGCCAACAAATCTACAAACCTAATTGGGGCGAAACAGGATTCGATTCGATTCATAAGTTTCTGACGTGCTGAAAGGGTGCAACACTACACAGCGAATCGCGTCACCCTGGCCCTGGCTAAAGCTGGCTAGACTTGCTTTTATATAAATCTAGATAGATTTTGTTCTCATAAAATGCATATATTTCACAGTCAAGGTGCAGGACTAATAAATACCTGATGTGTGTGTGTGTTTGTGTCCTCCTTGCTGATTTGTGGACTCGTTAGGACCAATTGGTGTCGATCATTGAATTGTATTTCTTGAGTACCAGGAACGTTTTGTGTGAAGTACATTACATAACAGTAATATATTTTTTGTAGCAGTAGTGTGTTTCTATAAACTGATTTACCCTCATCAAAAACCAACCCTTTCAATTAATTATGAATGTTTGTTTTTAATAAACATGGTAAATTATATTTACTTAATGTTAATTACAATATCGTAGTGTTATATATGTATTTGTTCATAAACCTGATAGCGACTGTGACCCACGTGAGTATATTTCATACAGCGGGAAGTTTGGATGTAGAATTGATCCTGGATTATCCAATGCATTATATAAATTATGCATATGTATACCCTGGCTAATCGAGGATGAGTTGAATGGCGATACTTTATTCGATGTCGATGTGTTCATATTTTAGATCGCATATTGAACTTCTCATATATAACCCAGTGGGATTTTAATTCTATTGGTCACAAGCTGTAAGAAGAGTATTTTTCCAAAGCCTCAAAGTTATAAAAACACTGACATTGTACGTTTACAGACTTAACTTTAGGTTAACTTACGCTAACATGTTGCCTTACATCTTGTAAACAAATATGAAGATTGTTTCGGGAAAAGGATATACAAACATTATTCGTTCATATTCGAATACAACCTTCACGGATATTTCAAGGAACGTACTTGGCAAAGCATTGCAAATAGAATGTATATATGTGTAGATAGCTTTCTTTTTTTCTTGTATTTCGGCTCAGTTTATAAATAATCGTGTCTTGGGCAGACAAAACAGTGGTTGATAACTTTAGGCTGACAATTTAGAGTTACATATAATTTGACTAAGTAGGATCTTATATAAACAGATCAGAAATATAAAAATTCAAAATGAATATTGTTTTATACAGAGCTCCCCATCTCGAACACCAGGCAGGGAAAGACGCAACGCGTCCACCACCGGCAGCAGCACCGGCAGCAGCACAAGCAGCAGCAGCAGCAGCAGCAACAGCACCAATCGCAAAAATAAAATCAGAAACAGGATCAGCACATCGACTACTAGCAATAACCCCACCACCAGCAATAACCCCGCTACCAGCAATAACCCCACCAGCAGCTATAATTCAAGTAGCAGCGATATCCCCGCTACCAGCAATAACCCCACCACCAGCAATAAACCAAGTAGCAGCAATAACCCCGCTGTCAGCAATAACCCCACCACCAGCAATAACCCCGCTATCAGCAATAACCCTACCACCAGCAATATACCAAGTAGCAGCAATAACCCCCTTTTCGACAATAGACCAAGCACCAGCAATTACCCCACTACCAGCAACACTAAACGGGAACTAAAGAAATTGCAAGATGCCTGGTCGTCTGAGGTGTCCCCGTTCAGGACAAGGTCACACAGAGGGGAACAGGAAACGCCAACCAAAACAAGTAGGCGACAGATTAAATTCCCTGAACCTGAAACCCTGACGTCTAGTTCCAGTACCAGTTCAAGTTCCGGGGTTGGATCAGGTGCTACTTCATACACAAGCTCAAACTCCAAAACTGATTCCTCTTCGTTTTTAAGTTCTAATAGTGAATCGTACACGTCAGGGAAGATATCTAGTGACACTACAGGGTCTTCAACAGGGCCATATAGTACATCAGGAACATCCGACTCCTCTGAGGCATCAAATCAGGACATGCCCGGGACAAGTGGGATAAAGAATCTCTCGCAGATAAACAAGTTTCAGTCAGCAACACAAGAGGCTAAATATCACCCAATATCGTCAAGTTCAAATGAAGAACCAAAGGCAACCCAAGCTAAAAGCTCTAAGAAATTGAGATCACGAACACTATCTAATCCATCCACAGATAATAATACCAAACAGAATGTGCCGGGCACAAAGATTAACACCCGAGCACATCCAAAATATTCAGATAGTGATAGTGCAAATGAGTCACATTTAATCAACACCAGTGGTACAACTCCAATCAAACGAGGCGTTGGTAGACCACGAACGAAACACCTTTCATCTAATAGCAAGGCAAAAGAACGTGAACTTTCATCTCCATCCTCGTCACCATTCTCTAAAGTCGTCAGATCACCCCAAGAAAAAGGAAATAGAACTGGTGAAAAGACTCTTGGAGTTTCATCTAATGAATCAACCAGCACTGGCGATTCTGAATTAATTAGGGCATATATAACCAGCGTATCAACTCAAACACCACCCAGAGATCTCAGGAGTCGAGATGGGTCTGTGGCTACCACCTCCCATGCTGCATCGATTGAAGGGTTTTGTCCTGAAGACCGACAGGCGACACAACCTGACAGATGTATGACGAGGGAAATGATTCAGTCATCCCCTATCAGGCAGACAAGAAGAAGGAACAGATCCGGGGATGTGGCTGTAGATGATGATGATGTTAAAGTATTGCTCAAACGAAAACCATCTAGGTTAATGACTATTTTGACATCAGAACATGATAACTCTCAAAGGGGTCCCCATGAAAGAGATCAAGCGTTGCCTTTGAATACTGATACAAGAAAGAGTAATGCAGAGAGACCTGTCCTAATCCAAGTGTCCGATATTGTAGGTGGGACCGAATTAGGAACATCAAATACGAAGATATCCAACACAGACAGCGCATCACTTCATATTGTCACGTCCCAGGAGTCATCTGACGTAATAAGTCCATCCTCTACAAGTGTTCCAGATGAAGATAAAAAATTAGGGTTTGATCTAAACGATTTTGTCATCAGAAGGCGACGGCTAAGAAGCGAATCCCAACAGGATGAGCTGTGGGAAGGTTTGCCTTCAGTCACACCCTTTAGGAAACATGCGAGTAAACTTAAAGATGAAAATGAGTGTAGATATGATACTAACACAGGTGATGGTGTACGAGATGTCAACAATCCCTCATCTGAACCAGTTTCATCATCTAATGAATCGTTACAGCAAGGATCGAGCAGTTCCACAATTGGTTTGATCAGTGAGATTGACTCAATCCTTTCAGATACAGCATCCTCATCTTGTAATCAAGGTCATGTGAGTTTTGAGGACGTTCCAAGCCTAGAGGAAAGGACTCCAGAATACAGTACTTGTGGTGCATCTGAGGTAAAAGCTGGTTCATCTTATCTTCAACATGTCCTTGACAATGACTTGGCGGCAGCGGCAAATGACAGTCTTTCTGAACTTGATACAAACGTAAAGAGTATGTTTTCAAGCGATATTACATCATGTGCATCAACATTTATATCGCAAGACCCTTCATCTCCAAATGAACAGGCATATTACACAGATGGATCATTCAGTATGAATCAGGGAACTCTGTCATCAAGTCAATTGACATTTCATAGTAATCCAGGTACACCAATGCCATCTGGATCGGAGAGCGTGTGGTGGAGTGATAAGGCGAACAGTGAAGGGTGGGCAACTCCAGTTGCAGACCCATTAGCTATAAGTCCAATTGCCTCCCGAAGTCTCATTTCGGATTTAGAGACGTTACCCACAGAAACTGATCAAGGATTTGAGAACTGTTTTATACCTAAAGATGAATATGATTCATTGAGTAACAGTTGTGATGCTGTAGATGGTACAGTATTCAAAGAAGTGATGGAAAGAAAAGCTACTAATGGCCAACTTGAAATCTCAGCTGAAATAATAAACAGCAATCTGACAACTCTCACAGATGAGACAGTGACATCTTCTGACACAAACACGAGCGTTTCATTGACTGGAGACAGTGATATACAGAAATCTGTAAGGTTCATGGTAGCACGGTCCGACTGTGCCAATATTGACAGTGACACTGCAAAGGAGGTTGACCAGCCAGTGTTACAACCAACCAGTAGTGGATCATCAAAACCCGAGTCTTCCTCCTCCTCTGGTGAGTTCTTGCTTTGGAGTAAGAAGAAGGACAAACGAAAAATATCTTTTCCAAAAATTGTTCTTCGAAAATGTAAAGAAAGTAACTTCACAGCCAAGGAAAGACATTCTGCTCAACACTTATGTCATGAAGGAGAAAGGCCCCAACCGATGACAGAGGCAGATGAATTTCCAGCTACATCAGAATGTCCATCATCGGGATCCATTTCTCTGACACCAATTAAGAGGAGTGCTCGACTCCTGAAAAAGGTTGATTCCTCAACATCCGGTCAGTGCGGTAGGAGTACCGACTTTGTGTATACTCCACTTAAAAGAGACGACAACAAGACAAAGACAAAGATGTCAACAGAAAGCCCTTCCCCATCCAAGAGGAGAAGGAGGTCCAGCTCTGATATCTGTCAAGGGGAAGCGGATGTTGGAGCAGACCCGTCTACAGACAGAAACATCTCTGATATTGACGTGACTGTTTTGAGCCCCAGACAACTGAGAATGCAAGAGAGGGAGGGGAGGGAAGTGGTACAATCAGACAGCAGACACGACCTGCCCCTGAAAGCTAGATGGAAGAAAAAGCTAAAGAAGAATCTCAAGAATAAATCTGGAGTGCCGAAGAAGAAGCCTGCAACGTCTTTTGAACAAAGGTTTGTATAAAAATTGGAATTATTGACTAGTATACACTAGTATACACTGGCGGGCATGGTGACGACCAATGAAACAAACAAGAAATGGTAGTCGATGGTGATGTATCGGATGTGGGTATCATAGATGTATTTTGGACATTAATTTTGCAGTGTTTCGGTGACTGTACCAGCCTAGTAACGTTTTGATAACGTTTGTAACTTTGGGGTCAAATCCTGTTTTCAATTAAAATAGTGTTGTTATCAGAATTCCTTTAAAGGGGATTTGATAAGCAATTTTGCGGTATGTGTTATTCAATGACAACATCTGCAGGATCCAAAGGTCATTGGTTCGAACCATAGATCATGATTCCTGGTTTTGCCCATGTTCATGGGTTCCACCAAAACGATTAATGTCTTTCGATCACGACCCTGGCTACCTCGGGCTTCTCACCACATTTAGCTGACACATTCAAGTGGAACAATATGCAAGAGAGGGTAACAAAGTATAATTCTTCCTACAGGGAAAGAATTGAGAACCAACAAACTCCATCCTGTCTGCCACCGCGGAGAAAGAAGGGGCCAATCATAGACGAAGAGTTGCTGGCCAATCCTGTTATAGATAAACATGCTTGTGTCCTGTGGTCAAGGTAGGTGTAGTGTTGTGAGACTCCATGATAGAAGCACATGATTGTGCCCTGTGGTCAAGGTAAATGTACTGCTGTGATACCCCGTGATAGATGAACATGTTTGTGTCCTGTGGACAAGGTAGGTGTAGTGCTGTAATACCCCATGACAGAAGCACATGATTGTGTCCTGTGGTCAAGGTATATGTAATGCTGTGATACCACGTGATAGATGAACATGCTTGTGTCCTGTGGTCATGTTCATCTATCACGGGGTATCACAGCAGTACATCTCCCTTGACCACACCTACCTGTGTCAAGGTAGATGTACTGCTGTGATACCCCGTGATAGATGAACATGCTTGTGTCCTGTGGTCAAGGTAGATGTACTGCTGTGATACCCCGTGATAGATGAAAATGCTTATGTCCTGTGGTCAAGATAACGTTACATCAGAATAAAAGGCTAACTTCAGAAAGTCTATTTGTAGCACTCACGTGTCATACAATCTTCGTTTCTTTCTTAAAACGACAGTATTATTGTTATACAATGTTTTGACAGACACACTAGTACTCCGACTACATTGACGATTATATTCACCAGAACAACTTATGCTGATATATGTTTCTGTCATCTTCTCATTTCAGTGAACATCGTCGCCACTTCCAGATGTCTCACCCAGAAGCATCTTCTGCAGCTCTTGATGAATTACTTCGTCGACAGTGGTCGAAGGAGCTGACAGCGCAAGAGAAGTTGAAATACTTCATCCGTGCACGTGATGCAGTCAGAGATGAAGATAAGCATCAGCCGCGTAGCAGAGGAGGTAATGTTTAGAATTCGAAGCAGGGGTGTATGCTTATCAGGACTTGCCTTCGCACCTAGTTCACACACCTAGACTCTCGTCATATATTCACCATAATAATAAATGTAGGTATAACTAATTATTTCACTCGTCATTATTTGAATTAAAGTGACCTTTAAACCTAAGACCAACCAAATACTTATCCGTAGTTCGAGACAGCCACTCGAGAGTGGGCGTCAGGCAACAACCAAACACTTACCCTTTTATGCAAATTGTGTGAGCGGCGGAGGCTACGGGTAGGGCAGGATATGCTTACCCTTTTCGCGAACACCTGGTGTCATCACTGATTTTCAGTGATTCGTTCATATAATTTTCACCGCTCTTTTGCCTTTTACGCCCAATTGGGTCTGTTTTTGTGGATTGTCAAGATTGTCAAGATCACAGGCGTTGACGGCATATGTCCTTATTATATCATATGTAAAGAGAATGGAGTTTTGGTTAATTAAGAAATAAATGACGAGTGGGAGTTGTACAAGAAGACACTGCAGGGAGAATAAACCTCATGGTTCATTCTCCCTGCAGTGTTTATTGTACGATAAACAACGACCACGAGTCGTTTATTTCTTATAAGGGATATCAATATAATGTACAGCCTCTTTAATGATGTTAATAAAATGTACAAGCTTTACAAATATTAATCCGTATTTAAATAATGATGACTTCCTGAATAGAATCCGACCTCGGCAATGTCGGACAAGTCCTTTTTATGAACAGGGGGGGGTAACTTTGGTCTTTGACGCATATTCTCACAATTCTCACGTCATTTATCTGTCCCTTTTCTCCCAATAGCGATTGTCATATCTCTCCCAATTCTTGACGCGATCGTTCGGCCATTGCGCTTATCTGCGTTGTCCGGCTACATCTATGGGGAACATCTCACTAGGCACTTTCCTCTTAAAAATAACGTCGTCCAATTTACGACCACATCAAGATTCGAGTGCATGTTCGAATCTCCAGAAATGATGTCATGGTAGAACAATGTTTTATCGTGAATAAATCACACTTCGGTCTTCATTGTTCCTTACAATTTATCACATGGCTATCTTATATTTTTTCATAACTGTTCTGCCAGCTCCTGTGTCATATATAATACATCTACTTAACAAGTATACGTTTCACCCCCCTTAACCCAAACCCCAGGAGTGATAAATGTTCTTTTTTCAATCTGAACAGAAACAAAACGAGGTGGTAGATCAGGAAGCGGCCAGAAGTCAACAGAGGAAGAGGATGCAAAATCCAGTCTTGAACAATTCACACGTCTCAAGACAAAACGACAAAAGGATTTGCTTACGAAATGGCTACATTTCTTCCAAAAGGTCTTATCCCGCCAAGACTATGCCAAATTTATTGAGGAGGTCAAAGAAGGCATTCTTGAGGCTGAAGCGCAGAATAAACCAAACAAAACCAGAGGACTTACTAGCAAGATTTTCAGTCACAAGAAGCTGCTATTCATGAAAATGAATAGCTTGAAGGGCCACGTTATGGCCCAGTACCATCGTCGTCAACATCGACACAAGGAACTACATAAATTAGCCTTCTACATCCTGGTGATCAGACTTATTCAGGGAAAACCTTGCTCCTTCATCAAGGGATGTAGATCTAAGAGGCTAACTGGTGTTTTGCAGGACCTACGGGACTTGGAATACGGGGATAGCATTGCTGTTCTAGGCTACCCCATCCCGACCAACAGCTTCACGGACCTCTACAAGGAGATCGTCGAGACGGTGGACTCGTGTATGTTCAGAGAAGAAACACCTGCAGATGATGACTTGGGAAATCCTGAAACGGTTTCTGAAGATGTGGACAGAAATGGTTGTGATGCAGCTGATGCTAAAGAAACGACAACGAATCCTGTACTGTCGCAGACTTGTGTTGAAAAAAAGCATGTGGTGAGCCTTTTATCACCGAAATCTCCAGTTGCACAAGAACCCGAGTGGTTTGATAAACCGGTCAGTGAACAATTCATGAACAGGACTGTGCATGAGTTAAAGAATGTAACATTCTTTCCGCAACTTCACCCACGAACTCTGGACTCCGTTTTCCTTCCACCACCGGTCCGGATGCCCGTGTACGGAGCTCCGTCGGTGGGCAGGTCGCTCCTCCAAAGGGCACAGGGTCAGATACAGTACCGGTGTACAGCCACGCCCTGGATGTCTGGGTGTCGTCCAGCTGTCTCCACCACCCCCAGGATCCCTGCCAGCAATCAGTCAGTGAGAGAGGTAATGTACGCTGATGCAAGGGATGCCTTTCAACGGTCATTCACAAGCAACACCGACCCCTGTTGTGAAATGGACTCACCCTCGTGTGTTTTATCAACATGGCTTGTTGCCGATAAAGCTAGGAAACAGAATATGAATTAATGCCGTGGAGAAAACTGCCGTGAAAAAGAAAGTATACCATCGTGTTTAATGGTGGCTGAAAATAAAACAAACAAAAAATGGTTATGCGATCGTAATGTATTTGACACTGGTATCAATATATCGACACTGGTATCTAAATATCGATACTGGTATCAATATATCGATAATATATGCATCATATCAATGAGTATCTCACAACAGGTGACGTGAACATGACCTCTCAATGAACTTGGGGTCGCAATGTCACACTACACAGTTATGGGTAGCAGGTGAAGCAGGTATTGGTATAATCAGTTTGAGTGTATCCTTTCTTTTGCACGGCAGTGTATATGACTACACAAGATACCTGTGGGAGTCTGTTTTCTTTGTTGTATTTGAAAACGGACCACAAAACGAATCCTGTCTCAATCATATATACCTTACCTACGGCTTACTACTAAGATGTTATACGAGATGACTTACGCCGGTCAGGAGGCACGGGTGGCCCAGTCGTCTAAGGCGCCGCGATTCGCTGTGCAGAGTTCCGTCCCTTGGGCACGCCAGAAACCTATGATTGTGGGTTCGAATCCCGGTTCGCCCCAATTATGTTTCTAGGTTTGTCAGCACCATACCCGTGCTCGTGGGTTTCACCGAAGTGGTAAACGTCTCAGACCAGCATCACTTCGGGCTTTCCTTCCACATTAAGCTGACACGCCGCGATATAACTGGAATACTGTTAAAAGCGGCGTTAAACCCAACGCACTCACTCACTCACCCTTACTTTAAATCTACACTTCTTAATGAAGCAGGTCTAGAATTTCTTCAGGTTCGGAATCTACTTTTCAATCTAAACGCCTGACGTTTACATATGGAACTGTCGTTATCTGGATGGTTTGGGTGATCGAATCCACTAATAGTTGTTGGTTTCTGGAAAAATGTGTATCTTTTAAAAGGAGGACTAGGGTCTATATTTCCAGAATTCAAATTAATATCTCGATAAAGAGTTCCATATGAATGCGTCATGGACATGATACAGTGTGAATTGCGGAGTGAGTGAGTGAGTTAGTTTGATTTTACGCCGCTTTTAGCAATATCACGGCGGGGGACACCAGAAATGGGCTTCACACAATGTACCCATGTCGGGAATCGAACCCGGGTCTTCGGCGTGACAAGCGAACGCTTTAACCACTAGGCTACCCGACCGCCCCGAATTGCGGAGAGTAACTGGTGTGTTTATATACTGTTAGAAAGTAAAGACGATAAGTGTGCTGAATCCAGCCGGTGTAATTTAAATTTAGATGTATTCCACATGTTCATAAAGGTAAATTTACACTGAAACAGTCTTCATTTTCTCACTGTCGTGATTTATATATATTCACGTCTGTTGTGTATCAATGGTACACTCATCTTCCCGAGGCAAGGGAGTTAACTGACTGTAAAAGTCCAGTTTCCACCCTTGCCGAACTCGGCTGGTATTATGAAGTTGCATTTTGGATGGACTAACGAGACTATGCATATGTAGCGGCCATAAAATTTCCGAGTCCCGTAATGGGATTCGAACCACAGACCTTCTAATCCGAGGTCGGACGCCTTGTCCACATTACCAAAGAGGTTAACCCCGTCAACCAGCTGAAAAGGTAAGGATGTCATCTGTGGGATGACTCTTCGCCCTGCTACACATAGTCCAATCAAAATCACGCAACGAAATCGAAATCCGGTTCGTAAATTGTCATGAAGATTTCGGTCGATTGCAGACTTTGCAAAACATGGGCACCGCCAACTCGTTGTCAACAGATATTTTCTAAATCTTTTCATGGTTTTAATCAAGGTGCTCGCCTTATTTGATGCACTTCGCGTAAGACCCGTTTTATCACATTATACATCTTGATTATCGATCAGATCGTCTTGACTATGCGCCGCCATTTTGTTTGAAGCAAATGAAAGTGACGTGGAATCTGATTGGTCCATAGGAGAGACATAGAAGGGACATAACTCGTAAGAGCCACAAGTGGCGCTGCGATCGAGCCCAAGACTACCAGTCTAGTTCGGCAAGGGTGGAAACTGGACTTTTTTAGTCAGTTATCTCATTTGCTTCGGGAAGATGTGGTACACTATATTCTTATCAGTTGTCTTTGTCCATGGAGCAGATATTTGTTGAGTTTTTTGTTTGTTTTTGTTTATCTATTTATTTCATTCTTTATTTAATCTTATTTCTTTATCTCCGATGTTTGTCTGCAATATTCCAGCTATATCACACAGCCTGTAAGCTATATCGTCCACGCGAAGCAGTAATTGGTAGCAGGACCAACGTCCAATGCCGTCGAGGAACGCTTACCAACAATGGACAGTCACAATACTCTAGCCACATGTGTTGGGGCGACTTACGGGATCAGGTGGTCAGGCTCGCTGACTTGGTTGATGCATGTCATTGTATCCCACTTGTGTACATCGATGTACATCATGATGTGGATCGATCACTGGATTGTCTGGTCCACACTCGATTATTTACGGACCGCCGTCATAGAGCTTGAATATTGCTGAGTGCGGCGTTAAACAAACAAATAGACAAACATATGCCGGGGTCCTATATTCCTGTTTGGGGCCCTTACAGGATGAACAGACAAACATCCGGAGACTAACACAAGTAGTTTCAGATTGGTTTTAGACAGACATTGAGTAGAGTCGGTCTGTCTTACTCTGGGCCCTATTGGACAAAGTGACCTCAGGACTGTCGGAAATCTGCCGGTTTATGTGTACGAGTTACGAACGCCTCGGCGCTAAGATCGCTTTGTACAATGGTGTACACAGGACCCCGGACTCAGTGCCCAACGACCGTAGAACTACCCAATTCGTAAGTCGTGGAATAGAAGGTACGATCTTATTAGTACAAAAAAAAACATTTTGTACCTTATACAAGGCGACCGTAACCTCAAAGATCGCTTTGTGGAACCTGGATCCACTTGCACAAAGCCATTTTAGTGCTAAGATGATCGTAACTCCCATACTTTAACATAGGCTTACAATAGTCTTAGCGCTAAGATCGCTTTGTGCAAGTAGGCCCTGGTCTAGCAGCCTTGGGGCCGTATTCATAGAGGGTTATGTTCCAGGAACTATCCACGACTCCTTTCCACCTGTACCAAACTGAAATAAAGTACAATATATACTAAAAGAACTTATTCTACATGTATGTGTTTATTATGAATGTATGTTAAATGTGTTTCGCCAAAATGTATAAAGTTTAGTTATTATCAAAATCTTCGGAATGGTGTTCTAAAATTCATTTAAAGATTCAAAGATTCCTGTTCATCTGTCCCTAGCACCTGCGCCATGTTTACAACATCAAGGAGGGTCTTCATAGGTCTGACTAATTTGGAAACCGGAGGAGGGCTAGTACGGGGTGGTTGACTTTCCTGAATGTTCAGACTCTCCACCAGCAAACTCAATCGCTGAGCTTTTATCTTTCCGGCGTCCATACGTGGCGATTCCTGTTCGGCTGACGATCGGCTGCCATCTTTCTCCTTTCCCACACTCCCATAATCCCTGGGTGAACTGCGACGTTTACTGGAGGCCGTGTTGAGATTTCTCACCGAGTGGTGGCTGGTGACAAAGTTCAGCTTCCGTGGCGATGGCGAGTGGCCCCTGATTGCAGACTTGCCCTCGACCTTGCGGTGTCCCTTTGTTTTGGGCAGCAATACACGAATCCCGTTGAAAAGGGAAAAGTGGATCCGGAACTGATCATCGTCATTACCTGTTGGAACAAGGAGATTTTCAGTCCATGCTATTAACACTTCAGCTACTTTACAATGTATGTTTGTTGTTTAACACCGCACTAGGAAATATTCCAACTGTATGACGACGTCTGGACATAATCCAGATCCAGGTTAGAACTTGGCCCACTTGCACAAAGCGATCTTAGCGCTAAGACTATTGTAAACCTATGCTAAAGTTTGGGAGTTACGATCATCTTAGCGCTAAGATCGCTTTGTGCAAGTGGGCCCAGGTCTTCAGCAACCCATGATTGTCATTAGGCGACGATCGGGATCGGGTGGTCAGGCTGCTGACTTGGTTGGTGCATGTCATCGTATCCCAATTGCGTGGATCGATGCTCATGATATCAATCACTGGATTTTTACAAATCGCCACCATACAGCTGGACTGTTGCTAGGTGCGACGTTAAACAACAAACAAACAAACTACAAATATTACTGTATCAGCTTGTGACGGTGAGTGAGTAAGTGAATATCGTTTCAAACGCTTTTACTTATATTCCAGTAATATCGCGGTGCGATCACATAATGGGATCACACACTGTGATGGAGAGAGCCATGCCTGTAGACTGGACCACCATCGTCCCTGGCAGCACGTCAAGACTATGTTAATGTTAATCGCAATGTATGGAGTAATTTCTACATGGCGTCTCACTTTGTATCTGGTAGTCCTTCAATGTGGCTTTGGTGTAGTCGACAGGAGCTTCATGGCCGTGGTGGGGGGAGTAATAGTTTTGTCTCGTCTCCTCTTCTCCGATACGGCGCAACATCTCTCGGGGGTCAATCTTTTCAAGCCATTCTGTAGAGAACCTACAGCATACAGAGAAACCCCAATATCTCAAACCACTCTGTGGATAACCATCAGCATACTGGGGATTGAATATGTATATTGTCTAGCCACTCTGTGGATAACCCACAAGACGCCTCTCTGTGGATAACCCACAACAAGCCTCTATGTGAATAACCCGCAACAAGCCTCTCTGTGATAACCCACAACATACTGGGGCTTGAATATGTCTATTGTCTAGCCACTCTGTGGATAACCCACAACAAGCCTCTATGTGGATAACCCGCAACAAGCCTCTCTGTGATAACCCACAACATACTGGGGATTCAATATGTCTATTGTCTAGCCACTCTGTGGATAACCCACAAGACGCCTCTCTGTGGATAACCCGCAACAAGCCTCTCTGTGATAACCCACAACATACTGGGGATTCAATATGTCTATTGTCTAGCCACTCTGTGGATAACCCACAAGACGCCTCTCTGTGGATAACCCGCAACAAGCCTCTCTGTGATAACCCACAACATACTGGGGATTCAATATGTCTATTGTCTAGCCACTCTGTGGATAACCCACAAGACGCCTCTCTGTGGATAACCCACAACAAGCCTCTATGTGGATAACCCGCAACAAGCCTCTCTGTGATAACCCACAACATACTGGGGATTCAATATGTCTATTGTCTAGCCACTCTGTTGATAACCCACAACAAGCCTCTATGTGGATAACCCGCAACAAGCCTCTCTGTGATAACCCACAACATACTGGGGATTGAATATGTCTATTGTCTAGCCACTCTGTGGATAACCCACAAGACGCCTCTCTGTGGATAACCCACAACAAGCCTATATGTGGATAACCCGCAACAAGCCTCTCTGTGATAACCCACAACATACTGGGGATTCAATATGTCTATTGTCTAGCCACTCTGTGGATAACCCACAAGACGCCTCTCTGTGGATAACCCACAACAAGCCTCTCTGTAATAACCTACAACATACTGGGAATTCAATTTGTCAAGCCACCCTGGCTTGGTGCTTATAGAGTCACAGGAGTCCGTATCTAAAAATAGGCGCCATCATGCATATTCATGACCATCTTCGGGCTCGCGAGTGGAGATGGTCATGACTATGCATGAGGGCGTCTATTTTTAGATACGGACGCCTGTGATTGAGTACATCGCACACTCCTTTATTTCCTGACGCAGGAATATAATATGGCATCGATAACGTTAGGTGAACATGAGAGGTCTTACCGTTCTTGATTTTGATACATATGCTGCAAGCGCCTCAACTATTAGTATTTTACTTTTTTTACTTGCCCATGGAGAGCTCACCTGTTTAATAAACATACAGCTGTATTACACATTGTGTAATACCAAAGCGCATGCTTTGCGGGAACGACCATTGAAAACTCTCAGCATCACTTGGCTTATTCAACGACATTGCGTTTGGAGATGATAGATCACAGAGAGGAGCTTATGCACACTCAATGACCCCAGGAACCTTGTTGCCAGCCTGACGTCACATGGCATTGTTTTGCCGATGGATCCCGCAACAAAATTCCACTGATTACGTCATCGGGTTTTGTGACGTGATTGTAAACTTTGTGGTGCAGGGCCCCGTTCCACAAGGCGATCGTACTGTAGCGCAAAGACAGTCGTAAGTTTCTGTTAAAGAATGTGGTTTGGGTTGTTGTTTAATGCTGCACTCAGCAATATTCCAGCTATATGACGGCGGTCTGTAAATAATCGAGTCTGGACCAGACAATCCAGTGATTGATAACATGAGCATCGATCCACGCAATTGGGATCGATGACATGCATCAACCAAGTCAGCGAGTCTGACCACCCGATCCCGTTTGTCGCCTTTTACGGCAAGCATGGGTTGCTGGAGACCTATTCTACCCCGGATCTTCACGGGTCCCTTAGCGCTATGATAACTTTGTGGAACGGATGCCTGAATTCTAAAGGTGGGCGGTTGTAAGGTATTAATGAATATGTGTCAATATTCACGCGTTTGAAATATTATTTTGTAAAACTCAATTGGACTAGGTTGTGGATCGTGTAGGTGTCTGCCATTTTCATACACGACAGTGAAATTCTAAAAAAAAGGGTTATTAATGGCAAGTTATAGATAAAATACTAAACGAGCTCCCGTGTAAGACCAATTTTATGACACTCGTGAATAGTTCTGGTATCTGACTCGCTTTCGCTCGTCAAATACCAGAACCATTCACTCGTATCATAAATAGAGAATACTACACTCATTCTCGTTAGATACCATTTTTACGAAACGAGTGGACTTTCTATGGTCTTACACGGGAGCTCGTTTAGTATTTTATCTATTACTTGCCATTAATAACCCTTTTCGTTTTCGCTCGGTCAGATACCATAGAAAGTCCACTCGTTTCGTAAAAATGGTATCTAACGAGAATAAGTGTAGTATTCTCTATTTATTACCTACGAGAGCAAACATTGGATTTGATAAAAAATATAGGATAATATCACGTCACGAGAAAACAGTGTATTGTTTCCGTCATTCGAATCTTATTGTGATGTGAGGTCTGAAAGACGTCACACTAAAAACAACGTTATTGATGGAGATTGTTGACGTCATTCAACAAATTATGGTTCTGCTGCTTGTTGTGACTTGCTGTCCTTATAAGTAAGCACTAAAATTCATCTCTGTGTGTAGATATCTTCTGATAAATAGATCATTATATTCGTGTTTATGTCATACGATGTTTATTCATATACTATCCTCTGTACATGTAATAACCTCCATCTTTCTGGATCTGCACTTAGGTGAGGTGAGGTGAAATTGGTTTAACGTCGCGTCCAAGATTATTGCACAAATATAGCGACGTGCATGCACGTGTGTGTGTGTCGCTGCTTGTACTAGTCCGGACTGATGCCGATTATAGTGCACTGAGATACCATGCCACAGTTTAACATGAATACCCCACTCAGACATAGTATACTGACTCCGAGCCGACCAGTCCTTGTTTTAGTCCCTTAATGCCGAGCGCCAGACAGGGTAACAACAAGTACCATCTTTTAACGTCTTTTGGTATGACGCAGCCGGGGATCGAAACCCGGACCTTCCGCTCTCCAGGCGGACGCTCTACCACTAGACCACGGAGGCGGTCCGCACTTAGGAGAGGATGAGGACCTTCTCAGCCCTGCTGCTGTATGTAAACTTACTTTTTCCAAAAGTGGTACAGGATGGGGAAGAGTTGGACACTCGCCTCGTGGAAAATGCCCCTCTGGGGCCCAGCAATGGCGAAATTGTGTGCGATGGTGGCGGCAAGTTCGCTTGGGATGTTCACCTGTGGGAGGTAGAGAGTAAACACTGAGTGAGTGCGTGCGTTCGTGCAAGCGAGTTGTTTATTCCCCCTGCAGTGTTCAATTGTACGATAAATAACTCCCAATGGTCGTTTATTTCTTAAAGAAAAATCATCTAGAAGAATGATTGAGATCAATTACAGCCTTAATCTGCCAGATCCCCACCTGAACCCGAGGCGGGACTTCCGACGACAGGAAGCACGTGATAATAGCTTCTGCCTTCTCCACGAGCATATCATTGTCCTCCTTGGAGTAGGTCCCCGAGTGGATCACGCCGTCCACCTGTTGTCTGAATCTGTGGATGAGTACATTCATAGTGAGTGAGTTGGGTTTTACACCGCTTTTAGCAATATTCCACCAATGTCATGGCTGGGACACCAGAAATTGGCTTCACACATTGTACCCATGTAGGGAATCAAACCGGGCCTTTGGCGTGATAAGCGAACGCTTTAACCACTAGGCTACCACACCGCCCCAGTACATAATATCTGCAGCAATGCACTCTACTGATTATCAGAGTACACTCAAAGCCATCAATGATTATCTGCTTGCCTAAATATAAAATGCCAACGCCAGAGAACAATCAGAAACAGATTCCAATGAGCCTAAAAGGCCAAATAGTGAAAATTATATGAATGGATCACTGGAAAACGGTGATGACACCAGATGTTTGAGAAAAGGGTAAGCATGTTCTGCTCTACCGGTAACACCCGTGACTCTCGCAATCTACTTAAACGGTAAGTGTTTGCTTGGAATCACATGGGAATGAACTAATTGTTTTTGTTTCAAATGGTGTTGACGTTAAAAGATGGTATTTGTTGTTCCCATGGGCTCATCATTAAAAAGACAAAAGAAGGATTGGTTGGCTCGAGAGTCAGCACGCACACGCACACACACACACACACACACACACACACACACACACACACACACACACACCTATCTACCTATCTGCCCATCTCCAACCGGAACGTCCCTTGACTTCAAAATCACCTAAAAGTGTTTCTATGGTAACCAACCCATGTCACCTACAGGTTCACCTCCAGCCAGAACTGAAGGTCTCTCGGCAGCTTGTTGATAACGACAACCTTGTTGCGAAGAACAATACGCGTCATGGTAGACAGAGGGGAGTCGAAGTTGTGATTGCGGCCCCGGGATGTCACCTCACGCGTCTCCGTGAACTCTGGAAGTGGGAATTTGACACATTATGACTTTACTTTTCTATGAATTTGTTCATGGACATGGCTTTAACCTTTGTTTGTCAAACCTCAGATCCACAGGATCCGGATGAATTATGTGCGGTAGATGTGCATGTGTGCGTGCGTGCGTGCTAGTCAGGATAGATGCCGATTTTATAGTGCTACCCCACCAATGCTAGATGCCATGCCGCAGTTTAACATGAATACCCAAATCAGACACAGTATACTGACTCCGAGGCGACCAGTCCTTGTTTTAGCCCTTTAATGCCGAACGCAAGACAGGGTAACAACAAGTACCATCTCTGAACATCCTTTTGTGGGTTTTGGATCAAACCCCGGACCTTCCGCTCTCAGGGCGGACGCTCTACCACTAGACCACATTCTGGGTGTGGAAGGAAAGCCCGATGGGATGCAAGTCTTAAGGGGCATTCACACGGTACAACTAGTTGTATACAATTTGTTGTATGCAATTAGTTGTACGAACTGAACTTGTATACAAGACGGCATTCACACGGGGGCGAGTTGTACAGAACTCTGGTCTCGCGGGATCTCTGACAGAAAGCTCTGATTCACTACATCTATCGCTGGTTGCCGAGTAATGTTCAGACGCATAGTTTTGAAAAATCAACGCTGTGCGAGAATTGCGGTCGCGTGGTACTAGGCCAACCTCTGACTTTGCAATTTAACGGACTTGTATATGATTGAATTTTTAACCCCATGGTGAAAAATTAAACACTGGTTTGAAAAGCAAAAAGTGTTAAATGTTGTCAAAGTTCCTGTTTAGCTAACGTAAAAGCCTCTAAAATATGTAGCAACATTTGATCGTTCATAGATAAAGTACAGTGCGACAAAATGTTTTATTTAACAGCCTTTTGTCAGCGAACAAAATACTGTCTTATATCCGAACAACATCATGCCACAACTCCACACCCACCCACCAACGCACACCCAACAAGTCATGACCCGCCTCCACCCATGACTCTCAAATTGTCGGCCCCTATTTTGAAACGCGCACCTGATGCAATCTTTAGCTGTCAATGTTCCGACAATTCAACGATAAAATCCAAATGTAAAACAAATAGTTGTCCACACATGAGTTATACATTAATGAAAAATATAACGTGACGAATTTCAGGTATACATTTACTTTGATTTAAAAAATGATGTGCATGTTTTATTCAACCTATCTATATAAATTTGCCAGAATGAATATTTCACAATTCTCCAAAGGAAAGATGTATACTAAGAGGCACAAATAACGCATACTCAAATTTAAGTGTCAATATTTTTTTACTGAAATGAAATATACAAATGACACTGATGAATTTCATGAACAGTTACTGTGTGACAAAGAATTAATGTCTATGAAAATGACGTCAAAGGCGAGTGGTGTCAATAACGAGTGTGTCCTACTTGTGCAGCAATGCACGCTTGGAGCCGGCGAGGCATTGAGAGACACAGTCGACGAATTGCAGCCTGAGGAATACGTCTCCAATGATGCAGAACAGCTTGAGTCAGTTGTGGAACCGTCTGTTGAGGATTTTGTTGACGTCGGACACGGCGGCCAAGTTCATCCCACAAATGTTCTATAGGGTTCAAATCTGGGGACCTTGAAGGCCAGTCCAACACATTAACGTTGTTCTGCTGCAAGAAGGCATTTGTTATCCTGACAGTGTGAGGCCTTGCATTGTCATGTTGAAAGACATGGCGACGTAAACCACGTTGAGTCAGTAATGGCAGCAGAACAGGCTGTAGAACGTTGTCGATGTAACGTCTGGCATTAAGGTTCCCCTGACTAACAACAAGATCTGAACGGAAATTTGCATTGATTGCTCCCCAAACCATAACACCTCCACCTCCAAACCGATCACGTTCAATAACATATGGCTGTGTAAATCGTTCATGTTGGCGTCGGTATACACGTAAGCGTCCATCAGGGTAGCTGACTGTGAAACTTGATTCATCAGAAAAACAACTTGTCTCCAATCTCTACCACCGAGATTACCTCCACCAGCTGCCCATCGCTGCCGTGCTAGCCTGTGTGCCCGAGTCAAGATTTGTCCACGGTACGGTCGTCGACACCTCAAATTCCTGGCAGCAAGACGACGACGCACTGTACGGTCACTGATGAGTCTTCCACGGAGACCAATGGTTGCATTTGCCGTTGACCTGGCAGACGTGAAGCGATTTCTGAGGTGGCTGTTAACGATTTGACGATCTTGTCTCTGTGACGTCACAGGTGGTGCACCTGGTCGAGGACGGTCCCTTACGCTGCCTGTGGTTCTCAACCGCTCATGTAATCTCGATATTGTCGTTTGATGGCAATGGAAATGAGCAGCAAATTGTTCTTGGGTACGACCAGCATTTAACATCCCCATTGCTTCATTACGCTGATCTTGTGTTAACCGTGGCATTGTGTAGGCAAGTGATGGCAAAATGTCATGGTGTGCATTTATAGGGCCTACCTTTGAGGTTTGCACGTGCATCATGCCTTTCACAAAATGTGCATCGATAGCAGCATTCCCAGTGGTGTGATGCGTTTTGGTGATTGGCTTCGTTTCCAGAAACAGTTTTTGTTTGCAACCCATATGACATGTTTACAGTAATAACCAACAATGGACAGTGTCAACAAGGTAAAATGTAAAAAATTATATCTTAAAATTGAGTATGCGTTTCTAATGCCTCTCAGTATATATGCTGCAGTGTGTTACATTCACAAACCTTCTTATATGAAGAATAACACGACGGGTGTCAATTTCTATGTTCAAACAAACAGCTGATTATTAAGAGTTTCATAAATTCTATGGCATTTTAGATCATATTTGTAACAGTACTACATACATGTACCCTTTTTGCAGCAGTGCATTATTTTCCTGGATGAAAAGGTATCGAAGAGATATTCAAATTATAATTCAAGATTGAAACAGTAAACTACTTCATGAACTGAACTGTACTATTTCACCCACACCTCAAAGGAAATAACAAATATGTACAACGATGTTGATGTTGACGTATACTAACATGACATCACTACCGGTAACCTCCCGTCATAACATAGCGAGTTCACTGATAGCAGTACGCGGAATGTTTGGAGTAGGTTTTACCATGATGCTGGGATCATATACTTACATAAATGAGTCATGTAAGTTAAGTAACCAGAATCAATCTGAAATCATCAAGAAATAAGTATCTAGACTCTTATTATTAATTCCTCAATTCTTGCAACGATTATCGACCCATGCATATTCGATTAATCTAAGCTAATGTATGCAACAAATTGACGACGGAATAGTAGAAAATGTTCAGTAAATCTAGAGGTTTGCTTTGTTTACATTTTCAAATGAGAAGGCCCACTGGTAGGTTTCAGAGCACATGGTTTGGTTTCACACTTGAATATTTCGGTTGATTTCATTTGGACCGTTTGCATAAGTGACTGAGACAATGTGTCAATATATTTTGAATGGTATGATGAATTCAGGGATGTATGTATCGTAGCTGAGTGTGAAATATATGTGATGTGACAGGCATCTCGCCTGACGCTAAAAGAAACGTGATTTTGCAACGCTATCCGGCATGGAGGTTTCGAAAAAGAATATAGGGTTATTGGAGTCTTTTTGGAATGATGATTGGGGTTTGGACAAAGAGCAGACACCAAATGGTTTTGTAATTGAACTTCTCATGTATCTAAACGTTATTTGAATAAATAATCACATTTAGGACGGTGAATTGGTAAAATGCGAAATTGGCAATATCTTCGTTCTACAATACAGTGTACAGTCACATAGTCTATCGTTTCAAAAATACTATGAACTGTTTATCCTGGAGAATTAGACCGATGCCAATGTCAACTTATACAATTTGTTACAGTGTTATTCAACGTACCTACTTTTCATAGGTCCTTTATTGAGTGGTGACAATTAGGATACCGAAAAGCAGAAGTTACCGACGTGAATCAGAGTCGCCATTTTTTTTAACAAATTGACGTGTAAATGTCACGTGATTTTCATGCACGTTTTGATTGGCTGCGTTCATACAACTTAGCGAAAATAGAGCATGTCCTCTTTCGTACAATTCACGTCCAACAAGTTGCATACGTCAAAAGTTCACACGATGCAATGTGATTGCATGCAACAACTTGTATACAACTAGTTGTACCGTGTGAATGCCTCTTTAGACCTTTACTAGTTTGGCGAGACCCCAGATAACAATTAAAGGGCTAAATCACCTCGATCATAATCAGGGGAAAGTTAATAACTACTGAGAGACTTTGCAAACATCTTGTTCTGATGATTGGAGTAAGTGGAAATGAGTATTATTATACTTACACAATGCTACTGAAACATGAATTCCTATACTCCTACATAGGCGTACAATAGATGTAGCGCTCGGATAACATGAGCGCACGGATCCAGGCGTACACCATCCCTGCCTTTTTAAAGGCTTCTTGTGTCGTACATACTATTTTAAAAGCATGTCAGCGACGGATTGTGTAATGTTTACACAGTGACCGGATATACTCACTATCAGCAGAAGTAAGTCGGTCCAGTTCTCGCTTCAAGTAGATCTCGAAAAGTTGAGCTTCTACCATGTTCTGCAGGCTGCGCACGAAGTCGCGGATAAGATTGACAAAGCCATACCAGAGGTAGAACTGGGAGAAAATCAAAAGATAATTCCACGATTTTGACCCTTTTACCCAGAGCACTTTAGCACACCAGAATTCAGACAATAACTATCGAGCTATAAAGCATTACGAATTGTCTGTTTGGAGTGAATAAATGTTTCCACTCGCCAAAGGTTATTTAATTCCACGATTTTGACCCTTTTACCCAGAGCACTTTATCACACCAGAATTCAGACAATAACTATCGAGCTATAAAGCATTACGAATTGTGTGTTTGGAGTGAATAAATGTTTCCACTCGCTAAAGGTTATTTAATGTACTGTCTTTGTAAAAAATGTCAGATATGTCAGCTGCAAGAAAATTACCAAAGTCAACCTATTTTTCTACTTTCATAAATAATGACAACATTAATCATGATTACCCCCACCCCCACCCTGTGGTATTGCTGGAATATTGCTCACTCACTCAGATCTTTCCGACTGACTATTCAGCATTGAGAGTAAAAGTTAATTTGCTAACACACCCAGTGTAAATATCGGAAATATACGGTAGAATATGGATATCTCCAGATGACTGACTACCTGACCTACCGTTTTCCTCCGAGGTTTCTTCCGAGGCTTCCAGTCCATCATCATCGTCTCATCTTCCTGATCCGAGACGTCAGTCGTAGAGGGCATGGATTCGCGATTTTGTGATTCGACTGGGAACGAGTCCAAATATCCCGGGAACCTTTGGTGAATGAGTGAATAGAGATTTGTGGTAAACTAACACATCACATTCGCAAACTTAGTCGTACTCAGAAGCCATTTTGACCACCTTATCCCGTATGTTAGTTGTTCTTACAACCTAACACACTCACTCATGCACTCACCAAGTTATAATGGCAAATAATTTAGATCATCAGTGCTGTCCAGCCCTTGACACATGGCGTTATGACAATCAGGGTATTCAAACGTCTTAATATTATCGTTAAGCCACAGGAACCAACATGGCTTGTTGAATGTTCGATCTTTTAATACCGAGAATACATAAACTGACGATCCTGAGAAAGCTTTCCGACATATTTTTGGGAAATATACATAGATAGCGTTTATGGAAGGTCAGGTGGATGATAGTATTGTTCGACAGCACGTAACACAAATGAAATATCTTTGCAAGTTGTTGCGTTTGGGCGATGCTGCACGTGTAAAATGACGTGAAGAAAACTTGCGATGCACGTGAAGCGTGATATCCGGTTTTAAAACGGTGGCATGGAAAATGGCCGCTCTGTACGAAACGACGATCACTAAGCTTACGCGGCGTAACAGGATGAATGTCAATCATCCTGTCAATCACTGGATTGTCTGGCCCAGACTCAGTTATTTACATACCGCGGTCATATAGCTGGAATATTGCTGAGTGCAGCGTTAAACAACAAACAAACAGAGTTTATATTTCGCTAAATGACTATACTTTCATAAAAAGAACATTTGCATCAACTCGTGGTTGTGTAAACTTTATATAAACTAATCGGTATGCCCAGTTACTGTTGTCAGTATTATACAAGTAATTACTCTTTACGATCTCAGTATGCGGAAATCATGACCCGAGGACCCGCGTGTCCGGTCAGACCGCCGGAGGGGGCGGGTCCGAGGGTCCTTGTTTTAATATTTACCTCATCAAGAATAATCATTCTTTTTGTTGAACCGAAATTCATTTTCAAGTTTATATATGTGGAGTCATCTGTTTCATTACAGTGACCTAGCTGCGAACCGTAAAGTGTTCGTACCAGACGCCATTTTGTTTTCTGTCAGACGAGTCAATATTCACCATGTGATAGGTCAATACTGATCATGTGACGAGTCAATATTCGAGGTCAGTGTCAGTCACATGATTTCGGGGTCAACATTAAATGCACTATTTCGTCACGTGGTACGGATTAACCAGTGTAATTGCAAGATTCTTCATAGAGGTATAACAAATATTTATATCCCCCAGTTATGCTTTCTCCGTCCCAAATCGACCCCTCTTACCACTTCTGTTCCATCGTCCTGAAGACACTGACCTGGGCGCACACCATCATACCGTACGTGACGTTATCCATGTACGGGATCTGTTTTATCACCTCATCGCTGCATTCCAGGTTCGCGCCTATGATATAACAAAATGAGGACTAAGAGATATTAGATTGGTTCGACGCAACGAACATACTGTTGTGTGAACCGTCGCTCATGAACGCATCACATGTGACGTCATACATCCATGACTCGAGATGTACCATTTGTCTCGTGCAGGATTAGCAGGTAAAGTTGTCGTGATAACACGTGACTGATTGTTAGTTTTGTCATCAATTGGTACACATTGGAAACATCTATTCTTAACGTACCAAACTTCTCAATATGTTGTAGGTTACGCGTTTCTTTTGACGGTGAGTATATGACGAATTCAGGCTTCACCCATAGGTGTGGCAATTAATTTTACACTTCTATTACACTTATATATATATAAACAATGTTACATAACAACATCCTTTTCTAAACTGATCGTCAGTCAGTCTGGTATTCTAAAACTGCCAACTTATCCTGGTTGAATTTATCTCCTTACCCGACGTCATCCACAGAGGGTCAGTGTGTTGAAAGAATTTTGTTGCCTATTTCACGGCATTTAACCTTAATATGAGGAAAGCCCAAAGTGATTCATTTCTACGGGGACCATGTTGCCAAGGCAAGAGAGTTAACTGACTAAAATACATCTAGTCCAGTTTCCACCCTTGCCGAACTAGGCTGGTATTCCTGGGCTCGATCGGAGCTACACTTGTGGCTCTTACGAGTTATGTCCCTTCTATGTCTCTCCTATGGACCAATCAGATTCCACCTCTCGTTTCACTTGCATTTGCTTCAAACAAAATGGTGGCGCCCAGTCAAAACGATCTGATCGATAATCAATATTTATATTGTGATAAAACGGGTCTTGCATCAAATAACGTGAGCACCTTGATTAAAAATATGAAAAGATTTAGAAAATATCTGTTGACTTCGAGTTGGCGGTGCCCATGCTTTGCAAATCCTCCAATCGACCGAAATCTGCATGACAATTTACGAACCGGATTTCGATTTCGTTGGACTTATGCATAGACTCGTTAGTCCAGCAAAAATGTAACTCCATAATACCAGCCTAGTTCGGCAAGGGTGTAAACTGAACTTTTATAGTCAGTTAACTTCCTTGCCTCGGAAAGATGAAGGGGACTAACGTTTGTTGAAGCCCACGGGAATGTTTTCATCATAAACAGGCTGAATCTGGGATTCGAACGCAAAAAAAATATATTATGGTGCGTCTAAGGGACGCAACTCTGCACAGTGATTTGCGGCGACTCGGATGACTGGGCCACCCGAGAACGCTGGTTAGCAAGGGGTGCTCTGCCACAGATGAGGCCAGAATTTCGGCGATGTCAGCATCTCATAGGGAACTTAACTTACTTTGTGAGGGGCGGTGGGGTACCTTATTGGTAAAAGTGATCGCTCTTCACGCTGACGAACCGGGTTCTATTTCCCATATTGTAAAATATGTGAAGCTCATTTCTATTGTCCCACTCTAGAATATTGCTAAAGCCATCCATACACACTCACTCGGTGAGGTGAGGCGAGGTGAAATGGGGTTTAACGTCGAGCTAAAGATTGTTCCAATCAATCATTTTATTTCCAATACATAGAGGCCACAGGCCTATGTGTACAAAAGTTGAGTACAGACAGGTTTTAAGCGTTCAGTTTCGCATTTCTTACTTCATTTGCATAATATAGATATTTTGCTAGATTTGTAATAATATATGTATCTGGTGATGACAGAAGCATATTAAATTTATGAACGTTAGGATGACAATAGAACTTTGCTTTTGAGATATAGTTGCCATATCTTGGCATACGATGGACAAATAAGCAGGAAGTGGTACTCGGTTTCAACACAGTCTAATTTAAAAGGTTTGCATTTTCTTAAATTTCTTGGGATTTTATAATGACGTCCATTCTCAATTTCCAAAGTATGGCAACTCAGTCTGAATCTCGTGAGGGTTGTTTTTTATATTTTGCGAATTTAAGAATGACAAATAAGGGTCACATTTAAATAAGAATGTTACACTTACATAGCGACGTGCAGGCAGATCTAATACCAGTTTTATAGTGCTAGCCCAATGCAGTTTAACGCGGATACCCTACTCAAGAACAGTGTACTGACTACAAGCCAACCAGGCAAGCTAAGATCTTTCTTCTGTGTATCGAATCATCTATACAAACCAAGGAATATATTGGCTCTACTCATTAATTTGTTTTGACAAGTTTGTCACTTTTGAATTGACATATTTTGTTTTTGACACGTCTAAATGGGGTCGTTGACCCTGAGGCGTGAAAGGAACCAGTGATCATTGTTCGAATCTGAGATTCGTCTGACTTATGATCCTTGGTTTGTCAGCACTCTGACAGGCTTAGGCACCATATATTATCGTCTTTTGGTGTAACACGGCTGGGGATGGAACTCCTGACCCTCGGCTCTCTTGGCAGACGTTCGATTCCCTGGACCAAGGAATCGCTTAGTCACTCACTCACTTACTTACTCATTATGAAACGGATATTCCAAATATGGCTACGTACCATACTTGGCCTGTTTGCCGAAGAATCTCCTGAAGATGTGGTTGGTCTTTATGTGTCTGGCTTTGAAATTGGCCGTTTCCTTCAGGTCCTCCACGGCGCGCCAGAACTGTAGGGGAACGATGACCTTCCGGGCCGCAAGGAACCGCTTGAAAAACTCAAAATGGCTTGCTTTGAGGAGAACCTCCATGAACGATCTGGGAAAATGTCGAAGAAAGAACGTCACTGCACGTGGGCGTAATAATTGTCCCCCTACACTTAATCAATCCGTTTCATCATAATTCTTAAACCTGTCCAAATGTAGTAGTTTTTTGTAGTTTTACTTTAGTCAGCAGAATTATATTATCAATAAATTGTACCTGGGTTTATTCGGCCGTCTGATGATCAAGCCATGCCTCCGGATGACCAACCTGTTACCTTTCCGGTTATTCCTCTCGGACGCTGAGAAGCACATATTTGGCAGGATGACCTTCCGGGACACTTTGATGGTGTTAATGTCAATCTTCTCCGGACACAGCAGACGCCTCAGGTGCTCTGACAACACATGGTGAGGTGAGGTGAAGTGAAATGGGGTTTAACGTCGCGTTCAAGATTTCTGCACTTATGTATAGCCACATGCATGCATGTGTTTGTGAGTGAGTGAGTGAGTGAGTGAGTGTATGTTAGTTACCATGCCGTAGTGGTATATCACTAAGTGATAAAAATAAACCCCTCCATGGCGAGGCTATGAGGTTTCACTTCCCTTTCCCATGTGCTTACTTACATATATGTTGATCTTTTCTAATATAAACTGAGGGGCCAAAGAAACTATACCTCTCAGTTATGTTTCTCTCTCTATCTTATGTTTGATTTTCAACTGAAGATATCTTAAGTTAGCAATATTTACCCCAAAATAACCTGTAATGCTTTCAGTCAGCACTCAAAGAATATTTTATGGGTTTATTTTTTATTGAGTTAAAAACCTTTTATAAAATTTAACTGCTGATAGATGAGTGAGTGGTTATGGTTTTACACTGTTTTTAGAATTATTCCAGCAATATCACGGCGGGGGACACCAGAAATGGGCTTCACACATTGTATTCATGTCGGGAATAGAAACCGGGTCTTCGGCGTGACGAGTGAACGCTTTAACCACAAGGCTACCCCACCGCCCCTGGTATTTTAAATATCTTATCGTTGAAAATCGCCAAAATTCCTATTATTGGCACAAATTTACAACATTTCGAACATGGTAAGGGCCATGTGGTTGCGACTTTTTACCCCAGTCTTCATTGAGCCAAGGTATTTTTACACAAAATTACCCTCCTTTGGTTAAACAGACAAATCTAACAACAGTTCTTTCAATTTTCAATTACATAAAAACAAGCCAAGTATACTTTCTTTTATAAATATACCGTCTACAAGCATAGTGTCAACCAATACGTCCTCCAAGCGCATTTCTTGTTTAATGCCGCTCTCAGCAACATTCCAGCTTATCAAGGCCTTCAATAGACGGCAATCATATGAACAAACATGTATTACTTTCACTGTCCACATATACTCTTCTAAAATAAAACCGCAAAACGGATATTTTTCCCCATAAAAGCAAAATTAGGGGACTGAGAGGCGCAAAATGTAGAGGTTTTAAGTGTTATAGTGTCAGTGACAAATTTCCCGAATCAAAATGATCACAACAAGGACATGCAAACCATTAGTCGGGAAACACGTACGATTCGGAAAATCGCCCCGGTGCATTAACAAAAGGGCCATAGAGCTGCACGTACTGCACGTGCAGCAGCACTATGAGCGGTATTAAACACACTCCGTCGCAGTGGTGACTCAGCATAACACCACTGCCACAGGCTAATTTGCATATCACGTGACCGGACTTTTCTCTTGTTTGTAAACAAACGCGCTTTTTCAGAAATCAGTATAACGGACTAATGCAAGTATTTGGGGGCGCTTTACATATTGTTTTGCATAACTATATAGATATGCTACTACAACTGCGACAGTGAGTTGCATGACAATATATATTAAGTGACCGTGTCGCTAGCTCTCCGTTGGGCTTCGATGACAGCACGTGGAGCCGTACAACCAATGTAAACATAGGATAACTACGCCAAAACAAGTAGATTTTTACGTATTTGCATACTTTCTCAATGAAAGTTAACCATTCTTTGACATTTGTTTATGAAAATGTGTAGATTTGTCAAACATGAAACGGATGAAAAGCATATGCAATATCTTGAATGGACTGTGAAAGATGTGACGAATCGTCACATGGCTCTGGCCTGTGGCAGAGGTACTATGCTAGCTGGCTGTCGGCCACATGGAACTCTGGGTAGGAGAGTGGGTATTAAAGTGCATTTTTTTTATTGCCTGGTGTCTGCGTCAATCGAACAGTGACATTTCAACAGCATGCCAAGATTAACAGATGTGTAAAGAAACAACGCTTGCAGGCAGGGGAATCCCGATCGGCTGTAGCCAGGGTTTTCAATGTAGCGCCCAGCACCATCACAAGGCTCTGGGATCGGTTTCAACAGCATGGGTCAACACGTGATCGGCCAAAGTCGCAGCGACCAAGAGTACCCACCCCCGCCCAAGATCGCTACATCCGACTGCGCCACCTACGTGAAAGGACGATCACAGCCACCTCAACCGCATCCAAAATACCCGGACTACGCAGAATCTCCGACCAGACCGTACGAAACCGATTAAGAGCAGCAGGTCTACGAGCAAAACGTCTTATTCGCGCGTCATGTTGAGTCGACAACGACTGCATTGGTGTCGTCAACACAGGGTATGGCCACAATTGCGATGGAGATATGTCTGGTTCAGCGACAAATTAAAATTTCTCCTCCGTCGAGGGGATGGAAGAGCACGGGTCTAGAGACGTCGTGGAAACTGCGGAAACTGCGTACAGGAACTGGACAGGTTTGGTGGGGTAGCGTTATGATGTGGGCGGCTATCTCTCATCTTGGCAGGACAGGTTTGGTCCATATCCAGGGCAATCTTACGGGTCAACGAAATTCTCCTACCAAACGTCCTCCCAATTGCAGCCAACGGCAACGGTGTATTCCAGCAGAACAACGATCGACCGCATACAGCACGGATCACAAGAGCCTGTCTACACAACAACAACATTGATGTTCTCCCCTGACCCTCAAGATCCCCGGATTTAAACCCGATAGTACCTGTGGGGTGAATTAGATAGACGGCTACGCCGACGTCAACCTCAACCCCAGACGTTACAGTAGGTGGCTTTTGCGTTGCAGGCCGAGTGGGCTACCATTCTCAAGGATGTGATTCGCATATTCGTCTCTTCCGTTGGCAGGAGATGTCAACGGGGGACATACACGTTATTGATGATAGCTGACCTTCACCTTGGACTTTTTCTATGTACCGATAACTGAGGTGAGGTGAGGTGAAATGGGGTTTAACGTCGCGTCAAAGATTGTTGCACTTATATAACGACGTGCATGTGCGTGTGTGTGTTTGTGTGGCTGCTTGTACTAGTCCGGACTGGTGCCGATTTATAGTGCTAGCTCACCGAGATACCATGCCGCAGTTTAACATGAATACCCCACTCAGACACAGTATTCTGACTCCGAGCCGACCAGTCCTTGTTTTAGCCCCTTAATGCCGAGCGCCAGACAGGGTAACAACAAGTACCATCTTTTAACGTCTTTTGGTATGACGCGGCCGGGGATCGAACCCCGGACCTTCCGCTCTCCGGGCGGACGCTCTACCACAAGACCATGGAGGCGGTCCGATACCTGAGGGGACTACAAACACCAAAAAAAAAGTGTTCTCTCCAAAACATTTTGGCTCAATGCCTTGTACGGTTCCCGTTTAAATGTATTTTCCTTTTTTTTTAAAGTATATCTGTAACTTTTGAAAGTTTTTTTGTGGCCACCGTGTACTTGTCGGGGTACGACTGGGGTACGACTGCAATTTGCTGTGTAGAGTGTAGAGTTGTGTCCCTTGGGCGAGCCAGAAACCTGTGGATTCGAATCCTATGTTTCTAGGCTTGTCAGCACCTTACCGTGCTCGTGGGTTTCAGACCGTCATCACTTTGGGCCTTCCTCCAACATGAAGCTGACACGCCATGATATAACTGGAATACTGTTAAAAGCGACGTGAAACCCAACTCACTCACTCTAGTCCTTACAACATATCCAACGTTCGTATCTGCGCAAAAACACTATTGTTGAATATCTCAATAGAACTGAGAAGGTTGAAGTCATACCTTGTCTGACGATGTCGCCTGGTCCGAGGTCGAGACTGCCGAAGTTGCTGTTGACGGTGTATACAAGATCCGCCACAGTGCTCGTGGATGGCACCAAGGAACCTGTGAAAACGGAGATTGAAATCGGAGATCCCAAATTTAAATAAAGTTCATAACTAAATTTTCTACGTTGAAAAATGTTCGATTGAGGGCACCGGCTTCTTAAAATCAGGAACCAGAATAATGGTCCCGGTTAGAATAGGTCTTCAGCAACCAATGCTTGTAATTTGGTGACTATGCTTGTCGTAAGAGGCGACTAACGGGAACGGGTGGTCAGACTCGCTGACTTAGTTCAAGCATGTCATCGTATCTCAATTGTATGGATTGTTGCTCATGATGTCAATCACTGGATTGTCTGATCCAGATTCATTTATTTACTGACCGTCGTCATATAGCTGGAATATTGTTGAGTGCGACGTTACATAGTAGTTCTACACTGCCATACCGCGGTATTGACCACGCGGTATTGACCACGCGCCATCAAATTGTTGAAAAGAAGAAATCACCAAACGTACTTGTTAACGTCAGCTATGCGTTAATTTCATTCTGTTTAAACACCCGAAAAAAATCTAAATATTGAAATATAGGTTCACAATTTTAGATATTGTTATTAACTATGTGACATATAGAGATTGTTATACGAGCATGTGTGTCATACTGATTTTACTAAGCGAGAGTCAGAATTCGTTTATTTCCCGAACGGGAGCGAGAGTAACACATGAATTTTTACATGGGTATTTTAACATCAACAGGACACACATGCGAGCGTTATAATTTCTTTATCACACATTTTGAGCTAGCCTTTAAAAAAATCACTGATCACGACCGCCGTCTTAGAAAACCATCCTTTTCGAACGACGTCATCAATCTTCAGCTGTGATGTCGTTTCTTGTGTGACGTCATTCCAACCTTATGTCACAATAAGATTCGAATGATGTCAACAATGTCGCCTGGTTCACGTAAACAATACACATCTGCGCGTGATGCACATACGATATTTAAGAGGTCGTTTTTTTAAACAGTATAGTTGATAAAAGTACTAAATATATAATAACACAGATGGGATACTGGTCCGCCTGCAATATGTTTGGTAACGGGAAACCAGACAATTACTTTTATCAAACATTCCTTATTACTGATAAGGGGGTGAAAACATTCGGCCTTCTCACTATTCTCTGTTATTAGGTGCATAATATCCATTGAATACACTGCACCCATTCGCTATCTTGTGTACAAAAAGAGATAGCTAACGTCCAGTAACGTCTGTATATCAGTATATTCTGTCAGAGTGAGTGAGTTTTAACGCCGCTTTTAGCGGTATTACTATTATATCACGGTGTGTCAGCTGGGAGGAAAACCCGAAGTGATGCAGGTCTAAGACGTTTACCACTTTGGTGAAACCAGCGAGCAAAGGTATGGCGCTGACAAACCTAGAAACATAATAAGGACGTATTTGTATTTCTGTCAGTGTGTAATGTTATTAGACATGTTTTTTAAGACGTGACATTCGAATCGGACTAAAAAACGCGGCCATAGAATGGGATCATGGCATTTAATACAATAGAGTCACAATACACAGGATCGTTGAGGAAGCAGTGTGCAGATAGAAGAAAACAATCGTTTCTTGACAATCACTCACCATCTTCTGAGGACATAACTGTGTGTTCCAATGCTTTTGTCCTGTGATCCTCACCGAAGGGTTTCACGTAGACGTTGTCGTACTGGGGAACGGGCGACGCTGAGTCGGAGCTGCATTCGCTGTCGACTTTATTTTTACCTCGTTGACGTGCGTCCAAAAAATACAGGGGGTCTGCATCCCCAGTTGGGACCCGCACGCGCGGTTCAGGGGATTGTAGACCATTGACAAATAACATGAACCGCTTGCCGCACTGAAATAAGATTGCGTCAGCCGTGAGAGAGAATGTTGTTTAACGGAACAATCAGTTTGTTGTTTAATGGCGCACTCCGCAATATTCCAGCTCTATGACGGCGGTCTATGAATAAACGAATCTACACGAGACAATCCAGTGGCTGACATCATGAGCATCGATCCACGCATTTGGGATACGATGACATGCATCAACCAAGTCAGGGAGCCTGACCACCCGATCCCGTTAGTCGCACTCTTACGACAAGCATCGTGGGTTACTGAAGATCTCTCCCGGATCTTCACGGGTGTATTCCAGCTATATATTAATATAAATGTTAATAATCTACCCCACCCTACCATTAGTTAAGATGCCCATATGCCTGAAGAGACCCGTGAAGATTCCGGGTTAGAATAGGTCTTCAGCAAGCCATGCTTGCCGTAAAAGGTGACTATGCTTGTCGTAAAAGGCGACTAAGGCGATCAGGTGGTCAGGCTCGCTGACTTGGTTGATGCATTTCATCGATCCCAATTGCGTGGATCGATGCTCATGATATTAATCACTGGATTGTCTGGTCCAGACTCAATTATTTACAGACCGCCGTCATATAGCTGAGTGCGACGTTAAACAACAAACCAACCAACCAACCAACCAACCAACTATAAAGCAGTACCAGGGTCCCCTAATGATTATTTATTAATCCGTGATATATTCTGGTTCTCCTCACCGGAGTGTAAAACCCTCGGATATATATATATTCTTTGAAACAAGGATGTAAAATATAATTTTCGTTGTTTTCTTTTGTTCGACATTTTTAACATTATATAAATAATAATATGGAGACTTTTCCAGTCTAATTGCCCAAACATTAAACTGTTTTCATGCAGCCTTACAAATTAGGGGAGCACAGTCCTAGAGTTCTGCTCGTACCTACCGCTGTCCTGACGAACTTCCGTCTGTCAATCTGAGCATACTTCTTCCATGAAATATTGAGACTCTGAAAGAAAGCAAATACGTGTATTGGAAATCGAGTTATTTACTATTTGTTCTAGCTTCGGCTTGGCGTGCATCAGTGGGAATTTCAGTACACCGTGCTGACAAACCAAGGATCATTTAGGACGACTTATGTCACTTTTAATAATTGCTTTGAAGAAATAAAGTGAGAGAAATTAGTGAACACACGTGTCCCAGGAGTTATCAATTAGCCCTAAAGAGTTGCATTCCTTCGTTACCAGGACCTGTAGGTCGTGTGTTCTTATCCCGAATGAGCCACTACAAGTCAGTATACCCGTGTTCATTGACTTCACAAAAGTTTTAATGTCTACGGCCCACTTTAAACTTTAAGCAGTGATATAACTAAATGCTGTTCAAAATGGCGTCAAAACAAACTCACTCACAACTCTATTTATTTTTACGACTACCACAAACGGTCAACGGAAACGGTTTCCGGCAGACAGAGACCATTTTGTTTTGACACCTATTTGAACATACATGAGATCCTTACACTGGAAACGATGTCATGCGCGGAAAACAACAGCGACTCATCATCTCCACTCGAGAGAGTGTCCAACAATGCCATCTTGAGACCCTCAGAGAAAATGGCGTCGTCCTCAGGCGCCAACAGATAACGCTCTGTCAGCTTTCTCGACATGACCTTCTTACTGCTGTTGCCGTGACTGTCCAACTTGTCATCCGTCCTCAAATAATTCCTCACATCGTCCCAGAAGTTGAGATAATTGATGTCGCGGACCATGTTAGACCTCTGAAGGAACTGCAAGAACGGAGACCCAGCCAGGTTGTCTGACACAAGCGCGCAAAGGATGCGATTACTCACTCGCGGAGCATTGGTCTTGTAATCCCTCCGCCCTAACATATAGGTTTTAAGGAGAAGCGGCATGCTACTCAGCTTTTTTGGGTCTATTCTGGACAGCACCTTCCGACTGGGGCTGTTGTCCGTGATATGAAAGCTCGATGTTTGTTGTAACAGATTCGACACAGAAGACCCTGATGGTGTCCTGGTGTTGTTGATGTTGTCCTCAGGTGAAGGCGAGTTCCACTCCCTGCATGGACTATCTGGGGTGACATTGGTGTCTTCGTCTTCTGCCCACGACACCGCTGACCACGGCCTGGACACTGAATAGCTCTCTAATTCGGTAGCGGTCTCCTCCGGGGTTTTTAGAACCGATCCTGTATACAAACAATATATTTAGATACACAGATACCCGTAATCACAAGCTATCGACCCGGTGCCTTCTTTACGTATACATTCTTTTTGTTTAGCACTCAATCATTCGGCTTGAGAGTACTTATGTTTATATATTTGCTTGAATCCCCTGTGGGAATGAGCACGAAAGTAGAATACTAGTATATTTAAAATTACAGAAACTGCGATATTGAAACAAATGAGAAACATATATACGTTCAGTCCGTCAAGACAAGACAAGACAAGGGGAATCGGATGGCCACGTGGACATACACAACCACAGGTTATGGATTTGAATCCAAAAGACGACCCGCTTTTGAAACCTGGTCTATCAGTTAGTTTCATATCGTACTGGGTTTCACCAAAGTGCCATACGATGACGTTGTTATAATGTTGTCTTTAATGTTGACCGTAGCTTGCACCGCCTCCTTGGTCTAGTTAAGAGACCGGCTTCCCGGAGAGCGGAAGACTGGCGGTTCGATCACCGGTGAAGTTATACAATAAGACTTTAAAATATGGCACTTGTTGTTGGACCTCAGCATGAAGGGGCTAAAACAAGGACTAGTCGGCTCGGAGTCAGCATAATGTGAGTGGGGTATTCATGTTAAACTGCGATACGGTATATCTAGCTAGAGGGCGGTGGGGTAGCCTGGTGGTTGAAGCGTTCGCTCGTCACGCCGAAGACCCGGGTTCGATTCATCACATAGGTACAATGTGTGAAGCCCATTTCTGTGATATTGCTGGAATATTGCTAAAAGCAGCGTAAAACCATACTCACTCACTCTAGTTAGCACTAGAAATACCGGCATAAGTCAAGACTAGTACACGCAGGCACACACGTTCCTATATACTTTCAATAATCTTGAACGAAACGTCTTTACCCCATTTCAGCTCACCCAAAACAATGACGTCATTTTGGCCTGTGATTTCAGTAAAATATCGTTAAAAGCGGCGTTGTTGACCAAACTCTCTCCCTACGAGTCAGACATATCCTCACCTCCCCAGAGCTTTAGCAGATCATCCAGTTGCACCTCCCTGGGTTCGAACACGTCGGGAGAGGGTGGCGGTAGGCGAGGGTCATCCTTCTCTTTGTTGGATGCGAACACTTCCGTGGGGACGGCAAAAGCTTCCGGCTGAGCGATGACAAACCTCGGGAACATCCGGCGACACCTGACCATTCGGTCCACCTCGTCAAAACTTAAATCTTCGCCCTCACACCTGCTGAAGAGTGGCTGAAAGACACCCAATATGGTTCTACAGAGCTTAGTCACCATCATTAACATACGTGAGTATCAAACTGAGTCAAGTGCGGTGTTGCGCCCCGTAGTCGTGTCAGGATCCGATGACAGTGTCAGATCCCCTATGATTATCATTCGAGGTTTTGTCAGCACCATACCCGTGGTCGTGCACACGACCTGTAGGTACTCGTACGAGTGAATAAGTTGGATTTTACGCCGCTTTTGCAATATTCCATCAATCTCGCGGCGGGATATACCCATGTTAGGAATCGAACCCGGATCTTCAGCGTGTCTAGGTTACCCCACCGTCCCAACTCGCACATTAATCTGACACGCCTTGCTCCAACTCAAATACTCAAATACGACCTGTGAATATCCGGGGTAGAATAGGTCTTCAGCAACCCATGCTTGCCGTAAAAGGTGACTATGCTTGTCGTAAAAGGCGACTAAGGCGATCAGGTGGTCAGGCTCGCTGACTTGGTTGATGCATATCATCGTACCCCCATTGCGTAGATCGATGCTCATAATGTCAATCACTGGACTGTCTGTTCCACACTCGATTATTTACAGAGCGCCGTCTAATAGTGCGATTATTGCTGAGTGTGGTGTTAAACAACAAACAAACAAAAATCAAATACTGTTCAAAGCGAAGTTGAACTCCACTCATTCACTCACTCACTTCGTGACAATATATTGCATATTGCTTACCTTCAGGACTTCAACGTTGGTTGTGTTGAGCACGTGCAGCACGTGGCGAGGGACCCAGTACCCCTTGAGTAGCTCCAGCAGGTGCCCCTGTAGCGTCGTCAAGGCGTCCTCGGCGTCAAGAGTAAACACATCGTCAGTGTATGGCATCTTTGACAACGTCCCTATGACCTCTGTTATGTTCTTGTCCAAAATCTCGAAATTCAGTTGCCCTAATAAAGTGAATAGTTTTATTAAACCCAAACTAAACATACTCATTCATGTTTTAGAAACATATTGCTGTAAACTGAAGGACAAAAGAAAGTATACCGAGTATATTTTTTATGTAAGTGGAAATTGAAAAACATTTGTTAAATCCGATTATTTCTGTTTAACCCTCACTCATTCCGTTTGTAAAAAGTAGCCTGTGACTTGGTAATCTTGGGTAAAAATACATTGGTTCAATGTAGACTGTGGTAAAAAATTAATTGCAACCACATGACCCTACGATGTGTGAAATTAAAAGTTTTGCCGAAAAAAGCAAATTTATTGAGTTTTAATGATAAAATGTCAGCAGTTGTGTATAATGCAAATTCTTTATAAACTTGTATACGTTATAATTCAAATTATGTTTTTTAAATAAAACCATGTAGAAGTATTCTTTAAGGGTTGACACAACAGTTATTTCTTTTTTTATAATATCGCTAACTTAAGATATTTTCAATTGAAAATCAAATACTAGTACAGTAAACTACGGTTATAACAAACTCAAAGGGACCACTAATTTTAGTTCGTTATAACCGTAGTTCGTTATAAGCATATTTACAGCATAACTACAGCAAATAGTCGGGACAAAAAAGTAAGTTCGCTATATCCGTCAGTTCGTTATAAGCGTGTTCGTTATAAACGTAGTATATATATGTATATAATAGAATGAACTGAGAGGTATAGTTTCTTTTGCCCCTCAGTTTATGTAAATTATGTGTACGTCAAGTTCGCTTTTGGAAAATGGGCACAAATATTATAATGATCGCTTTCAAATCTCCAAAGCATATTAATTTGGTTCTGATATTCCGAATCAACGTTTTTTCACGATCAGTACCATACTGAACGAGATATTTCTTGTTCCAATTAAGATCCTGGGGACCACCGTCGGCGATGTACAGCTTATTGATGCGTTGAAACTGTTGTCGTTGCCGAATGGGGTCCGTGGTTCGCTTTAAGGTTTCAATGTCCACCCAGCAGTTGTAGACTCTCTCGCCATTGGTGCCGCGCATCGACTCCCGGAATAGTTGCGTGCCCACCACGTGACTCAGAAGGTTCACCGTGAACACTCGTGTCGCCTCGGGTGTTTCCAGCTTATCTGAAAAAAATGTTACTCGTGACCGTTTTATTGACATCTATCCCTTTTGTCTACCTTACACTGTCAAGTCTTCGCCTTATTTGGTGATCAAGAACAGACGTATGGCTACAGTTATGAGAAAAACGCTTGTTGGAAAAGAAAACCAATAAAAGCAGTCATTTAACACATATTAGACTTCCACTGAAATTGTAATTAGTCCCAAATATGCAGGTGTAAAAGACGTTTTAAATTTAAATTCTCATTTTTATTTGGATATTGGGATTTGGGAAAGATTCTAAATGTTTTGTTAATATTTTTTAAATTATAAATTATGAAGATCGTGAGGGCCCAAATGAGTTCTTATCCGGCCTTGTCCTCTTGACAAAACAATCGGACGAACAAGTCATCAATTTGTTGTGGCCTACCCGACCTTTTCCGGATGCATCCTGCACGTGGAAGCCGACCTCCCTTAGTCTCGTGCAAAGCAGGTATTCCACGTATAGCCGTGTCTGCCGGAAGTAGGGAAACCGCTCCAGTCGTAACCAGTTGATCACAGACCGTCGGTGGATGAACTGGAGACGACAGGGGAGGAAACGTCAGTAATTTGTGAATGTGTTTATATTGAGAAAAAAATATAAGAGCATTTGATCAACTCAGACAAAACACACCGTCTTGTCACTCTGTATTACGATACTGAATCAAAATGTTTTGGGATCACGAATGTGTTTGGGGATATTTTGAAAAAAAATGGTCATCTTTCCGAGGCAACGAAGTTAACTGACCATATAAGTCCAGTTTCCACCCTTGCCGAAGTAGAATGGGATCGATTGTAGCGCCACCAGTGACTATTACGAGTTATGTCCCTGCTATGTCCCTCCTACTGACCAATCAGATTCCACCTTTCATATAACTGCATTTGCTTCAAACAAAATAGCGTCGCCCACTTAAAACGATATGATCGATAATCAAAATCTATTTTGTAATATAACGGGTCTTACTCTGGTTAAAAACATGAAAAGATTTGGAAAATATCTGTTGACGGTACACATGCTTTGCAAATCCTGCAAACGACCGAAAACTATATACATGCAGTTTACAAACCGGATGTCGATTTCGTTACGCGAGTTTGATTCGACTAATCATATAGACTCGTTATTCCATCCAAAATCCAACTTCACAATTCCAGCGTAGTTCGGCAGGGGTGGAAACTGGAATGTTATAGTCAGCTAATTCCCTTACTTCGGGAAGATGGAAATTGTGTGCTCAGACATCACTACAAAAAATATCCCTAAAAGTATTCTTCGCCCTTAATATCTTTTGGTCAGTATATAAAAGGCACCTGCTTCTGATGATATAAGAAAGTATTATGGTTCGAATTTAACTTCAGACATGGCTCCATTCCATTGCTTGCCAAAGAGAACACACTACTTTACCGCAACTCTCGAAGGGAACGGAACTGCGGCGACGCAATAAGCTATGACCACTTACGTATCGACGGCGCCGGATTGGGGGTTCGAATTCGAACTCTTTCTCCCTGAAGCTGTAGATGGCTTGTTGCCCAAACACCTGCAGAGATGAAAGTCGGTACATTGGAGTCATCAATAAGTTTTACGATTAATCCAGGGCTCAACCCAGCACCAAACCTCTGCCCCCACTTATGACACAATAAACATGTAGTCCCAGAAATACATTTTTCATTATGTATATATACTCTCTAGACCATTGGATTGTTTATACTTGATGTGTTTATACTTGATACTTGATCTCCAGCAGTGTTATGGTCAATCAGAAGTTATTTGGCATACGAAAATCAATGTTATAATGCCTCTCCATCTTTCCGAGGGAAGGGAGTTAAGCTACTTTAAAAGTGGAAACTGGACTTTAAAAATCAGTTCACACCCTTGCCTTGGGAAGATGGCGTGTCTCCAGCTGTATAATCCTCTTGTGAGTTGTGAGTGTGTTGGCTATCACAACGCAGGCAACACTATTTCAGTTACGACGACCAGTGGATAACCGAGTTGATAGTATGAGGCACACATTGTGACACCCGATCCCAAGGGGAGTCCACTCTTACTTTGGACCTGGGGGCACGGATGGCCCAGTCGTCTAAGGCGCCGCGATTCGCTGTGCAGAGTTGCGTCTCTTGGGCACGCCAGAAACCTATGATTGTGGGTTTGAATCCCGGTTCACCCCGATTATGTTTCTAGGTTTGTCAGCACCATACCCGTGCTTGTGGGTTTCACCGAAGTGGTAAACGTCTAAGACCTGCATCACTTGGGGCTTTCCTCCCACATTAAGCTGACACGCTGTGATATGACTGGAATACTGTTAAAAGCGGCGTTAACCCCAACTCACTCACTCTCGGAATCCCCGCATGGAGTCTCAACACGGACATTGGGACACATGGTCCCCGGAATCCCCACAGGAGTGACTCTTCTAAAAGAGGTGAGACCGCCTCCGTGGTCCAGTGGTAGAGCGTCCGCCCGGAGAGCGGAAGGTCCGGGGTTCGATCCCCGGGCGCGTCATACTAAAAGGCGTTAAAAGATGGTACTTGTTGTAACCGTGTCTGGTGCTCGGCATTAAGGGGCTAAAATAAGGACCGGTTGGCTCGGAGTCAGTATACTGTGCCTGAGTGGGGTATTCATGTTAACCTGCGACATGGTATCTCAGTGAGCTAGCACTATAAATCGGCATCAGTCCGGACTAGTACAAGCAGCCACACACACACGTACATGCACGTCGCTATATAAGTGCAATAATCTTGGACGCGACGGTAAACCCCATTTCACCTCACCTCACCTCTAAAAGAGGTGTGTTAAATTTGTCTGTTCTTTTACGCAGCAGTCATGAATGTTTCATCTACATCACGGCTGCCTGTAAATAGTCAACTAGGGGTCAGACAAACCAGTGATTGATATTATAAGCAACGTCCACGCCGTCAGGGTACGATGACATGCTCAAACATCTAAACGATGACATGCTTCGTTTGTTTGTTGTTCGACGCCGCACTCAGCAATATTCCAGCTATATGACGGCGGTCTGTAAATAATCGAGTCTGGACCAGACACTCCAGTGATTGACATCATGAGCATCGATCTACGCAATTGGGGTAGGCTGACATGAATCGACCAAGTTAGCAAGCCTGACCACCTGATCCCGTTAGTCGCCTCTTACGGCAAGCATGGGTTGCCGAAGTGATGTTGTCCTCTCGGATCTTCACGGGTATCGATGATGTGCTATCAATCAAGTTACGTCACCGCTATAGACAAACAACATAGTTCATCCGGGTCCCACAGGGCGGTGGTCAGTGACTCCAGGGACATGTGATACGTCCAGGTACTCACGGGTAGAGACAGGAAGACATTGAAGTGGTCCACGAAGGCCTTGTCCTCTAGCAGCAGATCAAACTCATCTAAGGTCGGGGGTTCAGCTGGAAGATGAATCGGATGTCATATGGCTTTCAGAACCTACACTGGACGGGGAGCTTCGCTGAGGATTATTTGTCGGTTATTCTCTCAGGACATACATATCTTTTACCGGTCGTTTAACTTTCCAGGTGAGTCAGTAGTTAAGTGAAAATATGTTTGTTTGTTTGTTTGTTTGTTTGTTTGTTTTTTTAGCGCCGCACTCAGCAATATTTCAGGTATATGACGGCGGTCTGTAAATGTTCGAGTCTGGACCAGACAATCCAGTGATTGACACCATGAGCATCGATCTCCGTAAGTGGGATACAATGACATGCATCAACCACATAAGCGAGCCTGACTACCCGATCCCGTTAGACGTCTCTTACGACAAGAATAGTCGTTCTCTTGTCGCAGGCAAACAAACACCTCATAGTACATACCTTCGACTGGGGTAACCGGCATATTTGTTAGAAGTCATGTGTCCGCCATCTTGTCACAACATGGGTTGTAGTTAAGTGACGTCATCGAAAATACTATGACGTCATAACGTGAAGCACACGGGCTACGTCATAAGGAAAGAACATCATAATTGCGTTAGGTCACAAACAGTATGCCCGAGAAATGTAAAAAGAGGGATTTGATTGATAACCGGCTTCAGAGAAAGTATATATCTTTGAAATTATTTGTAGACTTTAGTAAGGCATTCGACTCTGTACATCGGGATAAATTGTGGTTTATACTTAAGAATCTCGCCTTTAGTTATAAAATGTCAATGGAAAAGTAAAATCGCGACATTGTACAACTGTTTTTACTGCTATTTTCTGATGATAGTGTAATTATTTCCAGCACCATAACTGGATTAAAACAAATGAATGTATTAGAACAGTTTTGTGAACATGGGAAAAAATAAGCAAATTGTTTAAAAAAAAACAGGGGTATCTCATCAAAATATTTTTTTATAAAGGCAAATTATAAGATGTCACTAAGTACAAATATCTGGGCGTCTATTTCTCCAGCATACTGTCAGGAATTTCCATTCAACACAAGTTGCCACCTAGACAAATTCCTTCTATGGCATTCTAAAGGAATCTCAAAAACCTTGGTGATGTCAACTTTGATACATTTTTTAAGATCTTCGATACAAAAAGTAATCTTATTTTGATGTCGGAATCTGTGATATGAACTATGATGAAGTTAGACTTTATTGAAAGAGTGCACGCCTATGCACTTAAAAGATTTTGGGTAGCTTAGATGAATGCACCATAGAGACTTTAGGGTAGGAACACCCCCCACCCCCCCGTCCCCACCCCCACACCTGCCCTAACACACACGCATACCTGAAGGTACAAATGGCCCAAGTTGACCCCCACCCCCACCCCACCCTTTCAATCCTGGATCCGCCCCTGCATTTCATGTTTCAGAAAACAATCTTAGTGTTTGAGCTATATATATAAGTCGATGTCAAAATATGAATTACGATTCAAGCTTGTATCAAGTTGACGTCATATCGTTTGGGTTGAGATCAGATAGGTTTCATTCCAGTTGTATAAAACAGACGCATGGCTAATGTGTCTGTAGTGATGGGAGATTGGGACTCATAGTATACTATGCATGACATGCATAGCTGTTACAACGTACATTGCCAAGGTTTTACTGAATACATTTGTAGGGGACATTTCTTGTTTGAAGCTCGTGATATTTCCTTGATATGTTAAGTATGATCATCATAGCACCATCGCTTCGTGCAAGTGAACCCTGGTAACAAAGGTGGCAATTCAACAACACTAAGTGAATGAATGAGTGAGTGAGTGAGTTGTGTTTAACGCCGCTTTGAGCAGTATTCCAGTTATATCACCGCGTGTCAGCTTGATGTGGGAGTAATGCAGATCTCAAACATTATTTCGATTACATCATAGCCTGTCAACAATACAGATGTGGTGAGGTGAAATGGAGTTGAACGTCGCGTCCAAGATTATTGCACTTATATAGCGACGTGCGTGTGTGTGTGGCTGCTTGTACTAGTCCGGACTGGTGCCGATTTATAGTGCTAGCCACTGAGAAACCATGCCGCAGTTTAACATGAATACCCCACTCAGACACAGTATACTGACTCCGAGTCGACCAGTCCTTGTTTTAGCCCCTTTATGCCGAGCGCCAGACAGGGTAACAACAAGTACCATCTTTAACGTCTTTTGGTATGACGCGGCCGGGGATCAAGCCCCGGACCTTACGCTCTCCGGGCGGACGCTCTACCACTAGACCACGGAGGCGGTCCAACAATACAGAGGGCACTTCTGGGAATCTGAGAACAATGGAGGATCGTCCAATCTTCATAAACCTCCACAAACTACAAAAGTACCCATAATCAAATTAGATTTTATTTTAAAAAATCAGCATATAAACAATCAAAACAGCAAGTCAACAAATACTGAGAGGAAAAGATGATTAAAATGTCTGATATATTATCTGATAATTTGTATAGGACGTATAGGATGTTCGGAGTATTGCTTCAGATGGCATGATAGCTTCTTTCAGGCAATGCCAGTGGTGTGTAGGTAGAACTAGGTCTGATGTTTGACATGGTCAAACAAACCCGGGTCCTAACCAGGGTAAGGCCGATAAACATTGTCATAATTATTACATCTTCACCTCCACCCCTCTACGGAAGCCTTTTTGGCCATTTAGCATCTTGAAATTTTAAGATGTTATAATGAAATTTCAAGATATTGACTTGGAATTTCAAGATACATAAGCTGAAATTTTAAGATACACATATACGAAGTTGAAATCTTAAGATGTTATGTTGAAATTTCAAGATACTAAGTTGAAATTTCAAGATACTAAGTTGAAATTTCAAGTTAATATCTTGAAATTTCAACTTAGTATCTTGGAATTTCAAGATTATTACCTTCAAATTTCAACTAACTTATCTTGAAATTTCCACATTGCATCGTGAAATTTCAACACAGCATTTTGAAATTTCCACATAACATCTGGAAATTTCAAGACAAAAAAAACAACAACAAAAACAAATGGCCCTAAACATGCTAAAAGGCTTCCGTAGGTTTCACTACCCCACCTCTCATCATTTCAGGGTCCCCAGGTATCCATGGACAAAGACACTCACTATGTACTTTACATTCATTGCATGATGAAATACACCTTCAAAGTCCTACCTAGTGCTTCATGTGAATCAAACTTTCCATATTTAATGAACACAGATGTGTTGAACAGATTGTTTAAAAAAAAATATGAAAAATAACATACCCCTCACATTTGGGTGAAAATCTATTATTGAATCATCAATACTGGTTCATATCTGGTTACCTGATGATGTCATACAGTGACACATCATTTGTCCAGAAACCTGACCTTACTGCTGTGTCTATATATACTACTCGAAAAAGGTTAAGGATCACCTGATTCTTTCATATTACTTTAGTTGATCTTGTCATGCCAAGACAGATTACTATAGTAATATGAAAGAATTGGGTGATTCTTAACTGTTTTAGTAGCATGAATACAAATGAAAATTCCTCTACACCCAGGATTTGTCTCTTCAGAGGAACCATTTTGTTGTTGAAGTGTTTGACTTTTCATAATGAAACATCAAAATATCAACTATTAACATGACAATGAGCTACTCTTGTGATGGTCTCCATTAAGGAAATTACCAGCATACCGCAAAAATACTTTTGCATTTGTTTTCAGTGAAAAAGATCCTTGTTTGAAAAGACAGAACTCAACACTTACAAAACTAATCAGAGTTACCTCCCTTAACTCCTTCATATCCAACCTGCTTCACTTCTGAGATAGTGGACATATTAGTTGGCGTCATGTCAAAGATTTCAAAGAACTCTACATTGCGAGAAGGCAAAAGACTACATTGTATAAACATGATAAAGGTAAAATCTACATTGTGCAACGGCAAACGTGATCATCACCTTATCACAGTTACATTGCTACTATTACAATGGTAAAACAAATGTTTTTTCATCAAAAGGTCCAGAAAATACACATACATACATAACTGACTAACAGGAGTGAGGTGAGGTGAAATGGGGAGTAACATCGCATCCAAGATTATTGCACTTATATAGCAACGTGCATGTACGGATGTGAGTGTGTGGCTGCTTGTGCTAGTCCGGACTGATGCTGATTTATAGTGCTAGCTCACTGAGATACCATACCGCAGTTTCACATGAATACCCCACTCAGACACAGTATACTGACTCCGAGCCGACATGTCCTTGTTTTAGCCCCTTAATGCCGAGCGCCAGACAGAGTAACAACAAGTACCATCTTTTAACGTCTTTTTGTATGACGCGGCCAGGGATCAAACCCCCGACTTCCCGCTCTCCGGGCGGATGCTCTACCACTAGACCACGGAGGCGGTCTGACTAACAGGAAGTCAACATTGGCCACGAAGAACGCTTTCTTGATCTTTGCGGCTCTAGTTTCATCCTGGCGACTTCAATTCCAGACTGTTTTTTAAAGTATTTTGAATCAGGCATACAGATGTGCATTAGAGGTTGCATGATAAGAAAACATTTTCCGCTAACAACGTTACATCACAATATGAATATTTCATTTTTTATTACGTGTTTGAATTGTTATCTATCATGTAGTTGTCTGATTTTCAGTCAAAAACTTTGATTCTACTTCATTTCGTTTATCCTACATACTTGTTAATCCGACATAATCGTATGCAACCAACCATGCCGGATTAACGGGACTTGACTGTACTACTGTTTCACATCGATTCTGTGTTACAGTGCGTCAAGAGGGGCCGTATAAGACATGGGGTATCTAAAGAACACTTGAACATGGAGTTTTCAAGATCTTTAGCCCAAATAAAAACAATACACTAATTTCAAAATAGGGTAGTCAGGTCATTAAGCTTTTTTCTTTTCAAAAACCCTGCAATGCCATATGTCTGTTTCAATGTTTATTTTAGGCATTAAACAGTTTAAGTTAGAACGGAAGACTTATCAGTATCTTGCCTTTGCCTTTTTCACATGGGGGTGGGGTAGGGTGGGGTAGGGTGGTGGTAGAGAGGAAGGAGTCATAATTTACACAAACTGTATGGTTTCATTTCACGATACCATTAATTATTAAATTTCAAAGCATCTCTAACTTCTAAGTGATGTGATTTGCATAGGAATCATGGCAATTTATGTGTTGGCTGAAACATGATCATCAAGCTAAGAATACCGTATTCAACGCAATAAGCACCCAGGGCGCTCTCAGAATTAGAAATAGGGGGCTCTTAGTAGAATATCATTTTGGTGAGAAAAATAAACAGAGTTGAAAGATCGTAAAGTTTGTGGTTTATGCTGACAGCCTGAAATAATACAAAAGAAAAGTCTGTGTGTATTATACATGACAGATATATTTTCCAGAATTTAATTGCCCATAATTAAGGGTGCTTATAACACATGAGTGCATATCATACACGAATAAATAAGTCTTGTGCACACTGATCAATCGGAATGGGTGCTAATTGAGATTGTTCACTAACCAATACATTAGCACATATTGCTGTGGGCGCTTATTAGAGCAGGGCGCTTATTACGTTGAATATGGTAAATTATCTTAATATTCATTGGTAACATTAGATTAACATCTAGTCTCTGAAATGAACACACTCTACAGATGAAAAGAGTTGTAAACTATAGTTATGAAACATATTAAAAAGGAGTCCAGAGATTCTCTTCACTTGCCAAACATTATAGATTTGCATGGGCTGTATTGGATATATTTGTTTCAGGGTCTGTACGACAGACTAACGTCACATATACTCTGCTTCAAAAGTGTTATTGATGTTAATGTGTTATCTTCAATTTTAACTTGTCTTCTATTGGTGTAACAATATGGCGATACAATATTGTATCCCGATACAAGGCCCATATCGCAATACATACAATAAATACAATACATTACATCATGCAACGTTACAAGTTATATTGGTGTAAATAACAGAAAACACAGAGTCTATCATGCTATAGTATTTCCCGGTTGGCTATAAATAGCATAACATTCACAGTGTCCTCTAGCCTAATGTTTCCGGCCTACAATATACAATCTTCGATTTACGAAATTTAAAAACAAATGATTCAGGGTTGTGATTTATCTAAAAAAAGAAAGAATATCAACTTATGAAAAAGGTACTGTATTATTGGCCCTATAGGGATACGAATCGTAATCGCACCTATAGTATCGGGATACATATCATTGCGCGATCCAAACATATTGTTAAACCTCTGGTTGCCTCACATCATCAAGTTCACAACTTGTTAATACAATTTCTAAGAGGCATTATTAATATAAAATACATATCCAAAATAACAAAGCAAGCTAACAAGGCTAACAATGATTAAGTTGCTGACATTATATTTCTTGATTGTTTTCTAACAAAAATAATTTGGCCCATCATACCCAGATAAAACTGATATTCTTTTTTGTTACAATTAAAAACAACCTCCTTCATACAAAACGTTTTATTCCTTTGTGGAATCTAACAAAAAGTTGTCCTCCTTAAGCACAAAACAGCATGAATACATGATACTTTTTTATGGAGAACTTCCAAAAAAAATGTCATGTATTCATGGTCTTCCAACTTCTAAATGCCTATCAAGATTTTAAAAATAGCATGGTTTAACAAAATATCTTAATTATTATCATTGTTCAACAAATCCAAGCTGTACAAAATGAATTAGTATTAATCTTTGGTAGTCATGTTATTTAAATGACAGGTGTTGTACTGCTAAATAATTTGAAGAACATAAAGTCTTACTTCTTGACAATTCTAAGATGCCCACACATTATAGGGTTATGGAAATATTCATGTCATAAACAGTTAATTTCTTTTCCGAGACAAAAACTGTAAATTCTTACATGTGAGCAACACATTTTTCACGAAAAAAAGATTCATCTTGCTCTTATTTCTCAAAATCCTTAAAACAGGAATATTTGCCTGAGAACAGATCTCATAAGTTTGTAGCTTTTTACCTTCCAAATTCAACTCATGTACGCTTCTCTCGCAGTCTGTCATATGTTAATAATAATTATCAAAATAAAAATACTAACATGGTCATTATGGTCACTGAATATCATGTGGTTTATTATTTGCATTAGTTTCAGGTGTTACCATGGTTACAGATGAGACATATCATGACATGTAGGAATAGAGTGTGGATGGATCATGATGAAGAACATTCAAGAAATGCTGGAAACCCCGTCAGTAACAACACTGCCATGAAATATTATTGTAAACATTAGGTATATCTACCCTAGCAATAACAAAATAAAACACTGAGTCATGCTGATAACAGGGATAAGACATGAATAAATTCACACCGCACATAAGAAAAGCACCTGGAGCTTATTATGGCAAACATTGGCAGATGCTGTTGATGGACATCATCTAACTGGCTTGATGATGATGAGGATTTTGAAAGTGTTGCGGTCCTCTTCTGTGAGATACACCGATCCTGCTGCCATCAGTTCATCAAACGGAACAATATCATCTAGATTATGAAGACAGCCATCAAAGTCGAAAATACATTGTTTCTTCACAACATTTCGGATGTATTCTGAGCCATTGATGCCCGAAGCCAGGGCTAGGATTGACACTTCGACATTGCGGATCTCACCGTGGACGGACTTGGCCATGACGCCCAGCCTCGTGATGTGATGCTCATGTTGGTCAATTTCATAGTTCTCCAAGATGCCGATCATGATGGCCTTGGGGAAGCGGACTCCTTTGGGATAAAGATCCACTTGCCAGTCCCAGCATGCATGGTCATCTGCAGCTGAGCTACTCACGGGCGTGGAGAAGAAAAATGTTCTGGTTGTGAAATCGTCCAGGCAGGAGAAGTTTTCTAGAGTGAACTGACAGCTCCAGTCTTCACATGTGTAGTTTCTAGGTCTACTGGATGGTTGACATGAGGTAACGACTTTCTCAGGATCTGATGAGTTACTATCTGGTGAAGCACTGGACATGCCTCCGTCTTTTTCGTCGAATTTAGTGAAGTATTCTACTGCTGTGATGGAATGGTACTGAAATGCCTGCATCAGGCCTTCCTCAAAGATGTCTGCATATTCATGGATGAAATTATCCTGACACAAAAGCTCCAACTGGGCAGATGTCATCATATTGAAACGTACACACCCAGCCATTTTTTCTACCATAACCCTGCGCGCCCGCGGACACTTTCGGCAATGAGCTTGATTGCTTAGCAACCATCGTTTGAGGTGAAGGAAGAGACTATATTCACTGTGAACGACCAATTCAGAACTGGACAGAAATTCAAATAAGGTGGACCCATTCATTGACAGAAAGTCTCCACCTTGAACAACTTTCTGGAAGTTCCATTCAGTGTACTGAGCACATTTTGCCTCTAGTGTTCGGTAGTTGCATAATCGAGCATACTGTAGCCACGAGACTACTTGTAGATTATCGCCCACAGCATCGAGGTTATCACACATGTAGGAGACGCAGGTTTCGGAGAGATCCTTGACATTATACTTGTCTGCTAGTGTAATCACAGGCAGCACTGTATGGTTACTGAGGTGGATGTGCCCAGTGTACATGTATTCCAGGAAATCCTCAAACACGTCCACACACTCAGGTTCTTCGGTGAGAGTAATCTGCTCTTTGAATGCTTCAGGCCATTTGAAATCTGTCAACATGGTCTTGAATACATCACTGCACATACTGAGGATAAGCTTGTGGGCGGAGAAGACTGCCCCACCCACAACCAGCTGCACATCGCTGAGTGTTGAGTTGCGATAGAGAGACCACAGACGTTTCAAGGTGCTTTCGGAGTTGTTGACAAGCTGTCCCTTCAGGAAACTACCAGCCATTGTTTCTTATGTCATCCTCTTGCAATGAATCAGGAATAATTTCTGAAAAAGATGGCACGAATGAAATTGATGCTTTACACAAGTCAAACTGTTCACCTATTGGACTGTAACATATTAATTTCTGAAGAACATGTAAAACATTATATTGCTCATATATGTATACAGGGTGCCCGACTTGCCTGACTTGTGTATATAAAGTGTCGGGCAAGAGGTAATTTAGTTTCCCTTGGGCAAGTACGAAAATCATTGGTGTTAAACTTTGAACTTAGAAGACATATCGTGTCTTTGTCAACTGCAGATGATGTACATGAGCCTGACTAGTCATTTTTTTATTCTGCACATCTCCTATCAGCTGTCGCTTCAGTTAATAAAGTTTTCTTCTTTTCTCTGAGTTAGCATTACAAGTTGACAATCAGACTGGACAAGTAGATTTTTAAAGTTTACTTGCCTTGGACAAGAAGACATTTTGGTGTTCGAACACCCCTATTACTGATTCATTTACTGTACAACATTACATGTATATATTTACAGAGAAAACTGAATCCATGACACTTGCATCTTGAACTTATCTATCAGTATTATCTAAATTTAATCTGTCAGTTAGCTTCATTAGCATGATTAGTAAAGCAGCAATAGAAACTGGCACTATACTATGGTCAAATATTTAAGCAACCAAATATATACTGTATACTTTTTTATGTGATTCACATAGCTGCATTGACACCTTCCAGTGCAGTAGAAATCAGCTGTCAATGAAGCATAATGCCAGCTACAAGCAATTTTGACTATTACCAAGTAATACCAGTAACTTGAATTTTCCAAATATTGGTAAGCACAGCAATATGGGTTCAAATACAGGCAGTTTTTGCTTAGACCAACCCATATTATGTTTAAAGTCAAATATATATGTGTACGCGAAGGAATATAATGAACATGATGAATATATTGTAGTGTAATCATAGAAATGTGTAGTATGGTATTGTGAATGATTGTGTGTATGTGTAGAGTAGTGAAACAAAAACATTGGCATGCAGTATGATTTGTGTGTTCAGGTGTTAATATTAGTTTCAAGAACATCTTGATGACTGAATACAAGAAACATAGACTATGAATATGAATACTAAAAACTAAACATGCCAAACAAGCTTGTCTTCATTTTAATGGTTCAGTGGCACATTTTGAAGAAATTAACTGGACCATTTGAACTGGATACTATATCAGGGCTAAGGTATCCACGCTGGTGACAATGTTGTTTTAACTTAAAATTAAAAATAAAGGGATTGTGGTAATTTCGTAACCCCAAATGGAATCATTACCCTAGAAAATGTGTAACCCTAAAAAAAAAGAAACAAATGTTAACCCTATTTCATATTTCTAAATATTTGTTTATAAGACAATATTTTCGTTGGATTATAGGTTTCCAAACATACTTTTCAGACGGCCATGTTTATCGTTATACTCTCTCTATAACAAGTTGTGTGATGTCACAGTGGAGAAGTTCATTCATCGCATGAGGATAGAGGACAAAACAGACGCTGTTGAGATTTCATAAAACACATTTATCACCATGCAATTATTGCATAATATTGTGTTTATTGCATAAACAATATTTATGTATACTGCATCGTCCAAAGTATTGTCAATTGAAACTGTGTTTTCTTAAAGACTAGAGTTGGTCAACAGATAAACCCCATATGTTGAACATTGTTCTTTTTCAAATAAAATATAACCCTTACGCATTCACATAAATATATGTTGTTTAGATCTAAATGTAACTAAATATTTTACAAAGCGTTATTCATTGATTATTGCATAGGGTTATGAAATTACTTTCGATTTGAGGTACGAAATTGCTCATTTCTAATGGTACGAATTCGTTTGGGGTTACGTATTAACGTACACCTGTCTATGAGTATCTTATGGGAGAAAAACTATTCGTGTGTTTATGTCAGATAGAAAAATCGGTAGAACGTGTTTAGCATTTCTCTAATGATGGGATTCCAGTGAGCATATATGAACAGTCGGAAATCTCACACCACTAACCATAAGAGATGTTTTGGGTGAAAACGAGTACTTCTAGCTCAGCACAGGCTACCTTTACAACGTCCACAGATCTACAGAAGGGCAGTTGCTATACGCTACAGCTGATTTACAAGAATCCACAGCAAGACATGCCACTCTTTTGATGTCACATTACATTGGCACAATAGCACACCTGATCGTTACTTTAATGCATTAAAATGATTGTTGTTTTATCAAACCAAATGAAACATTTACCAACTACTGTTGTTTCCCTGGGGACCAGCTGATAGAGGCGGCCATGTAATGAGTGCCCGGATGTAACGTAATATCTCATCGTGGAATGAGATTTCCCATAATGCTATGCGACGCTTGAAAGCACGATGGCCGACCACACTCCGAGTCGTCATGAGAAAAGTTTAGGACTGCTAACAACTAAGTTTGTATCGCTTCTTCAAGAAGCAAAGGATGGAGTATTGGATCTCAAAGTCGTAAGTTAAAGCATGACTTCAAACTGAAACAAAACTCACCCACTGCCTGTAATTTTGTGCCGACGGATGTCAACTCACGAGTGACTGCATTGTTTCCGTCCAAACTCAAAACGGAAAGTTTGTTTTCTTTCGGAAATTTAGACATTCCTTATCGTCACGCTATGTTGGGTTGTAACAGATAATCCACTTTGAAATTGGAAAATGTGCAACGTGTCTGCCAAATGAGGAACTGCTAAGAATAAGAGTCATAATTATTTATTTATAAATATGCTCCACTTTTTGAAAACTTCACGCTCTACTGACCTCAAAATACAATCACGTGGTGCACCTGTCACTGTCAAGGGGTTACTGGAGACGCATCAAAGATAACACCTGCTACCTGTTGCTTTCATTTTGGATCGTTATGAATACACACTGGTGGCAGTGGCTTAGCGCAATCAATATATATTTTGTTGTTACACATTTTCTCGATTGGTCATTTTTACCAAAAGATTCTTCATAAGCCAGGGTTGTGATATCATGGATATGTCAGCGTAAGTACAATACGGTGTCTCAATTTCAGGACAATGATTTCAACATAGTTTTCATTCAAAAACAAAGGTATCCAAGACATTTTATAAAGTCAAACCATTCATCCTTGAGCATTTAGAATGAGTGGATGAGCATGACGAAGAGGCCATGGCTATCATTATATGCCGCATGGTGGAATACAGAGTTAGGGATGTTGAAAAATGTTCACCTGTTCACAATCACAACTGACATTGACATTTATTTCTTTGACACCGATATGGCACAAACAAATAATTCTGACATGATAAAAAAAATTACCACCATTTTTATTTGAATTTCATTCAAGTGATGATCAGGTTTATATATCTTATCATGATTATTTGTGTAGTACATTGTAGTGTAAAAGATATGCTTGTCCAGCTCTGGCTTGCCCTTGCCATGCTTACCATTCTTACCTCACTATTTGTCACAATTTTGTGAAATGTCATACGGGTGCCCACTATGCTTCACTACTTTTGTATTGGCTAGATATCATTCTTGTCCTCTCATGTATCAATGGTGAGGAAATATGCTGTGTGTATGGGTAACGGCTAAACTGTTATCCTAGTTATGATCTACTTGTCCGTGGTTGAAGACTCTCCCTGCATCATGATCATTCACAATATAAACTAGAATGAAACCAAATTACCAATGTAAAAGTTAGTAATGATGTCATGGCTAAAATTGGTATGATGGTGGGGTAGCCTAGTGGTTGAAGCGTTCGTTCATCATGCCAAACCCAGATTCAATTCTCCACATGGGAACAATATGTGAAGCCCATTTCTGGTGTCCACTGCAGTGATGTTGCTGGAATATTGCTAAAAGCGCCGGTAGTAACTAACATTTTTAGTCCACAAGTCCTTATAATGATAACAAATAGCAAAACACTTAAAATGGCATATTTCTACTAGTCCTTATGATACCTTAACTATTCGGCAGTTTGGCAAGGACTACAGGACAAGTGCCAATTTCTAACCCTGTAAAAGTGGCGTGAAACCATACTCACTCTCTCAGTTACAGTATTTGTTGAAAATGTATCTGGAATGATGTAGTACGAAACTAACATAGTGTGCCTGATGAAGGCAGAGAGGGTGAATTGGTTGCTGAATGCTTGGTTGGCCGTCATGTGGGTCAACCAATCTGGAATGGTGTCAGTCATGTCAGTACAGTTGACTGTTGATAACGAACACACTTAAACTGTTTTTTGGTCACGCCTGTTTGCTGTATATATGCTTTTAACGAACTATGATTATGATGAAACTAAAATTAGTTGTCCCTTTGAGTTCGTTATAAGAATATATAACCATAGATTACTGTAGTTGCATCATAAATGAGTACCAGGACTTCACAATGATTTGACTTGTGATAATAATAAACATTGTCATGAGTATCTCTTTCTAAGTTGACAGATGAATTGTCATGTGAAATTTAAATCATTACCCAGATATTTTTAATGTTGCATAACTTTGCAAATTACATATTGCTCACTAGCACTATAGTAGCAGTGAAAAAACCTTATTTGTTAATGTTTATCAACCTGCTATTATAGTAGTAATCCTTGGTTTTTCTCAATAACTTCATATTTTCAAACATTGTTAAGTTGTGTCATGCTTATCAAACATGTCAAATTTGACTTGATGACTCTTGGTACTTTTTTTGACAGTCACATTATCATGACTGTTCTTGTACATATTTGTCATCACGGCATTCATCATTTACTGTTGTTTACACAGTTATATTGACCCGTGAAGATCCATGGTAGAATATGTCTTCAGCAACCCATGCTTGCCATAAAAGGCAAATAGAGTCAAGTCCAGTTAATCTGACATGGTTGGTTACATATGATTATGTCAGGATTAATGAGTATGTCGGATAAACGAAATTAAGTAGTATAAATGTTCGTGATGGAAAATCGGCCAATACACGATAGATAATGATACAAATGTAATAAAAAATGAAAATTAAATATTCATATTGTTATGTTACATTGTTAGTGGAATATGTTTTCTAATCATGCAACCTCTAAAGCTCAACACAAAACAACTGTTACAGTCTGTATGACTGATTCAAAATACTTTAAAAAGCATAGCATGGAATGGGACTCGCAGGTTTGAAAATCTTAATGAAAAGCTTCAGAAAGGTGTTTTCTGAATGGCTAACGTTGACTTCCTGGTTAGCATGGTTAGTCATTTGATTGGTCGGTCACAGTTGCGAAAGGTTGTTATGACCTGTAATGGGATGTCCTCGGCGATAGCGAGAACTTGTATCTGATTTTAATGAGAATGAGGTAATCAAAGCATGTGAATTAATCCTGTTTTCTTTATTTAAAGCATTAATTGTTTATTGTTAAGCAAGTTTATCTCTGCAGTTGTTGTAATATGCAGCTACCATCCGACTCGTCTCGCATCAAAACATGGGCTATGTATTCGCGGGCAGATGACCACGGAGTACGCTGATCACCAGATCGCTGTGTTGAATTAACGAGACTGATTAATGAGTGATTTCGGTAATTCATTGCAAATTAGGTGTGTCGGAGTCAGTGTGCGAGACTTTCTGATTAACAGGTCTAAGTAGCACTGATTTAATCTGTTCCCATCATTAGTGTTGGATAAAGCCGATTAACGACTGTTTGCTTGTCGTAAGAGGCGACTAACGGGATTGGGTGGTCAGGCTCGCTGACTTGGTGGATTCATGTCATTGTATCCCAATTGCGTGAGATCAATCACTGGATTGTCTGGTTCAGACTCGATGATTTACAGATCTCCATCATATAGCTGGAATATTGCAGACTGTCGCGTTAAACAAAAAACAAATAAACGAAACAAAATTATACAGTTATTTGTCATGTTCATGACTGACAACAGTAACCATGGTAACAGTCTCACACTATTTGGTTCCGTAAAGCATTGTGTTATAGACGTTACCTTGTTTCCTTCAGGCGGCAGATCAGTTGGCTGTACGACAAAAGAGGAGGATATATGACATCACCAATGTCTTGGAAGGCATCGGGCTAATTGAAAAGAAGTCCAAGAACAGCATTCAGTGGAAGTAAGTAATGAAGAAATAATGGAAAAAAATCTTATCCTTGCTAAGTCTTTCCATGGATAGGAGTCTACTTGGACAGTGGATGGTCTACATGGTCTACTGGTTGCATCATTCAAAAGGTGCAAAAAGATGGTACATCTTGTTGTTGCCCTGTCTGGAGCTTGACGTCAAGTGGATACAAGGACTGGTCAGCTGATAATTGATGTTCAAGAATTAAGTACATTAGGAATTGTCTGTTATTTCAATTTTTTTTAAATGTTTTGTAAACAATGTGTGTTCACAGGTATATAATCTTTGAGACATTGTCAAATGTGAACACATTATCATGCATTACAATTGTCACAAGCACTTGCATGGCTTAGCCTGTTGGTCATCTGGTCATGCTTGCTTGGCAGCATTAATTTTGTGCATGCATAGAAAATCAGAATATAGAAAATGTTAGAGAAATAAGATTCTACACATTTTAAATTCGCCCCGTGAAGATCCAGGGTAGTAAAGGTCTTCAGCAACCCATGCTTCCCATAAAAGGCGACTCTACTTGTAGTAAGAGGTGACTAACAGAATCGGGTGGTCAGGCTCACTGACTTGGTTGATGCATGTAATCATATCATAATTGCATGGATCGATGCTCGTGATCATGATGATGTCAGTCAATGGATTGTTTGGTCCAGACTCGATTATTTACAGAGCTCCGTCATATAGCTGGAATATTGCTGAGTGTGGCATTTAACAACAAACAAACAAAACATTCTAAATTCTATTTTCAAATAACATACACTTAGAATAAGAATGGTGCTTTATCAATTTAGCATTATCCTGATCATGGTGATAGATCAGTTATCATGGTGAACCAAAATTATTTGATCAATGGCTCAACCACTAATTATACCCCCGTCCTAAAAGGTCAGGGAAGATAGTTATACCAAGATTCTGTCCGCCTGTTTGAAAACTTTGTCCACGCAATTTCTCTTAAACTATTTAGTGGATTCATCTCAAACTTTCTACATATGATCAGTGTCTTATGGAGGGGTGCAGACAAAATAAAAAAAAATGTTTTTAGTAATGTTCCATTTTTTTAATGAATTTTTCAAACCCTAACCCTATCCATTATTTTATTTGAAACTAGTGACACACTAGGCAGGTCGGGGGTATTAGTGAGCCACGCTAACATTTGCCCTTGTTGCTAATGTTTGTCTCATCAAATGTGTTCTTTTACAGAGGGGCCGGGCCAGGGTGCAACACCCGTGAGATCTCAGACAGACTTGTCACCCTACAGAGTGATATTGATGACCTCGAACGCCAAGAGAGGGAACTTGACCAGCACAAACTTTGGGTACAGCAGAGTATAAAGAATGTCACAGATGAAGTTACGAATACCAGGTAAGTAAACCTTAGGTTCTAAGGTCAACATTGTTCAGAAAAAAAACAATGTGAAATTAACAAATTTTCAGTGAAATAACACCTGAACACACTAGTCCAAATCACAGGATTGGGTGGTCAGACTCACTGACTTGGTTGATACATGTCATTGTATCCCTGTTATGTAGATTGATGCACTTGAACTCAATCACTAGATTGTTTGTCCAGACTCGATTATTTACAGTCTGGCATCATAGAGCTGTAATATTGCTGAGTGCAGTATTTAACAAAAGACTACAACATAATTTTCAAGAACCTGCCAAGATTTCTTCTTGTGAATGTGGTGTGGAGTGCAGTGGATAGCTTCAGTAGCTGGCTGAGAATTTCTTTTTTGGATATACATTGCTTTACACTGATCAAGTTGAAGTTTTGCCAGAGCATTGTTAAAGTCAAATACAAACAATAAGGACTACTTCTACCTCTCTTGTATTCAGATTGGCATTTGTGACGCATGAGGACACATGTAAGTGTTTCAAGGGGGACACACTTCTAGCCATCCAGGCACCGTCGGGGACACAGCTAGAAGTCCCCATTCCAGAAATTGTAAGTTCAAACATTAAACTGTGCCAGTGATTATGACGTTCATTCTATCTTTGCGAGTAGCACACAATCTCTTTTAACCTTGATATATAAGAAGTTAAGGTATAATTACTATCGCATGTGGTTGGTGACCAATGTTCGAAATTCAGCATGAAAATCAAGAGGCCCAGTCATAATGTTAAAAATTTGTAAGTTATCACAGGGTAAGAACATAACTTTAAAGTTTTATTACCCAAAGTAAGGATAAAATGCCCTTGTAATGTCAAAACAATTGGGAAATTTGTACTAGCCAAATGGAATTTTGTACTAGCCCAAGGCTAACAGACTAATGTTAATTTCTAACCCTGCATCATGTTTAAGGGGCTCCTATATTCAAGTAGTAAAAATGTTACTACAGGAAATAATCTCAATGACCCCAGGAGGTCCCTTATTTTCTCAAGCTGCTTAGAATACAGTTAGTACCACATTCTTGTTGTAACAGACAAATGTGATGAGCATTTTTTGTTTCAAAATGCCTGCTGAGTGGGAATTGTGCTTCAGACGAGTTGTTTACAGTACAACATTTTTGGAGTAGACAACTTAATAGTTGTACTGGTCCTTAAAGGGATGGTCGGAGGGCCTAGTGGTTAAAGCGTTCGTTCGTCATGTCGAAGCCAGAGGTTCGATGCCCAACATGGGCACAATGTGTGAAACCCATTTCTGGTGTCCCCAGCCGTGATATTGCTGGAATATTGCTAAAAGCAGCATAAAACCACACTCACTCACTACTAATCCTTAAAAATGTTTACTAGTCACAGACTCGTGGTAGTGTCTAACTGTGTGGTAAAGCTGCAATTATTGCTGATATATAACATTAAGCATCATTCATTCACTTGATCTAGTGCTTTATTGGAGTTATTATTTGCTGTAATATGCGATGGTGAGAGTTGTACGCCGCTTTTCGCGTTATTCCAGCAATATCACAGCTGGTGACACCAGATTTGAGCTTCACACATTGTACCCATGTGGGGTATAGAACCAGGGTCTTCGATATCACGAGCCAACACTTTAACTGCTAGGCTACACCACCGCCTTACAAAGTTCACAAAGGAGGGTGCTTTTTATAGTCATATGCAGGTTATACTTGTCAGATCAAGTAGACTAGGTTCAAATGTTCACCTGAAACGAAAACTTTTTTAGCAATTATATCTAGATCAGTGACATGCAGAAGAAAACACAGATTGTCACATAAATATTCAGGCTCAATCTGGGCGCTTAAACAGATTACTTACAGGTTGGTCTAGAAGTTGGTCGGCAATTATTAGTACAGGCACTGAGTATGGTAAGTGTTGATACAGGTCTTGATTTTCCCGGATTCCTTGTTTCCAGGGTCCAGGGTATAAGAAGAACTACCAGATTCACCTGAAGAGCCACGCAGGTCCTATCAATGTCCTACTTGTCAACAAAGATGCTGATTCAACAAGTCCAGTCGTTGTGCAAGTGCCACCACCGAAAGATGACACTGTTGAAAACCCATCCAATCAAAATGTGGACCCGACCACGCAGGGACGTACAGGTCAAAGGTCACAAGGAAAGGTGAGTTGTATGTTGCAGCAGTGCAGTGGACGAAGATGATAATGAAGGTCTGGCAGTGTGGCTTGTTGGTCATAATATCAATGACCTGTGAAGATCCGGGATAGAATTGTTCTTCAGCAACCCATGCTTGCTGTAAAAGGCAACTATGCTTGTCTTAAGAGGCGACTAACGGGATTGAGTGGTCAGACTCGCTGACTTGGTTGATGCTTGTCTTTGTATCTCAATTGCATGGATGGATGCTCTTGATATCAATCACTGGATTTTCTGATCCAGAATCGATTATTTGCCGACCGCCATCATATAGCTGGAATTTGCTTCCAAATGTTGAAAGGAGTCATGTAGACATTGTTCCCGTGTTTCAGCGTTCTCCCGTCAAGTCGCCACTGAAGCAGACACAGCAGGCCAGTCTGGAGACAACGGCACCTGTCACCAGGATGGCAACACGGTCGTCCCCCAGGAAAAATTCACAAGAGCAGTTTCCTCAAGGTAAGAAGAATGGCACATGCATGTGTGTAGCATTATGATAAGGCTAATGAATATCGCTCAGATCATAAGACCTATTATGATATGAACAAACATAGCATTCCAGTTCCCTTCATTGTCACAGTAGCACCAGGGTTACATACTTGTGTCCCTAAGCCGTGCTAGAAACTGCTTGTTCGTGGCTCAAGGCCCTTAAGGAGCACAAAGTTGCCTCCCTTAGAATTGCCAGAATCTGGTTGTTGTTGGTTTGGAACTAGGGCTGGGACAGGGTACTTGGGTCGGCTAGGTACTGAGTAGGACCTGGGTACTCACAAGACTACCCGGACCCGTGGTTAGTCACATGATATATCGTTTAATGAGAAAAATTCACTGCTACAACTCCATGGTTACTTGCAAGTTGCTAATGTTCGCATATCTTTCTGACTTTTTATGTTTTGAGTTGGGATACAGCTTCAGCTAACTGCTGTGTAAATTTGATGCTTTTGTGTCTAACTCTGGACACTCAACGGGTATCGAGGTAGGGTCAGGTAATAGGGGGTCGGGTATCTGGGTTGTAAATTTGGACTCGTCCCAGTCCTATTTGAAACCTACATGCACCCTGATTATGATGCTTTGGTTTCAGGAAAGTGGCCTACATCTATAACCCACATCACTTTAAGCTTTCTTCACACAGTTTGCCAACGCCAGTAGATATAGATAACTAATAATAAGTAGATAAATAACTGAAGTGTTGTTGAATTTGACTATAAACTCATCTTATTTATCAAGTTAAATTACTATGGTTTTGTTTAAGTGTATGATGAGGTTAGACTATTGACATCCGCAATAACTGTGTCTTAAGGTGGCATCATTATCAAGTAGATAATACATCTCTTCTGCATCCACAGCTTCCACATCCACATCTACCTCCGCAAGCTTCCCAACAACACCAAGTGGCCTTGACTCCCTTCCATCTGATATGCTCTTTGACCCCTCACGGAGCGACTATGGTGAGACATCATACAACTTTCACTGGATATACAAGCTTGTTCTCATGACCCTGGTGAGGGGGGGGTTCTGGGGCAGAGTTGGTCTCCATTACCTCATGGTTGTTGTAAGAGACGACCAAAATGGGGATCACGCTATGTCTAACCTCATGATTTTGTCAGTACACAAAACTGGAGGATTTTGTGTGGTCCAGACTCTATTGCTTGTTAGTTCGTGATGGCTGATATTGCTGATGTCAGTGTGAGATGCAAATTACTCACTCTCTTTGGACTTACTCGCACATTGGAGTAGCCCAGTGTTTAAAGTGTTTGCTCGTCACACTGAAGGCCTGGGTTCGATTCCCCACATGGTTACAATGTGTGGATCCCATTCTAGCGTCCCCCTGCCATGATATTTCTGAAATATTGCTAAAAGCGATATAAAACCATACACACTCTCACTCTGTATTCCCAAGGAGGAAAGTGCTGGTGAATATATATCCTACGTTTCAACGAAGAATTACCTATTAACAATTGCAAGATCCAGTTGCCTTAAGTGCCACAACTTGCTAGGAAGGATCCAGTACTTCTGTTCACACTGATTACAATCCAGGCTTATCTGAGTGTCAGCACATGGCTTTTGTACAACCTGAATCACTCTGGCTCTTCCATCCTCATTGAGCGTCACATTCGTCACAACTCGCCCCTTTCCGTAACCTGCAAGAAGACTTGTCCCCTATCGATGAATGTTATGTTCGAAAATACGACAAACCAATCAGAATGCGCGTATGATCTCTAGTTCTTCATCAAAGAATCCCTCAGAAATAAGTTTTGATTTTACATATGTCTTGCATCTAAAAATATACCCAAGACACAGTTAAATGTGTTCAGTCATACTGTATAATTCCGCATGTCCCGATGTGCTCTAAATTGCATCTGAAATATATATATATTACATGGGGAAATAATATGTGAACCATTACGCAACGAGTTGACAGCTGTTTTAGGTATGCCTGTTTGTGCTAAGACGGAACCCGGTCACAAAAATGGCCATGAGAGGGGCACGAGTCGCTATTCGGCTTGTCCCGGAATTACACGAGTTGGACAAGAATGTGAGCATCACATGAGTGATATGAGTGAAATGCACTACTTATTATCATTGCACTTAAAAGTTCCAACTATTTGATGCCCACATACTCTTTAAGCATACTGTCCGTTCTAATTATTATTTATTCTATCGATGATTTTACAGATGTTGATGGATCTTTCATCGATGACCTCATTACTTCAGAAGGTATAATAATTTTACTCTCTCTCTCATCCCATTTCTTGTGTTATAAAATTGAAAACATTGAAGTGACCAGTGTGTTGTCATTGTTGCACAATGACATGCACCAATGCTCATGTTATCAACCACTAGTTTGTCTGGTCCAGGATATATTAGGCTGCACAGTGCTATGATGAACTTGGAGTATTTTTCAGACTCACTCAGTTTCTTTTGAATTATTATAGGTTTAAAATCCTTTTGCGTGCCTGTATGCACACCCCAATGGTATCATTATAATATATAAATTTGTTCAGCATTGCTTTGTTTTAAAATTAATCATGAAATTCAAGGGTTCCTTGTTTTAAACAATATGTAAAAAAAATTAAGGATTTTAAGGGTTTCTTTGTTCAAACACTCAAACTGCAAAACATAAGAATCCCTTTAATTTCGGAAACTCCAAACTAAATGGTTTATTTATGTAAGATTTGCACATTCTCACTGTTTGTTTTTATGTTTGTCAGCATTTGCCCCCCTCCTCCGCCTAAGTCCGCCGCCTAGCGATCGTGACTATTACTTCAACCTTGACGATACCGAGGGAGCCTGTGACCTCTTCGATGTGCCGCTATTATCCATTTGAAGATGTCAGTAGTAGCAACCAAAACTATCGTCTTCAAAGACTTTAAGATCCTCATGCAAATAGTGCTTACCAATTGTGTTCGTGCATGTCAGCCAATCGGATTGGTGCGCTAATGACTCAACCAATCAGTTTGGTGCATTTTGGGCTGGACGTTCAACACATTTCCATCTGTCTCATGGAATTATGATAGACAAGTTGTGTCATTGACAACCAAAGCAAGTAGGCGGGGCCAGAATAGTGGCTGTGGTCAGTCAAACGTGTAACCTGAAGACCCAACAAGTGGGTGTGGCCAGTTGAATGGATCTAAAGCAGACTCGTCAAGTGGGTGTGTCTCCGACTTTGTCGCAGGCAGACACAAGTGGATGTGGTCTCTCAAACAATTGTCACAGGCACGTGACAACTGGGCATAGCCTCACGAGTGGATGGCGCCACACAAATGGGCATGAACGATTATCCTGTTGTTACTGGCTGCCACAGGAACTGGGTGTGGACAACAGTGAAAATATAGCCACAACCAGTACATTAATTACTTCATGAAAACAGCTTCACTTACTCTTATTATGCCATGTATGTTGGAACTACGATATGGCAGTTTTATCTTCCAAATGATTGTCTTGACAAATTTCAGCTTGCATTGTTAGTATATATTGATAGTCTATTGATACAATCTTAGTAGGGCTGGGACGGGTAACTCAGGTACTCGGGTCGGATGGGTCCTGAGTAGGAGCCAGGTACCTATTGGACTACACGAACCCGTGGTTAGTCATGTGATACATTTGTTAATGACAAAAATTATCTAGAACTCTATGGTTACATAACAAGTCACTAATGATTGCATTTCTTTCTGACTATGCACTCATTCCTTCTGACTTTAATATGTTTAAATATAGATAAAACTTCAACTTAAGTGTATGCATGACCAGATTGTTTTATACGTGTATCTAAATGCATTTTGCCAGGACTACAGCCCATTTTGTACCCTATTCTTGAGACCTACAGCGGGTACCTGGGTAGGGTCTGGTAATTGCAGGGTGGGTACCCGGGTATTAAATTTGGACTCGTCCCAGCCATAAAACTTAGACACCTGAATATCAACATTTGTGAAGGAAACATCATTCATCTTTCTGTGTACATTTTTTGATACTATATAATACTTATCATACTTATCATACTGTACCATGACGGATAGTGATGTTAGGTCATACTGGAAACAGAATTTGTTCCAATTCTGTGGATGCCTGCTTCTTATGTAGAGCTGACATCTGAACCTCTATCCACATCAGGCAGTGTGTAATTGACTGTTGTACAGTCTTGTTGAATAACATTGATGTTATTAATGGTTTGTATATCATGAAATGTGTAAACATTACCTTGCCATAAATATAGGGGACTGAAAACTGTTTGAAAAAATGTTACATAACATGGTGGTGGGGTTCCGCAAAGTATAATACAGTCGTTAGACCAATCCAACCGACCCACCATCACCCTATATATAAATAAACTATCCCTGAAGCCTTATTTTAGGAAAAGTTTTTGAAATTGGAACTACCGAGAGGTAGATTATATATGTTAACCTATTGATATATAGTTTATATAGAAGTTTTATTCTCACAGATTTTTCATTCTTTGTATTTCAGAGTTTAGCAAATGATAAGTTGCGAAGTCAAATTAAAGTAAAATGTTTATTCAGTGTTGTTGCTCTTGTAAGAAAGATCATGAAATAGTCTAATGAATATTGATAATAACATTCCTTTCCCTTGAATGTGTTGAAGATCTGAGATTTTCATAATGTAATTTTGTTTTTGTTTTCCTATATTATCTGTGACCTTGGTAACCAACTGGTATCCACATGAAAAACGGTTGAAAACAATTGGTTCGTAATAACCACTTATCATGCTTATCAGCTGATGATAGTGAATGGTTGTTAAACATGGGATAATGGTATTAATCAATGGGTAACCAAGTTTAAGTATATGCGTAATAATTTAGTAAAATTTATTATAATTTAAATCATGATAATGTGCGTAGAAGTATGTATGGGGTTAGCTGTTTTCGATATTAACATGATAATGGGACCATATTTATTCATGTTGTTAGATGTGTTAAATCCTAGTGTTACCAAAGGAAGGTTTGAACAACCTGCTATCACAATCCTGATAATGGTATGCCACATTAGAGGAACTGAAAGGTGTATATATTTGTATGTCATGAAATTCCATACTACAGTCCCAGAGTAGAAAGGTACGTTGTCAACTGTAATTGAAATTGCAAAAATGTCCGATGAAACGATGAGAAGTTTATTTTATTTCTTTCAAGTTAAAAAAGACTGCAGTTGAATTTGAAGGATTGGTTTCATTGCAAAATAAGAATCTCTAACAGTGAATTATATTTGAAAAAAAATTATTTGGTCTTATTGAAATTGAAAACATTGTAATATATCTAATAGCTTTATATGTGCTACCATCTGCATTAATCTAGGGCCCTAGGCATGCTAGATGACTGTTGGTTGTTTCGAAAATAAAGATTTGTAATAGTTCACTATTGCCCACTAAACATGCCAAACCGATCAAATATTCCCATAGGGTTCCCTGCAGTGACTGCCTTTTTTGGTCTGGGACTGACCTCACTGGTTGACTGTGCACAGCATGCAGTAGACATGTGACTGTATATCTTGTATATATATACTTCTGGCACCTTGATGCTATGTTACTCTCATTATTCCAATGCTGTGTTTTAAGTATGTCCATTGATGTCCACTCATTGTTGTATATTTCCATGTTTTGTACGTTTTCTACCCACACTGTTCATACTTTGCTCTTCAATGCCCTGCAGTTTCTACATGCATGTGCTGTTGTGATCGATGGCCTCTCCTTCATCTACTCTGTACTACTCTGTAGCAACTGATACACTTCAGACATCTTCTCGGGGGCACGGGTGGCCCAGTCGTCTAAGGTGCCGCGATTCGCTGTGCAGAGTTGCGTCCCTTGGGCACGCCAGAAACCTATGATTGTGGGTTCGAAATCCCGGTTCGCCCCGATTGTGTTTCTAGATTTGTCAGCACCATACCCGTGCTTGTGGGTTTCACCGAAGTGGTAAACGTCTGGGACCTGCATCACTTTGGGCTTTCCTCTCACATTAAGCTGACATGCCGCGATATAACTGGAATACTGTTAAAAGCGGCGTTAAACCCAATTCACTCACTCACTCAAGGGTCAATGAGACTAGAATCCAGGATCCGAACTGAGTATTTGCATTTATTCTTTTGTGTGACAGTATTTGAAATATCTCATAACCATCGTTATAGATTGATTAAATGAAATGTTTTTTATCGTGAAATATTTAATCATCATATACACTTGTGCCTTGTGTACTCGAGTAGACATAATGGATACATGTAGTTTTGGAGCTTTCAGTTTCTTTCAATTTCTTTCAACAACATGCACTCTTACATCAAACATTGACGTTGTTACCAAACATGCACTTGTCAAATCTAGTACCTTAGTCATGGTAATTGTAGTGACCAACGAATATTACATCCATGGACGTTTTGTAACTTTTATCTAGATATGAGCAGTGATGAGTGAAATATGTACTTCTACTTTTGACAGTAACCTGAATTAAATAATTCTCAAGCTGGGACAGGTATCCTTTTTCATGGAGAATGTTGCCCATTGATGGTTTAAATGAGGTGTTTCTGTGCTGTCCCAGAGGGAATTTAATTGTGTTATACGGGATGTAGCTGCGAAGACCTCATTAATGACTTCCTGCTTTGTGTTAATGTATAGAAGGGACTTCCCGGCCTCAGGCATTTCTTCACCAGCCTTGACCCGTCCAGCCAGTTCAGTCAGAACAAGGATCTTTATGTTGTTGTTGATGTATTTCTCAATCCTTGGGGGGATTCTTTTGGTCTACAGACACCCACTCATCAATGGATATATGTTCTTCTGATTTTAATGTCCCACAATTACTTCAATTTTATAAGTCTAATTTAGGTTGCTTGTCTTGATGGCTGTAAAATTACCAAATTAAAGCCAGATATATTTTCTTCTTGTTTTACCAATTTCCTAGGCCTGGAGGTAAATTATTCGGGTAAATTAAAAAGAAAAAAGTGAATGTGAAATTTGTAACCTGAGAATTTGGATGTTATTTCAGAAATGTTTGTTTGATGTTATTTCTTAAAATATTCTATTCAAATAAAACTTCATTAAGATACATGTGCTAACGCAGATTTTGCAAGGTATTATTTTTTCACGAAATTTAAGATGGGCTTTAAAAGAAGAAATAATTACTTTAGTCTGGCTTTCTTAGAGAGAAGAACCTGTTATGTATTTTTGTCAGTTAGATGTGGGAATTAGCTTAAGGCCAGGCATTTTATATTTTTCGGATTACGGACCCGCCGACTCTAATTTTTGAGAAAATGTAAAAAAATATCAGATTTCCTTCTTCTTTTTTTCGCCGATAGCCGCGTATCAGTTATTTTATTTGTTATCATCACCTTTTAATATAAAACATATGAATTTACCGTCGTAAACTAGAAAAGAGATACATAATCAATCTTTGTTGATCTCAAAGCCGAAAATGAATAGCCTCCCTTGACAATTGTCAATGTTGTAAGTGGTAGAATTTTTATTGTTACAAGGGGCTTTATTGTCAGAAATGGCGGTCTTTTGAGCACAGAATATGTTCATAAATTATGCCAGAGACATTCTGCATTAAAAAAAATGCATCTGGACGATTTTTTTTTTCCTCCTCCAACCCTGGACTTTGGGCTGAAAAATCCGTAATCCTATAAATAAAAAAAGCCTGGCCTAAACAGTTCTTAATCTGCTAATGAGGCTCTTTCAAGTCCAGCAAACCATTACCGTCCCGTTTTAGCATGTACCCTGCTTTACACATGTATCAGACACCTGGTTACAACAATCATCCATCAGACTGTAGACCATTGTTAAATTTGTTGTAAAATATTTAAATATAATAAATAACTTTAAACTGTTGTGAGTGTATTTTCTGTGATGACCAAATACTTGTCGTTCCTGGAAGTTGTCTTGGAGGCAACTAAGATGGGAGGAATTGAATGGTCAATATGGCAGCTGGAAACAATACTTTCATAACGATTACCAATCCGTGAAGATCCAAGTCAGAATTGGACTTCAGCAACCCATGCTTGTTGTAAAAGGCAACTAACAGGACCAGTTGTCAGGTTTGCAGACTTGATGCATGTCATCGTGTCCCAATTTCATAGATTAATGCTCATGATGTCAATCACTGGATTGTGTGGTCCATTTACAGACCACTGCTATATAGCTGGAATACTGCTGTGTGCAACAGACGAAAAACAATTGAATTCCATTTCTCAACTATAACATTGTGCCAGATGTGATCTGCTGAACAGATTATGGAAATAAAGCTGTGATTTTTCACATCACACTGCACTAGAGCCTTACTATTCTGGCTATTTGCCCATGTTGCAAATGTTTTACATCCTGTACATAGGGCCCATGAAACTGGAACTTCACATGGATGATCAAAGCGATGTTGTCTTCAACTATTTCCTACAGAATTCAGATGAAAACTTAGCTGTAATGTTGAAATGTCACTTTTGCCCATAGCTTTCCAAATGACGGGGTGGACTAGGTATCCAGCAACCCATGCTTGCCGTAAGAGGCCACTAACAGGATCGGGTGGTCAGGCTCGTTGACTTGGTTAATGCATGTCATAGTATCCCAATTGCGTGGATTGATGCTCATGATGTCAATCACTGGATTTTCTGGTCCAGACTTAATTATTTACAGACCACTGTCATATAGCTGGAATATTGCTGAGTGTAGTATTGAACAACCATCGAATTCAAGTTATGGTCAGGTTTTGGCTCATGAACAAAGAATTTTACATACGGCACTTGTTTTTTATTATTGTGCAAATGTATATTATATTTGTGGTGAATGCTTAACCTTCGTAAGCTGTAATAGAACAGATTCTGTTTTCATAACAACCATAACACGAACTAGAATCAACAGAAGAAAAAGATTTTATTACCAGATTCATTCCAGTTAGAAGAAACCAGTGTCTATATTGTAATGTACATATATCACAGATTTACCGAGCTGACCCTCTCAAGATTAATAGGAATTCATGCAGAAAACAAACATGAAATGTGATGTATCAGGATAAACTTGCATATGTTAATTAATTTCCTTCTGTTTTGTCTAAATCATGCCATCTTAAAATGAAAAAATATATTCATATTTTTTTAGACTTTTGTAGGCGGAAAAGTAAGTACTTGTTCTGAACTGAACAGATCGGCATGACTTTTATGAACCAAACAGTTGTAAGGTACACTTCTTAAGTTTGGATAGGGATACCAAGATGTTTAGTACCGGTATACAAAATATCAAGATAAATACATATGAAAAGATAAGCGTTTGTTTGTTTTTGTTTAACGCCCACTCAGCAATATTCCAGCTATATGACGGCGGTCTGTAAATAATCAAGTCTGGACCAGACAATCCAGTGATTGACATCATGAGCATGGATCCACGCGATTATGATATGATGACATGCATCAACCAAGTCTGCAAGCCTGACCACCCGGTCCCGTTACTCGCCTCTTACGACAAGCATGGGTTGCTGAAGACCTATTCTACTCCGGATCCTTACAGTTGAAAAATGACTCATATTTAGTGTCACACGTCTGGACACATTGATTAAAGATACATGTCCGAGTTACCCTGGAGAATAATTTATTTTCTAAAATGTTTTGGCATGTCTAGATTGCCTGAAGTTGATCATAGTTCTGGGCTCTGGATTTTGTTGATATTTTGTTTCAAAAATATACCTACATTTCTGGGACTAGAGGTTCCAGGATCAGACCTAGTCATTATTGAGAGGGTCATCGCGGACGGACCACACAGCAGACCTATTGGAGACTTGTATTATTGTATTGCAATATGGAAACAACTTATATGACTTCAAACACTGACAACTGACAGCATCACACTGGCATTATGTGGTGTCCGACTAACAGGATGTATTGCACAAACACAGAACACGGTTGAGTAGGGCTGGGACGAGTACGACGACGACGACGACGACGACGACTCAGGTACTCAAATCACATGGGTACCCACAGGACTGCTCAGACCTCTGTTAGTTACATGATATAAATTGAATTCTTTTTTGATTTCCTTCTGACTTAATATGTAATAACTTATAAATATATAACGACAAAGTTAGTCAACTTCAGTGTATGCATGATAAGAGTGTTTTCTACGTTATCTAAATAGTTTTTGCAGGGCTCTGGTGAAATATTTCCCTATAGAACATTTTGCATCCAACTCTTGACCTACAGTGTGTAGAAGACTCGGGTCAGTGATAGGGTTGGGTACCAGGTAGTAGATTTGGACTCGTCCCAGCCCCAGTTGAGAGCCATACAGATGGTCAAAAGTACCGCAACGCCACAAGAAGCTTTAATGGTGTTCTGAACAGTATTCCACCTTTATCACAGCATATCAGGTTTATATGGGAGGAGTGAGTGAGTGAGTGTGGTTTTAAGCCGCTTTTAGCAATATTCCCACAATATCACGGCGGGGGACACCAGAAATGGGCTTCACACATTGTACCCATGTCAGGAATCGAACCCGGGTCTTCGGCGTGACGAGCGAACGCTTTAACCACTAGGCTACCAGACCAACCCTCCAGATCAATGAATACCCCACATTTCAGGGAGCTAGTGGCCCCTATATGGGAGGAAGGCTTGATAAGACAACCATGGACATTTAAGGATAATACTCTGCATGGAAACTTAAGGGGCCAACCGCATTATAATCTGCACAAAGATCTCAGTATAATGAGGCTGGTTGTGGTTGCTTTGACAACTGCGTCACTTTGTCCCCAGAAACTACGACTTTCAAAATATTTTTAAATATTTCCAGTAGACCCATTTATGAGTGATCGAGTATGGTTTTAGCAATATTCCAGCAATATCGTTGCAGGGTACACCAGAAATAGGCTTCACGCATTGTACCCATGTGAACAATCGAATCCGGGCATTAGGAATGATTCACTAGACTAAACCCACCCCCCACCCCTTGATCAGAAAGGGGTGAAAATTTAATGAATACAATACACAGGGATAAGAATGCATATATTCCTTTTCAGCTGAAACGTCTTTGCATTGGAGTGTGGTCCATAATTTGGGGGGTGTTAATGGGGGAGCTATCCGATTTTAACAAATTTGTGGTCACTAAACTTTGCAGGTCCGTGGAAGATTCTCATCCCTGAATACACCTTTGGGGGCACTAATTATCAGTTTGACTGTTTCCTGTTAATAAATATAATTTGATGTAAAAGTTAAAAATGGATGAAATTCACAGATATTTTATTTTACCAGCAAAATAACTTTGGGCAATCGTTTACATGATTACATATTTTATGCTCCTCTGTTCTCAGTGATGTGAGGGGGTAGCCTAGTGGTTAAAGCGTTCACTTGTCATGCTAAAGACCCGGGTTCAAATCCCCACATGGGTACAATGTGTGAAGCCCATTTCTGGTGTCCCCCGCCGCGATATTGCTGGAATATTGCTAAAAGCGGCATAAATCCATACTCACTCACTCACTCATTCAGTGATGGGAACAGTTGCTGAACTTTTAACAACCAGTTTCTGGCCCTAGAGACATTGGAGACAAACATAATATGGACGGAAATTATCTCCCTTCTGTCAGTGACAAACGACTTCCAGTGTGACCTAACAGAGTAACATGCTCACACAGAAACTGCTGGCATATTGTGCTCAGACCACAAAATAGTTTTGGTGGTGGAAATACAATTGTGAAAAAACATGGCATTTTTGCCAAAGAAGTCACAGAGTTACCTCCCTTCCCATACAGACTTTCATTTTGAGTTTGTTTTAGCACTGTCACATCTTAATTGACTTCAAGGGGAATAAATATATTACCTGTACTTGAAATTATTTTATTTTTATTTTATTATATGATAGAGTATGTCACATATTGGGTTTAACCGAATATCAAAAACACCTTGACATAATATATATACAAAATCAAGAAACATCATGGTGCTGAAAATAGATTTACAATTTTAAACTTTTCTTATACCAGTATTTGATATTTATGTACAAAGATTGAAATAACAACCTCAATAAACAACTGATCAGAATTGCATAATTGCTTTTTACATATTTGTTGTTTCTCAGTGAAAGCAAGACTCATCTGTATTGCTCCGTACTATCCACCTAAAACAAAATGTCTTCAAGTTTATACTTAATGTTGAATCAGCAATTTTTCAGCTATGTAGCGAAAACTTTGTGTAACAGAGACAAACATGAAATATGTTAGTAATAATGAAAATATGTAATAAACAAAATATGCAATATCAAAGTAATGGAGTAAAGAAACACAAATCTCCATCAACAAGTGATAAAAAATTGGTAACCTTAGCGTTCAAATTATTTTACTGTGACTGCATTTATTTAATATTTGATTTGGTAGAGAATGTTAAAGCTTCTTTACTTTCCCGGCTTTAATAATGCAAGCCAGTCAGGTACTGTCTCACGGCCTGTTGGTTATATGCACATAAACATATGATTATCATACACCGTTGGATAATGCATATCAAAAAAAAAAAAAAAAAAAAAAAAATAGAATAGAATAATAATAATAATAATAATAATAATAATAATAATATGGACAGATCTGTGGGTTCAGCAAAGGCACTGAACATACAGAAAAATATTTTTTTGCATAATATTTGAGGAAATTGAAATAATCAGCAGTTTAATTATGAAAGCAGGATATTTTCATAGTAAAAAACCTATAGAAAAATTGTCAGAAGTAGAGCATATGTATATATAATGAAATACTGGTTATAATCAGTTATTTTGACTAGTTTGAGGGATTGGGACTGAGTTGCTATGACAACCTTTTTGACTTGTAGTATACAATAGACATAAGTACATACGTCATTAACATGGATTTCAACATCTACAAAAAAACATCAAAAATGTATTTCAGTTGTTTAGAATCAACAAGATGGGGTGATGTCATTATTGAATATATATAATGTCTCCATGACAATTTCTTTAAAGTATAAATGCAGATTCAAAACATGGAACACTTCCATCAGTTGCTTTGTTGATTCTACTACATTACACCACTCTTTATTACAAAGCTGTGACAGGTGTAAACACAGGTGTGCCGCACTCAGCAATACTCCAGCTATATGGCGGCGGTCTGTAAATAACCAGGTAAGGACAAGACAATCCAGTGATTGACATCATGAGCATCGATCCATGCAATAGGGATAAATGACATGCATCAACCAAGTCAGCGAGCCTGACCACCCGATACCGTTAGTCGCCTCTTACAACAAGCTTGGTTGCTGATGACCAATTCTAAACAGGGCCCACTTGCACAAAGAGATCTTAGTGCTAAGATGATGGTAACTCCCATACTTTAACATAAGCTTACGTTAGTCTTAGCGCTAAGATCACTTTGTGCAAGTGGGCCCTTGATTTTCACAGATTATAACTGTTTTGTAAACATCACAATAAGTGGAAACAAACAAATGTAAAGGACATGTACCAAATGAGAAAAAAGACAATAAATGTTTTTGATTCAATAAATTTGGATTAAAGAATACATCAAAGTTATATAAAAAGAAATATAGAGGACGGATATTTGATAAAATGCAATGCCAAATTCACTCCAATATTAATAAATGCAGTAAAATGCAACTCCAAATTCAGTATAAGTATAATTGTTATTGCTTTTTCACAAAGGGTAAAACAAAAACCAACACTACTAGTCTTCAAACAGGTCAGTAGTTTATATTTGACATTAAGTATCAGAAAATCACCCATGAGAAATATTCCTCATTTCAAAGAAGCAAAATGCATTCATATTTTTTCTATGAAGCAAGACGCAACATTCTTCATCTATGAAGCAAGAGGACCCTACTTGCTATCATGATGGCGTTACAAAGAAAGATGTAACCATCATGGCCATGTGATTACAATGACAACAGGGTAATATCAACAAGTAAACAAATATACATGTATTATGATAGAAGGATTAAAAGACTGCATCTCAAAGTTTGTTTTAGACACAATAAATGCACATCTATCTTTGTATTATATTGCTGTCTTATATATTTCAGGGTTTGGTTTTCAGGAGTTGGTTTTCAAAAGCAAAATGTGCTTTTGTAAATAACACATAATTTCTGTAGAGTAAAATACAAATGCAATGACAAGGCACCTCCTCAGCAGTGAACAAACAGCAGCAGGTTGATCAACAGGGGCACTGTGTAAGATTGATTTCACATTGGTTAGCAAAAAGTGCGTTAGTTCCTTATAAATAATTGTTTAAAGAATAATTCTATATATTTTCAGTACTTACAGTTCCTACAACTTACATAAAGAAGGATGCCTTTACTACAGCTAAATGCATCTCCAAACAACACATTGAAATATACTCACCCCCAAAAGAAACACGACCATAGACACATATAGAGAAGTATGTACATTAAGAGTGAGTGAGTTGGATTTACCGCTTTTAACAGTATTCCAGTTATATTGCGGCGCGTCAGCTTAATGTTGGAGGAAAGCCCGAAGTGATGCAGGTCTCAGACGTTTACCACTTCGGTGAAACCCACGAGCACGGGTATGATGCTGACAAACCTAGAAACATAATCAGGGCCAACCAGGATTCGAACCCACAATCATAGGTTTCCCAAGGGACGCAACTCTATACAGCAAATCGTGGCGCCTTAGACGACTGGGCCACCCGTGCCCCCTGTACGTTAAGAAGAGATGTTTCCAATGTGTACCACTTACTGACAAAACTAACGATCAGTCAAGTGTTACAAGACTGTCTTTATTCTTATCACGATATGCTGCACATTATTTCCAAACTTTACACATTAATCCTACATGAGACAAATGGTGCATCGACAGTCATGGATCGATGACATCACATGCGACAGTCAGTCTACACAACAAATCAGCATGTTTGCTAGGCCTCGTACCAATCTAATATCTCTTGAATATAAATTATTCTTCATATATTAACCATGGTATTCGCGTTTCTTTTGGCGGTGAGTATATATACACGACATTCAGTCCTGCCTGGGATGATGCTTATATAGATTTCAATAGGGATTGGGTGGGGTTGGGGTGGGGTTGAGATTGGGGTTAAATATGGGTTGGGGCTGGTGGTGGGATTGGGATTGGGGTTACATTGGTGTTGGGGTCAAGATTGGGGTTAAATATGGGTTGGGGCTGGTGGTGGGATCGGGATCGGGGTTACATTGGTGTTGGGGTCAAGTTTGGGGTTGAATTGGGGTTTAGACTGTGGTTGGAATCGGGATTTGAGCCATAATCTCAAGAATCTATCATCCACTCCTCACTGGTGGGGACAAGTTCACATCTAACAGTTAAGACATGAAGACGCTCACAAAATAAGTCTGAGTATATATCGTATTGCATGTTATACACACTGACAAACCTCTAACAACCTTGCTTCATGAAGTAAACAATTTCTGCAGCTTGTGTTAGAAAGCAACATTGTGCATGATATATTTCTGCCCAGTTGTAAGTATGTATACAATTTACTGTGTATTGCAAGGACACTATTCACAAGTAGCTCCATGATGCATGTGGCTAATGCATCCAACTTATGATACAAATGTAGCACAAGGGTTGCACAATGTGTGTGAGCTACAAAGGTGCATGATACGGTAACAAGATGCAAACTTTGCATCAATATGTACAACAATGCATCATATTATATTGTTCTAACAGTGTACAGGGTATTACATATACCAAAAATAATAACAATGTTGTTACATGTTAAATCATGAATAACAACATCATATCACAGAAGTAAACTTTGTCAATCACTGCATCGCCATCTTCCATCCTCTATCACGGCATCCGAATGTTCCGTCTCTGCATCGCCACGTCCATCTCAGCCTCCCCATCTTCCTTCCTCTATCACTGCATCACACAGGCAGAACTGCCTTCTTTGTCTTTTCCATTGCTCTTGGTAACACGGCCATTTTGTCCCCCATTCTGAGCTGCAGACTAATAAAACAATAAAGATTTTGTTATTTAAAAAAAAAAAAAATCATTGCAGATTAAATAAAACATCCAGAAAATTGCATGCAGCACATGCTTTATATGACATGATTACAAAAATGGTAAGTTCTTAAAAAATGAAATTTTATAAATTTGAATAAATTCTTCAGAATTTTGTAAAAAGGTATTAATGAAATATAAAACACATCTAAGTTGGAAGAACAACATCTAAAACGAATAAAACAACATGTATTCCTAAAAACATGTTTCCTCAGTTTGACCTTGATGGATCATGGTGTTGACCTTCAGTTACAAAAGTCGGATTTGATCAAAGTGTTGAATTCCATGAAAACCCATATGGGCATTCAAACCATTAACATATTACTTTTTTCAACACATATTGTTTTAAAATATGTAATCATAAACAGTATTTGGTACAAGGTCCACGTTCCAATAAGCAATCTTAGTGCTAAGATGATCGTAACTCCCATACTTTAACATAGGCTTACTATAGTCATAGTGCTAAGACTGCTTTGTGGAACGGGGCCCAGGTTAACAATGATCCATATTTTTCCAGTACTAAAATGAGGAAATAGGTTTACTTGAACTATAGTTTATTTTCTATATTTGTTATCACAGTAACCATGGTAACATAAAGAATAAAACATTGCAATGAAGCTAAAGTGCAGTGCAGGTCATTAGGTGCATATATATATGCAAACTCAGCATTTTATATCTTGTCGTTAACAGTCACGTCAGCTCTACATTCAAAGTGTTTCCATGTGGTCATATTGTCTACAATTTGTTTTTAATAGACTTTTCTTGACACACTTCTCGATAATACTCAAAATCACAAGAATGGAAAATGTTCAAAAATGACATTCTCCTCTTTATATAATCTATTCTAACATCTGTGCATGCACAGAAGAGTGCATGCACACACACACACACACACGCATACGCACACATGCAAACACATTCACGCACACATACAATTAACATTTCCATTCAAACGCTGACAGATGCTTCTGTTCAAAAGAATCCGGGGACATGGGTGGCCAAGTTGTCTAAGGCGCCGCAATTCGCTGTGCAGAGTTGCGTCCCTTTGACACGTCAGAAACCTATGATTCTGGGTTCGATACCCGGTTCGCCCCGATTATGTTTCTAGGTTTGTCAGCACCATACTTGTGCTCGTGGGTTTCTCTGAAGTGGTAAACGTCTAAGACCTGCATCACTTCGGGCTTTCCTTTCACATTAAGCTGACATGCCGTGATATAACTGGAATACTGTTAAAAGCGGCGTTAAACCCAACTCACTCACTCACTCGAAAGAATCCTGACTCAACTCCTACACATCATACAGGGCTAACACACAGATGTAGAAATATACTCCTCAAAAGAAGTTAAGGACCAACAGATTCTTTCATATTATTATAGTTAGTCTGCCATGACAGATTAGCTATAGTAATATAAAAGAATCCGGCGGTTCTTGACAGATTAACTTAAGTAATATGAACAAATCTGTTGGCCCTTAACTTCTTTTGAGTAGCATATGTATTCCTGCGGAGAAGATGCCATGCAGCTATTGTTTGTAAGTTAGTACGTAAGCAGAAGCCCAAACAGTCAAAATGTGAAAAAGATAATAAAAAATATATTCATGTCAACATACGATGAATTCCTGTTGACATTCAACATGGCTGAAAGTTTTCAGTCAGATGCTCAGTATGATGTCTGCAACTGTAACAAGCTTTCAGTCCAACTGAAGATCACCAAGGCAACAAGTACCTGACTTTGGGAGAACTGCACCAGTAAAGGATATCCCCTGATATCGGGAACATGGGATATCATGAAAGTCATCGACTATGGATAGCACACAATATGGAGATTGGGATACCAGGAATCAAAGATATCAGTTGATATCAGAACTAGGATACCACACTATTCAGGGAGATATTGATATCAGGAATCAAGGATATCATGTGATATCACACCAATGGATACCACACTATTCAGGGAATTACTGATATCAGGAAACAAATATATTGTGTTACCAGACGATGGATACCAAACTATTCAGAAAGCTAGTGACATCGAGAATCAAGGATATCATGTGATACCAAACCCATGGGAACCAAACTATTCAGGGAGCTAGTGATATCAGGAATCAAGGATTTGAACAATAATGTTGTCACACACCAATGGACACAAGAACATGCCTGTAGACACACCAATGGACACAAGAACATGCCTGTAGACACACCAATGGACACAAGAACATGCCTGTAGACACACCAATGGACACAAGAACATGCCTGTAGACACACCAATGGACACAAGAACATGCCTGTAGACACACCAATGGACACAAGAACATGCCTGTAGACACACCAATGGACACAAGAACATGCCTGTAGACACACCAATGGACACAAGAACATGCCTGTAGACACACCAATGGACACAAGAACATGCCTGTAGACACACCAATGGACACAAGAACATGCCTGTAGACACACCAATGGACACAAGAACATGCCTGTAGACACACCAATGGACACAAGAACATGCCTGTAGACACACCAATGGACACAAGAACATGCCTGTAGACACACCAATGGACACAAGAACATGCCTGTAGACACACCAATGGACACAAGAACATGCCTGTAGACACACCAATGGACACAAGAACATGCCTGTAGACACACCAATGGACACAAGAACATGCCTGTAGACACACCAATGGACACAAGAACATGCCTGTAGACACACCAATGGACACAAGAACATGCCTGTAGACACACCAATGGACACAAGAACATGCCTGTAGACACACCAATGGACACAAGAACATGCCTGTAGACACACCAATGGACACAAGAACATGCCTGTAGACACACCAATGGACACAAGAACATGCCTGTAGACACACCAATGGACACAAGAACATGCCTGTAGACACACCAATGGACACAAGAACATGCCTGTAGACACACCAATGGACACAAGAACATGCCTGTAGACACACCAATGGACACAAGAACATGCCTGTAGACACACCAATGGACACAAGAACATGCCTGTAGACACACCAATGGACACAAGAACATGCCTGTAGACACACCAATGGAACAATAATGGTAACACACACTAATAGAACAACAAGCATGAAATACTCATATCCACCGCCAATATGACATGTTCAGTTGCTATGGAAACTAGAAAAAAATTTTTTTTTTTAAATCCCAAACTATCAAAAGGCACCAGTTTACCACTTGACCTATCAATGTGCCAAGTTTGGTGAAGAAATATTGTACTGTTTTCAAGATCTGCTCTGAAAAGAAGCACTTCTGACATTTGCAGTCTAAGTCAAAGGAAAATCGAAAAATAACAGTGTCTGATGGTCTATTTTAACAACTCACAGCCACTATGTTCATCTTAAACTCAAAACATTTGGAAGAGGAGTTCTTAGATGCCATAGAAAACATACAAAGGAAATATTCAAAAATCAAAACGACCAATACAAATGATCCACCGTGATCTAAAGGAACATCTGCTGGAAGGTGCCCCAAGAACCGACCTAATGTAAGAACACTTAAGTCATCTTACATCTCTGAGAAGAAGCACAGTTCAGTCTTGGTGCTGGTGAAAGTCCCCATGCTTCAGACTGCCTCCGTGGTCTAGTGGTAGAGCGTCCGCCCGGAGAGAGGAGGGTCCGGGGTTCGATCCCTGGCCGCGTCATACCAAAAGACGTTAAAATATGGTACTTGTTGTTACCCTGTCTGGCGCTCGGCATAAAGGGACTAAAACAGGACTGGTCGGCTCGCAGTCAGTATACTGTGTCTGAGTGGGGTATTCATGTTAAACTGCGGCATGGTATCTCAGTGAGCTAGCACTATAAATCGGCATAAGTCCAGAATAGTACAAGCAGACACACACACACACACACACAAACACACACACACACACACACACACATACACGTGCATGCATGTCGCTATATAAGTGCAATAATCTTGGACGCGATGTTAAAACCAATTTCTCCTCACCTCACCCCATGCTTCACTTCAGACACTAAGTAAACCACATGACTCCCTCTTCTAGATCTCTGACAGAGTGAGTGAGTGAGTGAGTGAAGTTATAATGCCCCAATCAGCATTTACTTAAGAAATAAATGACAAGTGGGAGTTGTTTATTTTCCCTGTAGTGTATTATTGTAAGATAAACAACTACTACAATTCATTTAAATATTACATGAGATATCAACATTATGTGCAGCCTCCTTAAGGATGCTGATAAAAATGTACCAGCTTTAAAATATTACCCCAATTTTAATAACGATGACTCCCTGAATAGAATCTGATCTCGGAAATGTCGGACAAGTCCACTTCACATATTCTCACAGTCCTCACGTTACCTTCACCTTTTCTCTTAATACCGATTGTCATATCTCTCCCACTTTTGAATGCGATCATTCAGCCACTGCATTTATTTGCATAACCCAGTTACATCTATGGGGAACAACTTACTAGATATTTCCCTCTCAAAAATAATGTCCAATATATGACGTCATCAAGTTAACAAGCGTATATTGAAATCTCCATAAATGACGTCATGATAGAACAATGTTTTATCATGAAACAAACAACGCTTCATTCTTCCTTGTTCTTTGCGATTTATCGCGTAGCTATCTTATGTATCGATACAATGATACCCTGCACCATCAAACAATGGTGGACAGTGTGACCATTGATCTATACAACGATGCCTACTGAGGAGATCCCAACTTCGTCCTCTTAAGCTGAGCACATGGACCTCTCTGTCCAATAATCCAAAGGCTGTCCTGGTGACAGGATTATACAAACATTCCCTATCTGTTTGAAACAGTGAGTGACAAACTTATCAAGTAGCACAGGGGACCCATAGTTTCTTAAAAGAAATGAAAATAGCCTTTCCAAGTCTTGTAGACAAGTTAAATACTGCTGCATTGGCACAGTGTGGTTCTGGGGGCCTATTCTGCCCTGCAACCCATACAAGGTAAATGTCACATGTCACAATGGGATTTACTGCTTTGGGTATCAAAGATATCATGTGGTACCAGATCTATGAATACCCCACAATTCAGGGACCTAGTGCTATTGGGTATCAAGGATATCATGTGATACCAGATCTATGAATACCCAACAATTCAGGGACCTAGTGCTATTGGGTATCAAGGATATCATGTGATATCATATCTTTGGATACCCCACAATTCAGGGACCTAGTGATATTGGGTATCAATGATATCATGTGATACCAGATCTATGAATACCCAACAATTCAGGGACCTAGTGGTATTGGGTATCCAGGATATCATGTGATATCATATCTTTGGATACCCCACAATTCAGGGACCTAGTGGTATTGGGTATCAAGGATATCATGTGATACAAGATCTATGAATACCCAACAATTCAGGGACCTAGTGGTATTGGGTATCAAGGATATCATGTGATACCAGATCTATGAATACCCAACAATTCAGGGACCTAGTGGTATTGGGTATCAAGGATATCATATGATACCAGATCTATGAATACCCCACAATTCAGGGACCTAGTGGTATTGGGCATCACGGATATCATGTGATTCCAGATCTATGAATACCAACATTTCAGGGAGCTAGTGGTTTTGGGTTTCAAGGACGTCATGTGATTCCAGATCTATGAATACCAACAATTCAGGGAGCTAGTGGTATTGGGTATCAAGGACATCATGTGATTCCAGATCTATTGATAACAACAATTCAGGGAGCTAGTGGTATTGGGTATCAAGGACATCATGATTCCAGATCTATGAATACCAACAATTCAGGGACCTTGTGGTATTGGGTATCAAGGACATCATGATTCCAGATCTATGAATACCAACAATTCAGGGACCTAGTGGTATTGGGTATCAAGGATATCATGTGATTCCAGATCTATGAATACCAACAATTCAGGGAGCTAGTGGTACTGGGTATCAAGGACATCATGTGATTCCAGATTTATGAATACCAACTATTCAGGGAGCTAGTGGTATTGGGTATCAAGGACATCATGATTCCAGATCTATGAATACCAACAATTCAGGGACCTAGTGGTATTGGGTATCAAGGATATCATGTGATTCCAGATCTATGAATACCAACAATTCAGGGAGCTAGTGGTACTGGGTATCAAGGACATCATGTGATTCCAGATCTATGAATACCAACACTTCAGGGAGCTAGTGGTATTGGGTATCAAGGACATCATGTGATTCCAGATCTATGAATACCAACAATTCAGGGAGCTAGTGGTATTGGGTATCAAGGATATCATGTGATTCCAGATCTATGAATACCCCACAATTCACGGAGATAGTGGTATTGTGAATCTAGGATATCATGTGATACCAGATCTATAAATACCCTACAATTCAGGGAGCTAGTGGTACTGGGAATCTAGGATATCATGTGATGCCAGATCTATGAATACCCCACATTTGAGGGAGCTCGTGGTATTCGGAATCAAGGATATCATTTGATGTCAGATCTATGAATACCAACAATTCAGGGAGCTAGTGGTATTGGGTATCAAGGATATCATGTGGTACAAGATCTATGAATACCCAACAATTCACGGAGATAGTGGTATTGTGAATCTAGGATATCATGTGATACCAGATCTGAAGATACCCCACAATTCAGGGAGCTAGTGGTATTGGGTATCAAGGATATTATGCTGTACCAGATCTATGAATACCAACAATTCAGGGACCTAGTGGTATTGCGTATCAAGGATATCATGTGGTACCAGATCTATGAATACCAACAATTCAGGGAGCTAGTGGTATTGGGTATCAAGGATATCATGTGGTACCAGATCTATGAATACCAACAATTCAGGGAGCTAGTGGTATTGGGTATCAAGGATATCATGTGGTACCAGATCTATGAATACCAACAATTCCAGGAATCCCAGATATCACAGATACATCCGCCTTCTGACATGTGATAACAGGAATCCAGAATATCACATATACATCCACCTTCTGACATGTGATACCAGGAATCCAGGATATCACATATACACCTGCCTTCTGACATGTGATACCAGGAATCCAGGATATCACATATACACCTGCCTACTGACATGTGATACCAGGAATCTAGGATATCACACATACATCCGCCTACAGACATGTGATACCAGGAATCCAGGATATCACACATACATCCACCTACAGACATGTGATACCATGAACAAAGAATCCTACAAGATACAAGGGAATATAGATATTTTTATGAGACCTATCTGCCCTGGAATCCCCAGAAGCCCCCCTAAAAGGTGAATGTTAATTTGACAAGGCCCATGTCACCAACTGTTCTTAGCACTATACTTATTGTAAGTCAGAATGTTACAAAAGTTGGTCTCTCATGCCTCTGTGATCACTACATGAAACAGAATACATGGCAATTCCTCTAAATGTTCTTAACACTCAGATCTTCGTAACTCCCATACTCTAACACTTTTGTTGAGAGTTCCCACTGCACTGTTCCACAAAGTCGTCTAGGCAGCATACCTACTGTAACATATGTTCACATAGGCTTATGGCTGTCACAGCACTTAGATTCCGTTTGTGGCAGGGATTGGAGCTTAATGACTGTTGTAAGTCTATGTTAAATCATGGGTGCTATGGCAGACATAGAACTACGACTGCTTTGTGAAATAGGGCCTGATAATCTGTGGTTATCGTAATAGATTCCTGCAGCACATTTAGTCATCCCTATGAATTGAAAGCAGATTAATTTACTACATTATTAAATAACTTGTCTACTGGTAAAGGATACAAAGCTGCTTATAGAACTACATAAATAAGAAATCTCTTCATCGGACTCAAATATGTAACGCTACACAAAGGTAGGGGATATCTACTGCTTCATCTATGACGGGAACAATCGATCTTGGAGTCTATATATTCATCATACAGGATTCGGGTTGATAGACAGGATATACACTGATAAATCTGTCAGACAACAGCCAATGGGATTGCTGGATATAATGGGATATCATCACAGACACATGACCAATCATCGGTATTATATATCCTAAAAAGGACCTCGGAACTTAGAGAAAGGTGAAGGTCAAACCAAAAAGGAAGTGGGGAACTGGAAAAGGTAGGCGCAGAAAAAGTAATAAAATTTAAACATCCAAAATATTTTCTAGAAACGGAAGAGAAGACATTAAACACGGATCTAGAAGCATGTGCATCTTGAAGCTGAATCTAGTCAAAGGCAACACCAACGGGAAGACACTAGTGAAGATCAGGTTGATGTCCGTCTGGGGACATATTTCAACCAATCAACTCACGTCTCCCATGCTCCTTGCTCTTGGCTGTCGCTGAGATGCGTTCAGTCCATTCTTATTTCGATTGCGAGGCTTGTTATTATTTTCACGATCGCTAGGAGTTTTCATGAAGGGTTCTAGGTCTACTGATCCTAATGAATCGCTGTCGAAACTCCGGGACTTAATAAACGTCTGTCAGAGAAACAGGAAAATGAATGTTGCAATCTTAGAATGTTTGATTATTAAAAAAACTGTAAAAAACTGCAAACTATCCTTTGATTGAGTAATCAATTTCAATGGTGAAATATATACTTTAATATATTAGTTTATTTTTAGATCAATGAAAACAATTGGAAAAGAAAATCATTTGACATAATCTAAAAGACATTAACACAGTGGCAAAATTTCAATTATAAAATTTATAATTTAAACATACACCTGTTACTGACATAAGGAGTGGACATGTACATTGTTTCTTTAGTTGTGACAAGGGCAACACAATCTACATGTTACCTCGCACACCCCTCAGGTAAACGTAGAAGGTACAGAAGCTCACCTATATTATATTATTTAACACCTGAGAAATAATGCACAAAACTATCCTTTTTGACTTCAGACATTGTCAGAACTTTGAATATTGAGATTTTCATACATGTCCATTTGAAGACCATTTATAAATTATATTAATTATTTGTACTTAGAATGTATATTGCTTCAAAATAACATGTTACAATGGAAACAAAATAGTTATGTTCAATGATGTTGAATTACAATGTCTGTGTATCACAATGGGTGTATATATAAACATTTCTTATGAACATGAAAACAAATTTCATTTTATCTATAAAACTTGGAAATTATATTTTTCAATATACTAAAACACGTTTGAAAAATGTCTGACAATACTTGTATGAATTCCTCACTGGTTTCAATACACCAAATTAAGATTAAACTCTATACTATATTCAGATTATGATTTGCAACTATTCTTCAGATTTATTCCAGTAGTGCACATAACAATTAACGCTTTATCAAAGGGACATCTACGGAAGCCTTTTAGGCCCATTTTTCTTTTTTTTTCCAATACTATTTTGAAAGTTCAAGATACTAAGTTGAAATTTCAAGATACTTATTACCTTGAAATTTCAACATGACATCTTGCAATTTCAAGTAAAAAAAAATAATAAAAATGTCCCTAAAAGGCTTCTTCCATAGACATCACTGCCCCCCCCCCCCCCCCCCAATTATTTTGCATGGATTTCAGTCCTTTTTTATCTTATAATATCATATTTGTATTGAAATAACAAGTTTCACAAACAGTAACAGAGTACCAAAAGGTATATCAGACAAAACATTGTGGTTTCTTTTACAAACCTCATAAGAATAACAAGCCTTTCACTGCACTACTGTTATCATGAACATGCCACATCTCACATAAGTGCAAATATATACACATCAAAGCCTATATTCTACATGCATATATCTATTTCAGGATATCCTTAATGAAAAAACATCTACAATTATTTTATAAATGTTTCACAACATAAAAACATAATGTGCATAAAGCTAAATGAAACAATGAAAAGAATATTTAAAAAAATATGAGATCAACATAAGCATAAATACTTATCAGGCCAGGCATTCAATCTCAATATTTATACCAAAAGAAGGATTATTTAGTGTGTCTTATAGTTTATAGTGTAAAGGGGACTTTTTCAAAATCCAAGGTCACTTCATGTGGCCCAAGACGTCGTCTGATACGATGGAGATGTACTGCGCATTGTGTTGATGGCTGACGTGGTATAAATCTGTTAGTGCCCCCTACGATTGATATGGACTTTCACACTCTCAGCTGATACCTTGAGGAAGGTGAAACTATACCTGTCTGTTGGCAGTCTGGATATTTACAAGTCAGAAAGCCAATTCAAGTAATCTTTCCTCGGAGCCTGTCTGAGAGTAAAATCATATACTTATGGTGTGTCTGGCACGGCGCTGACACAAGACTGTTATGATAGGAGGGACCCTTGCCTTTCCTGAGTTCATGGAAATCGAACCTAACATCATCAAAACTTGGATGACATCAACCTATGGGTTCAAGGTCACTGAATATTTCATAGACATATTGCCTTGCTTTTATATATGAATGAGTGAGTGAGTGGGTGAGTGAGTGAGTATGGTCTTACACCGCTTTTAGCAATATTCAAGCAATATCACAGTGGTGGACACCAGAAATGGGCTTCACACATTGTACCCATGTGGGGAATCAAACATGAGATCTTCGGCATGAGGAGGTAACACTTTACCCACTGGGCTACCCCACAGCCCCAGCTGAGAAAGAAGTGAGTGAGTGAGTGAGTGAATGACCGAGTCCTTAATATTCCAAATGTATCAGGGTAGTTGTAAGCAATCAAGTCTGAAACCAGTCACTGGACGTACGAGTAATGATGCACACCACTGGTGCCTCAGCCAAGTCATATCAAGGAGGATTTTAATGATAATCAGGGCGATTCTATAATTCACGACCCTGAACATTATATCCTGGCCGACCTCGTTCTCCATCTCTAAGGAAAACGGTTGAGGGGAATGATATCCTTTCATTCTTGATTCTAAGCTGTATGCTCTGATGTTAGATGTGTTTGCAGAGACATTAAGACGTGTTGGAGGGGTCAATGTCAAGGTCCTTTTAAATGTCATCCTTTATCCATTATAAGGCCAAGAGCAGCAATAACAAAACACAAACATCCAATAAGTGACAACAAAACTATGAATAACGATGCAAGGGGATGGACGTGGACAAAATGAAACAAATGTGGAGGAGAAAATTCTGATGATCAAGCAAAACAAAGGTGCCGGCAAAATAAACTAAGAAATCCACAGGCATGAGGTTGAACAAAATCAACAGGTTCCAAAAAACTGAGGATACTTGTGCAGAGGTCCGGACGTGAGGGTGGGAGACAATATGTCTCAGATAAGTGGCTTACATTCTGTCTGGGCATTGCAGGTTTATCATATTCAAAATGGTGTTTGGCCACTTTATTGTATTCGATGAGCCCCGCATTCTGATCGGCCTCTTCTGCTAAAGCTGATTCCTCTTCACCAAATACATACAAGCTAATTATATCGTCATCTTTCTCTTCTGAAACCTGGTAAGAGCAAAGGGAGATAAATCTTTGCAAGGGGGGTAACTCTCATAGAACCTATACATCCTCCTTGACAAAAAAACCCACCTGATCCCCATGTTGTCAATAATTCATGCCCTGTTGAAAAAACATTTCTAGACAAGAATCATCCTTAGTTGAACTGTGTTTCAATTATCATTTTCTATGCATGAACTGACACAACAATTGGTCCTAATGATTAAAAGTTTATTGATGGTTCATTTAGTCCAACTGAGAATCTTTTTTGTCTAGACAAAGCGCAAATAACATATGCATACATTACGAAATCACTTTCACCGTGTTTCCATGCAAACAAACAATAATATCCATGATAACCAGTCATGGAAGCACATATATACCTACCTTATGAACAAACTGGCAGTATTGACTATGATCATTAACACCATTTACCACACATTTTCCCCACTTTCTTATAAAAACAACTTTGCATATATCTGCCAGATTATTCTATCAAAATTATTTAAGAGAAAGAAGAGCACCATTCAATCCATGCAAATAAAAGTATGTCTTCCAACCAAGATAACCCAAACTTGACATCAAAATAAATTATGACTGTAAGCCGATCCATATTCCTCTTACTAGTTTATCAAAAACAAAGACACAGTGATTGAATTTTACAGAGTGTGAAAAATAAACAGATGATTAACATAATTAATAGAAATTCAAACAGCATTCAATTCAATTTGATGTGATGGGTTCACCTGGTTTGAAGACCTGACCATTAATGCAGGGGTTAAAGCAGTCAGCAAGGGTTAAACATGGTTCAAGCGTAAGCGTATGACAAAGTCAACAACTGCCTTCATGCAAAGGGGCCTGTCTTACTTCTCCATTTTGGTGTTGTTTATGTTTTTCGCGCACAAATTTCTGAGCTTGAAGCACCTGAAATGAATTGTGGATTTAGTCACATGCATTGGTGTTTTCTGTTGTTTGTTTACTCTGATTATACAGGAGTTGGGTTAAAACAATTCTCACTACAAACTAACATTAATTACAAAAAATTCAAAAGATTTCAAAGAAGAACATTACGTTTTTCTATATATTATACAGTTTACCAACACTATTAATAAATTTTGATTAAATTTAAAATCAAAATGAAAATATAGATTCAAACTCCTTGAGGACAATTCAGAAAAATAATTTCTATAACTCTATTTAATCTTTTAGCACAATGGCCCTCAACTTACAGTGATGTGTATTGTTGTGTCCGCAACAGCACATCACAGGGTTAAACTTTTATAACTATGAGACCTACCTGTTTTTATTGCTTGGATAACCGTCTTGATTTGTTTAGAGATACAGTAAACTACGGTTATAACAACATGCTTATAACGAACTACGGTTATAACAAACTAAAATTAGCAGTCCCTTTGAGTTCGCTATAACGGTAGTTTACTGTTTTAACAAATTGGCTTTTACATGCTCATTGATCATATATTTATCAAAACTGAATGTCAAGAATTAAATTTAAAATTCAAGTGAAAAAAAAGGTGAAAAGTCTGTCCGACAAAGTTTGTTTTTTGTGTATTCTCGTTCAGCAAGTAATAATGAATTTATAAACTGCAATTGCTTGGTGTCGATTATATTTTTCCGACTCATCCACTCAAAATAGTCAATGCTACAATTTATGAAAACTTCATCTAACTATCAAAAGCTTCCTAGTATATGGCTAGTTGGCAGGAAACATGTTTTAGTTACAGAGTGCAAAGACATATCACGCTTGACACACTCACGAGTGAGTTTAGTAGTTTGTTGTCTACTCAAGGGTTAAATGCTCCACAGAAGACTAGGTTTTTGTTATGTATTGAATTGAAAAATAGTTACATTGTTTCGTGGACTTAATGAGCCCTGTGAAGTTCTCTTATGTAACTGAAGCAGCTGTAAGGGGAGACAACTTACAATGACGTCAAGCATAATGGTGACACAAGCCAATATATATAAATATATATACATGCTTTCTAATATGTATATACATGCTCATTCATTGGAAGCAATATCATCCACACCTGAAAACAATGCTGAAATAAAGCTTGTATTTGGTCAACAAAGATGGATTATTCAATCAAATATTTCATTTCAAGTAACAATATTTCAAAACAATTCCACATTAGTTTAGGAGAACAATTGTATAGTGAATACACAAGTCGATTAATGCATAATATTCTGAATTCTAAACAATTTTTTAAAAAACCCAAACAGATATAAGCTCCACTGAGACATAAAAAGTTAACTGTTACGTTTTAAAAGATATGAATGTCTGTCTTATGAAATAGTGTTTTCTGGCCGAACATTCTTTTTTATTTGGTTTACAAACTTTGATATTGATGTCTTTTTAAATAAATACACATAGTACACATATTTTTAATCATCTGAAGTTTAAGATCGGTATGTGATAAACATTGTTGTAAATCTTGGCCTCAGGTTAGGGTCCTTATAAATATTATGAATCCAAAATCGGACAGAGGCATTTCATTATCATTTCTTTTGTCACAGTAACTTTACCGTTGGTTGTACATAAAAAACCTTGTCATTCTGATTTTATTGCTTTTCTGAATTATATATTATAAAAGTCAGCGGATCTATAAACCATTAAAAAAAAAATGTCAGGCCCGACCAACTATATAGCTGTATTACTCTTCTAATCACACACGCTGTGAATGAAATTAGAAATTATAACCATTACACGTGTAATAAAAACAGAGTAATCACAGGTATAATCCAATTCTGAACATTGTCCAACCCAGAATGTGTCCAAAAAGATAATCCTCCCCATTTCTTTGTCATTCTTGGTCCCTATCATTTTCATGATGAAAATAAATTTGTATCCTCAAAATTATACACATATTACTGATATTTTAACAGGGAGAACACGAGGTCGATGACAGACAGATTCAGTTGATTAAAGCCTCATTAATACAATGGACATAAGCTGCAGATAATAATGATAAAAGTGCTTTCATTTTTTCATTTTTTTATAACCAGAAAACCGGGCATAGGCAGTTAATGTTGGTTTGTTTGTTGTTTAACGCCACACTCAGCAATATTCCAGCTATATGACGGCGGGCTGTAAATAATCGAGTCCGGACAAGACAATCCAGTGATTAATATCATGAGCATCGACCAACGCAATTGGGATCGATGACATGCATCAACCAAGTCAGCGAGCCTGACCACCCAATCCTGTTAGTCGCCTTTTACGACAAGCATAGTCACCTTTTACGGCAAGCATGGGTTGCTGAAGACCTATTTTACCCCGGAATCTTCAGACAGTTAATGTGGGACACTTAGTCTATCATAAGCTCTCTATAAGGTATCTCCCTACTGCTATTGCCAATCTCTAATCTTTTCTTTGTATTCCCCTTTCTCTGTCAAGTTTGGAGAGTGGCTATCATCAAATTCTCTAAATTATCCAGCATTAAAGTTGGACGGCTTTCAACAGAAGACACAGAGTTGCCTCCCCTCCTATGTACCCACCTGGTTGAGTAGCTGTACACGAGTCTTGAGTCTTGTCCCTGAACTGTTGGCCACAGCCGACACTGAACGTAAGAATGGCTCAAACTGTTGTTGGTCTGGCTGTTTCTTGGACCATTCGTCACATAGTTGCTGTCGACCAAAACAAAGGTTGATAGATAAAGAGTGTGTTCAACTGATTCCTCTGTTGGTTCGTGCAGTTATTTAAGCGCTTTAAGGCAACAGATGGCAGCCAACAGATGTGGCATAAATCTGGCCCGTATCCGGTTGTAGATGTGTATGCATAGCGTCCTTAAACAAACATAATAATCATAATACATGTCTATTAGGGCTGGGACGGGTAACTCAGGTACTCGGGACAGGTCGGACCTGTGGTTAGTCACGTGATACATTATTTAATTATATAAACTCACTATAGCTCAGTGGTTACACTACAAGTTGCTAATGTTCGCATTTCTTTCTGACAATGCCCACATTCCTTTGACTTTCACACATTTTCTTCCCAACTCTTTTTGAGATCTGCAGTGGCTACCGGGGTAGGGTCGGGTAATAGGGGGTTGGGTACCCGGGTAATAAATTTGGACTCAGCCCTAATGTCTATACCTCAAAAGATGTTTTAGCGATAAAAGTTACAAGTTTTTCTGCTGATGTTTGTGTTTTAATAGAACGATTTTACTTCACCCCCCAAAAATCATGTAGTCTGCTATTTAACTTGCATTCAATGCTGGGAACCATTGGGTGCCATGCTACATGTCATCCAATCACAACCTACAAGAACACCTACCTCTACTCATTAGGTAGACAGAGACCCAGTCAAAGAATGTGTTGGGTCCAAGGCTGCTTTGAACACTATTTGAGGATGGGTCTGAAAGCCCAAAGTCAGGCAGGCAGACTACTTCAGGGATACACACGTTCAGACCAAGAATCATAACTGGAGCCAATCTGAGATTTGGACCTTGATCAGCAGATCCTGGTTCACATAAGTGAGGAAACTTTGCACAATGAATCAGGTCACCTTAGACCACAATATCCCCGGATTAATGTTCATATATATTTTTTTATAAAAACTCATAAATTCTCTAAATCTGGCATGAGGATCATTTTATTGTACTGTTGGCAATATTATTCCCTTTGGGTAGCCTAGTGGTTTAAGTGTTCCCTCCTCAAGCTAAAGGTCCGGGTTCGATTCCCAACATGGGCACAATGTGTGAAACCCATCTGGTTTTCCCCACCATGATATTGATGGAATATTCTAAAAGCAGCATAAAACCTCACTCACTCACTCTTATCCATAGATGTATGAGAGAGTTGGTTCTCTACTGACCTGCATCCGTTTCTCCTTCTGTGCCAGCCTCTCGTATTTCCTCTGAAGAAGTACGATCTCAGTCTTCAGATGGGACTGTTCAGACACTGCGGCATCATTGCCAAATATGGTGCCTCGGCGCCCGTTATCCGCCATATTGCCCATTTGCTCCATCTGACGGAGTTCCTGGTACAAAAAAGAAACAGGATAAAAAGAAGAAATTTCAAAATGACTTCCTCATAATTGTAGTGGTATTGAGGTGGTAACATAGTTCTGATAGAACAAGAATAGTGTTGAGACCATTGGATCCTGGAATAAGTAGGGGACACAACTCTGTATGTACTAGTCCGGACTCATGCCGATTTCCTAGTGCTAGCCAACTGAATTACCTTGTCACAGATCAACATGGAAACCCACTCAGACATATCATACTCAGACTTCGAGCCGACTAGTCCTTGTTTTATCTCCTCAATTCCATGAGCCTGGCAGCGTAACAAGTACCATCTTTTACCATCTTTTGGCTGCTAGGGAACGAACTACCAACTTCCGACTCTTCTGACAGACAATCAATTCACTACACCATGGAGGCAGTTTCGATAGAAAGACTTATCCTTGTGGATAAGTTTGAGAATCAAAGTTTAACATGGATACCTAGCAGAATAACAACAAGTTCCATCTTCTAACGTCTTTTAGATGCTAGGGAACGAACCACCAACCTTCCGCTCCCTGGTCAGACAATCTGTTCGCTACACCACAGAGACAGTTTTGATAGAAAGACTCACCCTTGTGGACAGTTTCAGCAGCCGGCGGTCTGGCACCGTGTCCTCCTGAACGCCGTACACCAGGAACGCGATGTTGCCTTTCTCGAAGAAGGTGAGGTGTTCCTGGGTGACCTCGCTGAAGGAGATGATCTTGGAGTGTTTAAACTCTGGCTGCAGGGTACCGCTGATCATCGGCGTCTCCACCAACTCCCCCTTGTAGTCCTTGTACTTGATGCGGACACCTTTCGAGAAGCGTGGCTTGTTGATGTCCGCACTCTGTATCGTTACCTGAGTGGAAATAAATCACAAAAATCATCAGTTGTACCTAACAACTCTGTCACTATCAGTTGAAGAGCAGCTTCTAGACATAAAGAAACTCAAAATCCATGAACGTGACATTAAAGGAAGTCATTGAGTGATACCCAAAGGCTGGAAGACCTAACATAACAGGTGACCGAAATATACAACTCAAAAGAAGTTAAAGAATGAAGGCTACAGAGCTAGTTCACAGCCTACCTTGAAGTGATACGGTTTCTGCAGCAGCTCGTTTGGGCTTTCCACAAAGTATTCCTCATCAAAAGGTTTGCCGGACTGAGTACATGGCGTGACATTCACAAACAGAAATCCTTCCTCTTGCGCCTTGTAATCCGTGATGACAACCTTGTCGTCAAAGTCTAGCCCGAAAGCCAGTGACTGAAGAAACACGTTGGCGGTACCAATCAGCACATCCTCTGTTGGCTCCCAGAACGGGTCATCTTCCTTTTTGATGTGTGAAACGTCCTCTCCATCCAAATAGCGTTGATACATTTCCTGGGATTATACAGACTTTATTAGGCCAAATCAATAAGACATGATAATAAATCCATATCAATTTACTTTTCTTTACTAATTCGTTTTGTTTATTGAATTGTCAGAGCTCCCTCAAAACAGTCTAAAATCAAATATACAAACATATAAAGTTACATTAGCCTGAGGATAGCATTTGTCTCAAAACTAATTATAAAGTAGTTGGCATAGAAGAAAACATCTGTTGAAAATCTAAAGATTTTCTGGCATGATGACAGCCTAAACAGGGAATTTATGGCTATGATGTAATAGAGGTAGGGTATTTGAAAGAATAGTATACGAGTAAAACCATGGCACCTTTCAGCAATGTTCAAACTATTACCTGTGCAAGATAGTGCCTACTAACGATGTTCCTATTATTACCTGTATGAGGTAGCGCCTGTTCATGAACTTGCCTCGTTCCCACAGCCAGGTGTTGCCATTAAGAAGGTTCTTCATCTTCACCATCACTCTACAAAAAGGACACTCCAGATATACTTGTGTATTACGGCCATCAACCTACATCACTACACAACCCTAGACTACGCAGGACAGAATATTACATAGCATTCACCGAACTCTAGTAATAGTGTATAAGAGAACCAATAACACAGACAGAATATTAGAGCTGTAATGCAGGAAATACAACCCTAGAATATAAACACAATACAGAACCCTTGACTATAAATAGATATAGAGCCCTAGAATATAAACAGGATATAGAGCCCTAGAATATAAACACAATACAGAACCCTTGACTATAAAAAGGATATAGAGCCCTAGAATATAAACAGGACATAGAGCCCTAGAATATAAACACAATACAGAACCCTTGACTATAAACATGATATAGAGCCCTAGACTTTAAACAGGATATAGAGCCCTAGAATATAAACAGGATACAGAGTCCTTGACTATAAACATGATATAGAGCCCTAGAATATAAACAGAATACAGAGCCTTAGTGTATATAATTACAAAAATCTAAAATATAGATAGAATACAGAGCCCTAGGGTATATAATAACAGAAGTCTAGAATATAAACAGAATACAGAGCCCTAGAGTATATGATAACAGAAGTCTAGAATATAAACAGAATACAGAGGCCTAGAGTACATGATAACAGAAGTCTAGAATATAAACAGAATACAGAGCCCTAGAGTACATGATAACAGAAGTCTAGAATATAAACAGAATACAGAGCCCTAGAGTATATGATAACAGAAGTCTAGAATATAAACAGAATACAGAGCCCTAGAGTACATGATAACAGAAGTCTAGAATATAAACAGAATACAGAGGCCTAGAGTACATGATAACAGAAGTCTAGAATATAAACAGAATACAGAGCCCTAGAGTACATGATAACAGAAGTCTAGAATATAAACAGAATACAGAGCCCTAGAGTATATGATAACAGAAGTCTAGAATATAAACGTATGAAGAGGCCTAGAGTACATGATAACAGAAGTCTATAATATAAACAGAATACAGAGCCCTAGAGTATATGATAACAGAAGTCTAGAATATAAACGCATGAAGAGGCCCTAACATAATGGTATTACATACAACCAGCGGGAATAGTGAAAACCTGCCATGTAAGAAATAGCAGAATAGCACCAACCCCTGATGTGGAACTAGCAACAACAGAACATTTCATATATGTAGACACAGATCTTTGAATAAGATATAGAATGTTTTTACAGGTTATCCCTAACGTACAGTCAATAAAACAGAATAGTACACAGTCACAGGGTTAATAACATAGAACCGGTTATTACAAGTATCCCTAATGTAGAGCCAGTAGAACATACGCATGATAACACTGGGCTACAACAGAATAGAACACAGCCCTCAAAGACAGTCACCATGTCACAGGGCTGTGTCACCTACATACAGACAGATTATTACAGACACCTATAAAATAACATCATTTCAAGAAGTCAAGATATTATGCTGTAAAAAAAATTCAACATTCAAGAAAAATATATATAGTTTGTCATAAAAAAGGTAGGAGAGGATAGGACCTTTATTTCTCTAGAACAATTAATTTATTCAGTGTTGTACAATCATCAATAATAGCATGCGTTAGTATAGTCTATTGACAATACTGGTTACCTTACCACATTTAATGGCAATGACTTTACACGTTGTATATGTTTGTTGTTCAATGCTTATGTTTTGTTGAGGTGATATGGGTTTTAATATCATGTTCAAGGTTATTGCTTTTGTTTGTTTGTTTACTTGTTATTTAACACCACACTCAGCAATATTCCCGCTATATGATGGCGGTCTGTAATAAAAACAAGGTCTAGCCCAGACAATCCAGTGATTCACATCATGAGCATCGATCCACGCAATTGGGATCGATGACATGCATCAACCAAGTCAGTGTGCCTGACCACCCGTTCCCATTAACCCGAAAGCATGGGTTGCTGAATACCAATTCTAACCCAGATCTTCTAAGGGACTACATGTTACAACAGATGTAACACAATTTGCAACATAAATAGGAAATGCTACATACTCTAGATTTTTGTGTGGAACCGTTATTTTCGAGATAATTTAAAACAATCAAATATTGTGTATCTTTATAATTGACAACTGTGCTACATGATTCAAACTAAAACTAGAACAACGCTGACAACTACTTGTGGGAACAAATATAGATGTTATCATACTTAAATTTGTCATGGTGATTCCTGTTACATGTTAATCAATTATCAAACCCCTCATAGGTATCAGTGAGACAATAAATTGCCCATCAAATCTGAACTAGCTCATATATTGCAGAATTTCTGCAAATAATATATATATTGTACTACATAAAAAAAGTTAAAGAATGATTGATTCTTTCAAATTACTAAAGATAATATGTCATGGCAAGAACACATGCTTCTTTCATATTACTATAGTAATTTAAAAGAATCAGGTGGTTTTTAACTTTTTTTTAGGAGAATATATGAAGGTGGGTGAGTGAGGGATTGTTGTTCATTACTCTGGTGTCAGCAATGTAACAGATATATCGTGTCAGCCTTTGAATGATTGAACCACGACCAAGTGGTTGATAGCATGAGCATCAGGGTATGACGTCAGGGTACGATGACCAGCAATCATCCAGGTCACACACCGTAACAATGCATTCCTCATTTGTCGTCCCTTACAACATGTGTGGCGTACTGCTTTGTTTGTTGGTTAACGCTGCAGTCAGCAATTTTCCAGCTATATGACAGCTATAAATAATCAAGCCTGGACCAGACAATCCAGTGATTGTCATCATGAACATCAATCTAAGTATTTGGGATATGATGACTTGCATCAACCAAGTCAGTGATCCTGACCACCATCCTGTAAATCGCCTCTTACGACAAAAATGGGTTGTTGAAGACCTACTCTAACCCGGATCTGCACGTGTCGCGTGGGTACTGGAGACATACAGAATATTTGAAAATGTTGTAACAATTCTTAAAAATGAGTTCTACAAGAATGTGTTCACTAATATTTTAGATACAACTATAGAGAAACTATCAGTGAGCATGAGCAATATTAAATATAAAAGGACAAGCAAGGAAATGTTGTTTCATTGTTTTCAGATGCAAATGCTGAGTGATCATTCAGTGATTCCCATTACATTCATTCACAAGTGGTTGGCATACAGCATTGTGTCATTTCAGGCAAGTGTGTGAATCAGGGGAGGTCACCCATACATGACATGTTTCGGGGAAGGTCCAAAATATAACCAAATAATGAAATGAATTGAGAAGGGGGTGGACAATTTATTTCCAGTTATTAGAAATTTCTAGTTATTTTTATGAGAAATACCTGGGGGTATCCTGGAGATTCCTGGGAGTATCTTACACTTGGAAAATATTTTAATGGGGCCAAAAGAATTTTTTCATAACAAAAAATCTCCCACTTAAATATTTTATGTAGAAATACCGTTAAGTAATATTTTGTATTCATAGAATTCCATTTCAACAAGATAGTAATCTTGTACTTAGCGCTACTAGACAATATTTCAAAACAAGTGTTACATTTGGGATAACACTTTCTTGGGTTGAGTACCATCAGTTACATTTTGGATAACACTTTCTTGGGTTGAGTACCATCAGTTACATTTTGGATAACACTTTCTTGGGTTGAGTCCCATCAGGGATTCGAACTCACACAGCCAGAGTGAGGCACCTAATCAAGGGGTAGAAAAATGTACGTGATCTAGACTACCAGTTGCCAGACTTCCATTTTTGTAGAAGTCTCGGTGCCAGAGTGGATTAGATCGCTGACTTTGTGCGCTGGCAATTAGGTGCCTCACTCTGGCAATATGGGTTCAAATCCCCGATGGGACTCAACCCCCAAAAGTACGAGAATTTGTATTTTGCCAAGAAAGTGTTATCCCAAATATAACATTTGTTACATTTGACCACTTTCTTAAAGGCATTGTCTATTCATGGACAATATTTTGACAATATGGTTATGAAATATTGTTCATAGATTAAAAATTCCATTTATATAAATTTTATACATCAACATAACAATATAATATGCATTATTGCATAATGGCTGATATTTGTAACAACTAAATGCGCATTACACAGCTTCACAAGGCTTCCAGTACAGTGTGCGCATGCAACTATATATTGAGCTGTGTCGCGACGTCGTAACATGACGATATTGATATCTACCAACATCTGGGGCTAAACAAGGAATTGGGAATATGCGCATGCAAATAGTTACAAAAGTTACCCCATGTCGTCAAGGAAAACACTGAGAAGAAAAAGGCAGTATGTCGCTACAATGACTGGTACTATACGATAAATACTATATATACACTCCCTACAAGTTCTGTTCTCTAACAGGTAAAAAAAAGCTAGGGGCCATCTGAAGAATTTTGTGGTGTATAAAACTAAGGAAACAATATTACGAGTACAAACAGTTTTGGACACACAAGATGTTTTAATTTAGAAATCTTGTTTGAATGACAAGTCACTTAAGCAATATTAAGTCACATGTTTATTGTTTCTGTACTTCTCGTGTGTCAACAGACAGCATAATTTGATCAAAAAGTAACAGGAATACGAAACCATCTTTGTTGTCATGGCGACTACAATGAAATATGAAAAATTATACAAAATGACGATTTTGAATTAGCACATCATTCATCTTTCATTCCTTATACATTCCCCATGTAAATGTCTATTTCGGCTAATTTTGCAAAATATGTTCAAAAGATCTAAAGAGAAAAGAAATCCTCCACCCACACTGAATATGGAATGGAAAGACTGGAATGGAATGTCACTGTTTACAATAGACAAATTGAGATAAATCTATTTCAAAATCACCTTCACCTTGGCTACATATAAGAATTTCAAAGAAATCAATCATATTTGTTTTTCTGATATAGAAATTGAAGACAGCATGATCACAATGTTAATCAGTTCACTGACCCTCCACATAACATTGGTTCGAAATTCCTACCAACAATCACCTCAGCCAAAACCGATGTTAGAGAAAAAAACAAATCAGCCTACAGTTTTGAATATGAAACAGTACCTGTATTTAAGGTTAAAAGAATGAAAAATATTAGCAATATTCAAAAATAACCAAACCCAACATAAAATAAATTGATGGATGACAACAGATGCAGGGTATTATGGGTAATAAAGCTTGCAGTCTCGTCGGGAGTACCTGACCGAAAGATCCTCTTCTGCTTTGCTGAGGGTACGATAGCGTAGGTGGTTTAAAACATCATACTCACCACAACGAGATCAGCTTGTTTCATAAAACCCATATAGTACGACAGATGTATAAGATATTTACCTTTTCTTGTCAAATAATATGTCTATGTCATGGAGTCATCTGACAAAATTGCTGTTTTCAGGAACAGTACAGCCAAAAGTCAAAATGGCAACTTTTCTCAAGTCACAAGATGACATTATAAGCTATTTGAAATAACAATCCAAATGTTGTTTGTAATGTATTTTCACACTGATCTTTCATGTCTTATGTCTCAGATCGTTGTATCATTGAGGCAGATTGAAAGTAGTTCCGGCTTAAAGTATGATTTGACTCTAAATGTAGTTCCTGCAGTAGTATCTTGTAAAATAACATGCTAGTGAAATATCAATTTTTTTGGCATATAAATACAGTATTTCATCAATAAATTCACAATAAACTGACATATAGTCTCTGATTATACAGGATGATATTCTGCCAGTTACTCAAACAATTGACATTTGTTCCTCGTCTTCATACTTTCATTTGTTTCATTTTTAATAATAAGGTCAGACCAATTTACTTGTTTTATTGACAAATCTGTTCTAAAATTTTCAAGAAGTCTAAAAACATATAAGCTACAGTGATTACCTGCTTTTGTAGCAAATCTTCATGTTTACATTTTTGTTAAAATGTTAAATCAAGACTTTCCTCTGAGAGGTATTAACTGCTAATCAAGTGTGACAGCTTTTGAATTTGCCCCTTGTCTTTAGGAATTCTGGGCAAGAATATCTGTGTAACAAGAAATGAAATTGGTCCAACCTCATTGTGATGCTGATAAAAATCCATGGAACGAAAATGAAAATGAGCAATATTTTCAACTAACAGAAAAAAACATGTTTAAAAAAATGTTATAACTGTTTAGTGAATAGTATTAGTATTTTTAACTTTTTTCATATTAATAATATTAAGTTCATTTCTAACAGTTTTGTATCAATATTCCTGAATTAACATTTATGATCATTATATTGGTTGTTGTTAAACACAGTTAGGAAGTTAGTGTTACCACAACATGGTCATATCTATTTAAAAACATCTTAATTTTTAATTGTTAGATTGTCATCATTCATTTCGACCAGAATTTCAATACTTTGTTAGGAAGTATTTTCTAACGTCAGAATGGTTCAAATTTTGGTGATTGTAAACAAATTATATACTACACAAAAGAACTTAAAGAACACCCTATTCTTTCATATTACTATAGCTAATCTGTCATGGCATGACAGATTAACTATAGTAATATGTTTACTAGGGCATTCTTTAACTTAAAGAATAGGGTGTTCCTTATCTTCTTTTGAGTAGTATATTTCTGGTAGAGATTTAATGATGTACCGGGTAAGTAATGTGAGATGTTAGTAAGTTAATCCTTTCCCTGTAACATCGTCGTTCCGTCTAGATCCGTTTCTGCATCACATCTATAACATCTCCAACCAGAACATCTAGCCCTCGTCTTCTAGCGGACAAAACTTACATGTAGCGAGATATCTTAACAGTTCTGTTCCTCAGTCGAACGACTGGCAAACGTTGGAGTCGATCATGTCTTATCGCAACACAAAAAACATCATGAGCATTGTGGAAAGTCACTTCTCAGTGCTATTTGTTAGATTAAAAAGAGTTTGTTTGTTATTTAACAGGCAGCAGCCAGAAATAAATAATTCTGTCTGCAGCACACCAACAAGAGTGAGTGAGTGAGTTGGGTTTAACGCCGCTTTTAACAGTATTCCAGTTATATCACGGCGTGTCAGCTTAATGTGGGAGGAAAGCACGAAGTGATGCAGGTCTCAGATGTTTACCACTTCGGTGAAACCCACAAGAACGGGTATGGTGTTGACAAACCTAGAAACATAATCGGGGCAAACCAGGTCTCGAACCAACAGTCATGGGTTCCTGGCGTGCCCAAGGGACGCAACTCTGCACAGCGAATTGACTTAGACGACTGGGCCACCCGTGCCCACAGACCAACAAGAGATCTGTTGGAGGAGCATGACCATGGGTTCAATTCTCACACACACACAAAGACACACACGCACGCACACACACACATAGACACACACACACGCACACTCACGCGCACGCGCACGCACACGCACACATACATAGTTTTCACACTTGTTTCACAAATTATAATCCATTATGTTTCTTATGCCTATTCTTGTGTTGGAAAAACAAATTGGTCATTTTTACCTTTAATAAAAGAAAGCTAATAAATAATATTCATGCTTTGAAGCATAGTAAAATAATATCATAATTTTATAAAATAATGAAATATATTTTAAAGCGGTCCAAGCTTTGAAGCAAATACAATAATAGTTTTTTTTTAAAAAGATATATATCATAATTACGGAAGCATTGTAGGGCCACGGTGAATTTTTTTTTGGTCTGAGTATCTCCTACGTAGGACTTATTATCTCCTACATAGGACTTATTATCTCCTATGTAGGACTTATTATCTCCTACGTAGGACTTTATATCTCCTACGTAGGACTTATTATCTCCTATGTAGGACTTATTATCTCCTACATAGGACTTATTATCTCCTACGTAGGACTTATTATCTCCTACGTAGGACTTACTATCTCCTACGTAGGACTTACTATCTCCTACGTAGGACTATCTATCTCTTACGTAGGACTTAGTATGGCCTAGAATCACTATCTCCTTTGTAAGACTTAGTATTTCCTACGTAGAACTTCCTATCTCCTACGTAGGAGATACTAAGTCCTACGTAGGAGATAGGAAGTTCTACGTAGAAGATAGGAAGACTTACATAGGAGCTAATAAGTCCTATGTAAGAGATAATAAGTCCTACGTAGGAGATATTAAGTCCTACGTAGGAGATATTCATTCCTACATAGGAGATACTAAGTCCTATATAGGAGATAGTGATTCTAGGCCATAATAAGTCCTACGTAGGAGATACTAAGTCCTATGTAAGAGATAGTAAGTCCTACGTAGGAGATACTAAGTCCTACTTAGGAGATAGTAAGTCCTACGTAGGAGATACTAAGTCCTACGTGGGAGATAGTAAGTCCTACGTAGGAGATACTAAGTCCTACTTAGGAGATAGTAAGTCTTACGTAGGAGATACTAAGTCCTACGTAGGAGATACTAAGTCCTACGTAGGAGATAATAAGTCCTACGTAGGAGATACTTTGACACACACAAAATTCACCGTGGCCCTGCTACGCTTCCGTACATAATGTGCAGAAGAGAATTATAAGTAAGAATTACTTATCAAGTAATGTCGCTTCTTAGAAAAAGGTTCTAAATCATGTCCACAGTAACTAGCATAGAGAGGAAGCTGGACAAAGGATGAATATGGTTCAAGGGGAAAGATTCCAGGCAACTAAATACTGGGCAATGGCAATGAAAAAATTTGTTTGTCTTTGAGACAAGCAGATGGATTGGCAGATCAGGGAGTGAGATACCTGGCTGCATCCTTGCTCCTGCTATTGGGAATTAAGTAAAATATGGAAAAAATGTAAATGTCTAAAATATGCAAATATACACTCTGAAAATGTGAAAATGGTCATCAAAAATTGAATTCACATCACTGCAAGACAAAAACACTTGTATATGTGATTAGCTATCACGACAGGAAAATCAGTGCTCTAACAGGAATTAGGACAAGCATATATAGTTGATAGCAAAACATATCTGGATGTTATTTTTCATTTTTTTATTACCTGTATGTGAAATAATGCAACAAAATTATCTTCAAGATCTGTTCCTATTCTTCTGTTTGTTTTTTTATTTTAGTCATAGCTATCAGAGTTTGATATCGAGGGAAGGTCGAGGTGATGCATGTCTTTGACATTTACCACTTTGGTGAAACCCTAGGTCGGGTCAGTCATAGCTATCAGAGTTTGATATCGAGGGAACCTCGAGGTGATGCATGTCTTTGACATTTACCACTTTGGTGAAACCCTAGGTCAGGTATGGTTCTGACAAACTGACATAATCAGGACAAAAGTTGAATTGGAACACTTCATCATTGGTTTCTGGTACTCCAAAGGGAAGTAACTCTGCACAGCGAATTAGAACACTTTAGACAACTAAGACAGCTATGCCCCTTCAATCCCACTGAGAAATCTTAATGATAAACGTGTACTTAAAATACAAATGTTACATGCATTTGTGAAGGCAATTCAATAGCAATGAGATGTGAAGTTATAACTGCAAGCATTGATACATGACTCAATCAAGAACACAGCTACATACATCGGAGTGAAAATGCCAACACTGGAAATTCATAATATATTAGACCAAATAGTACTTCATTTGAATTCAGAATTCTACTACAATATTATTATACAGTTTTCCATTAAAATGACTTCATATTATTGTACTTCCATTTGTCAACTATTTCATGTGCCTTAATATAAAGTTAATAATTAAAATTTACAAAAACTGCTAAGAATTATCATTATGTATAGGACTTGCAAATAAAAACATTTTAACCAGAATTATTACTTTCTTTAGCAATAATTTTGAAAGTAAGGCCTGGTTGCCCTATAGATAGATAATAGATAAATAATTCATTAAAATCATACAGAACAGACAATATCCCTTTAATGATTTTCCAAGAACAATACTTTTGAAACCCTATCATATCTGGTAACCATAGGAACATGCTGAAGTTAAGCATATCTATTAGTAACAGGTTATTCACCTTAGCCTAATTCTCATCTTACTGAAGTTCCTGACACGGGACAATTTCAGTTAGTTACCGCCTTGTACTAATTACTTACACATTATCACATTGCAGTTACTTGCCGAAATGTCAGTCTGAAACAAGCTGATATGGTCAACAGACTCTGGCAACTAAGGGACATTACTCTAAGTGACATACCTCTAAGGGCTATAACTCTGCACAGTACAATGTAGTTCTTCAGACCACTGGGGCCTCTGCTCAATGAAGGAAAGAAGTTGAATCTCAAGAAAAATCTTCATCATTAATTACTGCAGTTGACATTATATTTCATAAAAAAATCTTTAAGAGCCTATGCTTATGATGGAAACATTCATATCTAAAAGGTAAAGACACTGAAAGACAGAATGAGAAATAGGGTGTACCTTGTTCCCTTCTGGCCGCCCTGTCCCTCCTGCGCTGCTGCGGAGATCAGGACAACCTCAAAGTTTTTCTGCTTGTTAAGTTCCTCCGACACAGCATTGACCTCCGACACCATTGGGAGGATCTCAAGGATCTGCTCCTGGGCGATCTGCTGTTCTGTGATCAAAAACAAGCATTTTCAAAAATACGGACCAATGAATGTTATATTTCTGTCAGCCATATTCCAGCTTCATCAGAGTGGCCACTAAATAATGAAGACAGTGGTTGACAGCATGAGCAGCAAGACGGTCAGTTACTGAAATACTGAGTGACTGTTGTTTTACGTCACTGTCAGTAATAGACCTGCCACCCTACAGTGACCACTAAATAATAAGTCAGTGGTTGACAGCATGAGCAGCAAGAAGGTCAGGAACTGAAATACTGAGTGACTGTTGTTTTACGTCACTGTCAGTAATAGACCTGCCACCCTACAATGACCACTAAATATTAAAGCCAGTAGTTGACAGTATGAGCAGCAAGAAGGTCAGGAACTGAAATACTGAGTGACTGTTGTTTTACGCCACTGTCATTGGCCTGCCATGACTGCATGAGTAGGATCAGGGCATCAGGCCATGAGGGCATGATCATCACAATCATCACTGTCACACATCTAAACCACCAAATCCTTTCTCATCTGCCCTCACAACAAGCAGTGGGTACTACAGACATATTTTGCCCCTAAATCCCCCCCCCCCCCCCCAAAGAAACGTTGAAAAGATGAACAGAGAGCCTTGACCAAATTATTACCTTTTGTCATGCCCGCTGATCCTGTGGCAAAACCCTTGGCCTGAGCGATCTCCTTCTGGGCAAACTCCCACGTGATCTGGGCTGGGAGGTCCACATCGGTCTCGGGCTTCAGGGGGTTCATGAACACATACAGGTGATTCGAACCTGGAACATAGCGAGATGCAAAAAATTCAGCCTGCGTGTGAACAATTTGAAACAACCTACATATTTGTTTGGAGTGAGTGAGTAAGCTTGTGAGCAAGCGAGCGCCGCTTTCAGCAAATGAGGGAGTAAGAGAATATTGTTTTTGTTTGTTTGCTTGTTGTTTAACGCTGCACTACAATATCCAAGCCATACGATCGCGGCTTTAAATAATCGAATGTGGACCAGAAAATCCAGTGATCGATGTTGTGAACAGCTATCTATACAACTGGAATGCGATGAATGCATCAACCAAGTCAGAGCTCCTCACTATCCGATCCCGTTACTTGCCTCTAACAAGCATTTCTTAAAGTGGGCAAATAGCTCACTGGAGACGCTCACCAAACAGAATCCTGTCTTTATGGCACAGCTGTTTGCGGCCTGCAAGTGGCAGTCCGTTCACCTTGGTCTTGGCGCCGTGGTTGCCAACAGGTTCGATATCGACGCCATTATTTGTGTTGTAGATGACTGCATGCTGCTTCTGTATGCTGGGGAGTGATTATCAGGGATATTTACCATACAAACTGTCATACATTAGAATCATAAACTAGTAGACAATAAAGCTTTGTATCACATAATAGTTTAAGTTGTAGCAGGATCACGAGGGGTACATGGGGTTTTATGCATCCCACGTTAGGTCTTATACTACTTGTCTCTGGCTCATGGTATAAAAACTAACGTTGGACGCATTCCTGCTAGGAATTTATCTTACCAACATGTTTTAATGTGACATCGTAAAAGAATTAACACAAATTCAACATTGATAGAAAACAGCTGTCAATTGAGCTGAGGTTAACTTGTTCTATGTCACATGACTTCCACTGACTCGGGAAAAGCGTGTGGCTTTTTGCATTGAAGTGCGGAATAAGGGATTTATTCTGTTGCTCAGATAACCACATGCAGCCTGCATTGCTCGTGGCGGGGTATAAGAGATTTATTCCCCCACTAAGAAATTTATTACCCCCCAAGACGGGTTACACAGTATTTTATCAAGATCCCGTGGACCAATCAGATCTAATGTTATCAATGCATTGAACCGATAAGAAAAAACTTCTGCCCATATTCCCCTCCAAGAGTTGTATACGTAGGTATTGTTAAGGGAGGATATGGGCGGAAGTCTTACCTCTGATAAACTTGTTATCTTGTAAATCATTTGGCACTATATGATAACTGGGGCAGTTCACTCAAACATTGTATTTTTAATGCAGTTTCTTAACTAACTTATTTGAGCGACATATATTAGATATCGATTGTTTTAAGAATGACAATATATTTGATAAATTGATTATCACCCTGTGTGTTTGCGTATCATAAATATCATGTTACAAATATAAAATATGAACACCACTCAACAAAGACTTTTATTCCTCATATATGACATTTATGATACACAAACACGTTCAACAAATAACACCAATGTCCCTATCTAATCATCATATGTATCAAAATCAAAACATCTTGAATGTGAGTGAGTGAGTGAGTGAGTGAGTGAGTGAGTGAGTGAGTGAGTTGGGTTTAACGCGGCTTTTAACAGTATTCCAGTTATATCACGGCATGTCAGCTTAATGTGGGAGGAAAGCCTGAAGTGATGCAGGTCTCAGACGTTTTACCACTTCGGTGAAACCCTTGAGCACAGGTATGGTGCTGACAAACCTAGAAACATAATCAGGGCCAACCAGGATTCGAACCCACAATCATAGGTTTCTGGCATGCCCAAGGGACACAACTCTACACAGCGAATCGTGGCATGTTAGACAACTAGTCCACCAGTGCCCCCCAAAACAATCTTGAAGAAACAGGCATGCCATTATGCTGGGTAGTTGATTAGGGTTCAGCTGTACAATCACATTCTATAGTACTTTGAATTAATGGAATTCAAGTAGATAAACTTTTAAGAATACCTACCTAAGTCCGCTGAGGCAAATCTTTGGTTGTGGGCTGGCATCTTTCCTGCCAATAGTTGTGTCCCCTTGTTCAAGGAAGTGGAACACGACCCCTGAGAGCATGGGGTCCTCATTCAGGTTGACCATGTGAGGCATTGTCTTCTTCTTGGACATTTCTCGGTGGTCAGCCTGGGTGATGGCGTCTGTCTCATGCCGCGCCTCGGTCAGCTGGAATTGGCGTCCAAAACATACTTATGAATGACTTGATATTTATTAAAATGACATTTACAGGCGGATAAGGCCTGGTGTGTGAGGAGGAGGAGGCTGATAAGGCCTGGTGTGTGAGGAGGCTAATAAGGCCTGGTGTGTGAGGAGGAGGAGAGGAGGAGGTTGATAAGGCCTGGTGTGTGAGGAGGAGGAGGCTGATAAGGCCTGGTGTGTGAGGAGGCTGATAAGGCCTGGTGTGTGAGGAGGAGGAGGAGGCTGATAAGGCCTGGTGTGTGAGGAGGAGGAGGAGGAGGCTGATAAGGCCTGGTGTGTGAGGAGGCTGATAAGGCCTGGTGTGTGGGGAGGAGGAGGCTGATAAAGCCTGGTGTGTGAGGAGGCTGATAAGGCCTGGTGTGTGAGGAGGTTGATAAGGCCTGGTGTGTGAGGAGGTTGATAAGGCCTGGTGTGTGAGGAGGCTGATAAGGCCTGGTGTGTGAGGAAGCTGATAAGGCCTGGTGTGTGAGGAGGCTGATAAGGCCTGGTGTGTGAGGAAGCTGATAAGGCCTGGTGTGTGAGGAGGCTGATAAGGCCTGGTGTGTGAGGAGGTTGATAAGGCCTGGTGTGTGAGGAGGAGGAAGCTGATAAGGCCTGGTGTGTGAGGAGGCTGATAAGGCCTGGTGTGTGAGGAGGAGGAGGCTGATAAGGCCTGGTGTGTGAGGAGGCTGATAAGGCCTGGTGTGTGAGGAGGCTGATAAAGCCTGGTGTGTGAGGAGGAGGAGGAGGCTGATAAGGCCTGATGTGTGAGGAGGCTGATAAGGCCTGGTGTGTGAGGAGGAGGAGGAGGCTGATAAGGCCTGGTGTGTGAGGAGGCTGATAAGGCCTGGTGTGTGAGGAGGAGGAAGCTGATAAGGCCTGGTGTGTGAGGAGGAGGAGGCTGATAAGGCCTGATGGGTGGGGAGGCTGATAAGGCCTGGTGTGTGAGGAGGCTGATAAAGCCTGGTGTGTGAGGAGGAGGAGGAGGCTGATAAGGCCTGATGTGTGAGGAAGCTGATAAGGCCTGGTGTGTGAGGAGGAGGAGGCTGATAAGGCCTGGTGTGTGAGGAGGAGGAGGAGGCTGATAAGGCCTGGTGTGTGAGGAGGCTGATAAGGCCTGATGTGTGAGGAGGCTGATAAGGCCTGATATGTGAGGAGGCTGATAAAGCCTGGTGTGTGAGGAGGAGGCTGATAAGGCCTGGTGTGTGAGGAGGAGGAGGAGGCTGATAAGGCCTGATGTGTGAGGAGGCTGATAAGGCCTGATATGTGAGGAGGCTGATAAGGCCTGGTGTGTGAGGAGGAGGAGGAGGAGGCTGATAAGGCCTGATGTGTGAGGAGGCTGATAAGGCCTGGTGTGTGAGGAGGCTGATAAGGCCTGGTGTGTGAGGAGGCTGATAAGGCCTGATGTGTGAGGAGGCTGATAAGGCCTGATATGTGAGGAGGCTGATAAAGCCTGGTGTGTGAGGAGGAGGCTGATAAGGCCTGGTGTGTGAGGAGGAGGAGGAGGCTGATAAGGCCTGATGTGTGAGGAGGCTGATAAGGCCTGATATGTGAGGAGGCTGATAAGGCCTGGTGTGTGAGGAGGAGGAGGAGGAGGCTGATAAGGCCTGATGTGTGAGGAGGAGAAGGCTGCCTACCTTCTGGTCCCAGTTCTGGGTGTTGTCTGTGAGGAGCTGTTGGTTGGCCATCAGCTGTGCCCGGATCTCCTCCTCCATCTTCTTCCTCATCTGCATCTGGTCTGCAACAACAGCATCAAGCTTGTTACCCACATGGAATCATATTTCAAACAACATCAACAATAGGTAACTAATATTTACACTCTTAGAGCTGTAACTTCATCTTGCTTGGGACAAGAATTTCAAGATTTTCTTCTTAATTGATCATTAATCTATTTACATCAATCTGCAGTCAACTGACCTTCTGGTGACATGGTCACATCTCCTCCACCAATGACTCCCCCACCATCCAGGGCACGCTTCAATCGGTCGTTCTCTTCCTGTAATACATCACTCTCATTCAACTCAATTCATTAAGAACACCTGAGGCTTACATCTTCTTGAAATAACAGTTCATCACGTTGGTGTCACAATGTGTGAGGAACTAGGACCTATAATGGTGATGTATTCTTCACCTGATCCCCAGGAGGAGACAAGAATGTGGTCTTGGAGCTAGTCTGCCCAAGGGGAGATGAGTATGAGTACTGAGGGCCTTTTCTGCCCTGGAATGCCCAAGGTAAGACAAGCATGGAATACTAGGGGCCTATTCTGCCTTGGAATTGCCAAGGGGAGACAATCATGAGGTACTGGGTGCCTATTCTGCAATGGAATCCCCAAGGTAAGACAAGCATGGAATACTAGGGGCCTATTCTGCCTTGGAATCCCCAAGGGGAGACAAGCATCAGGTACTGGGGGCCTATTCTGCCCTTGAATCCCCAAGGTAAGACAAGCATGGAATACTAGGGGCCTATTCTGCCTTGGAATCGCCAAGGGGAGACAATCATGAGGTACTGGGGGCCTATTCTGCAATGGAATGCCCAAGCATCAGGTATTTGCACTTAGATATAGCTTGCAAAGACCTTTTTGACCTTGTAGACAATCACAGATCCAAATTTCATCAACAAAACAAGCAACACAAAAGAACAGCCTTCACAATTACAACACATGATAAATGCAGTTTTGGTACATGTCTTTCAGCATCAATTGTATTTACATTTACTGTTTACGGACATAAGCGACTATCTTCACAACTGTTAATTGTGTTCTTACCTTGAGTTCTCTAATCATTTTGTCCAGTGGATTTTCATTGATGACAGCTTGATTCTTAATTTTTTTGGCACGGTCTGCATATCGTAACGTTCCCAACGTTTCATCGTAGTTGATGTCAGCAGGTGATAGGGCAGCGATCATAACAGTTTTACTGGAATCAAACAGTTGAAAATCACGAGAATCCAGAGATGCCAACAATCCCAAAAAGAGAACTATAAAACTTTGGCAACATTATGCTTACCGTATTCAACGTAATAAGCACCCAGGGCGCTCTCAAAATTAGAAATAGGGGGCTCATATTAGAATATTATTTTGGTGGGGAAAAAGACCGTAAATTTCCTGGTTAATGCTGACAGCCTGAAATGTTTATATACGACATATATATTTTTCCAGGATTTATTTGTCCATAATTAAGAGACATATAACACACGAGTGTGTATTATACACAAATAAATAAGTCGAGTGTACATTGATCAATCGGAAGGGGTGCTAATTGGGATTGTCCACTAGCCAATATATTAGCAAATATCGCCGTGGGCGCTTATTAGAGCAGGGAGCTTATTACGTCGAACACGGTAATTGTCTTTCCACGTGTTTTCATGTAGCACTATGAGCATGCAATGTTGGGTGGATATGGTGCGATACAAATGTCTATTACTCTATGATTATGATTATGATTATAATAAACATACTGTCTGCAGCCATAAGACCACACATTATGTTGGTTTTACAACTAGAGAGGACACAAGCTCCTCACAGCAATAGTCCGTTTGTGGAGCTCTCTATACTATCGCTGCCACCAGTCAAAACTCCCCACTGTGGCCCCAACCATGCATGGAGTTGAACTCACAGCTGATTGACAAACAAGTGACGACTATCGTGATGACGAATACACTTACCACTGATAAATTACTTTCTTTTTTTGTCAGTTTGAATTTCTATTTCATTAAAAGTATCATCTTTAATTGATATAGTAAGAATGTAAGGGAGAAGTTGGTTGATTTTTCTCCAACCAATTTGATTATAAAACAACAAAGTAAATTCATCTGGAAAACATGGTCAGTCGTAAACCTTTTCAAAATGAAATTTGATGGCATTCCCAAAGACATAAACAAAAGTATAAACGTTACTACATATGGGGTTAGAGGGCAAATTTCAAGATTCTTGTAATGGCCGCGCCCACACTGGTGGCAGCGATGTTAACGAGAGTGTAACGAAGGTGTCACACGCTGGGAAGGAGCTTGGAGTAGACAATCACTACTTATTACAACACGGGTATGATTGTGGCAAACCTTGAAACATATTTGGGTTGAACTTGGACTCGAACCTGTGATTTTGTATTATGTTACTCTGCAGGGGGGCTACAGACACGAGTGGCTGAGGAATCAGACAAGAAGGTTATATCACTGACCTGTTTCCTCCAAGAGCGTTCTGGAGCAGCTTGGTAAGGACCGAGTCTCGGTACGGCACCACAATCTTCTTCTTCCCCATCGACAGGTCGGCCAGCGCCTGCAGGCATCAAAAACAAATGTCAGTATCTACAACAGTTTGACAGTCAGTCTTGCCATATGCAACGCAAAATAAGATTCCTGCAAGATTCTCAGCTCAAGTTACTTACCGATATGACATTTCCGAGCGCTGAGAGGGACTTGTTGATGTTGGCTCCCTCCTTGAGACGATCTCCTGTGGCACCGGTGCTGTCAGCTCTCTCAGAACCTGACAGAAGTATCCGATTATAAGTAAATAAGTATACAGTCAAGTCTCGTTAATCTGACACTGAACTTTGACTGACTAGTTGTCCGATTTTTTATCATGAACCTTGATACGACCTAATTTTGTTCATCCCACATACTTGTTAATCCGACAATCAGCTTTATCCGACACTAATGATGGGAACCAATTAAATCAGTGCTATTTGGACCCATTCTACATAATCATATGCAATTAACCATGTCGGATTAAGGGGATTTGAATCTATTCACAATATATTTAGTGTGGTAGTATCTTAGACACTTGTCAAAATGAGATCAATGTTTAAGGCACCGGTAGATGTTTCCAAATGATACATGGAACTTCTGGATATATTCCACTAAACAATGGGTGGTGTTTAAGTTAAATCAATGGATATTGACAAACGTTTAGTCTCTGAAAATATATAATTTTGATGGAAACAAGCAGCTCCATTTAAATTGAATAGGAGCCCCAGTCAGATCGTGATTCAGAATCTGTGGAAAATCTAAACTGGTTTATTTAGATCTATAGTAAGTGAGAGTGAAGGGAAAAATAATATGGTTCAGAGACTGTGAGACTAATATTGACTAACTGAAGCACAGATTTTTGTCTAAGATGGCAAAAAGAAATTTCTTAGTTACTGACAATGACTGGAAAATGAATGTAGAGGTGTGTATGGTAATCAGGCAAAGACGTGGGATTCAAACCTGGTCTTCAGTGTGACAACCGAATACTTAAACCACTAGGCTACCCCCCGCCCCTGCCCCAAGTACCTTATTCGACATAATAAGCGCCCAGGACGCTCTCAAAATTAGAAATAGGGGGCTCTTATTAGAATATTATTTTGAGTTGAAAGATCGTAAATTTTGTGGTTTATGCTGACAGCCTGAAATGTTTATATACGACAGAAATATTTTTCCAGGATTTAATTGCCCATTATTAAGGGTGCATATAACATACGAGTGCGTATTATACACGAATAAATAAGTCTTGTGTACAGTTGGAAGGGGTGCTAATTGGGATTGTTCACTCGCCAATATATTAGCAAATATTGCCGTGGGCGTTTATTAGAGCAGGGCGCTTATTATGTCGAATACGGTATCTGATATGGCACATACCAGCCAGATCCACCAAGTTCATCACACTGCTTTTCTTCGTCTCCGAGCCAACCTCGTTCTTGATGATCTGGTCGAATGTGATGGTGACAACAGTGTGAGCCCGACTACTGGTGGCGTTCATGTTGGTAGATGCCACGGTTCGACTTGCCGTACCTAGGACACAACACCAGGTTAGTCAGTATACATCAGTGAGTTAGTTATTGAGGTTGGTTTAACGCTGCTTTAAATAGCATGCCAGTGACATCACAGCATGTCAGCTTAATGTGGGAGGAAAGCCCAAGGCGATGTACGTCTCAGACGTTTACAACTTTGGTGAAAACCACAAGCATGGGTATGGTGCTGACAAACCTAAAAACATAATCGGGGCGAACCAGGATTTTAACCCACAATTTTTATTAATCAATCTGGTGTGCCCAAGGGATGCAATTCTGCAAAGCAAATTGCAGTGCCTTAGATGGCTGTTTACATCACAGTCACCGTTATTCTCAGTCATTGAAGCCTGCAACACAAACTGAGCCAGGACATCTAGAATTTGGAAGCATTGGCAACCATTCTGTCGCCACCTCATCTTTACTTAAGTATGTTGTTATGCACTCTCAACCTTCCAGCATATTTAAGCCTGAAAATAATCAAGTCTGGGTTAGGAAACCAGTGCTTCATAGCACAAACAACGATTCAATTCACCAGTGTGGGATCACACACAATCATCAAGGAAATTTTATTTTATTTTCCATAATCTTATGATTTGTTTATTGTTTGTTTGTTGTTTAACGCTGCAGTGAACAATGTTCCAGCTATATGACCCTTCTGTAGATATTCAAATCTGGACCAGACAATCCAGTGATTGATATCATAAGCATCGATCTCTGTAAGTGGGATACGATGACATGCATCAACCAAGTCAGCGAACCTGACCACCTGATCCTGTTAGTCACCTCTTCAGACAAGAATGGCTTGCTGAAGACCAATTCTACCCAGCTCTTCACAAGGTTGCTCTTATGACATGCAAGCATGAGGTACTCAGGAACCACAGAGGAAATGTAATGAAGACCCTTCATTGTTGAAAGCATTTGGTCCCTCCAGTTCTTCCAACTGCTCCCAGGGATGTAAAGTATACCAAACAATCACTACACACCATAAACCATCACTAACTTTCAATATTTCCAATGATCTAGAATACACATCTTCCCGAGGCAAGGGAGTTAACTGACTGTAAAAGTCCAGTTTCCATCCTTGCCGAATTAGGCTGGTATTTCTGGGCACGATTGTAGCGCCACCAGTGGCTATTACGAGTTATGTCACTTCAGTGTTCCCCACTGACCAATCAGATTCCACCTTTCATATCCCTTGCATTTGCTTCAAATAAAACCACCCTGTGAAGACGATCTGATCGATAATCAAGACCTATTTTGTATAAACAGGTCTAACTTCAAGAAGAGCATCAAATCACATGAGCACCTTGATTAGCAACATGAAAAGATCTGGAAAATATCTGTAGACGATACGTTGTCGGTACACATGCTTTGCAAATCCTGCAATTGCCAGAAATCTGCACGGGGGTTTACAAACTGGATGTCGATTTCATTACACGATTTTGATTGGACGATGCATAGACTCATTAGTCCAGCTCAAATGTAACTCCATAATACCAGCCTAGTTTGGCAAGGGTGGAAAGTTGACTTTTAGGTAACTCCATTGTAGATGTAGAATACAGGGAATCATAAATTGGCGAGACTATTGTACAGAATTTTAAACAAACCTTGTTCCGTTCTCTTTTCAATTTCCTCGTAGCTGCCAACTGGTACGCGTTTAAGATTCTCCACGTAGAACATGCCCAGTTTGGGGTTCTGCCGCACTGTGAGTCCGCCCTTTGGGTTATCCTTGGACAGAAGGTCGCGCACCTGCTCATTGTAGATCTCCAACATGGAGAAGGTCACCTCAAACCTCTGACACAAAAAAAGACTCGTGTTAGCATTGTTAACCTATACTGAACTACAAATCTTTCCATTGTTCTAGGATGAATGCATGCAGGTCAGACAGCACAAATGGTTGCCAATACTTTTAATGTGAGAACCATCTACAGACACAAGGTCACCAACAGCATGCAGTCATCCTAAAAACTGTTTTTTCTCTGATTCTTCGTAAGTCTTGGCATGGCGCTAGTATGCGTACAAGAATGTTGGATCCATGTATTGGGGTACCGTGTATCAGAAAAGGAAAGAGTGAATTTTAATTTTCATGAGTGAGTGAGTGAGTTGGGTTTAACGCTGCTTTTAACAGTATTCCAGTTATATCACAATCGGGGCGAACCGGGATTCGAACCCACAATTATAGGTTTCTGGCGTGCCCAAGGGACGCAACTCTGCATAGCGAATCGCGGCACCTCAGACGACGGGGCCATCCGTGCCCCCATATTTCAATGGGAAACTTTCATGAAGTGAAGATTCTTTAGTGGTTCAGTATATATTTTCATTTTTCTCAATTAGACATTATAGAAGGTAAATATTCATTACGAGTGACCCAATCAACCATTTATATGATTAAAAATGATAAATTGTTGGGGTCCTACTATCAGAAGAAAATGTTGCATTTTTTTTAAGGAGTAACCGAAAAATATCATGTCTTAAAAAAAACAACCAGGTGACCCTAGAATAATATAAGTTCAGTCTTTTAATAACTGTTGTGTGATGAGTTGTGTGTTCTTGAAGAAATTACCTTGTTAGGATCTGTGTTAGCATCCATTGTCTTAAACAGTTCATCACAGGTGATAGGGACTATTCCCCTGAAAACAAATGAAAGCAATTGAGCATCAATACATCTACACACATGACATCAAACGATCAAAATACCTTGGCTTCAATTCAAATGACAAACCATATTCAGACAATACCCATGACAGATTAACTATAGTAATATGAAAGAATTGGGTGGCCCTTAACTTCTTTTCAGTTGAATAAATCATCCAAACAATCTGAATTCTTTTTGCAATGGACATATTTATTCATCAGAGCTCAAAGACATGAAACTTTTTATGAGGAATTACATATATATATTCTTCCTCATATTGCTTCAGACCCCTAAACCATAAAGATCCGGGTTAGAATAGGTCTTCAGCAACCCATACTTGTCGTAAGAGGCTACCAACGGGATCGGGTGGTCAGACTCGCTGACTTGGTGGATGCATGTCATTGATCCCTATTGATCCCTGGACTGTCTGGCCCAGACTCGATTATTTACAGACTGCCGTTATATAGCTGGAATATTGCTGAGTGCGGCGTCAAACAACAAACAAACAAACAAATAAACAAAACATCATGTTGCCCCTTCATCACAGAATCCTTCATCATCAGGGTGCCAGGACAAGGAGCCAAGTCACTGAACAACACCACCCAAACTATTTCCGTCACCTCCAAGAATAGGTTACTGGGGTTTACAGGTAACTCTTACCCAGATTTCTCATGGGATAGTAATTGATGGAATACATGTCTGTGAATATCGGTGAATTCTTTTTCCATTCAACATGGCCACCAGCCTTGTTCTACTGGCATGGAGTACAGGAGTACAGAGTGATCCTAATGCTGACTTTTGAAGTCTATGTTAAAGTTGGGAGTTATGACCATCTTAGTGCCAAGACCGCTTTGTGGAATGTCCTGGGAGTGCAAACTGTAGAGTTTCTTCCTGATTTAACCAGACCGTCTCCGTGGTCTAGTGGTAGAGTGTCCACCCGGACAGCGGAAGGTCCGGGATTCGATCCCCGGCCGCGTCATACCAAAAGACAGACAGACAGACAGACAGACAGACTCACATGCACATCGCTTGGATGCAATGACAAACCCCATTTCACCTCACCTCACCTAACTTGAACCATGTTAAACTGTGGCCTGGTATCTCAGTGGGCTAGCACTATAAAACTGCCACAACAAGAAGCAGACACTCACACGTGCATGCATGTCGCTTTTTAAGTGAAATAATCTTGAATGGACTTAAAACTCCATTTCACCTCACGTCTAGTTAGAACTGTGATGCAAGTAAAATGAACTTACTTATTTGCTCCATAGCCCACCATGGAGTAGGACTTCCCTGAGCCCGTCTGGCCGTACGCAAACAGTGAGCAGTTGTAACCTGCAAACACCATCACCATTACATCCACGTTGATAATAAACACTTCATCATAATTATCCATGAATACTTGTCAAATTCAGGGCAAAACTGAATCTTTATGTAGTACACCATACAAATATCTAAGTTTACGAGGCACAAAAAGAATCATGTGTTATTTTAGTTGTGTTACCCGCCATTGGAATGGTAGAAAATCACAATCATCTCATGGGCAGAGTTAGGCTGACATTAGTCCCAGAAATACAGTTTTCTTATTTAAAAATATAAATTTACAAAATAAAATATTAAAATCCAGATTGAGCCCAGAACAATCCTTAATTTACAGCTGAGGCAATCTAGCCTTCCCAAATAATACTAGACTTGAGTTGGACTCCTTTTTCAATTATATTCTCTTGGGTGAGAGACAAGGGCAGGGTGGAAAATGATTTTATCATCCAAAACTGGCTTCCACAGGAATTATAGCTTGGGTCAAGGATATCTAGGAGATATTGCTGCAATGAAATTCCAGCACAATGCTTTGCAGACCATTGTGACATCATTGGTTACCATGACGTCACAATCAAATGACATCGCAATTTGCTCTGAGACTGTCCTCTCTACACTCAGGACATGATATATACTCTAACCTTGGTGTCTTTTAATATCCAATACATCAACACTCATATATAAAAGCCTTGGACCTTAAACTTTTATTGACTCAAGTTGATATTCTGATATCAAAAGGGTGAGATTCCTATCAGGTTGAAATGAGAAACAAACTTTTCTACTTTTTCAATCCTTTCTTGCCCTTCAGTGACTGAGTTTGAATATTATTCCAGTTATATCATGGTGTGGTAGCTAAATGTTGAAGAAAAGTCCAAAATTATGCAGTTCTAAAGATCTTTGGAGAAACCCATGAGCACAGGTTTGGTGCTAACAAACCATGACTCATAAACACTGGAACCCACGATTATAGTATCCTGGCATGCCCAAGGGACATAATCTTTACAGTGAATTCCAGTGCTTAAATGCCTTGGCCACCAGTGCCCCTTTGTGTGTAAATAATGTATGTCATAATGTTATAACATGTCAGTCAGGCACATATTCTGTCACTACGTGACCCTGACCTTCAAAGGCATTGTCCAGCACGCCTTGTCCCAGGTCACCAAATACATTCCGCTGACTTGCATAGTTCGATCCTGGTCGTGGTACCAGCAAACCATCCTCTTCCAAATAGCCATCATGTGACCTGTAGCAAAGATTTTTTTTAAAGTTTCATGTTCTCTTTAATCATAGCCAGACTGTCATGTTTTTAAATTCAAATAGGCCAAAATACAGGAAATGCATACTAAACAGGGCAGGATTATTTTACAAATGGATTCACGTTTTATTTAAGTACATTTCTGCGCTTAAAAGGCATACTTGAAATATAACAGGACAGAATATATATCTTGATAATTTGTTTCCATAAGGTAAATAAATGTTTGGACAGGAGGTCGAGTTACACATTTATTCGCAACATCCCTGTGACTATTTGTGTTATCACTAAGCATTTATATCTGAAATATTTGTCAACATTTTCAACAATATACTGCTACATATTTTTACCTAACAGACTGAAGAGATTTAAACAAAAAAGTTATCATTAGGCCTTATATTATTTTTAGTTGGTTACAAGACTGACAAACAAAAAGCCAGACATTAGAAGAAAAAAAATGATGTTTGACACGCATTTGGGCTGACTGTTTTCCAATTAGGAGAAATGAAAAAAAAAATAATAATCAGTTATTTTGGGGCATCATTTCAAAATCGTACTTCCATGCTTCTGTGACCTATGACTTTGTACTACCAATACTAACGAAAAGTTGAATTTAAAAACAAAGAAATTCGACAACCTACAATGAATTTTAGTCAAAAACATTGTAAACCAACAATTAAAAATATAAGGCCTTAGAGATAGGCCTCAGAGGCCATATACACGTCTCCACAAGTACAAATTAACATTTAAACTTACCAGTACGAGTAATCAAAGGAAAACTGAAATAAACAATCATTCAATTTAATACATTTTCATTTCTACATGCACCACTTAAAAATATATATTATTTCTAGATCATACATAAAGACTTGGACATTGATAATAGATACCAAGAAACATTTAACAGAACAAACACGGGTGCTAACACATCAAGGGAGGTAACTCTAATGGCCCCTGTTTGAATAAACTTATGACTATGTTTATCAATTGTATAATTTTAAATCTGTAATTCTAGAATAGGACAGTATGACCTAAAATGAAACAAAACAAAAACATATACTTCACTAAAAGAAGTAAAATTCATAAATGTAACATAACAACAATTGTCTAGTTACAATGATTACAAGGGATAGGTATGTGCATCACAATATTTTACAATGCACAAGGCCGTATTGCGATATGTATCACAAGTTATTGCATAATTGAAAATTTTGAATTCAGAAGCAATTTGAAACATCAATGCAGGAATCGAAGTTCAAAATTGGAACAAAACAAGATGCTGGAAGAGCATAATGTTTATTCATTCAATTGATACGCTCTGGGACAGTGATGACTTGGTCATTTACCACTGCCTCAGAAGAACTCCAGAATGCAAACTTGCATTTTGGAATTACGGAAACATTTAGAAGGTACATGTATTTGGCAAGTGTATAACATTAAACACATGATAATAATTGCTATTTGACATCACACAATATACCGAGCACTAGAAATTGATATAGAGATACGTATCATGGAAAGAATGAACCTCAATTTACTGATATATCGGTAATACTGCTAATTACAATGATAGCCATGTTTATATCATCATACTGTACACAAATATTCAGATTTAACGAGTCCAAAACCTAAAAAGGAAACTACCATCTTCTAGCTTCATCACACTCACCTTTTTGGGATCTTCATCTGAAAAGAAAACAGAGATATGTTAGAAATTAAGAACATTCCACATATAAAGCATACATTAAATGGTTGTACACTTAAAGTAATAATCTTCTTTGCTATGAGAGATAAACCAGAAAAAAACATCCTTCAACTGGTCACTCATTGTCTTGAATCAAACCAAGTATTGGGCAGATAGAATTCAGAATGTGCACTTATCCTTGTACTAGTGGTAGAGAGTCTGCCATGTGAGCAGAAGGACCGGGGTTCAATCCCCGGCCGCATCATACCAAAAGACGTTAGAAGATGGCACTTGTTGTTACCCTCTCTGGCGCTCGACATTAAGGGGCTAAAACAAGGACTGGTCGGCTCGGAGTCTGTATACTGTGGCTGAGTGGGGTATTTATGTTAGACTGCGGCATGGTATCTCAGTGGGCTAGCATTATAAAATCGGCATCAGTACGGACTAGTACAAGCAGCCACACAATCACACACACATGTACATCTTGAATGTGAGGTTAAACACCATTTCACCTCACCTCGATTGTCCTTGTATGTTCATCTATATGGACATACACTGACTATGGCACACTATTCCATGCGAGTGATTCCAGACTATCTTGTATATCCTTGTGTGAACATGGTGAAAACAATGTGTTACCAAGGCATGGGTAATAGCTATGACAGCTACACAATATATCACAAAGAACAATTAAGAACAAGGCGTGGTTTATTTCAAAATAATACATTCTCCTATCATGATGTCATTCCTGGATTTTTGAACATGCGCTCGCAACTTGATGATGCTGTAAACTGGGCGACATTATTTTTTAGAGGGTAGTGAGTTAGTGAAACACTAAACTTAACCCCCTGTTCATGAAATGGACTTGTCCGACATTGCCGTGATCAGATAGTATTCAGGTAGTCATCTTTATTTAAATACAGGTAAATATGTTTAAGCTTGTAAATTTTGTAATTTTGAAGATGTAAATATTGTTGATATCTCATATCAGAATTAAACAACTCCCCCTCCTCATTTATTTCTGAATGAATGTAGGCACTCACTCGCAGTGTTTGAGAGCTGTGTCTAAACAAAGGAAGACAACACCTAGTTTTGTCCACTGAAACCCCATCAATCTGGACTTGTCCACTGAAACCCCATCAATCTGGACTGTGTCAATCCCAGTGAAATCATCCAGATTAACAAAGTTCCATATTCACATCATGGGTCCAGTGTTATGTGATGTCGATGTACAAAATATGGGTTAGAATTGGTCTTCAGTAACCCGTGCTTGTCATAAGTGGCATCAAATGGGAACGGGTGGTCAGGTTCGCTGACTTGGTTGATGCATGTAATCGTATCAATGCTCATAAGCTCAATAAGCACCCACCTGACCAACTTCTAGACCAGTTTGTAATCTTTATAAGCACCCCCTAAAAGGATGACCCATGAAGATCCTGATTAGAACAGGTCTTCAGCCACCCTTGCTTAAAAAGGCGACTATGCTTGTCATAAGAGGCGATTAATGGGATCGGGTTGTCAGGCTCACTGACCGCAATCACTGGATCACTGGATTGTCTGTTACAGACTTGATTATTTACAGACCACTGTCATAGCGCTTGAATACTGCTGAGTGCAGCATCAAACAAACAAACAAACAAACAAACAAACAAACATGTCTATATGTGTGGAAATACCAGCTACTAGCCAGTAATTAGAGTTCCAAAGGACCAAGGTTCATTCAAGAGGTAGTTCATTGGATTCACTTAAAAAATTACCCCCTCCGAGGCTGTTGTCATTTAAACCATTCATATGATGAAATACCCATTCCTGAATTCAATCAGTATTATCCATCGATTCATGTGAACTTCTTGACACTGTGTGCCTCAAACAATATGCATTAGCCTACCCAGTCAACCATATGACAACAACACCTATGAATAAACACAAAGCAAAATAGCCGCAACACACGTTATCCCTCATTGTCTTACAACCATGTCCTTATTAACCTCAATCTGGAAAAGCAGAATCAGTGATTTCTTTGGCTACTATTTGAAAAACAATACACCTGATTAGTCAGTCAATGCCCAGACATATACACTGACATCGACATCGATGAAGACGGACACACGTCCACAGCAACATGCAAACATTCGAGGGAGAGAGACACAGACGATTGAAGCAACGATTACCAGCTGTTAACAACACCAAGTATCGGCATCTAGAACAACAATTGATGAGGGTGGAAGATTTCATTGTTCATTGACCTACCTAACTTATCCTCTATTGGGCTACACCCGGCCAAGTGTGACTGGGTGATTGTCAATGTCCATCAAATATTCATTTGTCAAAGTCCATGGAGCCTGTTTATGACCCAGGAGTTACGATGGTAATGTTTTAGATACATGTTATTGTAAAGACTTATTAGGAAGACCAGGGTTTTGTTGTTCACGTTGTTTGACAATTACCCATATAATTCAGTTCTATTAAGACAAAGAACAGGGAGATGGACTTTCTTTCCAGAGAATGGGATTGCTGGTGAACAGGAGATGGACTTTCTTCCCCAAGAATGGGATTGCTGGTGAACAGGGAGATAGACTGTCTTCCCCGAGAATGGGATTGCAGGTGAACAGGAGATGGACTTTCTTCCCCGAGAATGGGATTGCTGGTGAACAGGGAGCTGGACTTTCTTCCCCAAGAATGGGATTGCAGGTGAACAGGGAGATGGACTTTCTTCCCCGAGAATGGGATTGCTGGTGAATAGGGAGATGGACTTTCTTCCCTGAAGATGGGATTGCTGGTGAACAGGGAGATGGACTTTCTTCCCCGAGAATGGGATTGCAGGTGAACAGGGAGATGGACTTTCTTCCCCAAGAATGGGATTGCTGGTGAACAGGGAGCTGGACTTTCTTCCCCAAGAATGGGATTGCAGGTGAACAGGGAGATGGACTTTCTTCCCAGAGAATGGGATTGCTGGTGAATAGGGAGATGGACTTTCTTCCCTGAAGATGGGATTGCTGGTGAACAGGGAGATGGACTTTCTTCCCCGAGAATGGGATTGCAGGTGAACAGGGAGATGGACTTTCTTCCCCAAGAATGGGATTGCAGGTGAACAGGGAGATGGACTTTCTTCCCCGAGAATGGGATTGCTGGTGAACAGGGAGATGGACTTTCTTCCCTGAGAATGGGATTGCTGGTGAACAGGGAGATGGACTGTCTTCCCTGAAGATGGAATTGCTGGTGAACAGGAGATGGACTGTCTTCCCTGAGAATGGGATTGCTGGTGAACAGGGAGATGGACTTTCTTCCCTGAAGATGGGATTGCTGGTGAACAGGGAGATGGACTGTCTTCCCTGAGAATGGGATTGCTGGTGAACAGGGAGATGGACTTTCTTCCCTGAAGATGGGATTGCTGGTGAACAGGGAGATAGACTGTCTTCCCCGAGAATGGGATTGCTGGTGAACAGGGAGATGGACTTTCTTCCCCGAGAATGGGATTGCTGGTGAACAGGGAGATGGACTTTCTTCCCCGAGAATGGGATTGCTGGTGAACAGGGAGATGGACTTTCTTCCCCGAGAATGGGATTGCTGGTGAACAGGGAGATGGACTTTCTTCCCTGAGAATGGGATTGCTGGTGAACAGGGAGATGGACTTTCTTCCCCGAGAATGGGATTGCTGGTGAACAGGGAGATGGACTTTCTTCCCCGAGAATGGGATTGCTGGTGAACAGGGAGATGGACTTTCTTCCCCGAGAATGGGATTGCTGGTGAACAGGGAGATGGACTTTCTTCCCCAAGAATGGGATTGCTGGTGAACAGGGAGATGGACTTTCTTCCCTGAAGATGGGATTGCTGGTGAACAGGGAGATGGACTTTCTTCCCTGAAGATGGGATTGCTGGTGAACAGGGAGATGGACTTTCTTCCCAGAGAATGGGATTGCAGGTGAACAGGGAGATGGACTTTCTTCCCCAAGAATGGGATTGCTGGTGAACAGGGAGCTGGACTTTCTTCCCCAAGAATGGGATTGCAGGTGAACAGGGAGATGGACTTTCTTCCCAGAGAATGGGATTGCTGGTGAACAGGGAGATGGACTTTCTTCCCTGAAGATGGGATTGCTGGTGAACAGGGAGATGGACTTTCTTCCCCGAGAATGGGATTGCAGGTGAACAGGGAGATGGACTTTCTTCCCCAAGAATGGGATTGCAGGTGAACAGGGAGATGGACTTTCTTCCCCGAGAATGGGATTGCTGGTGAACAGGGAGATGGACTTTCTTCCCTGAGAATGGGATTGCTGGTGAACAGGGAGATGGACTTTCTTCCCTGAAGATGGAATTGCTGGTGAACAGGAGATGGACTGTCTTCCCTGAGAATGGGATTGCTGGTGAACAGGGAGATGGACTTTCTTCCCTGAAGAAGGGATTGCTGGTGAACAGGGAGATGGACTGTCTTCCCTGAGAATGGGATTGCTGGTGAACAGGGAGATGGACTTTCTTCCCTGAAGATGGGATTGCTGGTGAACAGGGAGATAGACTGTCTTCCCCGAGAATGGGATTGCTGGTGAACAGGGAGATGGACTTTCTTCCCCGAGAATGGGATTGCTGGTGAACAGGGAGATGGACTTTCTTCCCCGAGAATGGGATTGCTGGTGAACAGGGAGATGGACTTTCTTCCCAGGGAATGGGATTGCTGGTGAACAGGGAGATGGACTTTCTTCCCTGAAGATGGGATTGCTGGTGAACAGGGAGATGGACTTTCTTCCCAGAGAATGGGATTGCTGGTGAACAGGGAGATGGGCTTTCTTCCCTGAGAATTGGATTGCTGGTGAACAGGGAGATGGACTTTCTTCCCAGAGAATTGGATTACTGGTGAACAGGGAGATGGACTTTCTTCCCCGAGAATTGGATTACTGGTGAACAGGGAGATGGACTTTCTTCCCAGGGAATGGGATTGCTGGTGAACAGGGAGATGGGCTTTCTTCCCAGAGAATGGGATTGCTGGTGAACAGGGAGATGGACTTTGTTTCCAGGGAATGGGATTACTGGTGAACAGGGAGATGGGCTTTCTTCCCAGAGAATTGGATTGCTGGTGAACAGGGAGATGGGCTTTCTTCCCCGAAGATGGGATTGCTGGTGAACAGGGAGATGGACTTTCTTCCCAGGGAATGGGATTGCTGGTGAACAGGGAGATAGACTTTCTTCCCAGGGAATGGGATTGCTGGTGAACAGGGAGATGGACTTTCTTCCCAGGGAATGGGATTGCTGGTGAACAGGGAGATGGACTTTCTTCCCAGGGAATGGGATTGCTGGTGAACAGGGAGATGGACTTTCTTCCCAGGGAATGGGATTGCTGGTGAACAGGGAGATGGACTTTCTTCCCAGGGAATGGGATTGCTGGTGAACAGGGAGATGGACTTTCTTCCCAGGGAATGGGATTGCTGGTGAACAGGGAGATGGACTTTCTTCCCAGGGAATGGGATTGCTGGTGAACAGGGAGATGGACTTTGTTTCCAGAGAATGGGATTGCTGGTGAACAGGGAGATGGACTTTCTTCCCTGAGAATGGGATTGCTGGTGAACAGGGAGATGGACTTTCTTCCCTGAGAATGGGATTGCTGGTGAACAGGGAGATGGACTTTCTTCCCTGAGAATGGGATTGCTGGTGAACAGGGAGATGGACTTTCTTCCCTGAGAATGGGATTGCTGGTGAACAGGGAGATGGACTTTCTTCCCCGAGAATGGGATTGCTGGTGAACAGGGAGATGGACTTTCTTCCCAGGGAATGGGATTGCTGGTGAACAGGGAGATGGACTTTCTTCCCCGAGAATGGGATTGCTGGTGAACAGGGAGATGGACTTTCTTCCCTGAGAATGGGATTGCTGGTGAACAGGGAGATGGACTTTCTTCCCCGAGAATGGGATTGCTGGTGAACAGGGAGATGGACTTTCTTCCCAGGGAATGGGATTGCTGGTGAACAGGGAGATGGACTTTGTTTCCAGAGAATGGGATTGCTGGTGAACAGGGAGATGGACTTTCTTCCCTGAGAATGGGATTGCTGGTGAACAGGGAGATGGACTTTGTTTCCAGAGAATTGGATCGCTGGTGAACAGGGAGATGGACTTTCTTCCCTGAGAATGGGATTGCTGGTGAACAGGGAGATAGACTTTCTTCCCAGGGAATGGGATTGCTGGTGAACAGGGAGATGGACTTTCTTCCCTGAGAATGGGATTGCTGGTGAACAGGGAGATGGACTTTCTTCCCTGAGAATGGGATTGCTGGTGAACAGGGAGATGGACTTTCTTCCCTGAGAATGTGATTGCTGGTGTTCAAATCTTAAAGCTTGTCGTGATCAAATGTTTTGTTTGTTTGTTGTTTAGAATTTCCACACACCTGGACCTAATTGCTACATGAAAGAGCACAATAGCGAGGGAACACTGTAATATATACTCAATTAACCCTTGTGTAATTTGATATCACATAAATCAAAACAGTCATCACTAAAAGTTTACAAGAGTTAAATTTGTTTTCAGAAATTGAGCAGTAGCGAATAAACTTAGTTCAAATGTCAATGAAACTAAAACTATGTTATAATACCAGCAGTTACCAAGGCAATAAGACTTTCCTGTTAAGCTGCTGCTTTCAGTAAACAGTCTGCAAGATACACAAGAAAATATGGACTGTCATGTAATTTTTTTATTTTTGTAAGGTTTGCGTGTTTTTTTGTTGTTTAACACTGCACTCAGCAAAATTCCAAGTATATGACAATGGTTAGTAAATAATTAAGTCTGGACCAGACAATCCAGTGATTGACATCATGAGCATTGATCTATGCAATTGGGATATGTTGACATGCATGAACCAAAGGCTCGCTGACTTGATTGATGCATGTCATTGTATCCCAATGGCGTAGGTCAATGCCCAATGGGGAGGGCAGGCAAAAAGAACCAAGGGATGGTCACAACAAAATATCACATTCTCTAGCGGAGGATCATAAAAACATATTTGGGGAAAATGTACAAGATCATGGGGAGGGTCATTATTTATGTAAATTAGTGCCTCAAAAAACTCTGACCCATCCTCCAGTAATAAATGACTGGTCTCTAAACTGTTGTCAAGAATTTAATCAACATGGTTCAGAGGGTCCGCTCACACCATTCAAACAATACATCTTAAAATGAGAGCTTGATCATAAATCAGTACCGCCTGATTTCATGCAACCCAATACCTGCAATGATTTAATGATTGGTTCCCAGACAAGAAAAGAAGTGAGTCTCCAACATAAAGGTTGCACTGTATAAACCCTCAACAAAATGACGTAACGGCTCACCTCCAGTAATCACTCATGTCAGACACTCACGTTTATGACCACTTAATGCTCTTTTGTGGTTTAACTTCAAGTGACACACTGTTTATGATGTGATTGGTTCAAACAAGCGTGTTATTTACTGTGTCAAGTAGGTTTACTTGTGTTTCTCTACTCGAGTCCGCCTCCCGGGTCTAGAAGCTAGAGCATCTGTCTGGAGAGGTTGATGGTTTGATCATAATGCTTCAGACACGTGAACCCATAAAGATCTGGGATAGAATAGGTCTTCAGCAACCCATACTTGTCGTAAGAGGTGACTAACGGGATCGGGTGGTCAGGCTCGCTGACTTGGTTGATGCATGTCATCGATCCCAATTGCGTGTATCGATGCTCATATTAATCACTGGATTGTCTGGTCCAGACTTGATTAATTACAGACTGCCATCATATAGCTGAAATATTGCTGAGTGCGGCGTTAAACAACAAACAAACAAACAAACAAACAAACAAAACCAAGTGGTAAACATCTGAGGCCTGCATCACTTTGGGCTTTTCTTCCACATCAAGCTGACACGCTGTGATATAACTGAAAAACTGTGAAAAGCAGCATTTAACCCAACTCCTTCACTCACTCACTCACTCACTCACTCACTCACTCTTATTGCCTGTCTCCATTTACAAGTCAGTTCTCTGTTGAAATTAATGAATACACAAGTCGGCATAACAGTCCAAAATGCTACTGTCACTTTTTTGTCATCCAATATTTTCGAAAATGGAAATCAAGTCCAAAAAAAAAGTTAAAAAGACCAAAAATATTTAATTACACATAAGGAAATTCAACATTTTGAAAAGATGCATACTAGTAATTTATACAATTGAGTTGCAATATGCAGACAAAAGTTTATTACTCAACAATCATTTCATCATACAATATCAGAAGGACGATCATACGATAATTAACTTGTTATCGACAATATCCATTTCACATGAACATTTCATATCAACATTGGCAATATTGACAGGTACCAAGAACATACAAATACCTGTATTTCAAAGACGAAAAGCCTGCCAACACACACTATTTACTGGTAACCATGCATTGAAAATGTTATCTCCAATACTGAAGAGTTCCCACTCACTGAGGGCTTCAGATCAACTGGATGCAAACAGTTGGGGATTACTAATGGCCAGAAACTGGCGATGGTGCTTGCAGAATCAATAAACTGCCAATATGTTATGAAGGGCTGTAGAAACAGCGTTGTGTGAGAATTGGTAATGTTTGATGTTATGTAATATGTCTTATTCATAGTTGACAAGGGTGTGAATATGATCCTCCCAGTCCATTGTTGTTGGGACATGGCAGGTGTTGGACGAGTTCAGTTTATCCAGAGCTGTGTGAGTGTTCTAGCTGTGTGAGTGTCTAGCTGTGTGAGTGTTCTAACTATGTGAGTGTCTAGCTGTGTGAGTGTTCTAACTATGTGAGTGTCTAGCTGTGTGAGTGTTCTAACTATGTGAGTGTCTAGCTGTGTGAGTGTTCTAACTATGTGAGTGTCTAGCTGTACGAATCTTCCAGCTGAATGAGTGTTCTAGCTGTGTGAATATTCTAGCTGTGTGAGTATTCTCGCTGTACGAATCTTCTAGCTGAATGAGTGTTCTAGCTGTGTGAATATTCTAGCTGTGTGAGTATTCTAGCTGTATGAATCTTCTAGCTGAATGAGTGTTCTAGCTGTGTGAATATTCTAGCTGTGTGAGTATTCTCGCTGTACGAATCTTCTAGCTGAATGAGTGTTCTAGCTGTGTGAATATTCTAGCTGTGTTAGTATTCTAGCTGTATGAATCTTCTAGCTGAATGAGTGTTCTAGCTGTGTGAATATTCTAGCTGTGTGAGTATTCTCGCTGTACGAATCTTCTAGCTGAATGAGTGTTCTAGCTGTGTGAATATTCTAGCTGTGTGAGTATTCTAGCTGTACCAATCTTCAAGCTGAATGAGTGTTCTAGCTGTGTGAGTATTCTCGATGTACGATTCTTCTAGCTGAATGAGTGTTCTAGCTGTGTGAATATTCTAGCTGTGTGAATATTCTAGCTGTGTGAGTATTCTCTCTGTACGAATCTTCCAGCTGAATGAGTGTTCTAGCTGTGTGAATATTCTAGCTGTGTGAGTATTCTCGCTGTACGAATCTTCCAGCTGAATGAGTGTTCTAGCTGTGTGAATATTCTAGCTGTGTGAGTATTCTCTCTGTACGAATCTTCCAGCTGAATGAGTGTTCTAGCTGTGTGAATATTCTAGCTGTGTGAGTATTCTCTCTGTACGAATCTTCCAGCTGAATGAGTGTTCTAGCTGTGTGAATATTCTAGCTGTGTGAGTATTCTCGCTGTACGAATCTTCCAGCTGAATGAGTGTTCTAGCTGTGTGAGTGGTCTAGCTGTGTGAGTGTTACACACTTCATCTTCGTGAAGCAAGGGTGTAAACATCAAGTTTCCACCCTTGCCAAACTGGGCTGGAATTTCTAGGCTCAATTGTAGCGCCACCAGTGGCTATTACAAGTGATGTCCCTTCTATGCCTCTCCTATGGACCATCAGCTTCCACCTCTCATATCACCTGCATTTGCTTCAAACAAAATGGCGGTACCCAGTCAAGACAATCTTATCAATAATCAAGGTTTATAGTGTGATAAAACGGTCTTACATTGCAAAGTGCATCAAATCATGAGAGCAACTTGATTAAAAACATGAAAAGATTTGAAAAATATCTGTTATCAGTGCACATGCTTCGCGAATCCTGCAATTGACGGAAATCTGCACAACAGTTAACAAGCTGGGTGTCGATTTCATTACACGATTTTGATTGGATATGACTCATTAGTCCAGCCAAAATATACCTCCATAATACCAGCCTAGTTCGGCAAAGGGTGGAAAGTGGACTCGTAAAGTCAGTTAACTCCCTTGCCTCAGGAAGATAACACACTTGGGTATTCTGGTTATCATGCATTAGTTTGGCTTGTTTATTTGTTGTTTAATTTTTTAGTCTGGGCCAGACAATCCAGTGGTTGACACATGACATTAATTTACGCTATTGGGAGTGACATGCATCAACCAAGTCAGCGAGTCTGACCACAAGATCCTGTCAATCGCCTTTTACAACAATCACGGGTTGCCGAAGATCAATCCTACCCCGGATCTTCATGGGTAATTGATTCAATGGACAAGAGATGTAAAACACAATAGCAGTGAGCATTCAAAATTTAGCGAGCAAGACATGCATCTATCCAAAACATTTTTCCTTGTTGTCCTTGTGACACAGGACAGGTACCAAATTGACAAGACTATGATGCAATATGTCCTTGTGAGACAGGTAGAATTTTGAACTTCATCTGTTTATGGAAATGTTTGAAATTCTCTCAAAAACATAAATATGTAATTTTTAAATAATGGTACTTTGATCTGTGGCATAGCTACTACATCGCACAAAAGAATTGCTACAAAAATAAAATTAAATATAATTTGAAACAAATATTATATTTGGGATAACACTTTGTTAGTAAAGTACAGATTCTCATACTTTTGGGGGGTGAGTCCATGTGGGGAATCGAACCCGGGTCTTCAGCATGACGAGCGAACGCTTTAACCACTCGCTACCACACTACCCCCATCAGTTTTTGAGGATATCTGGGTTTCATCACAATGATCAAACTATTTTACAATTACAATGTTTGATGTCAAGAGCTTGGTAGGATGTCTCTGTGGTATCTCTGTTTCAGTAATAATGAGTGAGTGAGTGAGTATGGTTTTACGCCGCTTTTATCAATATTCCAGCAATATCACGACGGGGACACAGGAATTGGGCTTAACACATCGTATCCATGTGGGGGAATCGAACCGGGTCTTCAGCGTGACGAGCGAAAGCTTTTACCACTCGGCTACCACACTACCCCCATCAGTTTTTGAGCATATCTGGGATTAATCACACTGATCAAACTGTTGTACACTTACAATGTGTGATGTCAAGAGCGTGGTACGATGTCTCTGTGGTATCTCTGTTTCAGTAATAATGAGTGAGTGAGTGAGTATGGTTTTACGCCGCTTTTAGCAATATTCCAGCAATATCATGGTGGGGGACACCAGAAATGGGCTTCACACATTGTACCCATGTCGGGAATCAAACCCGGGTCTTCGGCGTGACGAGCGAACGCTTTAACCACTCGGCTACCCGACCGCCCCTTCAGTAATAATGAGCAGACCTGCTTGAGTTTGTATTTGCTGAGTGTGATAAGTGCTAAAGATAAAGATGAACTGCATCATGTTTGCTTACATTCCTATTTTCCCTGGCTACGCCCTGTTGACAACACATCATAATTCAATATTTCTTGTCACTGCCAGTGTTGAACAACAGCATAGGTTGCTAGCCAATTTACATGAATAGAAATATTTATGACGTCTTATCGTCATCTTTGTCATTGATGTTCTGGATGTGTAATATTACAAAATGTTCTGATCAGTAAGTCAACAATCAAGGACTAGAACTGATCGGGATGGACACCCCATTTCCAGATCTGCAGATTTGAGTTTTCTAAAATTTATTAAAATACCTGCTGTGAATGAGTAGTTCTAAATATTTTAGCTTTTTATTATCAGTAGTTACAAAAACAAAATAAGAAGATTTAACATTTAACAGTGGCACTTTTACAGTTTCGTCACAAAAATAAACAGTTATCCGTTTTCCAAATCAGGGTTATGAGAGGTCACAGTGATGTGATCATATATTACATTAATTATTCAGTAATAATTAGATTTTCTACTCCTTCAGAAAACATATATCTAGGAACACGATGAAAGTTTATTAATCACATCACATACATCAAAATATATCACAAATCATATATTTAAGGTAAGAGAGTTAGTGAGTTTGGTGTAGAGCCGGTTTGAACAATATTCCAGTTATATCATGACGTGTCAGTTTAATGAGGGAGGAAATCCTGAAGTGATGCAGGTCTCAGACGTTTCCACTTTGGTGAAACCCATGGGTATGGTGCTGACAAACCTAGAAACACAATCAGGGCAAATATGGGATTCAAACCACAATCATAGGATCCTGGCACGTCTAAGGGACACAACTCTGTACAGCAAATTGCAGCACCTTACACCACTGAGCCATCGATGCTCCCTTTTTGAAATAACACATACCTAACACTATCAGACACACATAAACAGATTTCAAACACAAAATATCAAAGTGAACTGGACATTATGGCTTCAGCACAAAGCCCTGTTTATATCCATGATATGTGGCCATAAACAAATTCCCCACACACAACAGGTATCCTGAGTGACATACAGGTGGAATGTCGTGTGATAACGATCTCACCTGTATGCCCAGCTCGTTATGACTTGTATACAGGTGAAAGCAGTCTGCCCCAACACTGTCAATAAACATCAAAGACTTCTCGCTACTGAACACAACCTGGTTCAGAGGTCGGACAGACAACTAAATTCAAGCGTCGGTTTCTTTATTATGTTTATTTCACCTACTAGTGTTGTGTATGTCGACTGACGGTGAGAAGGTATATATGTATAATGCATTATGTTGGCTGTCAATGACAGCATGAATAAGTATGTTCCCCCTACTCCGCAATAGTTCATTCACACATATGTCCTTGATGTAAGCTGCAAAGAATATTATGATAGCTGGTATACATGCAGACATCCAGCAGAGAGGGCTATAAATTTTGTTATTCCATGGTGATAAATAATCTAGTTAAAGCTGGGATCTTTGGGACATTTTGAAACAGGTAGTGAGATGGTCTTACACCTTTTTAGCAATATTCCAGCAACCTCATCGCAGGAGGACATTGAAATGTGCTTCGCAAATTGTACCTATGTGGGAACAAATCTGGGAGTGACATGGGAGTGACCTCAAACATTTTAGCAACAAGGCTCCCCAGCACCTGGTATAAATAATTGGTAAAGTCAATATGAATTAAGGAATAGAGAAATATATTTTCAGGCAAAAGGAATTTGATTTTGTTTCAATTCAAATTATAGAACAAACTTTAGAAATGACTACTGAATCCATCTTCAGCCCAATTTGGCACAAGTACACATTAAATATTCATAGAATAAAAGAGGAAATTCGAGAAACATGCTTCAAAAATAGTATTCCAGTTATATTGCAGCTTGTCGGCTTTATGTGGGAGGAAAGCCTGAAGTGGGACGTTTATCACTTTCATGAAACCCACAAGCCGGGTATGGTGCTGATAAGCCTAAAACCATAATTGGAGCAAATCAGGATTCGAACCCATGTTCCTAGGTTTCTGGCATGAGGTTGGCACCTCAGACAACTGTGCCCCCCGTGCCCCCCCAATAATCAAGAAGAACATGATCACATGTAGCAGCTACTCTGTTTGTTTGTTTGTTTGTGTTTGATTGTTTGTTGTTAAACACCGCACTCAATATTCCAGCTATATGACTCTCATTTAACCATGTTAACAATATTCCAGTTACCGTATTCTCTTGAGTATAGAGCACAATTAAAAAAAACTCACAGCTGTGTAGAAGGGGCTGCGCATTATACATGCCATTATGAGTTTTGATGTTTTTTCCCCCAACGCAAAGACATTACCATTAGCAAGTAACACTGGAAATGCCATGTCAACAAATCCGTACTGAAGTACACAATGTAATCTTGTAACTACACTGTCTGGTTATAAAAAGTGCTCATTGTATATCTGGACTTTTGTTTGTACCTTATTTCATTAATTTTATTCAAAATTCCTTTGAATATTGTCTTAATTAATTTCGGCGAAATCTGGTGTGAAGCGATCAGAAGATCGCACAACTCACCGTTATTAACAGCAACCACGGTCAGATTACCGCTATTTGTGCCTTGAAACGAACTTTAGTCAACAGAAAATGGATACATATATCATAAATGCCACACTTTGACTCATTAAAAGTCACATTTGTTGTATCTTGATGACTCTATATTAACATGTAGTTTTGTGATCATGTGCGCAGTAGCCTCGACGGTGACTGGTCAAATTGTTCCCTGTGAAAAATATATCCGGCAATAGCGATCAGCTGCACGAAGTGCTACACTGAGGGTCATTATTTTAAATATATTCAGTAAAAGCTGCAACTAAAATAACATAATATTGGAATATATTATTCCTGATAACAAAATAGTTTCAGATACAATTTTTCCCGATCCTTGCATCAAAATCCATTAAAGTTATATTATTGGGTAAGTTTTAACCGAATCACCGGTAGATTCCAAGAAAACGTGTGTACAGCTGATTGCTGTTTCTGGCCTTGTTTATGAGAAAATACACAAGGTAATCTTAATCCTTGCATGTAAAACAATACCTAGCTGAACAGAAAATCCAATTTAAACAATAAATCAACATGTGTGGTGATTTTTTATCTCTAATTTCATATTTGTACTGACCAAGTTTCTTATCACCCATTCCTTTACCTGAATTTGCCGAAGGGGTACGGTGTAATTTTTTTTCCGGGCAAAATATTTAGAAAAAGATTTGTTTCCAAAATACTAAATCAGCTAGAAGGGGTGCACATTATACATGGGTGTGCACTATACTCAAGATATACATTCACCATGTCAGCTTATTGTGGGAAGAAAACGCAAAGTGAGGCAGGTCTTAATCGCTGACGACTTGGGGGAAACCCATAAGCACAGGTATGATGCCAACAAACCTAGAAACATAATCAGGGTGAACCAGGATTTGAACCCACAATCATAGGTTTCTGGCGTAGCCAAGGGATGCAACTCTGCACAGCGAATTAAGGCGCCTTAGACGACTGGGCCATCCGTCCCCACCAACCAAAGCCCTAGAAACTCTCAGGAGTCAAGTCATTAATTATTCAAGTTTCTCTTCCGTCAAAATTCACAATGCCTTTAATACAAATAACTGCAATCACTTTTCAGTGTTGGACATTGTAGACAGACTTTAACAGGATCTGTTCACAGTTCTTTCAGACTCGCCATGCAATCTTTTCAGATGCTTGAAATCCATTTAAGATCAATACATGACAATCCCGATGATGTAGTGTGATGTAGTTGCTGTGCGACTGTCGACGACGATGCCACGGAACTCCACGCTGTATCCAAAACACTGACATCTTAACACAGCCACAATGGAATACCTGATACAGTGCACCGCTTCACATCAAGGAAGCAACGTTTACATGTTTACTCTCTCGTACTGAAAACAGAAACTTACCACGCCCAAACCAATGGCTGGCTTGCTGGATCAGGCTAAAATTGATTATCTTATTTTATGGACGACCAACCCAAATTTGCAAAAGTAAATAAATTAAACTGACATGCTGTTAAATTGTACAGTTTGTTGTTTTATAGCTAATTGTTTTTGGATCAAGTCTGACAACATATCCTCTCCCACTTGTATTGATCAACAAAATTGGTCTTGCCTTTATTAATTTCATTCCAATTCTGACCAAAGATTTGATTTCATGTGGATTGTGAGAAGATTCTGAAATATTTTACTATCTAAAAATTCTATATGTATTGTTTTGGTGCCACTATGATTAAAGACATTATCAAATTTAATCTACTCAATTATTCAGAGAAGTTGAAAGTTTACAGATGAACAGTGAGTGAGTGAGTATGGTTTTACGCCACTTTAGCAATATTCCAGCAAAATCACGGCGGGGGTCACCAGAAATCGGCTTCTTACATTGTACCCATGCTGGGAATCAAACCCGGGTTTTCAGCTTGACGAGCGAACGCTTTAACCACTAGGCTACACGACCGCCCTTCTAGGGAATTAAACCAGACTTTGGCATATATAGTAGCGTCACAACCACTAGGCTACACGACCGCCCTTCTAGGGAATTAAACCAGACTTTGGCATATATAGTAGCGTCACAACCACTAGGCTACACGACCGCCCTTCTAGGGAATTAAACCAGACTTTGGCATATATAGTAGCGTCACAACCACTAGGCTACACGACCGCCCTTCTAGGGAATTAAACCAGACTTTGGCATATATAGTAGCGTCACAACCACTAGGCTACACGACCGCCCTTCTAGGGAATTAAACCAGACTTTGGCATATATAGTAGCGTCACAACCACTAGGCTACCCGACCGCCCTTCTAGGGAATTAAACCAGACTTTGGCATATATAGTAGCGTCACAACCACTAGGCTACCTGGATGCCCCACCAAGCAAGAAGCTGAAGGGCCATGACGAACTGAAAACATAAATCAATATTAACCCCGAATCAGAAAACATCTATTAGATAACACAAACTATGAAGACTTGTGAAAGGATGTGGAACGTGTCATCCACGCAGCCATATTGAAACACCTGCTGGCAGTCTACCTGGCTCACCTGTGACAGGTGTTTATGTCATTAAGTGATTGGAAATAGCTCTTAATAAATTATGCGGCCAGTTCCAATGTCTGGGTGCCTAGACATTTACTGATTCTGTAGGGCCACGCAGACACATTCATTATTAAAACACCTGATACAAACGTACCGGTAGATATATAAGATCCTGGTGAACAGATCTGGATTACAGTATCTGCCAATTTTGATTTACTGTGAACAGAGAATTTTTTGCGACCGTTTTATTATTGCGAGTTTTGCGAACGAGACTCAATCGCAAAAATTAAAAACACAAAAAAAAGTATAAATAATACATACATACTTTATTCATTGCAACACGTCATCAAATGTTGAAATCATCAACCAGAACCACAAGTTAAAAATACAAATGAATGCAGAATGGTCACACAATGCATCACAAATGACAGTGTAAACAGACCAATTAGTGTCACTGTTGCCTCACAGTAATCCTGCCTTCTTCCAACCTCGCTTGATTGCGTCAGTGTCCTTTGCAATTTTGTCCACACAGGAAACAAGCCATCTTGCGTGATTCGGTTTCATGACACTGGTCAACTTTCCGGCCAACTCAGATTAACTAGCTTCGGAGAGAAGCTGTCTATTGTTTGGTAATCGAGGTGTCGTCTCAACACGGCAACTCGCAAAAATATCTCGTCGCAGTATTGTCTTTGGTGTGGTATTCGCAATATTTTAACGGCGCAGAAATAAAGCTGTTTACAGTAATCATGTTAATAACCGCTCAGGCAACGAAAACAACAACAACCACTGACATTGGGAGAGTACCCGGGTTTGCTGCCTGGAATACAGCCCTTCTGACAATCTTGGTAATGCAGTAGGCTGCAGTGTTGGGGAGTCTTTACATTCTCCGAAAAGTTCTGGGTGGGTTCGAATGGGCAGCGCTTCCTGGGAGAAGTCCCATTCGCTGTCTGGGCTGCGTGTAGAGGGGGCAAGGGCCCTGAGCTGATGATAAGCCGAACAGCCTGACTGTGCCAGGATCGCCCAAACCCTCTTAGTTGCATTTACTTATTTTTATATGTATACTGATGATGATGATAATAATAATAATAATAATAATAATAATAATAATAATCATAATCATAATCATCATAATCATCATCATAATCATAATCATGATGATGATGATAATAATGATAATAATGATGATAATAATATCAAAGAAAAAGAAAGGTCGATGAAAATCTGAAAAAATACCATGAAAGATGTCAGAAGATGTCAATCTTTTTTGCTAAAACCTTTTTCAAGACATTTTTAGGGCATTTACCACAATATTGTAAATACAATTGACATAGACTTTACATTTAGCCTACCTCATGTCTTTTGCTAAAATAACCAAGAAAATCAGCAAACCAGGAAATTACATTTGTCACGCCTAATCTGAAGACACAAAGGATAGCAGCTACTCACACTGCTGAGAGCTACGAGCTCCTATAATAGCATATGTCCCTCACCCACTCCCTCAGAACAAAGTAGAAGAATATCAATACAATCAGTGTTCATTGATTTCCAGTCGTGAGCTCATTGATTGGAAAAATCTTATAATGGGGAGCTTGTATGGGTAATTGTGAAGCCATGGCATAGACTGGTATGATAGTCATCAATACATTGATCAGCTTGATGTATCATTAATAACTTTATCTAGGTTCAACTCGAACAGACCTTTATTGATAAGTTGATAAGGAACATTGATATGATTCAAAATTTATACTGATTTTAAAAAAAAATTACAATGAAATAACCTACGAGTTATTAGGAAATATGGTTTATCTATAATCAACATAACCTTTAATCATTTGCAACAACACATTATTTGACGACATGAAGCAATGGGCCTCTTGCAAACCAATCAAAAACACCAGAAACATTTCCATGAATTAACCAGTCAGCATAAAGCATAAATATTTTGCTCAGTGAGATTAATTGCACTGATATTCTTGTCCCTATTGGTAACATTGACAAATAATGTCACATGTTCAATGTATTTAGGGCTAATATTGGAGCTGCTAACATAAACATGTTCAATGTATTTAGGGCTAATATTGGAGCTGCTAACACGAACATGTTCAATGTATTTAGGGCTAATATTGGAGCTGCTAACATAAACATGTTCAATGTATTTAGGGCTAATATTGGAGCTGCTAACATAAACATGTTCAATGTATTTAGGGCTAATATTGGAGCTGCTAACATAAACATGTTCAATGTATTTAGGGCTAATATTGGAGCTGCTAACATGAACATGTTCAATGTATTTAGGGCTAATATTGGAGCTGCTAACATAAACATGTTCAATATATTTAGGGCTAATATTTGAGCTGCTAACACGAACATGTTCAATGTATTTAGGGCTAATATTGGAGCTGCTAACATGAACATGTTCAATGTATTTAGGGCTAATATTGGAGCTGCTAACACGAACATGTTCAATATATTTAGGGCTAATATTGGAGCTGCTAACACAAACATGTTCAATGTATTTAGGGCTAATATTGGAGCTGCTAACATGAACATGTTCAATGTATTTAGGGCTAATATTGGAGCTGCTAACACGAACATGTTCAATGTATTTAGGGCTAATATTGGAGCTGCTAACACGAACATGTTCAATATATTTAGGGCTAATATTGGAGCTGCTAACATGAACATGTTCAATATATTTAGGGCTAATATTGGAGCTGCTAACACGAACATGTTCAATGTATTTAGGGCTAATATTGGAGCTGCTAACACAAACATGTTCAATGTTTTTAGGGCTAATATTGGAGCTGCTTACATGAACATGTTCAATATATTTAGGGCTAATATTGGAGCTGCTAACATGAACATGTTCAATATATTTAGGGCTAATATTGGAGCTGCTAACACGAACATGTTCAATATATTTAGGGCTAATATTGGAGCTGCTAACATGAACATGTTCAATGTATTTAGGGGTAATATTTGAGCTGCTTACATGAACATGTTCAATATATTTAGGGCTAATATTGGAGCTGCTAACATGAACATGTTCAATATATTTAGGGCTAATATTGGAGCTGCTAACACGAACATGTTCAATATATTTAGGGCTAATATTGGAGCTGCTAACATGAACATGTTCAATGTATTTAGGGGTAATATTTGAGCTGCTTACATGAACATGTTCAATATATTTAGGGCTAATATTGGAGCTGCTAACACGAACATGTTCAATATATTTAGGGCTAATATTGGAGCTGCTAACACGAACATGTTCTATGTATTTAGGGCTAATATTGGAGCTGCTAACATGAACATGTTCAATGTATTTAGGGCTAATATTGGAGCTGCTAACATGAACATGTTCAATGTATTTAGGGCTAATATTGGAGCTGCTAACACGAACATGTTCAATGTATTTAGGGCTAATATTGGAGCTGCTAACACGAACATGTTCAATGTATTTAGGGCTAATATTGGAGCTGCTAACATGAACATGTTCAATATATTTAGGGCTAATATTGGAGCTGCTAACATGAACATTTTCAATGTATTTAGGGCTAATATTGGAGCTGCTAATATGAACATGTTCAATGTATTTAGGGCTAATATTGGAGCTGCTAACACGAACATGTTCAGTGTATTTAGGGCTAATATTGGAGCTGCTAACATAAACATGTTCAATATATTTAGGGCTAATATTGGAGCTGCTAACATGAACATGTTCAATATATTTAGGGCTAATATTGGAGCTGCTAACATGAACATGTTCAATATATTTAGGGCTAATATTGGAGCTGCTAACACGAACATGTTCAATATATTTAGGGCTAATATTGGAGCTGCCAACACAAACATGTTCAACCTATTTGTTCGATTCCACACATTGGTACTATATGTGAAGCCCATTACTAGTGTCCCCACTATGATATTGTTCAAATATTGCTAAAACTGTACTCACTGTGGTCAGTGAGACCTGAATATATTAACAAATACCCACAACCCCACCCAACCCCACCCCATCCCCAAACAGCAAGATTGTCCCGATAGCAATGCAGCCAATGGGACCTAACCAGAATATATTAACTACCTCCAAACAGCGATATTAATCCTAGTTCTGTGAGATTTGATACCCAAATGAAAATATTAATTTTAGCCTGATAAAAAATTCAGAATATAAAATGTCTTCTTCTTGTGTCAAGTCAGCTTAATCAAGTGTATATTTTTACCTTATCATTTGGTTGCAAAGCAACACTATCATCTTTTTCAATATCCCCAATCTGAAGACAAGGTCTCTGTATTCCCAGCACCTACTAGCAAAAGGTATCTATGAAAGAACATATAGCCGACAGTGATCTTCACTGGTCCCAGGGCCCATCAAGGTTCTTATCAGATAAAAATAGATTTCATCTTAGTGTCTGTCTTTGAAAGATGCTATGACATTTGCCCTGGAACTAAACTGCCTTTTCCAAGACATGTGTCTTGATATGACCTTTCAGATATATCTACATTATCATCCTGATTTCTTCTACAATTTACCATGAAATATGAGAAGTTAAGAGAAGAGAAGGAATCTATCTTTTTAGCACACAAACTTCCCACAGGCATGTATATTATTAATCACATGAAACAACATCATAATATTGTATCCATTGCGTACTGACTGGCAATCCTGAATGCTTTAGTATGAGTGAGTGAGTATTGTTTTACGGCACTTTTAGCAGAATTCTAGCCATATCATGTCGGGGGAAACCAAAAATAGGCTTCACACATTGACTCATTTTGGGAAAGTCTCTGGTGTGAAGTGAACACTTTAACCACGGCTGCACTGCCCTGACTTAAAATACGTTGCGACATAAAACTATCTTGGGAGTCACGTGTTTCCTGCTCCCTTCTGTATATTCATTTCATCAAATACAATATTCTATCAATGTTAACTAGTTTGAATGTTATATAGTTTACCAGATCTTCATGGGCAACAAAATATAGTTTTTAATATCATTGGTTGAAGTAACAGAATATTCACAGGACATTGTTTCTGTTACTAACTTGATCAATGAATATACAGTAAACTACGGTTATAACAAACTCAAAGGGACCACTAATATTAGTTCGTAATAACCGTAGTTCATTATATGCATATATACATCATATATTCAACAAATGGCCGGGACTAAAAAATAAGTTTGTTATATCGGTCGGTTCGTTATAAGCGTGTTCATTATAAACGTAGTTTACTGTATTTGAAAACATGTAAATTGCAAATGATTCTGTGACATTTGATTGGCTAACCAAACAATTGGTTTTTTTCATTTATGTCTCAATAAACCAAAGTTTCAAAGTTAACCAATCTCGCTACAAATTGGAATTGAACAAAACTGACAGAAAACGTAAACAAAGTGAACAGTATTGTCTCGCTGAGTGAGATTGGTTTCATGCCGCTTTTAGCAATGTTCCAGCAATATCACGGCGGGGAACACCAGAAATGGGCTTCACACATTGTACCCATGTCGGGAATCGAACCTGGGTGTTCAGCGTGACAAGCCAACACTGTAACCACTAGGCTACCCCACCACCCCTTGTTTCATTGAAGCAGGAATAGCCTCAAACTCGGAGGCCTAGTGAAATAAGGTTAACATTAAATCTCTGGACGTAAAAACGATGAATTCCTAAGGCTGTATTCCTTATCAGGTGGTCGGGTAGCCTAGTGGTTAAAGCATTCGCTCGTCACGCCGAAGACCCGGGTTCGATTCCCGACATGGGTACAATGTGTGAAGCCCATTTCTGGTGTCCCTCGCGGCGTAAAACCATACTCACTCACTCCTTTCCTTATCACATGGTACATATGTATGTATATGTTAGTTCGGAAACCAAATTCTGCTCCTCCAAGTCATGTGACTACAAATGGCCACAATTACCCGGCATGACATGAAAGGGGAGATAAAAACACACAAAAAAGTGCTGGGTAACATGCCATTCAAAGACAAGTTCATCTTGATGTAGTTGTCAGCATATACAACCTGTGTGAGGAAACATGATAGTCATGCCATCTCACTCCCCTGATCTCTTCCTGGGCACTATCAGCCCTATCTGACACTCCACGTGCTGTTTCTGAATGCTGGTCACCATGAGTCAGTGGAACTGTACGACAAGAGTGAACTGCTCCACCTCATTTCCCAAACCTCACCCGTGAAGATCCGGGGTAGAATAGGTCTTCTGCAACCCATGCTTGCCGTGAAGATCCGGGGGTAGAACAGGTCTTCAGCAACCCATGCTTGCCGTGAAGATCCGGGGTAGAATAGGTCTTCTGCAACCCATGCTTGCGTGAAGATCCGGGGTAGAATAGGTCTTCTGCAACCCATGCTCGCCGTGAAGATCCGGGGTAGAACAGGTCTTCAGCAACCCATGCTTGCCGTGAAGATCCGCGGTAGAACAGGTCTTCAGCAACCCATGCTTGCCGTGAGGATCCGGGGTAGAACAGGTCTTCAGCAACCCATGCTTGCGTGAAGATCCGGGGTAGAATAGGTCTTCAGCAACCCATGCTTGCCGTGAGGATCCGGGATAGAATAGGTCTTCAGCAACCCATGCTTGCTGTAAAAGGCTACTATGCTTGTCGTAAGAGGCGACTAACAGGATTGGGTGGTCAGGCTCGCTGACTTGGTTGATGCATGTCATTGTATCCCAATTGCATAGATCGATGCTCATAATGTCAATCACTGGATTGCAGGTCCACACTTATTTAGTTACCAGTCGCCATCATATAAATGGAATATTGCTGAGTGTGGCGTTAACAACAAACAAAAATGACACAAATCAACACGCTTATCAAGACTATATATTCCATTGTCAGGGTTTTAATGGACACAGAATACTGTCTTGTACGCATACAAACTGAGAATTGATGCAAATAACTTACATTGCGTGTCGCGTGGGATGAAGAATAGTATGGCTGGTTGAATCATAACATTTATCAAAAATGAAGATTGCATGTAACATAGAACGGACATTTGTATTCTGGTAAGAAACACATCCAATGTTCAGGGTGTCAATAGCTGATTTTCCATAATAAGAGCCTTTGGCAAGCAAACTGTAAAAAAACATTTGGAATTTCAAAAATGTTCATATTTTCTAAACTTCCAAGATTATTTGAACATTGCATTAAATATCGTATGTAAAACTGAGGATCTGTCTCTTCCTCTTTATTGGTCTAGTGACAGCTAAATAAAAGTCATCTTTGCAAAGTCATAATATTACTCAGCTATAACAAAAACAAAATGACATTTTACTGGTAATTCCAATTTGGGAATCTTACTAATGTTTGCAGTAGACATGGGCCGAACATCGACCACTCAGAGGGTCTAGATAAATCTGAGATAGCACAACAGAAATCTAACCTTTATCAAAACTACCTACTTCGCTTCATTTTAAAACAGTTAAGTTTCTGAATGGGCGGTCGGGTAGCCTAGTGGTTAAAGCATTCGCTCGTCACGCCAAAGACCAAGGTTCAATTCCTGACATGGGTACAATGTGTGAAGCCCATTTCTGGTGTCCCCCGCCGTGATATTGCTGTATATTGCTAAAATCGGCATAAAACCATACTCACTCACTCACTCACTGAATACTTTATATAAAATAACAAAAAGAAGACTATTTGTCATGTGTACATCGGATGTGTACTTAGAAAGTTATATATATGGCTTATATACTGAACAAAAAGATTAGGGATCCTGAATATTTTTGGGGATATGTTTTTTGTGGGGAAGACTGATCACACAATTTAATAAAAATATCTTCAAATATATTCATGATCCCCAATTTTTTTGGTTCATTATATATAATTACATAAGAGACATGTGTTTTCTAAGGTGATGCAATTTGCTGTTTAGAGTTGCATCCCTTTGGCATGCTGGAAACTGTAGGTTTGAATCCCAGTTTCAGAATAATAATGTTTCTAGGTTTGTCAGCACCATACCCGTGCTCGTGGTTATCATAGAAGTCTTACCAGTCTAAGATCTGCATTACTTTAGGCTTTCCTCCGCATGATGAGACGCCATGATATTAATCAAATATTATTCAAAGAGGTTTTAAACCCAACTAACGATTTATAATTTAAATTACATTTTCAATATAAACACGGTCATGCCCATGTAACAAAATCCTATTCAATTTGACAAACACTGGCTGTAAAGATAATTCACAAAATAACATGACACTTTTCATTATAATGTTGAATCTACAGAATGTATCCAGCTTAAGTGAGTCGTGAATGAGAGTGGTCTCAGCAATATTCCAGCAATATTCACAGCGGGTATCCACTTAAAACAACAAAACCTGTATACAATGTATAAAACAAAACAGTAGGAATTCATCCATCCAAATCAACCAATCCGAAAATCTGATTGTACCAACCGCCATAAACATTGTCAATATACAGGTCAAGTACAGTGATAACACTATAAGACTGCCACCTGCCTGGGATCTATTTCATTATATACAACAGAAGTAGGTTCACACCCACCTGTGTTATTACACAGTCAATGCACAGCAGATTTTATTAGATTCTCTTTATACACAAAGTGTCATGTTGCTATTTCACTCTTTATGTGTTTTTTTGTTGTACTTAGAAAATAACTTTGATGAATTTCAGTCATGCAACGAAGCTGGAGCAGAACAATTTCATATTTTTTGGCAATGCCTTATATTTTATAGTGGTTGGTTTACAAAAAAATTTAGCCTAAAATTCAATTTGGGTGGTGTGCCGTTACAAGTAACAGTGATGTTTTATTCCACTGGTTCTCAATCATGCGCTTCGCTTAGGACCGGAAGTGCTAGTTTTAGAACGTTCGTCGGTCGCAACAGTGACATTGGTCCGTGGGTTCCCCACATTGGTTTTTGGCATTGCATGCTATATCAAGTCGAACTTCAGCCATCCATAGTGTAAGTTTATGAATTATATCGTTAAGAACCTTTTAGATATGTTTTGGATGTAACTTATGTTAAATTTTGTGTGTATTCAGTATGTGGAAATTCTAGTGTAATGTAGCATCAGGAACCACGTGTAAATTTTATGATGCGCACTTAAAATCACCAGATAGTTTTTTTATAGATGTCTATTGAAGCCTAATGATTGCTCTGGCGCTTCTTTCAGTATTAATGCCATGCTAGGCTGATTCGGACTCATATGAAGTCCACCACAAGGTCGTATAAGTACCCACGTACATGTGTGTTTTCCTTATTGCATAAGGGTTAATTCTTTTGTTTTGTTTTGTTGTAGCCTTTTACCAAATGCATCCATGCACACTGGCGTGCGCAGAAGTAATAAACTTATAAATCTTGAAACTCAATTTTGTCCAATATTTTACAAGACTGTGCCTCAGTGTTGGATCGGTAAACTGATGACTGCTAGAACCTAAACCACGTTTGGGGAAGACAGTACAGTAAAAGGACTTCGACAACTGCTGAAGACGGATGGAAACTACAGTTATGGAACAGAGTGTAGACACCCTTAAAGGCAAAGCCGATGAACAAAGTGATGTCGAAGATGAGAAACGCAAGAGGATATTGACTGAAAAGGGACAAATTCTTTATGAATCGACCAGACAAGAGCTCAGTATTAAACTTGAAACATTATGGAAAGATGTTCAACTTCAAATTGACAATAGCAATGCATGTTATGGTGACCTCATATTATTAAGAATTTGTGAGAAAGAGCTAACCAAATCCTTTGCTGAGTTTCAAGAACTTGCAAATGAACTTGCTGCTTATTTGTCCAGGACAGGTACAGAAGAGAGTAAGCAAGATTTAGATTCTCACAATCTGAAAGTGTACAGCTTGAGGTTATCAGTGGACAGTGCTGCTAAACACGTTGACAGCTGTATTCAAGAAGCATTGGAAAAGTTCTCACATCGGACTAGCAAAACGAAATCGGAGAGTAAGTCAAAAGGATCTGATTCTCATTCGTCAACAGGTAGTTCACTCCTTGCTAAAACACTTGCAAAGGCTGAAGCTGCAAAGGCAGCTGTTGAGTTTGCAGTAAAAGAGGCAGACATTCTTAGGCAGCAAGCATTGATTGACGAACAACAGCAAGTAACCGCAGCTCAGGCCATAAGGAAGAAAGCTGAACTCCAAGCAGAGTGCAAACTCTTACAGCAACGAAAGGAAGCTGCACAAGCTGAGGCAGAAGTTAACGCTTTACGTGCCACCTCAGTTTCGAGTGATGTACAGAAGTCAAGTATTCAGTTACCTGCTGAAAATTCACAGGAACGGACACGAGTGTATGTATCACAGCTTAGACAAATGTCACAAGATCAGAACAATCGGACACAACGTGACCGTGCTGGTGCAGAGTCACTGCTTGATCGTCAAGCTAGTACTAGACCAAGGAATAGACCACTTGACCCAAATGCTCCAGTTTTTCAGTCAGCTGCACCATTTGTAAGTACTCAAGAGTGTCAAGCTGAAGACTTTTCACACTTTCTTTTAAAGAAAGATTTGCTGCTGTCTAGACTGCGATATTACAATGACCAGCCAGAATCATACAGTATTTGGAAGTATGCATTTCAGAGTGTGATGGGCGAATTGAGAGTAACACACATGGAGGAACTGGACTTATTAGTAAAATGGTTGGGTCCAGAATCAACAAAACACGCCCTAAGTCTAAGAGCATCTAATGCTCAGGACCCCCAGAAGGGACTTGAAAGATTGTGGCAAAGACTTGATGAGCGATATGGGTCACCTGAGATGGTGGAAGCATCTCTTAAATCTAGGTTGACCAACTTTCCGAAGTTGACAAACAGAGATAACAAGAGACTTTATGAACTTGCAGATTTACTTTGTGAGATAGAATCAGTAAAGAGCTGTGAGAAGTATAGCTCAATGCTTGCTTACTTTGATTCATCCACAGGGGTGAATCCGATTGTACACAAGTTGCCGTATTCTCTACAAGAAAGATGGACGACTCAAGCATTCAGGTATAAAGAACGCCACAGTGTCTCTTTTCCACCTTTCGCAATTTTTGTCGAGTTTGTGCAGGAGTCAAGCAAGGTCAGAAATGATCCGAGTTTTGTGTATGAGTCAGGCCAGAGTGTTTCACTCCAGAAAGAAAAACCCTACCTGACACAGAAAACAATAAAGCCTGCAATCTCGTCAAGGAAGACAGAAGTTCAACAGTCGCAGAAAGAAAATAGTACAGAAGAAGTAGCTTTGTGCCCCTTGCACAAGACGAAACATTCTTTAAATGAATGCAAGGCTTTTCGAGAAAAAACTATTGAAGAGAGGAAGGAGTTTATCAAAAGACATCGACTTTGCTACAGATGTTGCATGGCAACAACACACATTGCCAGGATGTGTAAACAGCCAGGAAAATGTTCTGTGTGCAATGACCCTAGACATGCAACAGCCCTGCACATAGACTATCCTCCCCCTGTCCAGAGTGATAGACTGATGGATGACAATAGCGGGGAGAAGGATCAGACAATAGTTAAAGGTGGGATAAGAGATCCTGTTTCCTCCAAATGTACACAGATATGTGGGGAAGCATTCAGTGGTAAATCTTGTGCCAAAACAGTCCTGGTGAATGTGTATCCAAAGGGCCAACCTGAATTATCAGTGAAGATGTATTCGTTACTTGATGACCAAAGTAACTCAAGCTTGGCACGATCAAAGTTCTTTGAGATATTCAACATTGACAGTGATAAAGTGCGTTATACACTTTCCTCATGTGCAGGTGTAGTGGAGACTTCAGGAAGGAGAGGCAGTGGTTTTGTAGTTGAATCAGTAGACAGCGGGGTCAGTTTTGATCTTCCAACGGTCATAGAGTGCAATTCAGTTCCTAATCAGAGGGATGAGATACCCACCCCTGATGTAGCTTTGCATTATCCGCACCTCGTCGACATTGCAGATAACATTCCCCCAGTTGATGAATCTGCTGACATTCTATTGCTCATTGGTAGAGACTTGATTCAGGCACACCATGTCTATGACCACCGCATTGGACAAGGCAAAACCCCATATGCTCAAAAGCTACCTTTAGGTTGGGTGATCATTGGTGAAAGTTGCATAGGCAAGGTGCACGAACCTGACATTGTGAATGTTAAGAAGACATACCTCTTGAAAAATGGACGCACGTCTCTTTTCAAGCCGTGTCCGAACTCGTTTGATCTGAAAATAAATATTTCACAGGATATTCTGTCGCCTGAAGAGATGTTAGGAAGGACAGTATTTGAGGTCACCAAAAATGATGACAAACCTGGATTATCTGTCGAAGATCACGAATTTCTTCAAATCATGGACCAGGAAATGTATAGAGGCACAAGTGGAAACTGGGTCGCACCACTTCCCTTCAAGTCCCCAAGACCACTCCTTCCTAACAACAAACCTCAGGCTATCAAACGAGCCAACACATTGGACCGTAGTATCACAAAGGATGCAGTGAAAAAGAAACATATGCTGGATTTCATGGAAAAGATATTTGAAAACAAGCATGCAGAAATTGCCCCTCCTCTAAAATCCGGAGAAGAATGTTGGTATCTACCATTATTTGGCGTATATCACCCCAAAAAACCGAATCAAGTGCGAGTCGTATTTGATTCCTCGGCTCAGTACAACGGAGTGTCATTAAACAACGTTCTGTTGCAAGGACCAGATATGACAAATAGTTTGCTGGACATTCTTATCCGATTCAGAAAACATGATGTGGCAGTAATGGGAGACATCCAGCAGATGTTTTACTGCTTTCAAGTCCGAGAGGAACATCGAAATTACCTCAGATTTTTGTGGTACAAAGACAATGACCCCAACAGAGAGCTGATCGAATACCGAATGACGGTGCATGTGTTTGGAAACAGCCCATCTCCAGCTATTGCCACTTATGGGCTTCGAAAAACAGTAGAAACTGGAAAAAATACTTTTGGAGAAGATGTTGAACAGTTTGTCAAGAAAGATTTCTATGTTGATGACGGACTCACGTCTACGCCAAATGCAGACCAGGCTGTAGATCTTGTGAAGAGAACACAGCAAACCTTGCAAGAGTTTGGAAACCTAAGACTTCACAAAATTACATCCAACAGCTCACAAGTTGTGGAAGCATTCCAATCTGAGGATCTTGCTAAAGATTTCAAAGACTTGAACTTTGAGGAAAACACATTCCCTTTACAGCGTAGCCTGGGGATGTCCTGGGATGTGAAATCTGACACATTTACATTTAGAGTGTCAGATGAGGCAAAACCTTACACTAAACGTGGAGTGCTCTCAACCATCAATAGCCTGTATGACCCAATGGGTTTCGTCGCCCCTGTAATTATCAAAGGAAAGATTCTCCTCAGGGAGCTCATATCACAGAAATTGGAATGGGATGACATGTTGCCCGAGGAACTTCGACAGGAATGGGAGAACTGGAGAGATTCTTTGAGGTTACTCGAGCAGTTACAGATTCCTCGGAAGTTCTTGCCGATGTCTCTTCAAAAATATGAGAAGAAAGAAGTATGTGTATACTGTGATGCATCCGAAAAGGCTATTGCGGCTGTAGCTTATCTGATGGCGGGTGAGAAGACTGGAAAAAGACAGATGGGATTTTTGTTAGGCAAGACGAAGGTCGCTCCGACCCATGGACACACCATTCCTCGTTTGGAATTGAGCGCAGCCGTGCTAGGGGTAGAAATTGGGAATTTTGTGTGTGAGTGCTTAAACATTCCATTGACATCTGTCAATTATTTCACAGACAGCAGAATTGTACTTGGGTATATTTCTAACAAGACCAGAAGATTTTCTGTTTATGTATCCAATAGAGTAGCCAAAATCAGAAAATTGTCATCTTCACAACAGTGGAATTATGTTGCAACAGATTTAAATCCCTCAGATTGTGCAACAAGATCAATTTCAGCCAACTTAGTTGGAAACAGTTCATGGCTTCAAGGTCCGTCTCAACTCCCTGAGAAAGATCAACACATAGAGTTTAGCGAAGACGAGGAAAATAGCACAGAACTGTTGACAGAAGTGACCTCATGTGTTACCAGTGTTGTACACAAACATGAAAAGCTAGATTCTCACAGATATGAGAAATTCTCAAACTGGAAGAAACTTGTTGAAGCCATAGCACGTCTTCGTCAATTGGTGAGGAAGCACAACTGGAAAACGAAACGTGAATCAAAACATGTGTGCACAGGTATTGTTGGCAGCCACGCTTACATGGCCTCTGAACATTTTATCATTCAACAAGTTCAGCATGAAGTCTATGCAACAGAGATAGACTGCATCAGATCCAAATCTCCTTTGCCGAAGGATAGTTCAATAAGGACATTGAATCCAGTGATTGATGAGGAAGGTATGCTGAGAGTAGGTGGACGTCTCGGTCAAGCAGATTTGAGTACTGGTCACAAACATCCTCTTATTATCCCTGGTCATCATCACATTGCCACTCTCCTCGTTCGCCATTATCATGAACAAGTTAAACATCAGGGCCGACACTTTTCTGAAGGAGCTGTAAGAGCTGCAGGTCTATGGGTTACAAGTGGAAAACGTTTGATCAATTCTTTGATCTACAAATGTGTGAAATGTCGGAAACTACGTGGTCGAGAAGCCCAGCAGAAGATGGCCAATCTGCCAGTTGACCGCCTGACACAGAGTCCACCTTTCACGTATGTCGGAGTTGACACCTTCGGCCCCTGGAATGTTGTCACACGGCGCACAAGAGGAGGTCAAGCAAACAGTAAGAGATGGGCATTACTGTTTACTTGCCTTGTTGTGAGAGCAATTCACATTGAAGTTATTGAAGAACTGAGCACCTCTGCTTTTATCAACGCTCTGAGGCGCTTCACATCTATCAGAGGTAGAGTAAAAGAATTCCGGTCAGATCGCGGAACCAACTTCATTGGCGCAGCAGGCATTCTCAATGTACATGTTATCAATGTTGAGGACGAGCAGATTCAGAGCTTTTTGAGTGAAAACAAAACCAGTTGGATTTTCAATCCTCCACATTCATCGCATATGGGTGGAGTTTGGGAACGAATGATCGGCATTTCACGAAGAATTCTCGACTCCATGCTCACTGATGTGTCATCGAAAAACTTTACACATGAAGTGTTGACAACATTAATGGCTGAGGTTTGTGCAATTGTGAATGCACGACCAATCGTACCTATCTCATCAGACCCAGAATCGCCAGGCATACTGACACCCTCTACTCTGTTGACTCTGAAAACTGAACATGTAGAGGAAATGGTGTCAGACTTTCAGATAAAAGACTTATATAAGTCACAATGGAGACAAGTACAGTCCCTTGCTGATCAGTTCTGGGGAAAGTGGAAGAATGAATATCTTCATACCTTGCAGCGTAGACACAAATGGTTTTCAGATGAACCTAATGTCTCACAAGACGATGTTGTTCTTTTAAAGGAAAAGAATACTGCAAGAAATGAATGGCCTATTGGTGTAATAGAGAAGGCTATTCCAAGTACAGATGGCAAAGTGCGAAAGGCTGTTGTCCGTGTTATCCGTGAGAAATCGGCAACAACATATACACGTCCAATCTCAGAGATGGTGGTGCTGCTGTCTGCAGAGAAGTCAAACAAATGACTTTATGAACATTGTATTGTTTTGCTTAACGTACTCAAGTGTCTATTGTGTTATTCATGCATAATTGTATGTGTGATATATTTGTAATATATCAAGCGGGGAGTGTGCCGTTACAAGTAACAGTGATGTTTTATTCCACTGGTTCTCAATCATGCGCTTCGCTTAGGACCGGAAGTGCTAGTTTTAGAACGTTCGTCGGTCGCAACAGTGACATTGGTCCGTGGGTTCCCCACATTGGTTTTTGGCATTGCATGCTATATCAAGTCGAACTTCAGCCATCCATAGTGTAAGTTTATGAATTATATCGTTAAGAACCTTTTAGATATGTTTTGGATGTAACTTATGTTAAATTTTGTGTGTATTCAGTATGTGGAAATTCTAGTGTAATGTAGCATCAGGAACCACGTGTAAATTTTATGATGCGCACTTAAAATCACCAGATAGTTTTTTTATAGATGTCTATTGAAGCCTAATGATTGCTCTGGCGCTTCTTTCAGTATTAATGCCATGCTAGGCTGATTCGGACTCATATGAAGTCCACCACAAGGTCGTATAAGTACCCACGTACATGTGTGTTTTCCTTATTGCATAAGGGTTAATTCTTTTGTTTTGTTTTGTTGTAGCCTTTTACCAAATGCATCCATGCACACTGGCGTGCGCAGAAGTAATAAACTTATAAATCTTGAAACTCAATTTTGTCCAATATTTTACAAGACTGTGCCTCAGTGTTGGATCGGTAAACTGATGACTGCTAGAACCTAAACCACGTTTGGGGAAGACAGTACAGGTGGTCAAAAGAATATACGTAAAAATTAAACTTCCAGATTGGTACTGCTACTAATCAATGCAAAACATACTGTAGGACACTCCATCGTGGAAGTATGATTGTAAAATGATACCAAAAGAAGTATGATTGTAAAATGATACCGAAAGATAATTAATTTGTTTTGTTTTTTAGATCAATGATTTTTTTATATATTGTTTACCATCTGTCAGTGGTGATAAAATATGGTGGGGTTTTTAATTTCATCTAACTGTAAAACAGTCGGACAAAACAAAATTGTCAAAGTTGTTGTCCAATGAACAATTGATTTTGGGGGAAAACCTGGGGACATTTGTTCTCGAACAAATTATTTCGTTCCAAAATATGTCCACCCCACCCCAGAATAGCAAAATGGTTGGTCCCTAAGACAACAGGACTGTATTGATGTCGCAAGAAATCTGTAGCATCATCAGTAGTGGGTGATGTCGATCTTCCATTGTTTCCAAAATAGTACTGATGTGTTGTCATGTTGCTAGGGGCTTGGCGACCAGTCAAAACAAAAGTTTATTAAGGGTGATTCAGCAAATGAATGTAAAGAAACATAGTTCCATTTCTCAAAGAAAATAGATGGAAATTTTGTAATTACTCCAATTACAATGCAACCACACTAAAACCATGTTAATCCTGAAGACCTTTTCAACGATATTGTCAGTAATGTCTATATGTTTTGTTTGTTTGTTGTTTAACGCCACACTCAGCAATATTCAACTATATGGCATTGGTCTGTAAATCCAGACAATCCAGTGACATCATGAGCATTAACCTATATGGTAGGAATGAGATGACAATCAACCAAGTCACTGAGCCTGACCACCCGATCCATTTAGTCACCTTAGGTTGCGGGGGGAAACCATATTCTTACCCAGAATCCATACGAGTGACATCTTTGAGTATTCAAAGCAGGTTTACCCTGACCCTGACCTTGACCCATGATTCATAAACCCTGATATTGGTTAATCCAGACGATTAAACTAGGACAGTATTGACAAGGTATCACTGTATATTTCATTATTGAGTGTTTATAAATGATAATTTGTCCAAAATAACACCCTAATAAAAAATACTTAGCAAAAATACACTGTGTTTAATTCATGCTTACATACATAAACATCTACAAGGTAATTTGTTAATGACCCTGAACAAATACACAATAAGATCTAGCTAAACCAATCAACACACGTCACATCCTTACAGCATATTAACAATAAAGATATTTTCCTAACAACTGTTCTCATCATGTGTGATTGATATATCCACACAACCACCTCCATATGAGAGACTGTTGTGAGGGAAGCAGACATTGTTGACATACCACTCCAAGGGGTTAATCTTTTCTTTACATTTGTAATAAACATGTCAGTCAGATTAACCCTTCAACATGTTCAATGTCTAAATCAGTAGGGCAACCCGCCTAATCCTCCGCCTGCTGTGCACAACTGAGAGTTACAAAGAACAAGTAGGATCAGGATATTACAAAATACCATTCAATCTACAAAGCCACCTATCCTATTAAATCTTACTTACTTATACACAAAGGTGTACTTAAGTCATTAAAGCCTTTTCCGAAATGGTGATCCAATTTCTCTAACAAAATTTGCACTAAAACTAATTTATTTATTTATTTATTTATTTATTTATTTATTTATTTATTTATTTATTTATTTATTTATTTATTTATTTATTTATTTATTTATTTATTTATTTATTTATTTATTTATTTATTTATTTATTTATATGAAGCAATTCTTTGATGTAGTTGAAACTGCAACTGGCTTCTTCAATTACTCATAATGATCTAGACATGGAATTTATATATAACATTTTATGTTGTATAAGAGGGTCTATATTACTAGTGAGAGACATATAATAAATAAGAATAAATATTTTCTGTTTAATTTATTTCTTAGACCGGCTGCTTTATAGTAGGGGGGAATCATAAAACGAGTGGCCTAATGGAGAAATCTGGGATTGGAATCAACTTGTCCTGATTCTTCTTCCTTGGAATTGAGAGATTTCTCCAACAAACCATGTTATGGTTGACACATGTGTATAATTCCTCTATTATTTCACATAATGAGCAACAGCACCATCAGTTTTACTTGATAAAATGCATGTTCAAAATGGTCAGCGAATTCCGAGCTCAGAACCATCAGCAACAGTAATAGCGTGACGTCAGCATAATGTCTTAATTGTTATGAATTTAATTTTAATTTGCAACACTAATAAGTGAGTGATTGACTAAGCAGAGATCACACCACTTTTAGGAAAATTCCCGCAAAATCAGCTGAGAACTCCAATGAAACCTCCACCTGAACACCCACATCAGGAACTGAACCCTGGGTTATAGTGTGCCTGGCAAACACTTTAACCACATGGCCCCCAAACATAATAAAATGACTGAATCTGGTAATTTCAGAAACAGAAACTAAATATACGCTTATGGAAGAACTATAGTGTTTGATGGCTTGGTAGTTAAAAGGGTTAAAAAGGGTGTATTTACTTTGTATGTTGTCTAGTCACTCTTATGTTGTCTTCCCTTAACTCCGCAAAAAGCTATAATATTTATTCATTCATTCATTCCCCTCAAAACACTTGTTCACGGAATGCTTTATGCAAGCCCATGAATCAAATTATGTTTTTCCATCCATTTCGGGACCAGATTATGTTTTCCCCTACAATGTCCAATGGTTGTGCTGACATACAGTACAGATGAGGTGAAATGGGGTTAAACGTCGCGTCCAAGATTATTGCACATATGCAGCGACATGCATGCACGTGTGCGTGTGTGTACGTGCATGTGTGTATGTGCGTGCGTGTTTGCTTGTACTAGTCCAGGCTAATGCCAATTTGTTTATAGTGCTAGCCCACTGAGATACCATGCTGCAGTTTAACATGAATACCCCATTCAGACACAGTGAGTGAGTGAGTGAGTTTTAACGCCGCATTTAACATTATTCCAGTTATATCACGGCGTGTCAGCTTAATGTGGGAGGAAAGCCCGAAATGATGCAGGTCTCAGACGTTTACCACTTTTGTGAAACCCATGAGCACGGGTATGGCACGGGTGCTGACAAACCTAGAAACATAATCAGACACAGTAGCCAACCAGTCTTTGTTTTACCCTCTTAATGCCAAGAACCAGGCATCGTAACAACAAGTACCATATACGTTAACATCTTTTGGCATGGCGAACCCCAACGTTCCACTCTCAGGGCGGAGGCTCTACCACTTGCCCACTCCATACATTCAGCCACCTGTAAGATCTGCCTGGGACTGGGGCCAGGTCACACACAGACCTGTTCCACGGAGAGGAACAAATTGACTACTCCAGGCAACAATACGCCAGGTGCAAGGAGGCATGTTTGTAACCTTCAGAGGTAGATTAGACCAAGGACTGGCAGTTCCCTCGACTTGCTGTGGGCTGTACAACAATTACACATTTGTAGGTTATTAATGGAACATCACCTGCTTTTACTGAACTAATTATGTGTATTGAAATTCTAGTGGCACTTTTGATGAACCTAGTTAGGGTTCTGGGTTAGCTTGGGATTCCAGCAACATCCCATTTCCCTGTTGGGATTCCATGTTACAACAGGTATCCAGTAACGTATTCTTGTCATACGGGATGATTCTCCCATTGGGATTTCGGGTTAGAACAGGTTCCAAGCAGCCAATACTTGTCTTACCCGTTTTAATAACGCGTTGGTCTCACGCCACCCACGTGACCATGTACCGCTATAGTGTTTAACAACAGTCAGTGTACTCACTGTTTCCGTCTGGGTTGATGATCATCGTCATCTTGCCCTGCATCTTGATGATCAACTTGGCCTGGCGGTCCTTCTCCCTGAACACAAACAATCAGCTTTGAAGTACGCTTGCAAATTAAGACTTTTCTACTAGGGCTGGGACAAGTCCAAATTTACTACAGTAGAACATGGATATAATGAACACGGATAGAGCGAACAAATGGATACAACAAACTATTAAAACATCCCCGATTTATCTCCTATATATTATGATATAAAATTTACGTACATAACATGCTCTCTACAGCGAACTAACGGATATAGTGAACTGATGTCTGATCACCAACAAGCCCATCTACCACTAATTAGTGACGTGTATAGTGAACTGAGAAATCTCACTCAGAGTCAAGTGTCACTGACAATTGGCTGTATGCAATCAGACGTGAATCAACACCATCACTGGTGATGATTCGACCTTGTTAAACATGCATTATGTTAATCTTAATTGTCCACGTAAATGGACTAATCTAGTCTGTAAAATTTCATTCAATAATGTTTACATTAATTTCGGTGATTTGGGAATATATTAATCTGATTAAATAATAACTTCATTTACAATTTCTTCCGACCTTGCATTAAAATTTTGGTACTTTTTAACTGAATCACTGGTACATGCGGGAGGAAACGTGTATAAATGTGTATTGTATTTTGTGTTTAGCCAAGATGGCGGATGTTTCCGTGAAAAACGTATATAACGAACGGATATAACGAACGGATTTCTCCGATCCCTTGTAGTTCGTTATATCCATGTTCTATTGTACTTGGGTACCCATCCCTCTATTACCCGACCCTTCCCGGGTACCCGCTGTAGGTCTCAAGAGATGGGTACAGAATGTCCCCTTGGGAGTAGTTTGTCCGTAGCCCTGGACAAAATGTTGTTAGATACACGTATAAAACAATCTGGTCTTGCATACACTGAAGTTGACTGAAGTTTTATCTTTATTCAAACATAAACGTCAGAAGGAGTGGGAGCATAGTCAGAAAGAAATGCGAACATCAGTGACTTGTAGTGTAACCTTTTACAGTTGTAGATCATTTTTGTCATTAAACAATATATTACATGACTAACCATGGGTCCGGGTAGTCCTCTGTTTACCCAGGTCCGTCTCAGTACCCACCTAACCCGAGTACCCAAGTTACCCATCCCAGCAATGGTTTCTACCAGTAACATTAAATATTATTTAAAGTCTTGCTTATATCAATGTTGGACTTTGCTTCGTTACATAGCTGTTATATCAGATGATTATAACAAAAATAAAACAAATAATGTATGCATTTGAGAAATGAAAACAAATAGACAGTTTTGATTTGTAATCATCAATTGACATCAAGTCTATTTTTATGATTTAACTTTTCCATCAGAAGAGACATCTTAATTTGAATTTCATTGGAAAAAATATTTTCCTGGAAAAAGTAATGCACTTCTTTGACGGCACGGGTGGCCCAGTCGTCTAAGGTGCCGCAATTCGCTGTGCAAAGTTGCTGCCCTTGGGCACGCCAGAAACCTGTGGTTGTGGGTTCGAATCCCGGTTCTCCCCGATTATGTTTCTAGGTTTGTCAGCACCATACCCATGCTCGTGGGTTTCACCGAAGTGGTAAACATCTGAGACCTGCATCACTTGGGATTTTCCTCCTACATTAAGCTGACACGCCGTGATATGACAAGAATACTGTTAAAAGCGGCGTTAAACACAACTCACTCATTCATCCTCAAAGAGGCTAGCTGAACCATTCAGATTCAGATTCATTTCTATTATAGAAAGTCAAACACAACGTAGATAGATTCCCACTCTATTTTCTTGCAGTGAAGGAACAAAGTATTTTTTCTTTTTAAAAAGATGTAGAACTTATAATTCTTGTAGTGATCATAAGAGTGTGAACTGTGATGAAAAAGCAACCAAACATATTAGTTGACTAGTATTATTGTATGTTGATCAGACTAGACAACATAAAACATCCATTTCACAGGATACATAAACTCAGTCGCTTCAGGTGCAAACAATGAAAGGTGTGTGTGTGTGTGTGTGTGGGGGGGGGGGGGGGGGGGGGTGGTATATTTTATTTTTTTAAATACCATATTCGGCATAATATGCGCCCTGGGAACATTGAAAATTTATGAAGCCGGACACTTATTAGAAACATAAACAATGAATTTAAAAGAATTCAGAGATTGAGCGGTTGTGAACAAACAGTTAAAACTCCGATGAAACTAACTGTTTTCAATAACATTTGATTGACAATTAAATACCCCTTGTCCACTGCTGTCTTTAGTAAATATATCTGTAACACCTTGGACCCTGACACTGATTATTGTATCATTGTAATGAACCTCTGCGGGCAAGGTGTTGATGAAGACATTGATCCGACAACAACTGACTCTGTTATGGGTCTTGTATGAAAGTTGGAGTGCCACAATTCAATACAGTGTAATGTGATATAAATAGTATTGACTTATTTTTCATCAACAATCACAATCAACATGTCAAAAGAAATCTGGCATAATTTTCAAAGATTGAAATATGTCTGTCAATATGCTTGTTTATGAATTAACATGACACATTATTGGTAGATATGGATAAGTTGTTAAGAAACATTTTCAAGAAAAGTAAACAAAAATATACTGATTTTGCAGCATTTCCTGCAACAAATTTGACAACAAAATATATAACATGTCATTGTTTATTACTGATAATTCCCTCAAACTGAAAATGGTAAGATTTCAAGGGTCAATAAGTACTGTCTAATGGCACTATCCAGAATCTTATGATTTTTAAACAATTAAATATTGTTGAATATTAAAATATATTCACTTACCTTTGGTTAAAGGGGCGGACCCTAACGGCCACTTTCACCCTGAGAAAACAATAGGAAATATTACATGAGTTTATTCACATAATATCAAACACGACATATTATACAAACATCAACATTTTACATAATCAGTAGAGCAACCGAATAAGAATGTTATTGTATTACTTTTAGCAGTAGAATATAAACATTTCTTGTCAAAGTATATTTACATAAATATGTTTGTCAAATTATATTGTTTAAACACAAATATAACAATTACAAATTCCATAACTTACGAGTTTTCGGCCATTGTGATTATGCACTAGACATGTATTATTATAACTATACAGAGGAGACGACAGAAATACTAATAGTAATAGTTCTAGCGTGTGGACAGGTTTGCAAACAAGATTCTATCAAGCGACTGTCACAATCGCCCCGCTCCAAGTCCAGGTGGTGACTAAATGTATATATCTACTTACGAATCCTCCGGCATGCTGGTTTGTCTTTAGCTTCTTATACGTAATCCTGATCCCAGATTAAAAGGGATAAATTCCATATCAAACAGTGGCGATATAGACTATAGCTCCTGGCACGACTAACTCGCCACTGCGCTATTCGCGGGATTGTCGGGTACGGAGACACGATCCAGTGGCTATAGTCTATATCGCATAATGTCATAACCTTCTGAGGGTGGATAAGTGCTTACGTACTGCAATTACTTTTTTTATATTTGAGTTGTGGGGGTGCCTCTTTAACGCAATAGTCCATCGTGTAGGTCGCTTTAAGTGTTTTTTGCAATGATTTATATATTATAAAAATAGATGTGTCGTATCTACCCTCACCCCCCACCCCCAACACCCCTACATACCTCCACCCAGAACCTTTCATAAACGGCTATCCTTTTATACATTGAATTATTCATTTTTTTAGATTATAAAGTTGAAGATATTTATCCGTTTTACTGCTCATTTAAAAAAATCAATTAGTAGAAGTGCTTGAGCGATGTATTGATGATGATGGCGTTGGTGTTTAAACTATTAGCATTGAAACTTATTTTTCAAAGAAATACCATGCGTAAACCTATTATTTAAAGATTATCAGTCATCATATTATAGCTGAGAAAATCACGACATGGAACATTAATAAAAAGTTTATCCCTTAAGCGGCTCACGCGTCCACAGAATATAGAACAAACTATAATCACCGCTGTTGTCATGGTCACCGAATAAACAATCCTGAGACAATAGTTCCACCTCATGGAGGGGACGATCGATGGTCTAAAATCGAAGTGTTTCGTCGTTTCTAGCGTATATCTAAGGGAATATAACACAACAATTGCTTATATAAACATTTCAGGCCGTTACTCGCGACATAAATACCTACCTGCCAACAAATGTGCATAATTTATTCAATATCCTCCGTAACAGATCATGCCATCGCAGGATGTTGTGAAAGAGTGTATTATATATTTAACTAATTGAGATAGTTCGTAATTCGAGGTGAGTAAAAAACACATGGATTCAGTAGATTATTTTCAGGATTAGCAGGATGCGTGTGAGCGGAATGCTGGGGAAATGACTTCATCATAACTGTTTGAGGTTTAGAGAATAACCAACGAGTTACGAGAAATGCGGGATTATCTCCCCGGGTGAATGAATGGTGTGAAATCCGAGCCTTTGGCAAGTGACTTACAAAGTTTATTCACGAGAGAAGATAATCCATAATTCCGAATTTCGAGTAGGTTATTCCGTATGTATTGCTCATTGACATTTTAAGAGAGAAAATGAAGAAAAAACGTACATGTAAACCTTACAGAGATAATTCACTGAAAGCAGCCTATTGTTTGGATGACGTAATTTAATAAATTTGTGACGTCATGTATAATGGATGACGTCATATCGTTTTTCCTAAACAATGAGCACTGTAACGACATATGGCTTCAGTTGACCAATCGGCATTGGGAATCGCCAAAATGCAGCAGTTAAATTGCATCGCAATGCTCTGCAAACGATTGTGACGTCATTGTTTCCATTACGTCATAATCAAATATCACTGCTGTTTTTGCTACTGAAGCTGTTAGCAGTACTTTTTACACTTTAGACATTATTTTAGCCTATTACTGTGTACAAACAGAAAAAGTTGGAAGCATGATGTTGGATGATAAACATAATCTCACCCTCTTGTCTTTTGATATCAATTATATCAACTCTCGTTAATATATTTGATATCAAAAGATACTCGTGTGAGATTCTCTATACGTATATCGGAAAGGTATTACCCACGACCATTCAACCCTTATGTATGTTTGTTTAACGTCGCACTCAGTAATATTCTACCCTTATTGCCATCGATCGTAATTTTTCCATGGAAATACATGTCATATTTATAGAACGGCTTTGTTGTTATTTTTTCGACCAACAATTGCCGCCGTTATGTGTACAAGCCACGTATTGTAAACAGTATACACATTATTACATATACTTATAGACAATAACGACGGATCGTAAGAATTGAATGGGGAATTATTGTATGTTTAACAACACTGTAGAATCAAGGATTTGAGGACGACAGTGAGGTGAGGTTAAACGGTCAAGATTATTATATAGCGATGTGCATATGTGTGTGTGTGTGTGTGTGTGTGTGTGTGTGTGTGTGTGTGTGTGTGTGTGTGTGTGTGTGTGTGTGCGCTTGTGTCGGTTTTATTGTGCTAACCCACATAGATTCCTCCGGGCCGACCAGTCCTTCCAATAACCCCTTAATGCCAAGCGCCAGGTACGACCTGAACCCAACTCGATTGGATAACGTTTCTATATTGGCGTTTGTAAAGCAGTGTAATTGCTGTAAATATAAAGTAAAAAAGAAACACTATGCCATAAAAAAATAGGGATACACCCGTACTATAACGAAATATGATCTCTATATGTAGCCCGGTACGCGAACAGGTAAAAATGCCAACGGGGAACGGAACAATCCCTTTTAAAAAAAGCCACGTTAAAAGGTTTAATCATACAGTATATATAGTGTTAGTTGCCATTCATTTGCTTAAATTATTTCATTATTCCAAAAGATAACAATAAACTTTGATCATTAATACCGCCCGATACAGAATCGATTTACAAACAGTTCCCATCAAAATGTTCGCGGGGTGCCATTTTTATCTCTCGTACACTTTATCCTGGATGTTGTCAATGAAGCTTAGTCTCAGCAGAGAATTAAGTACGTTGTCGCACTCTGACGCAGTTCCACCCTGGTGTTTGAAGACTGGAATATCAAGCTGCTACAACAAAGGGAAAATACACGGACGGATCCTTTCAGGGTCGTTCTGATGAATGTAGTTATCTCCGGTGCCTGACGCCGTCAGTGATTTCTAGTGCGCTTCAATCACTTTCAGGACTGGTGCGTTGAACAAACGGCTGCAGTGTTGGTGCTGTTGGTTTCGTACATCTGTTTTGAATTACGTTTGGTGTTAATACTGTATTTTATATGAACAGAGTTTCCACCTTATTCGAGGTTGTTCCCAACCCTTTGGTACAGAAAAGCATGACAAGGATAGACAAGAGATAATGGTACCATGGTACCTTTTTAGAGAACCCAAAGAGACAGCACAACAGAAAATGTTCTAGGTACACATTAGTCAATTTCCTTGTAGAGTGACAGCTCGGCTAATAAATATGTGCTTTAACTTTTCTGTGAGAAGTAATCTTTGATTTTTTAACATAAAATTACTCACAGTGAGTGAGTGAGTGAGTGAGTGAGTGAGTGAGATGCTGCTTCATATCAATCAGGGACACCAATAATGATCAGTGAACACATCTTAATGGGACCTGGGTCTTTGGAGTGGCACACAAATGCTTCAGCTACAAAATTACAAGACCCATGAAAATCTGGGTTAGAATAGGTCTTCAGCAACTCATGAAAGATTCAAGCTAACCTTCAACACGTTCAACAGAGACCAGGGTTACTCTATCCCATTAGCCGACCATCATCTCATACTTTCACTGGTATAAACTTACCCATGAAGGTCTGGGTTAGAAATAGAGAATCTCACCCGAGTGTCTTTTGATATCAAATATATCAACACAAGTTGATAAAAGTGGAAAAATTCCGAGGCTTGCGGAGGATTTTTGCCACTTTCATCAACGAGTGTTGATGCATGTTGGTTGAAGTATGTCATCGTATCCCAATTGCGTAGATCAATGCTCATGATATCAATCACTGGATTGTCTGGTCCAGACTCCATTATTTACAGGCAGCCATCATATAGCTGGAATATTGCTGAGTGAGGCGTTAAACAACAAACAAACAAACAAAACCCCGATCCAGAAAAATTTGAACACCCATCAGTTGCCATAACAGAACCATGGCCCAGCTACCAGGCTATAAGTGTTTGTTAAATCTGTGCTTGGTGTTGATTCCGCCTTTATATGTTTTCAGTGCAAAATACTGAAAAGCAGGTGCTAAAACAAAATTGACAAAAAGAACCCATAATAAGATGCTGTCCTAGATATTCGATCTCATTGCCTGAGAACCGACATATTTTGATAGTACAATATAAATGAGACAAGACAAAGCTTAATAATTGTCAGTTTTATTGAAAATTGTCTACAAACTGCCACACTTGAAGCAGAGACACAATTTCCTGATACACATATCACAAAAGTAACGGCATAATCCATCAGCTGGACTTTTACAGCTCCAGATGAGCATAAACAATTCAATATTAGTATAGTCATGGTCCTGAAATCATTCAGCTTAAAAAATAACTAATAAAAATCTATTCCTCATGGTTTTCAGGTGTTCAATAACAGCAAAATGAACACAACATCTATGACATGACCAAAAAATATTTGGTTCTATCAATATATAAAACTCAATGACAAGAACTGTTTATATATGACCACATAATCCAAACCACACCAATACACGCATATCTTCTATTAAAGGTTTTAATTTCTCTTTGTATTATTTATTGGTCTATATAACCTATTTAAGAAATGACTTCCCCAATGTGATAAGCTTGCACGCTTGCGTATTGTGATCCCCATTACACCCTGAACCAGTATCCGCACCACTCAAAATATAACGAATGGTGGCGAATGGGTCTAGAATATCTTTCATAATATATGGAACAAAATAAGTTTGGGATTATGAATATTTTGGGGGATATCTTATGAAGACTGAGCAGTCAATTTCATATAAATATCCCCAAAATATTCATGATCCCTAATTTGTTTTGTCCAGAATCATATTTGAATGTATTTTTTACTCCCAGTTGGGGTATGGTAAGATACTGAAAAGGTTGTTTGGCTTAAAGTAAGCACACACTTAGTACTCTGGATTAAACCAGACCAACAAACTCAAATTACATAACATTCTCATTTTATTAGAATATATCTACCCTAAAATTGTAAAAGGTATAAAAGGAAAAAAAAAGCTGTGTTTAACTGAAATTTAAAAAAAAAAAAAAACATAGTAAAAAGAACCATTTTATTTAATTTAATTTTAAAAGCTTTCGTTCAAAAGGAAAATAACCACTTTTTCGCCTGACGCCAATTGGTTTTGTTTGTTTGTTTGTTGTTTAAAGCAGTATTCCAGCTATATGACAGAAATAATCGAGTCTGGACCAGACAATGCAGTGATTGACATCATGAGCATCGATCCACGCAATTGGGTCAAGCCAAGTGGTACATTACCAGAAACCAAGAAAGTTTGTGTAACATGAAATGTGGTTGGTCATGCCTCACATCAACCAAACCATTCCAGCTGAATAATGAACATGTATATTCCATAATGCTGCGTACTGGCTTCATTATTATGCTCCATTGCCAGCCAGTTATCACAGACAGGTAGCTAACTATTTTCTACATCTCCTTTGCACATGCTCCAGCTGAGGAGGAGGTGAGGTAGCCTTGTGATAAAAGTGTTCACTCATCACGCCGAAGGCCCGGGTTCGATTCCCCACATGGATGCTACGTGTGGGGCTCAAATCTGGTGTCCCACGCAATGATTTTCCTGGAATATTGCTAAAAGCAGCGTAAAATCAAACTCCCTCACACACTCTAACTTTGTTATTGCTTCTATCATGCTCGTTAAGATTTCCTTGGAATTCATCTTATTAGCTTCATTTCATGACTATCTGATTGTCTATGACGTATCAAATACAGGTGTGATTATATCACAATACTTAACTTGCACAACTTCTGCATGAAATTCTCCATATCCTATGTGGCCTGGATAAAGTATGTTTTGTTTAGTGACAGGTGGTAAACAACTCAAAAGTAGTTAAAGAACACCTGATTTTTTCAAACGACTATAGTTAATCTGTCATGCCTGGTGCAGTGGTAGAGTAAAATTCAGAATGATTTACATATAGTGTTTGTGATTTTGGGGTAGGTTTTGGATGGTTTGTTGAGAAGTACTAAAGAGTAGGTAATAAAAGAAATATCTCTATATACATACAAAATAAAATAACGTGTTATATTACAAATGTAACAACGTGAACACTACACAAATTATTATGTAAAACACTGGCACTAGCTTCACATTAGGAAGTGAGAATGTGATGTGAAATAACACTGACATATCATAAATGTTTTATGACACAAATATGTGGTAGTGTGATTTAATTTGCTTGCATACAAAAATAATTCAACTTTTGTCCAAAAAATGTCTTATTTCCATGTTATGAAAGTGTTCATGCTCAGTATAGATAAAGGCACGTCCTTTGGCATATAAAATAAATATATCTACATCCACTGGTTGAAAAGTCACTGCTACCATGGCAACAACTCCAAAGAGAGGCTGTGTATCGTCACATGATTACAAATATCTACATTCACTGGTTGATAAGCCACTGCTTCCATGGCAACAACTCCAAAAAGAGGCTGAGTATGGTTACATGATTACAAATATCTACATTCACTGGTTGATAAGCCACTGCTACCATGGCAACAACTCCAAAGAGAGGCTGTGCATGGTCACATGATTACAAAATATTTACATTCACTGGTTGATAAGCCACTGCTACCATGGTAACAACTCCAAACAGAAGCTGTGTATGGTCACATGATACCATGGTTACCTGAATGGCATGTAACTTAAATCATGTATAAAAAGAATATAAACAAGCTGTTTTGATACATACAATACTTCAATCAAGGCCACAGAAAATGATTATAATTTGCAAGTGTGGAGGCAATTTCCACACTTTGGAAAAACTGACTATTTCATTGACATGACTCGGAAACACAATTTTACAGGTTTCCATGAGAGATTGAGAGGTGACAAATAAGAAAATGAAAATATGATATAGCCTGATAAAGAAATATCAACTTCACATCAAATAGTGACATTATTTTGAAAACATGATTCATCAGAGAGTAAAGACAAATAAACACGACCCAGTCATCTGGTGAAGTTAGAAAATAAAAATATTGTTGTAAGCTTTGAAAAGTATGGTAAACAAAATGGTAAAAACCTTCATCCAGTTAATGATTAGTTTTCGAAAATCTTTCCTCTGTCAAAGGGAGACTACTCTCCAAGGTCTGATGCCCATTTCTAGTCAAGACCTTGTCTGTGAAATTGAGACATTATTTCTCTGTAGTTGTGATCATTAACTGATGCTCAAGAGTATTATTATTTTTATTATTATCATTGAGGCTCAGGAGTATGCGAATGACTTCATCATCCATTTGCCTGAATATATATATATCACTGCTTTGGCTGTGATGAGATGAGAATTTGTATTTTATTTTGATAATTCAAATGCAACATCTCAGTGCCCCTGCTCATTGTGCAGACCATCATTGATAAAAAAATACCAAATGTATCAAACTGTATCTTGGGCTAGCCATGTCATAAATTAGCATTAAATGAGGTATCCACTGGCTGGTCTCTGCTGATGTCAGACAGGGACTGACTAATTCCGCGAGAACGTGTCCGTTCCGAGTCCCGTCGACTCCTGCTGGGTGTGTCAACACTGTCACACACTTTCTTCACCACATTGTTGAAAAACACCGGCTTGTCTGCATACACGTGGTGACCGGCCCCTGAGATGCTCTGAAACAAATAGAAAATAACTAAAAAAAGGCAAAAAGTGAGCAGGGCTCAGTCATAACCTCGACTCCAACATTAGCTGAAGAAGAATTTTCACAATGGAGATATATTAACACCATAAAGATTGAACCAGTTTCTTTTAAAAAGCACAATAATATAACAGTAAGGGCATGATTCAAAGATCCACTGGTGCATCATTGGCAAGCTTTGCCAGACATGGTACACTTGAAAAGAACAAAAAAAGCAATATTTTCTCAGAAAATTTGCTTATTGAAATCAAACTTTGAAACCTCTCCTATTGGTATAGGAACTCAACCCCCAATTTGAAAAGAATCCACAAAGTAGTTTTCAAGTTATAGGTCGCACGAATGTTGAAGGAAAAAAGATCTAAGTTCAAAACATGAAAAAATAATATTTTTCTCAGAAAATCCACATATCAAAATCAAAACTTTGCTCTGCAACTCTTCTTTTAGTATGGAAACTGTTCCCGAAAAGAATCCCTAAAGTTGTTTGAGGTTGTAAGCTGTTTAAAGTAAGTTATAGGTTGTACATATGTTGAAATAAAAAAAGTAAGAAAAGAAAGAAAAATAGATGTATTTTTTTCCATAAAAACCAAATAAAGAACACAACTTCGCACTGCACCTCTCCTGTTGGTATAGAAAGTGTTCACTATGTTAGAAAAGAATCTATGCCGTAACTTTAAACTGAAAGGTTGCACACAAAAATGTCCTTTGAAGAATGGAAGATTCTAAGCTTAGAGTGATTTGCCCACCAGTTGCTTAGTACGATCTATTATCCCCTTCAAAACTTTCGTTTGAGGGAAGGATAACAAGCAGCTTGACTATGGAGAAACAATGAACAGACGACAGATGACAGACAACATGCTTTGCCATGAAATTAATGACCATCAATCCAGGTGATCAAAAAAGATACAACAATCAAAGCTGGGTCGCTCAATACCTCAAAGGCATGGAACGCTAACAAAGGTCTAAACATGTAATTGTTAGGGATGGTATTAAGAAAACATGAGTTATGATAAAGAGCTTTGAGGTAAGTATGCGTTAACCACACTTACCTGTACACCAACGTAACTGTCACTCCGAAGCTTCTTAACATGCTGACCTATCTGTTGGTCAATCCATGACCTTGACCCGTGGATGAAGGTCATAGAGACTTGGGGCGCAACATCGGTTATTCTGTTTATCATTGGATTTCTAGCCCAGCCAAAGGACATCTGCATCGTTTTGAACGCAGTTTCTCCACTGGAAGATGATGCAGAGAGAGGGAATATACTGATCGGCTGGTATACAGGTGAAAATTAAGTAGAGTGAGTGAGAGTTGGGTTTAACGCCGCTTTTAACAGTATTCCGGTTATATCCCGGCGTGTCAGCTTAATGTGAGAGGAAAGCCCGAAGTGATGCAGGTATTAGACGTTTACCACTTCGGTGAAACCAACGAGCATGGGTATGGTGCTGACAAACCTAGAAACATAATCGGGGTGAACCGGGATTCGAACCCACAATCATAGGTTTCTGGCGTGCCCAAGGGCCGCAACTCTGCACAGCGAATTGCGGCGCCTTAGACGACTGGGCCACCCGTGCCCCCGAAAATTAAGTAGAAACATCTGGTAGGCCTTCACAGCTCTAGCTGTACTCAGTTACTGAATATCATCCACCGTCCCATTAAGTAGAATATCATCCACTGTCCCATTAAGTAGAATATCATCCACTGTCCCATTAAGTAGAATATCATCCACCGTCCCATTAAGTAGAATATCATCCACTGTCCCATTAAGTAGAATATCATCCACCGTCCCATTAAGTAGAATATCATCCACCGTCCCATTAAGTAGAATATCATCCACTGTCCCATTAAGTAGAATATCATCCACCGTCCCATTAAGTAGAATATCATCCACTGTCCCATTAAGTAGAATATCATCCACCGTCCCATTAAGTAGAATATCATCCACTGTCCCATTAAGTAGAATATCATCCACTGTCCCATTAAGTAGAATATCATCCACTGTCCCATTAAGTAGAATATCATCCACTGTCCCATTAAGTAGAATATCATCCACTGTCCCATTAAGTAGAATATCATCCACTGTCCCATTAAGTAGAATATCATCCACCGTCCCATTAAGTCGCTATCTACCAGGACGTATCTTAAATGCTTTGACATTGTAATTCCTATGATGTCACTGCTCCCCAGAAAGAAATACATTTTTTGTTTTTTTTTAAATATCAGCTTCTGTGGTAATGCTGCTGTTTTAATCAGTGGTGGTTACTGAATTTGAAACCACTGACTGACCAATCAGAATCAAGCATTTAAAGTTTGTTTATTTGTTGCTTATGCCACTCTCAGCAATATTCCAGCTATATGACAGCGGTCTATAAATATTCAAGTCGGGACCAGACAATCCAGTGATTGACATCATAAGCAACAATCTACACAATTTGGATACAATGACATGCAAGTCAGCAAGTCTGACCACCCAGTCCCGGTAGTTGCCTCTTACAACAAGCATGGATTGCCGAAAACCAATTCTAACCCGGGTCAAGGCAGACAATGCATGGTAGAATGTACTGTATTTGAGGACTATCAGCACTTTCAGTACCGCTGTTGTACAGGTATTAAGTATCAGACTTTGCCTCACATCATCAGCATTACTTGTAAGAGACCTACCTTGGTTTCTGAGCATTGCAATGATAAATATAATCAAATATTGTCTCATCGGCGAAAAGATCAGCAAACTTGGCTTGAAGATCTGGGCGAAAACGTTTGACTAGACCGGGACCTGTCAACAACAGAAAAAAACACATTGCAAAACCATCACTGAATCTTTTTAATTTTATTGTTCAAAGCGGTGTTAAACCCAGTACACTCACTCTCTTTGTGGTTCAGACACTATTGTATACCATACTGACACAAGTCAAAGAATGTTTTTACGCCGTTTTTAGCAATATTCCAGCAATATCCCAGTGGGGGACACCATAAATGTGTTTCACACATTGTACCCACGTGGGGAATCAAACCTGGTCTTCAGCGTGACGAGTGAACACTTTAACAGTGTTTAACCACTAGGCTCCCCCCCCCCCCCACCCCCACCCCCCCATACTTCCTTTAAAAATACACAGTATGAACATGATGAAATATAAGTTTGATTATTTCTTTGTGATATTAGGAAATTCTGTTGTTTGTCATTGATAGTATATCAGTAATATCCAAGGCAGAAGACAATGACATATCAAGGATCAGGTCTGGACCAGACAAACCAGTGATTATGATAATGAGCAAGGTCTCAAGACCCAACAAGTCACAGACCGCCCTCAGATCTGCTGGAATACTGCTGAGTGTGGCATTAAACAAACAAACAAACAAACAAACATCATTATGGTAAATGAAACAATTAGCCTTCATAATCAACACCCCCAGTTCCCATGCACTCAGCAATATCCAAATCTTTGGATCAGACATACCAGTGCAACAATCTACTTGCAACAGTGAGTGAGTGAGTCTGGTTTTACGCCGCTTTTAGCAATATTCCAACAATATAACGGAGGGGGGACACCAGAAATGGGCTTCACACATTGTACCCATGACGGGAATCGAACCCAGGTCTTGGGCGTGACGAGCGAACGCTTTAACCACTAGGCTACCCGACCGCCCCTCTACTTGCAACAATGCCTACCATCTGGGTGTGGTGATATGCATTCAACCAAATCCCAGAGCCGGACCACCATATTCAAGTTAGCTGCCTCTTATGTGGGATTTGGGGTATAAGAATTTTATCCCCAGCAACCTACAGTGGTCGTAAGAGGCGACTTAATGCCTCAGGTGGTCATTTTCAGTGACTTGGCTGATTGCATGTAGGGACGGTCGGGTAGCCTTGTGGTTAAAGTGTTCGTTCGTCACGCCGAAGACCCGGGTTCGATTCCCGACATGGGTACAATGTGTGAAGCCCATTTCTGGTGTCCCCCGCCGTGATATTGCTGGAATATTGCAAAAAGCGGCGTAAAACCATACTCACTCACTCACTGATTGCATGTCCTGAAAAAATGTATCATTGCTCACAATATCGCTCACTGGATTGTCTGGTCCAGAGTCGTTTATTTATAGGCCGGCAACTAACAGCTGGGAACTGCCGAGTGATGGTGACTACTCTAACCTGGAACCCCACAGGGCTGGTTGCTATGGACAACAGGTGGAAAAGACTCACCCCAGGGGCCTGCCACCCTCAGTCCTGCCAGGGGATTGAAGGGCTGCAACATTGTAGCAATCATCCTGATCCATGTGGGGACCCGTCTCTGTATCTGGTTGTCTGGGGGCTTCTCCGGAAACCCCCAGGGATCCACTAGAATAAGGTGCTTTATTCTGTCTGGATGTTGGATCGCATACGAACTCGATACAAAAGCACCCAGGCTGTGTCCTAACAGTATAAACTTTTCTAGCTTCATTTCCTTGCGCCATTCCTCTATGGAACTGACAAACTCGTCTTCAGCTATTTTTGGATCACTACTGAAATTGGGTCGTGAGCTCCGCCCAAATCCAAGGAGGTCAAATGTATAAACGGGCCTGTTCTGTGCCAGTGCGTCCATGTTCTGTACCCAAAGGCCGAGCCCACCTCCCATGCCATGTACCATCACTAGGGGAGTGTTCTCAGCCTTCCTGTTGAGAGTCACAGACCAGATACGAGACTGAGTCGTCCTTATTGTAACAAAACGAGAGTCTATCAAACTCTTCACACCTGAAACAAGAACAAACATTAGGCCCTATGACAATTTCATCCCTGCAACCCCACAGGTACCAGATCCAGTGGACGAACCACCGAAGTCATCAGAAGATGACATGTCCTCCCAAAGTTTGCCCTGATGCAGAAAACCTGTGTACCGTATTCGACATAATAGGCGCCCAGCTCTAATAAGCGCCCACAGCGATATTTGCTAATATATTGGCTAGTGAACAATACCAATTAGCACCCCTTCTGATTGATCAATGTACACAACACTTATTTATTTGCATATAATACTCACTCGTGTGTTATATGCACCCTTAATTAGGGGCAATTAAATTCTGGAAAAATGTATCTCTCGTATATATAAACATTTCAGGCTTTCAGCATAAACCACAAAATTCATTTTCAACTCTTTTTCTCACCAAAATAATATTCTAATAAGAGCCCCCTATTTCTAATTTTGAGAGCGCCCTGGGCGCTTATTACGTCGAATACGGTATTTGACGCAATCTAAGGAGAAAATATGCAATATTATTTCTCTGTTGCATAAGTCATAACGCAGATCATTCAGTCTGTCAAGATCAATTAATTGTACCAAATTGTCGGAACATTAAAATTTGAAACAGACATATCCCTTGACAATAAAATACGACCGATATCAGCTTTGTCTAATGTTGGAAAACCTAATTTCCACAAATGGAACAGCCCTACTGGCAAGCTCTCGGTTGCAGCCAATCAGAATTAAGTTTCAGTAGTTGTCTAGCGGAGCGGTTTTACTTCCTGTCAGTCACTGTCAAGGATAGGTTATGCCACATCATGTAAAGAGTTATAACATTATAATGCAGTTCCCCTATCAGTCTATATCAATCTGTTGTCTGGAAATATGATAACAAATATTGAACATTACAAATTACATTATAATTAGTTTAGAAATTCGAAAAGAAGGTAATATGTTTTAAATTAAAAATTAAATTCATTAAGAAACCTAACATCATTTAGTACTTTGTTAAAATAGCCCCCTTCGAAAGACATATGACTTCCTGCATTACCCACCCCGGGTCGGGTGCAATTCAGAAATGGAGTTTGGCTACTAAGACCCCACTTTTGGTTCATTGCCATTGGATACCTTCAGTTCAGTGAAGAATAAAATAATGCTGTTTAGTATTTTTCATTATTCCAAATCATGAAATGGTACCGGTTCACCACTAGACTGATCTGCATGGCAAGTTTCATCAAGAAATATTCAACGGTTTTGGAGTTCTGCGCCGGAAACAAAAACTACCATGATTTTCAGTAAAGTCCAACTTGTCTTGAAAACAAAAGGGCGGTCGGGTAGCCTAGTGGTTAAAGCGTTCGCTCGTCACGCCGAAGACACGGGTTCGATTCCCGACATGGGTACAATGTGTGAAGCCCATTTCTGGTGTCCCCCGCCGTGATATTGCTGGAATATTGCTAAAAGCGGCGTAAAACCAAACTCACTCACTCACTCACTTGAAAACAAAAAAGATTATCCCAAATTATCAAAAGGCACCACCAGTTCCCCACTAAACTGAGTTGTGTAGCAGCTTTCAACAAGAAATGATGGTTTAGGAGCTCTCCTCCGGAAACAGAAAATGGATGGTGGACAGATGGACGGACAGTTTTTCAAACCTAACTTACAACAGGCATCCACAATGAAAGATTCAAACCAACCTTCAACACGTTCAACAGAGACCTGGGTTACTTCATCCCATCTGCCGACCATCATCTACAGGTCTCAGCCCTTCAGCAACCCATGCTTGCCGTAATAAGGCGGGTATGCGCGTCGTAAGAGGCAACTAACGGGATCGAGCAGTTAGACTCACTGACTTGGTAGATGCATGTCATCTTATCCCAATTGCGTGAATTGATGCTTGTGACATCAATCACAGGATTGTCTGGTCCAGACTCGATTATTTACACACCGCCTTCAAATAGCTAGAATATTGCTGAGTGCGGCGTTAAACAACAAACAAACAAACAAAATCGTAACACAACCCTATTACTCATCATGTCCATCGAGTAAAGTAAAACATGCAATGATCCGCAAAATGTAAATGATTCTGCTTCAACTTGCTAAACGTCTTCAGTATTAAACAAAATCATAACAAAAATATTGGACTGCATGCTGCTCAACGTGAAGTGCCAAAATCAACAATGGTCCTTTCTGGTAGTTGTGTGCCAAGAAATTTGTTAGATACTTTTTTAACTCCTGATGTTTTCTTTTTGGGGTAAATAGACTACTGAAAATTTTGATAGTATGCATGCTTAGCATTTATGCATACCACAGTTAACTTAAAATATAAAGAAAGCCTACTCGTTAACAGTTATTGCGAGTTTCATCTGGGAGTGTCCTTCGACTATGCGCCTGTCAACTAAATTCGACAGTAGCATTGACAGCATTAAACAAACAAACAAACAAACAAAACAACAGTAGTTGATCACTTGTTGATAAAGGCACCTGTACCAAAACGTCATATTGAAATACCGTATCTGACATAATAAGTGCCCAGGGCGCTCTCAAACTTAGAAATAGGGGGCTCTTATTAGAACATTATTTTGGTTGAGTTGAAAAATCGTAAATTTCGTGGTTTATGCTGACAGCCTGAAATGTTTATATATGACAGATATATTTTTTCCAGAATTTACTTTCCCATAATTAAGAATGCATATAACATATGTATTATACATGAATATATAATTTCTGTGTACATTGATTAATCGGAAGGGGTGCTAATTGGGATTGTTCACAAGCCAATATTTTAGAAAATAGCGCTGTGGGCGCTTATTACATCGAATACGGTAATATAGAAGTTGAAATCAACTTGCCAATTTCATATTCACTGACACTACAGCTACTAAAATGCCACTTAAAGACTTGATGAAAACTCTCCAGGGTACTTACACCCTGAATGGTTGTTGAATTGTTACCGCCTTATTGTTGACATTGAGGAACATACTCATTTGGACTTACATTTTAAAATGCGCTGCTCAACCTGCACAAGCTGCGACATTGATGTAGGTCTCCACTGGATCCACTGACGAGGCCTCACATACTCCAAACTGAAATGGGAAGAGAAAAGAGGTTTTAGTACGACTGTCATAACACGATACAAATTCAGTGTATAAAATTCCCCAATATTTCAGTAGACAACTGCACTGGCAACATCGCAAAGTTACCAGAACTCAGTATACTGACTCCAAGCCGACCAGTCCTTGTTTTAGCCCTTTAATGCCGAGCGCCAGACAGGGTAACAACAAGAACAGATATAATGTCGCCAGTCCAGAATTTTCAAGACTAACGAAAAAAAGGGTAAACATGAGAATAGCATTGTTTAATGTTAGTTCTCAGAAAATAACAATAAACTGGTGCATTGTCAACTTAGTACCTTTAACTCCTGACCATCAGGCGTGCAACTTTTCATACTGACACTAACAAATTGCGATATTGAATTTTCAGCGTTGTGCTTGAATTTCTCCATGCAGAACAGCAAACCAGAAGTTATCAACCAGTTACTGGGGTAACAGCTGTCAACAGTGGCTAATAATGAAATTAACCATATTTAATTAAATATTGAATAATACAACAGCATGTATGTATGATATGCATCACCTTCTACATCATGTACGTAGCTGTATTTTCTGTAAAAAATATATATTATACACATGAAAATACAGACTATCACATTAACTTTCTGGCTTAGTACTTGGAGTTGATACAAGATTCCCTGCAGATGGAACTTAAAGTTTGACCAGGGGTGGGTGATAATGATAATAATAACAACAACAACAACAACAATAATAATGAGTTCCAGCCAGGTTGCCTATAGGCGCTTTGCATTATTATTACCCCTGTCAATGGATCCAATAAAATTTAATTCTCAGCTCCCTGGGGAGTAGACAAGCCTGTGGGGCGCCAGAAGGTTTACAGTCACATTATCATCACATCCTACCATGTACCCATTGACTGCTGGGTGAACAGAGGTATATTTCGTACAAAGTTTCTTACCTGAGGAGGTGGGGTGAAATTGGGTTTAACGTCGCGTCCAAGATTATTGCACTTATAAAGCGACGTGCATGCACGTTGTGGCTGCTTGTACTAGTCCGGACTGATGCCGATTTATAGTGCTAGCACACTGAGATACAATGCCGCAGTTTAACATGAATACCCCAGTCAGACACAGAATACTGATTCCGAGCCGACCAGTCCTTGTTTTAGCCCTTTAATGCCGAGCGCCAGACAGGGTAACAACAAGTACTTTTATCAACGTCTTTTGGTATGACACGGCCAGGGATCGAACCCCGGACCTTCCGCTCTCTAGGCGTACGCTCTACCGCTAGACCCTGGAGGCGATCTCTTACCTGAGGAAGACCCATGTGTTACATATGCTTCAGTGAAAAAAAATCCCTGAAAACTCTTAGGAGTCAAGCTACCGTACATAACATAAGCCCTCCTAACAGAACATATATCATAAACAATTAAACAAATCGCACACAATATCAACAATACACTGACCTCCAATTACTATCATCAAACACAAAACTCCACCATGTCGATGGACATGATGAGTAGTTGGGTTTTGTTGTGATTTTGTTTGTTTGTTGTATAACGCCGCACTCAGCAATATTCCAGCTGTATGACAGCGGTCTGTAAATAATCGAGTCTGGACCAGACAATCCAGTGATTGACATCGTGAGCATCGATCCACGCAATTGGGATATGCTGACATGCATCGAGCAAGTCAGCTAGTATGACCACCCGATCCCATGAGTCGCCATTTACGGCAAGCATAGGTTGCTGAAGATCTATTCTACCCCGGATATTCACAGGTCGTTTTGTAATGAAATAAAATTTCTCCTCTATATCATTGCACAATAAATAAACATGGATGCTGGGATGGACATAGTAATATTCTTTAAGGTACTTATTTCTTAGGGTGGAATAAAACTGGACATACAAGAAGAAAGTGATCTTCAATGGTATCTAAGTTACACAGCTGGCACGTTCTATATCTTCTCTTTTAAAAAGGGTACATTGTCAGTTTCAATAAAAAGTTTGTGTGAGGAACATCGGAATCCTGCTAAAACAATACAAAATGTCCTTACACATAAATCAGATAAATAAAGTTGACTGTGGTTTCAGAATTTTATGACAGAACAAAATATTACCTAGATATCATGAGGTACTGTAACCATATAGCCTAATACCATGAATTCTGCAAATAATCTCGAGTCAAGAAAAAAAAATCAACATGCAGCTTCAGTTACTGCATGGCTACTGGGTAGAAGAACGCAAAACAACAACACTCATATAATTCTTTTACCAATTATTTTCCTATATTTTGACACACACACACACACCGTGTTTCGTAAGTGAATGAACTCTGATCTTGCCTACATGAACTGGTTAAGTTCTTCAATACTTTGCCGACTTTCATGTCCCCCTGAAACTACGCAGTTTAATTATCAGCATGTTCCCAACTTACACCACTCTGATCGCATGATGTGCAGCCCTTGTAAAAAACTGGAAAGTTGCCGTTATAAAACACATGCTTATATAACATTACTGTCAAGCCTAAATGTAAACATTGGTGACGTGAGAAAAGCTACTGCAGTAACATCAATCGTAATTTCCAACAGGTGCGCGTTATTAAAAAAGTATTCAGTTTAGAAAGTATTACAACAAAAAATAGAAAAATGCGCATAAACAAAAAAAACACATTTCCGACAGAACAGATACCAATGGGTAAAACATGTAATTGCGATGTGACATTTCAGAATAATTTGTATAAGAATTAGTTGTACACAAACATCATGTGACAATGACAATAATACTAACTTCCTTCCTTCCAGCTCAGACGCCATTAAATAGTGAAGAATTCTGAGACAGTTCTATGCATTATCTTTCACATGACACATTATTTGAAACTTGCTCGTCACCTTACCTTTGTTCTGTTGGTTCGTCCACTTTCCCTACTTCCGTGGGCTGCGCCATGTTTTCCCCAAGTCACGTGACCAAAGTCTGTCGCTCTGAAACAGCGAGCAGTCGATAAGACAGTCTTAACCATGACGCAGCGAATTCCAATCCAAGAAAAACCTTATTACCGATTTACGCAATATGCTTCCCGTCTTTCACGTGTACGTTGAACACCTGATGTAATCACGACTAACATTGCAAAGCCTGATACGTTATATCAACCATGTAGGCCTATGAATATTTGCATCGTTTGGAGGAAGGAAAAGAAACAACAAAATAAAACTATATATGTTTATTTAGCTAATTTAAAATAGTTCCGCGATCGACCTATTCCAATGAAATAATTAGTTTCTTAATGTTGATAATTGCATACCACTAATTAATGTGAGGGGTTACAGGGGTGGATACAGATTTATTTGAAAGGGGGGGGGGGGGGGGGGGGGGTGTGCACAATTAAGATCTATTTATTGTCTTTGGTGGTAGTTTATACAGAAATAAAGGATTTTTTCGAAATAAAAGTGTGTGTGGGGGGGGGGGGGGGGGGGGGGGGGGGGCGCACTCCCGCAACCCCCACCCCCCTCTTCTGTATCCGCCCATGGGTTATGAGAATGGGGGTAAAAAAATGTCTTTTATACCTACGAGGGCAAACATATCGGGGTTCATAAAAATCATATGTTCCCTAGGGTCAATAACGTCACGAGACAACAGTGTATTGTTTCCGTCATCATATAAACAATATTATTACATACGAGGGAAAACATATCGTGGTTCATAAAAATCATATGTGCCCTAGGGTCATATCACGTCACGACAGTGTATTGGTTTCGTCATTCGGGTGGCATTTTTGACGTCATTCGAATGTTACTGTGCCGTGAGGTCGGAATGTCGTCACACTAGTAACGACGTCATAGGTGAAGATTGTTGACGTCATTCGTCAAATTGTAGTACCGCTGCTGTTGCGACTTGCAGCTCTTATAGGTAAAAATATAGGACATTATATTCGTGTTCATGTCATGCTATATTTACGACACTCGTGCCTAAATTCAAACATTTCCCTCGCCCTCGCTCTTGAAATACCGGAATTCAGACACTTGTGTCGTAAACATAGTATGACATGAATACGAATATCATATCCTCTATTGTCATACTGATTTTAAGAAACACAGACGTCAACGTTAATTGTGAGCACAGCGACACTTACGATGGACTCAGCGGAATTGGAATCAAGTCGTCTTCAGTGATGAATCCCGATTTAATCTTCGATTTGCTGATGGGAGGGCGAGGGTGTGGAGGCGCCGTCATGAACGTGCCTTTTATGGCAGCACATGGACCCGGTTTGATCTTCCAACACGACAATGCCAGACCCCACACAGCAATTTTGACAAGGAATTTCCTTCAGAATGCGGGAGTCAACGTCATGAACTGGCCGTCAAGGTCTCCCGACCTCAATCCCATCGAACACGTCTGGGATGCTCTTGGCAGAAGTCTGCGCACTCTCCAGAACCAACCACAGAATTTGCAAGATCTTGGCACCATTTTGCAGCAACAATGGCGTCGTCTTCCCAATCATGTGTTCACAAGCATCACAAGGTCAATGCGGAGGCGTTGTGTGGCAGTTGTCAACGCTCATGATGGCCATACACGCTACTGAACTTGTGTGCCATCAGATTCTCGTGCTTGGGACTTATGATATAAACTGTTGATGTTATTACCGAATACCGTAGGTGCTTGGAACACATTATGCTTACCACCGTTAATTAAAATCCTTCTTTGGACATTAATGATTACCTTCTCTGATACATTTGTCCGTTGTATATCATATATGGGTTTACTCTTAAAAATGTGAAGTTTTTAATTTGACTCAGTGTATATTGGCTAGTGAACAATCCCAAGTAACACCTCTTCCGACTGGTTAATTTACACAAGACTTATTTATTCGTGTATAACACGCAATCCTGAGTAATATGCACCCTTAAATTATGGGCAACTAAATTCTGGAAAAATATATTTGTGTATGTCGTGTATAATACGCACAGACGTTGGTTTTGTATTATTTCAGGTACATAAACCTAGAAATTTGACAAAATTATATTCTAATATGAGCCCCCTATTTCTAATTTTGAGAGCGACCTGGGCGAGTTTGGCTTAAAGCCGCTTTTAACGGTATTCCATATATCACGGCGTGTCAGCTTAATGTGGGAGGAAAGCCCGAAGTGAGACGTTTACCACTTCGTTGACACCCACGAGCACGGGTATGGCGCTGACAAACCTAGAAACATAATCGGAGTGAACCGGGATTGGAACCCACAATCATAGGGTTCTGGTGTGCCCAAGGGACGCAACGCTGGACCACCCGTGCCCTCTTATTTAATGTAACATTACATCACACCTGAAACAAGTCAACTCGCAAACGAAAATGAAGTAATGATATGTTAGACTGTTGATTTGTCTCCCCTTCTTGTTTATCATGACGTCACCAATTGTTGACCCGACAACAGCGTAAAGTGACGTCATTGTGTTCTGAAGAGTGGTGATATAGAGAATAATGAGATTATATTTATCACGGGCGGTCGGGTAGCCTAGTGGTTAAAGCGTTCGCTCGTCACGCCGGGTTCCACAAGACACAGGGACCAATGTGTGAAGCCCATTGCTGGTGTCCCCCGCCGTGTTATTGCTGGAGTATTGCTAAAAGCGTCGTAAAACCATACTCACTCACTCACTATATTTATCACCCCAAATCATTGTTCTAACGTTTCTGTTTGTAGACTGTAATAACCATGTAGTTGTTATGTGAGGTATGATTTTGTTTGTTTGTTTGTTGTTTAACGCCGCACTCAGCAATATTCCTGCTATTTGACGGCGGTTTGTAAATAATCGAATCTGGGATACGATGACATGCATCAACTATTTCAGCAAGCCTGACCAGCTGATCCTGTTAGGAGCCTCTTTTGACACGCATGGGTTGGTGAAGATCTATTATAACCCGGATCTTCAGGGTCTGCAGATGATAGTTATGCCATTTGATTGTGACGTCATGTAACCGATTACCTCACAATTGTATGCAAAGCATTGTGATGCAATTCATTGTGGCGATATGCCCCAGGAATTATCGCTTGATCTCACACAAACATATATATTAGAAAACATATTCCGCCAACAATGTAACAAAACAGTATGAATATTTATTTCATATTTTTTATTACGTGTTTGAATCCTTATCTATCGTGTAGTTGTCCGATTTTCGATCACGAACGTTGATACTACTAAATTTCGTTTATCCGACATACTCGTTAATCCGACATAATCATATGCAACAATCGATGTCGGATTAACGGGACTTGACTGTATCTCCCGTGGAAGCCAGCTTTGGATGATAAATCCACTCGGTTTCAAGAAAGAGATTATTATACGAGCATGTGTGTCATACTGATTTTAAGAAACGAGTGTCAAAATTCTTCTATTTCCCGAGCGAGAGAGAGGGTAATAAATGAATTTTTACACGAGTTATTTCCTAATCCTTTTGAGCTCCCACTGATCACCACCCCTGTCCTAGAAAACCACCATTTGTCGAATGACGTCAACAATCTTCTGACGCTATTCCGACCTTACGTCACAATAATATTCGAATTACACAAATAATGCCGTCAGGATGACGTTTTCATTAGAAGAGAGAAATATTTATCCGAAAATGATGAACAAAACGGACTATTATGACGAAATATTAAAAAAACCCACCATAATCACCTTGCTCAAATACAACTTTAGAAAAGGCACGCGGGCGGTGTCACGTGACTAGTTCACGCGAAAATATAAATCAAACAACACCATGATGCACTTTCAGTTCTGTCATTGCTTTCTATTTGTCTGCCTTTTCTTCCCCAAAATACAATTCTGAAACCTATTTGAGCTGTATTTCCAAAAATGCATAGCCTGTATATATCGCGAGATCCATGGTACACAGTGTTAAGGATCAACATGTGTTGATCGAGTTTGTGGAATATTGGTTTTGTCTTATTCATTTTGATGAATAAAATAATTGAGTGCGATATCCGAGATACTAAAAAATGTAATTTGTATAACTTAAGCGGTGCACGTGATCATGTGGCACGTGTTGTGAAGACGATAGCGATAACTGTACAGGAAGTCGAGGGTATTATTTCCACTGTATTGATTCCCTATCGTAGCGTTATAACAGAAATCAACTGAATCTTATTCAACGGACAGAAATATGCAGGTTTTTTCTCATAGTTTCACAAAAATTAAAGGTATGGGTACAGTCAACTTTGTACACGGAATATGTCAGAAATAATATGAACAAAAGGGCGATAACTGGTCAGTGACCAGAATGGGTAATAAATATATGTATCATCGTACTGCCTTGCCAAATACCACATTTATGTCATCATCGACTGAGTTAAGAACATAAGATATGTTAATTCCCGGCGCTTTTGCACATACATATCTCTCCTCTAACCATGGTTAATCTGCCCCGGCGCGACGTGGCTGCAGAAATGTTTATTTTGTCTGTTATTTAACGCCGCATTCAGCAGTTTCCCAGCTTTATGACGGCGGTCTGTGATCGATAAACCGGTGATTAGAATTAAACGCAACGGTCCAACCCAGGTCAACCCAATCAACAAGTTGCCTCGTGACCCTTGAAGATCCGGGATCGAATAGGTCTTCAGAAACCCATGCTTGCCGTAAGAGGCGACTAACGTGATCGGGTGGTCAGGCTCGCTGACTTGGTTGATACATGTCTTCGTGTCCCAATTGCGTGGATCGGTGCTCATGATGTCAATCAATAGATTGTCTGGTCCAGACTCGATTATTTACAGATATATAGCTGGAATATTGCTGAGTGCGGCGTCAAACAAGAAACAAACAATAAAACAGTTGCTTCGTATGACAAGCCAAGGCATCTGTGACCAACTCGTGTTATTCCGGGACAAGCAAAAAAGGTTACAGAAAGGGGCGAGTGGTGACGAATGTAGAACCATTCCGGGACAAGGTCACGGAAAGATGCGAGTGGTTACGAATGAAGCCAAGGTCGCTTGGAACCAATTCCAGCCGGGAAACTCCACTGGGAACTGTATCGTTGAGACCACGTGTCTCCCAAGCGTTAACAAATGAAATATTCTTCTCAACAAAAGTTTATTTTGCAATTCTGTGACTTTCCCCAGACAATTGAAGCACTGTTTTCTCTGTTTCCGATGCGACATAGAATCCCGAAATACAATTTATTTTATATTTTCCTTTTTATACCAGTCACCACATTACGTTACTACAGTTTGCTGAGTAATCGCATCCCCGTGCTGCTCCCTATAAACGGCTTTGATATAATTATTGTTATTGCGACAGGTTACCTTAAATCAAACTCGTATACTCAATTGCGTAGATTGATGCTCATGATGTCAATCACTGGAATGTTTGATCCAGACTTGATTATTTACAGACCGCCGTTATATAGCTGGAATATTGCTGAGTTCGGCGTTAAACAACAAACAAACAAATAAATACGAACTGGTAAATAATTGCCACAGGTTTGCAGGAGTACAGTCGTGAAAGGAGAAGATGCGTCCGTATAATATTACACCATAAGCTTATGAGAGAACATGATGAGTCTATGCATAGTCCAATCAAAATCGCGCACCGAAATCGAAATCCGGTTTGTAAACTGTCGTGCAGATTTCGGTCGATTGCAGGATTTGCAAAACATGTGCACCGCCAAATCGTTGTCAACAGATAATTTCGAAGTCTTTTCATGTTTCTAATCAAGGTGCTCACTTGATTTGATGCCCTTCGCGATGTAAGACCCGTTTTATCACAATATAGATCTTGATTATCGATCAGATCGTCTTGACTGGGCGCCGCCGTTTTGTTTGAAACAAATGCAAGTGATACGAGAGGTGGAATCTGATTGGTCCATAGGAGAGACCCAGAAGGGACATAACTGGTATTAACCATTGGTGGCGCTACGATCGAGCCCAGGAATTCAAGCCTAGTTCGGCAAGGGTGGAAACTAGATTTTCAAAGTCAGTTAACTCCTTGCCTCGGGAAGATGAGGGAGGGGTAACAAATGATTGATTGATCAACCAGTTTGATTGAAATTGTGCAATCACAGGTAATGGAAGCTTAAGGTCAACAATTGTGGGGTAAGAAATTTCATTTTCAAAAGTTGTCTGAAATGTCACCAAAAATTGTCAGACACACTACAAGTTTATTGTCGACACAGTTGCCTTCAATAGCGTGTATGACCCCCAGCTGCCTCAATGCATGCTGTGATACGCCGCCTCATCGATGACGTCTGTCTTCTGATGACGTGGACTGGATTCCGTTGCCACTCGTCTCTCAGGGCCTGCTGCAATTCTTGTCTGTTGACGGGAGGCTGATAGCTTGCTCTAATCTGTCTGTCAAGATGGTCCCACAGATGTTCAATAGGATTCATATCAGGTGAGTGGGCAGGCCAGGGCAAAACGTTAACGTTCTGCTGGTTTAAATAGTTCCCGAGTCAGTCTTGCAGTATGGGGCATGGCATTGTTAAAACAATGTACCCTGCTGTTGGTTTTGTAAGAACGGAAGCACAACTGGCTGCAACACTTGGTCTCTGTACTGCACAGCGTTCAGGTTTCCCTGTATAATCACCAAATCAGTCTTCTGATCTCCACAAATACCGCCCCACACCATGACACCTCCCCTGCCGAATGGCTGGACCTCTCGAAAACACGCCGGAGCCAAACGTTCCCCTCTGCGTCGATAAACTCGTTCTCTGCCGTCATTTCGAAACCAGTTAAACCGACTTTCTTACTTGACAGCGCCGAACCTGTCTCGCCCATCGCAGTCTCAGGCGTCGATGTTGAGCAGTCCGTACCATACCTCGGAAAAGACGATACGCTCGGATTCCAGCAGCACGAAGTCGTCGTAGTACTGTACGTTGGCTAATGGGATGTCCCAACGCTGTTGCTGCCGTCGCCGTTACGAATCTGTTTCGCAGGTGAATGAGCCGTATCTGACCGGCTTCCAGTGGTGTTGTCACTCGGGATCGTCCGGTTCTAGGCCAGTCCTGTGTCCTCCCTGTCTGCCTGTACCGTTGAATCAGCCTAGCTACTGTCAATGGTGTACAACCAAACCTTCTGGCAATTTGGACCTGTGTTGCCCCCATTTCGGCCATACCGATGGCTCTCTCTCTCTCTCTCTGCTCCTGTGACAGTCGTGGCATTTCTTTTGTATGCTTTCACCACGTGTGGTTATACCCTGCAGACGAACGCATTTATACAGCAAACATGCACGTGCAGTTTATGCCATAGGCGGGAAACCTGTTTCACCATTTTTTTTGTCACCGCACGAGCGCCGTCAAAGGTGGCGCGTTCGGGTGAGGTGTTTTTTGGTACCTGTTCCTGGGCAGTCATATTCCCAATACCCACTTTCCACTAGTTATCGCTGTTTTTAGGAAAAATTACAAATTGCCAACCTATACTTTCTTTTGCCGCTTAGTTTATTCATATCAACTTGACTGTTGATTGTAGTTCTGTTGAGCATGCTCTCAGTTAGTGAGTTGGAACATGCCAGCAGTATCAACATGGGCGATTGCAGAGTGGCCTCCACCCATGTGGGGAATCGAACCAGCGTTTCGGTGTGATGAGCAAGGATGAAGCACCATACAGTCAGACATCGACTGCACCAGAAGCATATTTTGTCTTGAACCATCTAGTAGAAATAACGAGAACCTACTTGATTAAAGCATCAAGTATACACATAGTATGAAGATAAGGTGCCATTTTCAAGCTTCCAAAGTTCCATTTTGAGTTATTTACAATTTTAAGGAACAATCGTCAATCACTTTTCAAGGGATCTTCGCCTCTGGCAAGATGGCCTCACAGGACCAATGTACTATACAGTACGCCACAATCATAAACCACATTCAAACATATACCATGCATTATTGAGCAGTGACAGGTGATAATAATAATTATTTTTGCCTATGGTTAATAGATTGCCCTAACATATCGTGAACAATTTTCTATTTGTGATTTACTATTGCAGTTAAATACCTTTGAATATTAACAACATTTTGACTTTTTCAAAGATAGGCATACATAATACGTAAAGAGCCATATGCTTTACATTCAAACATGAAATAAGAGTTTATACACGCTGTATCTGCTGTCCCACATTTACCATGGACCGCTTCATCGTACAAAGTCATGCATCAACCAAGTCAGCGAGCCTGACCACCCGATCCCGTTAGTCGCCTCTTACGACAAATATAGTCGCCTTTTACGGCAAGCATGGGTTGCTGAACACCTATTCTACCCCGGATCTTTGCGGGTTTATCATGAACCAAATGTAGAGAGACTTTAATCTTCCCAAACACATGTTTTCTTACAATTCAGGGGGCATGGGTGGTCCAGTCGTCTAAGGCGCCGCGATTCGCTGTGCAGAGTTGCGTCCCTTGGGCACACCAAAAACCTATGATTGTGGGTTCGAATCCCGGTTCGCCCCGATTATGTTTCTAGGTTTGTCACCACCATACCCGTGCTCGTGGGTTTCACCGAAGTGGTAAACGTCTGAGACCTGCATGACTTCGGGCTTTTCCTCCCACATTAAGCTGACACGACGCGATATAACTGGAATAATGTTAAAAGCCCCGTTAAACCCAACTCACTCACTTGTACAATTCACTCGGCTTTGCTTGAAAGTAGAAATAAGGTGTTTACCATTGCCCACGTCGTGCTTATACCAGACAAACCCCAAATCATTACTATAACACTGCTTTGAAAGATGACGCCCAAGCATGTCTAACCTTTTCAAAAGTAATTAAAATTGTTTTGAACAACGATCCTCAGGAATGACAATAGCTTCGACAGTCGTATAATGTGCTATGACGGCTGTGTGAAAGGGGTCCTTCATGCATGTTCGCGAACTTCATATAACTTAAAGCGCGGAACAGGTGTTGCCATCATATATTCATATCAGTATTGATCTGTACTAAAATAGTAATAGTGTTGATGAAACTTGTTCTACTCTATTAATACTGTATATTCAATGCAGTCTTTGATGTGCGATCCTACAGTCAGTGCTGGATTACAGGCGCATGTATAGAGCCCGCTGTCAGCAACCATGGGGACTCGTTATTGGTCAGTAATTAAAAACATACACCCCTGTATAAGTACTTACATATATATATTTTTTTATTTACTGTGGAACTTGTTATTGGTCATTAAATAAAACTATATCCACCATATATATACTTATAAGAACTTAATGAGTTTCGGTGTTAGCAAAGGTTTCCAGTTCACGAGAGGTGCAGAACCGCGCCATGATTCGCTGAGTGCATGAGTTCAAATCCCAACTTTGTGCTGATTATGATCCTTGGTCTGTCATGGTGGAGAGTATCTTAAAATCTTCCAGTACATTGTTCTGGGAGGATCTGTAGGCAGCTACTAATACATCACGACGTGGGAGGAAAGTCTAAAGTGATACAGGTCTCAGATATATACCACTTTGAAACCATGTGCACAGGGCATATTAGGATTTGAACCCGAGTCTCAGCCGTACCCAAAGGAACGCAAATTTGCACAGCAAATCGTGGTGCCTTTTTTAAGCCGCATATGTATCTAACCACCTCTTCCTCCCGAATCCCGGAGACAGAGAAAAAACAATCAGACAAAAGAACCATGACCAGTGGTGAGTTCTAGATACAATTTTATTGACAGTTGGCTGGTTTGGAATACGGGAGCGCCTGCTGGAAGCTGCTGGCATCCTGTTATAGCAGTAGCAGCAACAATGGCCAGCAACAAGACAATTCCAGTTCTTGCTTATACTCTCACATATACATAATGCGACATATTGATCAAATGTACAATATTTGGTAGGTTGATATATACACATCTGGTGCATGTCCGCTTCATTGATGTCATAACCCGCTGGATCAATGACCATACCGTCATCATATAACACTGCTTCCAACAAGGAACTTCTGTGGGCGATTAAGTCTATTATACAGCTTAGCCTCACTCCAGGCTACTTAAACAGCCAATCTAATCTAGGCTGTTTGTTCAAAGAAAATCCTTTATCATCAGTTCTGTACCTCCTAGTAAACATCCTAATCATAAAATTAGTGATGGTCAAGGACAATACTGGAGCCACTGTTTTCCCTTTTTTATGAAAACATTACCCACACATTCAGTGATGTACCAACACTCACTGGTTAATATACTGTTAGGCTGCCAACTGAGTAAGATTGGTTCTCATGCAATGAATTTTAAATGATTGATGCAAGCTGACGTGCTTATACAATGCCAAAATTCTTTGCTGAGGGTTGTAAGCATCCCATTTTGGATTTCAAATATTTTTAATGTGTAAAATATGCTATTTGTTGTCAATATTTCCTGAAAGGGTCTGATATGAGGTAACTTGTACCTGATCCATTTCTCAATAAATAAAATATGTTGAACAAAAGTAAATACATATTTTTTTAGGGAGGGGGGGGGGGGGGGGGAGAGATAGGATCAGCACATCTGGAATACTGTGGTTAGTTTCATAAGAAAGCAGCAATATAATGAGAGTGTCACCTAATTCTATAAGGCTTTCACACTGCCAGATGTTACAAAATAAATATTCAAAACATATGTCGTAAAAAACTGAAACAGAATTAATCTGAACAAGCTGTAGACTAAACATCGGGATGAAACAGAACTTCCAAGTCATCACTGAAATCCTTCTACATAAAAATGGTGATCAGAACTGTACCAAAATGAGTAGCAAGGAAAATACCATCAGTTTTGTGATAAAAACTTTGCGCTCGTGTGTTTCTTAGTGCAAATGTTAAGCTCATTACATTACAGACAGAAAACACTTCTATATGCATACACACAATGGAATGGGCTTCATCATTTGCATAACTCGGTGATAATATCTACAGCTGTTTCATACAATAGTAACTGTATGATATTATAGTTCTAAATCTACGTGATGAAAACACACACACACACACGCACTGATGAGTGAATCTCCTTAGTCCTTCAGTAAAATGTATACACATCTTTGATTATACAATGTATAATATCTCCATTCTATGAAATATATACACTGGACCTATTTGCCTCCAGATTTGTTACAAGTCTAGTCATTCGTGACCAATTTGTGTTATTCCGGGACAAGCCGAATAACCCCGCTCGTGGCCATTTTTACGACTGGGTTCTGTCTAAGCGCACATGGGAAAAGCTAAAAGAATTGTCAGCTTAATGATTCACGTATGTTTCCCCTATACATAATATATATTCCAGATGCTATTTAAACACATCGGGACTTATGGTATTATACAGTATGGCTGAACACAGTTAACTGTATCTTGGGTATATTTCCAGATGCAAGACATATTTAAAATTAAAATGTATTCCTGAGGAATTCTTTGACCGAAGTACTTGAAGTCATACGCGTATTCTGATTGGTTTGTCATATTTTCGCACGTAACATTCATCGATAGGAGGACGAGTCTTCTTGCAGGTTACTGAAAGGGGCGAGTGGTGACGAATGGAGTTTAGTTTGATTGACAATGCAAAAAAATGATGTCCCATTAAAATATAATACACAGTTCTTTTATGACTGAAAGAAGTGTACTTGACTCGTACACTTGTGTACCGTCAGGGAACATGTGGTTGTATAAAGACGTCTTCTCTTGCTTAAGGTTCAAGGTCTTCTGACTAATTGTAAAGCCCTCTTCCTGATAAGTAGAATATGAGATTTTCCTTCTTAGCTCTGGCTATCTTAAGTTGAAGCTTGAACATTGATTCATATGTAAGCAATATACAGACAATCAATCAATTACAAGCAATGACAAGTTTACACATAAACAGAAACATCTGGATCAGTTTGGAAACCAGAAACATCCCTTTATTTTATTTTGGCTAAAAGTTTGTTTGTTGTTTAAAGCCCCACTCAGCAATATTCCAGCTGTATGACGGTGGTCAGTAAATAATCGAGTCTGTACCAAACATTCCAGTGACTGACATCATGAGCATCGATCCACGCATTTGGGAAACGATGACTTGCATCAACCAAGTCAGTGAGCCTGACCACCCGATCCCGATCCCGATCAAATTACACTCAAGAGCCAAAGAAAATCTGTGCTCAGTCATAAGAGAGATACGATATTACACCACTTTCCAAACAAAGACTTAAGGTTAATGGGTCAAGGGTATTAATGATAATAGATGGAGATACATTACCCTGTATAATTGAGGATGATGTATACACTATGTCCTCTTAAATACATTGAATGTTTCATATCAATAGTCACGTGAAGATGACGCACAGCCTGGAGGAGCATGTAACTTATTTAAAACACAAATTGGCCATTCCAGTGCCATGATGCATGTCACACATGGCCAATCAGAAAGTGTGTGGATCTACACACACTTCACACACGTGTGAAGCACACCACTACTGAACCTAGTGTTCACATACCAGGTGTTATAGGCATGTATGGGACTATTGTATATTTCCTATTTACATATATGCATGCACACTCACAATTATCTGAAGAACCCATGTAGTATGCATATTTCACATGTTTACATTGACACTCACAACATGTGACATGATGTACAGATGTATATTTCACATGCAGTGACATGTGGACATGTGACATGATATACAGATGTATATTTCACATGCACTGACATGCAAACATGTGACATGATGTACAGATGTATATTTCACATACAGTGACATGTGGACATGTGACATGATATACAGATGTATATTTCACATGCACTGACATGTGGACATGTGACATGATATACAGATGTATATTTCACATGCAGAGACATGTGGACATGTGACATGATATACAGATGTATATTTCACATGCACTGACATGTGGACATGTGACATCATGTACAAATGTATATTTCACATGCAGTGACATATGAACATGATATACAGATGTACATTTCATATGCACAAACATATATATGTGAATGTGACATGATATACAGATGTATATTTCACATGCTCTGACATATGAACATGTGACATGGTATACAGATGGATATTCCATATGCACAAACATATATATGTACATGTGACATGATATACATATGTATATTTCACATGAACACATGATTTGTTTGTTTGTTGCTTAACAGCACACATAGCAATGTTCCAGCAATATGACAGCCGCCTGTAAATATCAAGTCTGGACCAGACAAACTAGTAATTGATACAATGAGCATCACTCCACGCTGTCAGACTATCAATCAACCACGACACCAAGCCAGGCCACCTAATTCGTTGCCTCGTATGACCAGTTCTAACTTCATCACATATGTACACACAGATATATGTATAAACATGCCATGATATACAACTGTATAATTCAAATATACACAACACCCAAATGTATATGCAAAATGTACTGTACAACATAACTGTCATTCATACCCACATACACTTCATATTTCACGAAAGTTTATAAGAGACAATATAAACAGGCTGCAGCTGGTTGCCAAGAATGATTACCGTATTTGACGTAACAAGCGCCCAGGGCGCTCTCAAACTTAGAAATAGGGAGCTCTTTTTGGAATATTATTTTGGTGGGAAAAAAACAGAGTTGAAAGATAAATTTCGTGGTTTATGCTGACAGGCTGAAATGTTTATACATGACAGATATATTTTCCCCGAATTTAACAGCCCATAATCAAGGGTGCATATAACACACGAGTGCGTATTTTACGCAAATAATAGTCTTGTGTACATTGATTAATCAGAAGGGATGCTAATTGGGATTGTTCACTAGCCAATAAATTAGCAAATATCGGCGTGGGCACTTATTAGAATGGGGCGCTTATTATGTCGAATATGGTACTTGATAAATAAGCTAGGAGAAAAATTACTGCCACTTCAACAGTAACATAAAAAACAAGCACATGCTAGCACATTTAGGCTTAGCAGTCTAATATTTAGTACCAGAAATTCTTGCAACCCCATTGTTCTTTAAGAAATGACAGCCATGAAACCAGCCAATCAATCAGAGAATTACTCTTCAATATCACCATAGAAACAAAAGACAGCAGAAGAGGCATCTGTATATGTCCTGTATTCTCAGATGAAACTCACACATATGCATAGTGTGATAATATACAATATCACATACAAGAGTGATGTTATATACACATTGTATATACATATGGAGTACAATCGCCAACAATTATATACATACGGAATACAACTACAGACGAATGGTATACGAAACTACAGGCAACAAGCGAATATGTACAACACAAAATAAAAAAACACTCATGACAAAGACGGTCTACCATGCATTACTAATGAAGATAAGGAGCCAATTTGTTCCTGTAATCTGAAAGGGTTATCATAATAACCATGCACCTTAGAAAACATTCTCCCCAAATCATTTTTTCTACAGAATTGTTAACTTTAGTACTAATCGCAGGATTAATGGATATGGTTTGACAATTCAATATCATTTCATTCTAATGATAACACAACTTATACTCTGCTGGAATACAATGAATATCAACATTTGATTTCTAAATGACAAGAGTGAGTACTCAGAGTATGGTTTTACGTAGCTTTTAGCAATATTCCAACGATATCACGGAGGGGGACACCAGAAATAGGCTTCACACAATGTACCCATGTCAGGAATCGAACCCGGGTCTTTGGCGTGACGAGCAAACGCTTTAACCACTAGGCTACCCCTAAATGACAAAGAGTTTTGGTCATCTTTGGTAAACTAATCTTGGAAACACAGACAAGGAACAACAGGATGGGAAATGTAAATGTGATATTTGACACGATATTGCTATGAATATGTCTAGAATGAATTCACTAATGAAAGTCTACACTATTTCACTGGATGGTGTATCACCTTGAGCTACAACAACCAACATGATATCAAATGAACAACATCTAGCGTACACATCTCAACTGAGCAGGAAACTAAACATGTGTTATCATTCAGCACTTCAATGAAGGTAATCTCATAATCTGCTACTTAACTATCAAGAACTGTAATAAATTCAGAACAGTGCCAATAATAATAGTCAGTACATGGTCAATACATTAGGAACCAACCATTTGATATTCAGGGGGGGGGGGATTTTTATCGAGAAAAAGTCATTGTCCCAGAAAATACTTGAAAAAAATTACTTATGCTGGAGACTGTTGGAAAAAAGTCATTGTCATCAAATGGTCAGTCACTTAACTATTTGTTTGTAATGTACAAAATGTAGGTCAATTTTAGGTTTTAAAACTAATAGGGATAAACCCCATCTAAGCCATATACTGTTCAAAAGAAGCCAAAGAACACCTGATTCTTTCTTGTTACCAGTACTAAAGGTAATCTGTCATGGGTGACAGACTAACTACAGCAACATGAAAGAATCGGGTGTTCCATAAAACTTCAATCATGACATTCATTATGGGCAAATAGTTCTTACGGAAGTAATCCAGAACAAGGCTCCTGTAACGAGCAAGGCAGCTAATGATTGCACACGGAAATACAAACCTTTAATTATTTCGAATATGTACCTGCCATTTCAAATAAAAACAAATTATTTTCAAACAAATTTGTTTTCTTTCTGAACCAATTAACAAATTTCAGTAATATTGAAGTCTTCACAGTGACAACATATAAAGGCTGGTATTTGTCGTATTTCTCATTCAAAGTAACAATCAATTATAAAAATTATTATGATGAATATTTTGATCACTGACCCTTTAATTTCGATTCTATTGCAAGTACATGTACTGGAGAAAATGAATAAAGATGCTCAGCAATTCAATATGTTTGTTCCATATTTTGACTGGAATATTTTACTGGGAAACACCATCTAGGGATGAGTGAGTGAGTCGGGTTTAACGCCGCTTTAAACATGATTCCAGTTATATTGCGGCGTGTCAGCTTAATGTGGGAGGAAAGCCTGAAGTGATGCAGGTCTTAGACGTTTACCACTTTGGTGAAACCCACGAGCTTGGGTATGGTGCTGACAAACCTGGAAAAATAATCGGGGCGAACCGGGATTCGAACCCACAATCATAGGTTTCTGGCGTGCCCAAGGGACGCAACTCGGCACAGCGAATCGCGGCGCCTTAGACAACTGGGCCACCCGTGCCCCCACCATCTAGGGATGCTAACTGTTGGAAATGTCTACCCATCGGTACATATGAAAGATGGACAAAACTCAAGTACTGGGTTTAACTGGCAACAGGGTAATCAGGATAGTTTATCTGGAACAGTGTCATCCAGGTTACAGTGTTGTCCAGGTAACAGTATCATTCAGATTACAGTGTCGTCCAGATTACAGTGTTGTCCTGATTACAGTGTCGTCCAGGTTACAGTGTTGTCCAGGTTACAGTGTCATTCAGATTGCAGTGTCGTCCAGATTACAGTGTTGTCCTGATTACAGTGTCGTCCAGGTTACAGTGTTGTCCAGGTTACAGGTTGTCCAGATTACAGTGTTGTCCTGATTACAGTGTCGTCCAGATTACAGTGTTGTCCAGATTACAGTGTTGTCCAGATTACAGTGTTGTCCAGATTAAAGTGTTGTCCAGATGACTGTGTCATCCAGGTTACAGAGTTGTCCAGATTAACAGGGTTTCACTGTACATGAAAATATATCAGTACAGAAACAAATAAGCTTTCGGGTATGATATGATGACATTAAAACTCTTAACATATTAATTAGAGACATATGGCTTTCGCGTTTTCAACATGTTCAAAATGAGTTTAGAAAATATTGGTTCATGGTAAAACACAGAACACCGTCTTTACGTGCAAAAGCAACTTGAATAATAGGGGCATAGTCATGATATATTAAATACACAAAGAAATGAGAACATCACAACATGATATGTAAAGTATCAGACAGTGTAGAGATAGAGCTATATATTTATATAAACCCAAGATGTATACATATATAATACATATATATTTATATAACCAGACAAAAATATGATTTAGAATTAACAAAAAACAGACATGTGGCATTGATGAATACAGGTTTTTGGTGGCACCTCCAAACCATACAGTAACAAGAAGTATGAAACTAGTGCTTATGGACCATCCTCAAAATGAATTACCGGTATTCAGTTGGCCATTTCAAGTTAAACATACTATCAGAAATTTATCAAACATCCAACTTATAAATTTGATTATCTATAAGGGAAAGCATGATACATACCGCCCATAACAGTTGGCTCTCATTGTCTTCCAGTTATTCAGTGCTTAATCTATCTTCACTGGTCATATCACATCTGTAAACATGGATTATCTCCCCTTGGTCCCCTTCAACTTGGAGAAAATGAGAGGCAACCGAACATGGGTTGGACATCAGAACAATCTACCAGAAGAATGTTCTAGGTAACATTGAATACACTGCAGCATGGGGACATTGTACACCCAAGGAAAAATACGAAGATGTGTCCTCCAAAATATTGTGTCATGCATTATTCTCGTTTTTCAAAGAGCTTGGTTATTTCATCACAGACATTGTCAGTTTTGCAAGTAAACTCAGTGTTTATTTCAGCTATTTGATCTTTTGGTGTGCAAATTAAACAAATAACATACACACTTTTTGGTTTTTGACACATCTTAGTAGTTTTTGTGTTAGGTACAAACAAAGTCTCCTGACTGGCTGGCTTCAGACACACACCCTGATCTTCGGACCGAACATTTAATACTATTCTGGGGTGGACCCAAAACGCATTACCACAGCCAGGCCTAGACACACCACAGCCAGGCCTTGACACACCACAGCCAGGCATCGACACACCACAGCCAGGCATCGACACACCACAGCCAGGCATCAACACACCACAGCCAGGCATCGACACACCACAGCCAGGCCTTGACACACCACAGCCAGGCATCGACATACCACAGCCAGGCCTTGACACACCACAGCCAGGCATCGACACACCACAGCCAGGCATCGACACACCACAGCCAGGCATCGACACACCACAGCCAGGCCTTGACACACCACAGCCAGGCATCGACACACCACAGCCAGGCATCGACACACCAAAGCCAGGCCTTGACACACCACTGTAGGCATAACCACATTTCCTTAAACACTGTTCTGTTCAGCCTTTTTTCAACCATCGATCATCTACTTCAAACAACTATGCAATAACATGGTTATGGCATATCTGTGGAATATAACTGTGGAATATGGGATTTTTCTACTTGGCTCTGGCTATCATAAGTTGAAGCTTGGAAACACTGATTAATATGTAAGTAATATACAATCAATCAATCAATTCCAAGCAATGACAAGTTTACACATTAACAGAAACATCTGGATCAGTTTGGAGACCGGAAACACCCATTCATTTTGTTTTGACTTAAAGAATCACCCTTATTATAAACCAGTGCCTTACAACCTTCTGAACAGACAAAGTTAGCATCCTCACTGATTGCAACGGTATGAGAGTTTGAAGAATCTTTGCACATTAGATTGACCAATCACTATATACAACATGAAAGCAAAAAAATAGCAACAAGTAATCATGGAACTTCACAGGGACCAAAACATGAACATGAAATAGAATAAATTGAAAAAATTATGAAATAAATTAATCATGAACAATGGTGACAACTACGGAATGAAGCATCACAATATAAATTAGACCCATAAACAATCAATATTTAACAACCTTCTCTCTCAAAAGCATACAAAGAGATGACCTTGAAAAACAACAAACAATTCCTCGTCACAACCATGCAAACGTGTAACCCATGTGTATGCGATATGTGGGAGGAAACATCTTCATCACAGGCACCTGCAGCATAACCTCAAAACAAAACATGTCCAGAATATCTTACTGATGTAATTAATAATCATAATCACAACAATTATCATCAGAATTTCATCCATCTATTTTCAAGAGTAATGTAGGATTCATTTTTTTTCTATTTAACGGTACCTTTAAATAGGTAATAAATTATTACAATTTTATTCAAATACAGTAATTATTCCATTTTTCAAAAGTGATGTTGGGGATCTTATTTCTAAGTTAATTAACTTTGGACATTATTACATTTTCATTAATTTCTTTCTTCAAAAGTCAAGGAGGGAATGAGTTTTTTTATGCATTAATAACTTTAGAAATAAATAATAAATTATTCCACCTACATGGTTTTAACTTTTATTATTTTGCAAACAGGCCGTGAAACAGACATGATGTTATTGGAAAACACATCTTCTATTTCCAGAGAGTCAATGAATGGCCATTTTTTTGCATAAGATCATTGAGGGTGTGAAATGATTCAAGCCCCGATGATAATCTTAAAAGTATTTTCCAACAATCTTTGGGCAGGAGATAATATAGGGGACATGTTTAAATACAAGCTACAAGATGTCACCACGACGACTTCACAATCAGCAAAACCCCTGGTATACAGAATCCCTTCAATACTGGACAACAGCCATCCAGCAGAGTCTCTTCATCTCAATTCGCTGCAAAGAGAGGAAATCGCATCCCTCTTGTCAATTTAATATATATTCTCCACAATACAAGATTTAACTGTATCGAAACTATCGAAAAACTGCCAACAGAGGGCAATTAAATACAAAGCAGAGCTCCAGATATGCAGTGTCCATGCGTGAAATACACAGTTGTGCTCCGGAAGCGAAATCTACGCAGGCTATAGGTCGGCCATATTTGTTTATGTAAAATGAACATATTTGTCCAATCCATTTTCTATCCAAAGCAAAAACATTACCATATATTACATAACCTGTAACCATGGTAACTGATGAAGCTGCAACACTGAAATGATTACATATAGTTAAAGCATAACGGTTTAACGGCGCCTCAGATGTTTGCCCTTTCAGTCATGAAGTGGGATGAATCATATACGGAATTGACAAATTCAAACGAATGGTGGGGCATACTTCGTGGGATAAATAAGAGTGAGTGAGTTTCGGTTTAACGCCACTATTAGCAATATTCCAGCAATATCATGACAAGGACACCTGAAATGGGCTTCATACATTGTACCCATGTTGGAAATTGAACCCTGGTCCTCAGCGTAACAAACGAACGCTTTAAATAAACATGAAGATGGACTCTGAACATGTAAGACAATCGACTACCCAACAATGTGATTTCAAAAGTCAACAGTACGGGTACCATTCTGAGTAAACAATATATACAAAAAATGTACCGAGCAAGCAACCACTCCAGCTACTCATCCGTGACCACTCATGTCATTCCAAGACAAGCCAAATTGTGCCCTCCAATGTCTAATTTATCAACTTGGATCGATCTTTGCACAATTTCATTCCGAGACAAGCCGAATGGCAACTTGTGCGCTTTTGTGTATAATTTATCAACTTGGATCGATCTTTGCACAATTTCATTCCGAGACAAGCCGAATGGCAACTTGTGCGCTTTTGTGTATAATTTATCAACTTGGATCGATCTTTGCACAATTTCATTCCGAGACAAGCCGAATGGCGACTTGTGTGCTTTTGTGTCGAATATATCATCTTGGATCGATCTTTGCACAATTTCATTCCGAGGCATGCCGAATGGCGACTTGTGCGCTTTTGTGTCGAATATATCAACTTGGATTGATCTTTGCTCAATTTCATTCAAAGACCAGCCGAATGGCGACTTGTGCCCCTCTCTTGTCTATTTTATCAACTCAGTCTTTGTGCAAACAGGTACAGCTTGTCGTACCCCATCTTCCAATACTTTGTAAATTTCAAAGTTTTTTTCTAAACATACCATTTTCAATCACTTGTTATTCAGTATGGTTGAACAATTGTCACTTGTCACTAATCTCAGCTATCATGGATGACAAAGTAGCGATTGTAAGTTGCTCTAGATACAGGAATAAACAAAGTACAGTTACACACTACTAGGAAACAATATCAGCACATGATCTGGTTCAGCTTACTAGCTTTATCTTGGTATCTCGTGCAAATGGAAGCAACTTTCAACAACTAAATATTCCATATTACAGAAACTCAATGTTTCTAATGATACTGACAATTCTGATTCAAAGGGACTACTAACACTTAACATCAAGGAGGTATTTCACAGCATTAGCCATTCTCCATTATCAGGTGGATTATATTGCCATTCTATTATGATAAAGGGTGGAAACCGGACTTTTTCAGTCAGTTAATTCCCTTGCTTCAGGAAGATGTCTAGTAACATAAGGACTTCCCTTATCTAGTCTTAGTACATTATTTTCAAAGACCAACGTTTCCTTATAATGGTAATCTGATTTGATTAAATATATTGACTGATCGCTTGCTGCTACAAGATCACGATTTTGGAAATGCTAAACTTGTGTTCAGAAGGGACACTCTGATTGGTTGTTTATTTCAAACTCATATAAGTAATTTCGAACAGAGTTAATAAGAGAGACAGAGACTTCAAATATATGCTGACGAATCATTATAGGGTATATGTCATAATAGAATAAATATGTAATTCACTAGGTAGTCAAGGATGATATAGGATAAGAGGATAGAGCATACCACTTTTCACATCTAACTTATTTCGCTTGATTTCATCTCGATAATTTGTATTGGTGACGAGGACCATTTGTCATTTCATTCTAAAACTTGTGAGGAATTCAGGGATGTATGTATCACAGCTTAGTTCGAAATATACGTGATGTTACAGGCATCTCATAACCGGCATACATGAAATGTGATTTCCTAAACACTATCCAATAAGGCAGAAAGTTCACTTCGGCTTTCATGTTTGTGTATTTTCCAAAATGTTCTACGCTTATCGGTGACATTTCAGAATTAACTATTCAGATTTAATGATACCCCTGATCACTCATATGCTATTTTTGAAATTCAATTCTTCAAGTAAATACAACCGATATTTAGATTTTGAGATTTTAGCAAGATTTTCAATGTACCTAATTTTCAGTAATTTTGTTTTACCAAATATGACAGTAGCCAATCACAGGCTGGAATTCACACATATGTTTGATACCAGTTATTTCAAATGGGTTTTTCAGCCATGTGTGTGTAAGAAAACGAATGTCCCGATGTAGTGGCAAGAGTCATTATTGTCAGGATACTGGCAAGAGGATCCCAATGTATTACTCAGATACCTATATCTATTTCATGGACAGCATACCAGCATTCTTACAGAGAGATGAAGGTCATCTTGTACATGAAGTAATCACACACAGAAACTCTACTCTCCATGGAAACTCTACTCTCCATGGTAACAGGATGTGCTGGCGATTGAAGCAGGGTATATCTCATAACAGAATAAATATTCCCTGGATAGTCGAGGATGATATAGGACAAAAGGATAAAGCATACCACTTAAGCTATCCAGCCAGCAGTATTTTCTGGAACAAGGGTAATGAGTGTCCCGATGTTGTGACAAGAGTCAATATTGTCAGGATACTGGCAAGAGGTCCCCCATGCATTGCACAGTTAGCTATATCCATCACATGGGCAGGATACCTGCATCGTTACGGAGATCAAGGTCATCTTGTACATGAAGTAGTCCCACAGAAACTCTAGTATCCATGGTTACAGGATGCTAAGTTTTAGGTGGCATCTTGGGATTGAGCAATGGGAAACACAAGGGTAATATTAGGTACAAGTGACAAGGATTCTCTGTGCTGTTTCCTCAAATAGTTTATACACTGAAAAAAACCCAACCTGTAGGGATTATGAATATTTGGGAGGATAGTTTTATGGAATTGTGTGTCCCCAAAATAGTCACGATCCCTAACGATTTGAGGAAGGGATATCAATGCATGCTTGAGAGGAATTAGGATGATCTTCTAAGTAAATAATAAGTTTCCACAATCTAGATAACACCATGAATAGGCCCCTACAGATTTGCCATACACAGACATGCCTTGTAACACTCCTACAATAGTTTGTAACACTCCTACAATAAGTCACCCTAAGGTGATACCTGATTATGTAATGTTATATATGTGGTTATCAACAAAACCATTGCACTGAATAACATGAATAAGGCCAGATCTTCTTGGAAACTTGGTTTACAAATTTGCAGACTCAATTGGAAAAGTGAATGAATAAAAAATAAATGAAAAGCAGTGGGGTTAATAATCCGCAGACCAGAAACAATTAAAATGTTAAAAATCCAAATGCAATTACTGTGGCTATCAGTGTAAATAAATCATTTAAAATACCATAATTAAAACCTGTTGAAATTCTAGCCTAAAAACTCCTGCCCAACTTAATTGTCACCCCCTAAAAACTGTCCAACCTACTTAACATTTCGAGGGGTCGAAAAATAAAATAAATTGGATTTTACACTGTTACATTTTTTAGAACTACTGACCTGAAGTTTGTGGCCAGAAATCCGTAAACCAAAAAGAAAAGAAAAAGGTCTGGCCGAACTGAGGCTGACCATCCTAAAGCACTGCAAAAGGACTTCTGGCCTTCCCTACAAAATACTGAATATGTCGAAAAAGATTAACAAAGATTAAAATTCTGTACAAATGAGCATGCACAAGGTAAGTCACACTGAAGACATTCCCAAACAAGCTGTTAATTTTCGACTTCAAACATCATTGGACACTGCACAATGTTCAACAAATATTTTACACATATCAACCTTGATAATGTAGACTTGACGAAGAGGTTCTCTCTACGAACACAGCCTAAGGTAACTCACAGAAACGACAATGATGTAATTTACAGCTTGCATGACTGGATTTCAGTCAACAGTCAAAGTACTAAAAACTTGAAACATCCAAATGCAAACCATATTTACAAGATTTACATTCCCCAACAAATTATCACTGAAACGCAATTATAAATTATTTTGTGTTTAACAATTCCTGAATAAAATCATGTCATATTATGCCCCTCCATAACCTAAAACTTCATTTTGAAACAGATTTTATATCAGCCCTCTTGATTTCCACAAGTCCGTTCCACAAAGAGATTGTAGCACTACAAATGTCGTAAGTCAGCGTTAAAGTATGGGAGTTACGATCACGTTAGTGTTAACATCACTTTGTGGAACAGGTCCAAGGGCCCATTTCACGAAACAATCATAGTGCTAGAATAGTTGAACACAGACTTAACACTCATACTTAAACACAGACTGATGAAGGTTTTGCCGCTACGATTGCTTTGTGGAACAGGACCAAACAGTGATCACAGCACTTCATTCGTCGTAACTCCCACAGACTTATGAAGATCGCGGTGCTAAGACTATGAGGAACCATTTTCAACTTGGCTTCAGGTAACTCTAGAAATGGTACAAAATGTATCCGGAAACCTAATGATGGTACAAAGCTGTAAGGATACGATCACATCATTTTCCTCCTGCAGCTCCTGTATCTTGAGCAATTGACACACTGGAGGACACACATTCTGGGACTTTCTCACACCTTTCAATCCCTATTAAAGAGACAACTAAACAGAAACATCAACAAAGAAATTCAAAATAAGAAATAACAATATCCAAAACGGCACACTGATACAGGAAGTTTTGAAAAATAACTCTACTGTACAAACTCTGCAAAAATACCTCTTCAGCAGAATGAAAATATATCTGAACTTGGCCATTCAAGCCACACACTGCCTACAGCTTGACAGCTCAATCCCAGCTTCTGGTGGTTTACAGGCGCTCATACAGTAGTCATGCATCTGCTTATGTGCTTGCTAATAATATATACATAGCCATTATATACACAACAAAAACAGGATTTCTTTCTGTCTCATTAATCTCTCTCTATCACACATCACTATATATAAACTGAAAATGTAAGATTCACAGACTGTAGAGATTTCATGACATTTACAAATCCTGGTGTGAAAAATGGAAAATCTGAATAGCTTCATGGATATACTTAACCAACTGCAAGGACTGAAGAAGCCTGACAAAATCGTGCATAGCGTCGACTAAGTATCTTCCTCTACAATGCACACTGGTGCACCTTACCCCCTCCTATATGCACATCATAAGGCGCACGAAAGAATATTAAGGGGCTGTATCGGTACAAAATGACAAATAGGAACATAATAATATGTAACAGTATACATATGAATTACGTATCACAATGTCCTGATTAACATTAGGACCTCTTTTCATCATCAATTTTTTTATAGGAATGGGTTTGTTGACAAATATACATAAGTAACCACATTCTTATCACAATTTTTTGAACTTGTCATTTCATTGAAACAGAATTCTAAACAAACTCACAAATATAGCGTACCAGTTAAAAAACAACTCTTGATAATATAAACTAAACGTGCATCAATGTTGAATACATACATACAATTCTTCTGCCTATGCGATAATAAGTGCAGAATCTTAAGCTCTTAAGCATTGGAAATATATTGATGCCTATCACACTAAAACTAAGTACATCAATATAGCAAAAAAACCAACAAATCTGTTTATCATAATTGGAGAAACTCAGTACTTGAGTACGACGGAATTAGCGCCATCAGGGTATGTTTGTGAAAGTCTACACTCAAAGACACACGACTGGCCGGACTGACAGAATAGAAGGGCTTCCTGTTGCAAGGGCTGATGGGATAGCCTCTGTGTCCTTCTTGGTCTTCCTCAGTGAAAGAATGTGTGGCAAGGGCAAGGTGAAGGTCACTCTGTTATGAGCGTATTGAACGGATAATCCCACAGTTTACTGGATATTCCAAAACCTGCAACATTCAGAAAAATATATTATGTAATTAGTTATGAAGTGCCATATGTACCCTGAAACAGAAACTCGTGAAGATCCGGGTTAGAATATTTCTTCAGCAACCCATGCTTGCCATTAAAGGTGACTCTGCTTGTCGTAAGAGGCGACTAACAGGATGGGGTGGTCAGGCTGGCTGACTTGATGCATGTCATTGATCCCAATTGCGTGGATCGATGCTCATGATATTAATCACTGGATTGTCTGGTACAGACTCGATTATTTACAGACTGCCGTGTTAAACAACAAACCAACCAACCAACCTGAAACAGAAAATTAATATTTCACTCAAGTGAAATGATGCCTAAAGCCGGAACTACTTTCAGCCTACCTGAAAGACACTGTGGTTCTAACTGTTGTCTGTGTGTTTGGTGTTTAGCACCCACTCAGCAATATTTGCACTATATGACATATCTTGTGACATGAATATCACCTAAATGTTGCAAGTTTGCAAGGTTGCAGAGCTATAGATAAGCTTTTGGTCATTTGATTATTTTACCCAGGGGATTGATTTTCATTGGGTATCAGCAGTTCTTAGAGGGTATTCAAATTGGGTATTTTAACTTAAAAACCTGTTTTGTAACAATCCCTGCAAACCATTTAGAGCTATATGAATAGTAGTAATTCTGTCTGCATCTGCATGTGGCTCCCTCTCTGGAAAGCCATTTTGGTTTGCAATAAGAAAAGTGTTATTTTTGTTTTATCTCCAATCAGCGACTGTTTAACATACTACATGTACATTGACTAGGCAGGATTTCAATTGGCATTTTCAGTATGCTTGTCGCACTAGCTTTTCCCAATGTAACTGTCGGTAAGTGAATTTCGCGGTTGTAATTTACGTAATCGTTTTATCTAAAAGCTGTAATATATGCATTAATTTTATTTCAATAGCGTATTTAAGCAGCTGCATTTTTGATATGCTAGGATTTGATTTGTCAGCGTATTTCAGTTTATCTAATGCATATTTTACGCAGATACGTAGCCTATCTCGAGCTCTGAATTTTTCATGCCCGCATCTTTTCTTTTTCTATTTATTGTCTAGCACCAAACTAGGCTGTCTTTGAAAAATCGAATCTGGACCAGATAATCCAGTGATTGATATCATGAGCATATATCCATGCTTGGGATACGACGACATGCATCAACCAAGTCAGCGAGTCCCATTAGTCGCCCTTACGACAAGCATAGTCGCGTTTTACGCCAAGAATGGGTAAAAAATGGAGTCTGGACCAGACAATGGATTGACATTACGAGTATTGATCCACGTAACTGGGATGCAACTACAGGTAATCAAACATGAATTTGATACAATGAACATAATGCATAACTCGGGATGGAATATAGTTCTTTTCTATACATTTTTGCATAATGGATGCACATTTCTCTGTTGTGTAAACCCCTGCATGTACAAGACCACTTTACCTTTATGCTGTTGTTCAAAATGGTGTTTGACATGGTATCGCTTGAGGTTCTTGAAGTATGTGAGGGATGGTGAACCATGATGTAGATAGTAGTGGATGAGGTCATACATCATATAGCCCAGCACCGTCCCCGAGATGACGGACAGCGTCATCAGCCGCGGACACACCAGACGCACGAGAGAGTACATTATTACTGCCAAGATGTTTGCTGGCACCAGCGGAAATACTAGTCGGCCCTTCTCCATGGGTGCCTACAGGGAACAATGGATCTCATGTTGAAGTATTGTAGAATCAGGAGAGGTCAAAAGGGTTAACGTCGCGATCAAGATTATTGCACTTATATATGGTGACATGCAATCACCTGCAAGTGTGCATATATGTGTCTCTGCTTGTACTATTCCAGACTAATGCTGGTTCACAATGCTAAGCCCACTGAGATAGCATGCCGCAGCTTACCTTCGATACCCCATTCAGACACAGTACACTGACTCTGGGCCGACCAGTCCTTGTTTTAGCCCCTTAATGCCGAGCACCAGGCAGGGCAACATCAAGTACCACTTCTACTACTTATTTCTTTAGGTTCGACTACCATTTCCACAGCTACTGCCACAGCTACTGCCACAAGGCCCACAGCCACTGCCACAGCTACTATCAAGCCACTGCCACAAGGCCCACAACCACTGCCACAGCTACTATCACAGCTACTGCCACAAGGCCAACTACAACTTCCACAGCAACTGCCACAGCTACCATCAAGCCACTGCCACAAGGCCAACTACCACTTCCACAGCCACTGCCACAGCTACTGCCACAAGGCCAACTACAACTTCCACAGCTAATGCCACAGCTACTATCACAGCCACTGCCAGAAGGCCGACAACTACTTCCACAGCTACTGCCACAGCTACTATCACAGCTACTGCCACAAGGCCCACAACCACTTCCACAGCTACTATCACAGCTACTGCCACAAGGCCAACTACAACTTCCACAGCTACTGCCACAGCTACTATCAAGCCACTGCCACAAGGCCAACTACCACTTCCACAGCCACTGCCACAGCTACTATCAAGCCACTGCCACAAGGCCGACAACTACTTCCACACTACTGCCAAAGCTACTATCACAGCCACTGCCACAAGGCCCATTACCACTTTCACAGCTACTATCACAGCTACAGCCACAACTACAGCTAATGCCACATCTACATCTACTGCCACTACTACATTTACCGCTACAGCTACTGCCACAACTACAGTTACTGCTACTGCTACAGCTACTGCCACAACTACAGTTACTGCTACAGCTAAAAGTACTGCTACAGCTACTGCCACAACTACAGTTACTGCTACAGCTAAAAGTACTGCTACAGCTACTGCCACAGCTACAGCTACTGCCACAACTACAGTTACTGCTACAGCTAAAAGTACTGCTACAGCTACTGCCACAACTACAGCTACTGCCACAACTACAGTTACTGCTACAGCTACTGCCACAACTACAGCCACAACTACAGCCACAGCTACAGCTACTGCCACAACTACAGTTACTGCTACAGCTACTGCCACAACTACAGCCACAGCTACAGCTACTGCCACAACTACAGCTACAGCTACTGCCACAACTACAGCCACAGCTACAGCTACTGCCACAGCTACAGCTACTGCCACAACTACAGCTACTGCTACAGCTAAAAGTACTGCTACAGCTACAGCTCCCACCACTTCCACTACTCATTCCTTTGGTTCCTACCTTATGGTGCTGACCATGCAACAGGAAGTGCAGCTGGAGGATGATGGGATACTGTGTGGGTGGTTTAAGATGAAACACCCAGCGATGAATTACATATTCCAGCAGTGTCCATGACAATGCACCCAGGATAAAGAGATATGGCATTCGGGACACGTTGATCTCAATACCTACAACAAATGTACAGGAATGAAGCAAGTTGCAAATAAACACAAACTTTTTCAATAAGAAATTAAAATACATAGGTTTCAACTTGGAAAGATCATCGCAACACTACTGAATGGTAATAAAGAGATTCAAGAGCCAGAGGAGGTGTAGCTCAACTGGTTCACACATGAGTGTGGGGGATTTAAAGTGTTTTGCATGCTCTGTGACATCATAGGACCTCAGCTTGAAGGGAAGAAAAAACCTGAAGCTTTGCAGGTCTAAGACATTTACCACTTCGGTGAAACCAAGAAGCATGGTTATCATGTGGTATAGTGCGGACAAACCTAGAAACATAATCAGGGCCAATCTGGGATTTAAAACCCACGATCACATGCTTCTGGCAAAGCCAAGGGACGCAACAGTTTGAACTCTGAACAGCAAATTGTTGAGAATTAGACAGTTGGGCCATATGTGCCCCTGACATTAAATTGATAACTAAATAAGTGTTTACATTACATGCAAAACAGAAGCAGCACCATCCCCACTATATGCATGGTATACTGAGTGTCCCCAATCATTATTACTCATGATATTGTGCATATTTTCACGACGTCTGCTTACCACTGAGTGACCTTGACCTTGAATGTGTTTGAAACAGAGACAACAACCCCCTGTGGGGATTCAAGGTTAGAATAGGTCCCCGATCCTTGTTGCAATGTGGGACTTAATCGATCAGGTGGTCAGTCTTGATGATTTACTTCATAGTGTCACTTTACATGATACCAACCACTGATTTGCCTAGCCCAGACTCTATTATTTAGAGTCCAAGGTGATTGTGGTTTTTACTCATCTCCTTTCTTCGTTATGTTCAAGTTGTAGCTATAAATGTGTTTCCAAATCCAAAAAACAACCATAGCAAAATAAATACCCTTACAGATTCTGTTTCATGCATTTATAAAGCAGCAGTCTCTCGTTTAAGATTAAGTCAAAATTGTTTCCATGTAAAAGAAAATTTAGAAAAATGTTAAAATAGCAAAATTCACCCATTCAGCTGATGAGCACAGCATATGGAAAGTTGAAATATGTAGAATGGTTTTCAAGGTTCAGTCCGGGAACAAACCCCTACCCTCATTTGAGACTAAGTTGAAACTGTTTCCATGGAAACATAAAATAAAATAAAATAAAAATTAAAAAAGCTAATGAGAAATGCATTTTGAAAGTTTCATTGAAAAACATTGTGAACGGGTTTCAAGTTATGGCTCGGAATAGGATGGGAATGCTGATACCAACGCCAACACTGACGCCAACAGGAGCTGATAAAAACAATATGTCTCCCAACCAACCTCCCGCCATCCATGGCAGCCACACATCGGGGTGTTCGCTGAGTCCGGTGTAGGCCGTGTAGATCATGGCCAGCATGGCGGGCACCCAATACATAGGCACCATCCACCAGGAACACTTGGAGAAGTACTCCACGAAGTCCGAGTGGAACAGGCGCAGGGGTAAATCTGTCGGTTGGTGTGCCCACTCAAAGTACTGCTCTCCCAGCTTGGGAATCTGTGGTAGAACTGGTTTCTTCCAATCCACAGGGTCTGTCTGAATCAAAAACACATTCAGTAGAGTAAAACCCCATTATCTCCATACAGATGTTGAAGATTGATTTTTTTCACAGCCATATGGCCCTTAACTTCATTTCCCTGTGGTATAGCCAGAGCAATATCCAAGAAGCCACTGCAATTTTGAAAGAAGGTAATTTTCATGGCCATATGGTTCTCAACTTTATTTTCCTGTAGACAACGCAATATCTTAGAAGCAAACGTAATTTTGAAAGAAGCTAAATCAAAACCTTAAAATATTCACATGCCACAATAATATAGCTGGAATATTGCTGACTTGCAACATGAAGTCAGTGAATCACACATTACTTCAACTGTATCGACTTCACAAAACAATGATTGGATAACTAGTTGTCAGGGAATGAGTGAGTGAGTTGGGTTTAACGCCGGTTTTAACAGTATTCCAGTTATATCACGGCGTGTCAGCTTAATGTGGGAGGAAAGCCCGAAGTGATGCAGGTCTCAGACGTTTACCACTTCAGTGAAACCCACGAACACGGGTATGGCGCTGACTAACCTAGAAACATAATCGGGGCGAACCGGGATTCGAACCCACAATCATAGCTTTCTGGCATGCGCAAGGGACACAACTCTGCACAGCGAATCGTGGCGCCTTAGAGTGAGGTGTCAGGCAATAAAGCATACTTTCTTACACAAATTGCATGAACAGTGGGTGCTTATGGTAAGGCAGGACATGCTTACCCTTTTTGCAAACGTCATCATGATTTGCAGTCACCCATTCATATAATTTTTTACATTATTTTGCCTTTTAAACCAAATTGAATCTGTCTGGTCTGATAATCAAGACTGGTTATTCTCTGATGTTGACTTTGTATAATTATTTGACTATCTTTAGTCAAAAGTTTATTTAGGAAGCCAAATGGCTGGGATTCCTGAAAGCTTTTTACTTACTGGTATGGATGTCATCATAGATTCTGATATCAATGTATTAATACATTGTTAATATCAATATTGGATTGATACAAATTTATGAATATTGGTACATTAATAATTCGCTGCCCCAGAAACATTTACATTTGATAAGAATCCCATGACTGAGGCAGAAAATTCAATCTTAAACATTTTAGATTGTTAAAAAATTCATGATATGCTTCAACATGTACAATCACCTCATTATTTTACTCGTTTGACTTTACACTTTGGCAGACCATTAAATAATTGAATTATGTGGCTATGAAACAAATAACTCCGCATTACGCCAGGGAAAACACAGAGACACAAAGTCCATGAGGTTTGTTGTAATTTCCTCACAAAACGTGGGAGGTGCATCCTGTATGTAATCATATATACCCCAAGCGACACCATCCTATCGTTATTGGAGTTTCTTCTTTTATCAGGATAACCTTATCTCCAGGCTGCCGAAGTTGATTCTATAGTAGAATTCTGCAGAATAATCTAGGGACTTTCTATAGATCATCTTCATCCAAGGAACATTCCGTAGAAAGTCTTTTTTGTCCCAGGGTTCGATTCCCGACATGGGTACAATGTGTGAAGCCCATTTCTGGTGTCCCCCTGTCGTGATATTGCTTGAATATTGCTAAAAGCAGGGTAAAAACATACTCACTCACACACTTTTTGTCCCAGAGATTTGAAAACAATCCCCATTACACTGATTACAATGATAACATCAGGGCATGTGCGGAATTGTGTAAAATCAAACGCCGAAATGTTACTAAGTAGGGCTGGGACGAGTCCAAATTTACTACCCGGGTACGCGATCCCTATCACTCGACCCTACCCAGATACTGGCTATAGGTCTCAAGAGTTGGGTACAAAAAGTCCGAGTAGGAATTGTTTACCGTACCCCTGGCAAAATATATTTAGATACAAGTATGAAACGATCTGGTCATGTAAACATTGAAGTTGATGAAGCTGTATCTTTACACATAACATAAAAAAGTCAGAAGGAATGTGCACATAGTCAGAAAGATATCAGAACATTAACGATTTGTAGGTAACCATGGAGTTATAGTAGTGGTTTTTTTCATTAAACGATATATCACGTGACTAACCACGGGTCAGGGTAGTCCTGTGGGTACCCGGGTCCTACTCAGTACCCACCCGACCAGAGTACCCGAGCTACCCGTCCCAGCCCTATTACTAATCATGCTAATATTTCAGAGGGATTGAACATGTAACCCTCTTATCTGTAGCCTAGTGAGAGAACTTCAAGGCTACAGAGGTGCTAACAGTCCACAAAGCTTTAAAAAATCTCTGTTTCAAGCACATGTCCACCCGCAAGAAAGGTCTTACGGACATTTTCTAAAAGTTCATGGAAAGTATGTTGCACCAACATAAAATTGTTGATAAATTTTGCTTTGGCTTATCAACTGCATATCAGACAGATAAAACACTTTCCCTCGGATTTTGTTACCATGGTTACAAATGTAAACACTCAGGGTAAGTGGAGAAAGGGTGTTCAGTTGTCTGCATGCTGTATGTGGTCTTTCTTGCTGTCATCAAATTCATTTTATACTGCTACGCTATTGTTCTGCTTTAAGGTATCCCAATGTATTTTTTTTTTTTCCCCTTTTTTTGGATTTAGACGGTTTATATGATAGATAAAATACTCCTCAGTTTTGGTTGAAAATGTAAAACCTCAAGCTTTTCCTTGCTCACGGTCTTACATTTTCAACCCAAACTAAGGAGCGTTTTATCCTCTACCATGTTTACATTGCCTAGTTATCCCACACTGAATGCAAAGGATTCTTGTCATTGGCTAATATTCTCTCACATCTCTGTTGTAGGACCAACAGGTTTGAGAGTACATAACACACATGCAAACAAATGACAAAATGCCAGGGATGTTCACACAAACCAGGTTCTCTTCTTTTCTCACTTGCAAAAGCAAAGAAAGTCTTAATAATCTTTAGAAAGTCCTCAAGCTGCTAATGCTTTTTGTTAAGCAGTTGCACTTTTGAAATTGTGACCGGTGAAAAGTAAACAGGATCAGTATTTGTACAACCATGAGTCTGCAACACTTACATAGCCCTCCTGTCTGTTGTAGAAGTACTTGTCCTCCATAGAAAACAGGTCTGCATCCTGGGAACAACAATACAACATCTAGTTAAGAATCTTGCAATTCCATTGGTTAATCCGTACCACATGACAAAACAAAACATTTCAATGTTGACCCCAAAATCATGTGACTGGAGCTGACCTCGAATATTGGTTTGTTCTTTGGTTGTTTTATGCGTACTCAGCAATATTCCAACTATATAATGGCAATCTGTAAATAATCGAGTCTGGACCAGACAGTCCAGTGATTGATATCATGAGCATTGATCCATGCAATTGGGATCGATGACATGCTTCAACCAAGTCAGCGAGCCCGACCACCCGATCCTGTTGGTCGCCTCTTACGACAAGTCAAAATGTAGAATGTAGAAATACGATATATGACGGCGGTCTGTAAATAACTGAGACTGACTAGACAAGAACGGGTTGCTGAAGACCAATTCTACCCTAACTCTTCACAGGTCGACCTCGAATACTGACTTGTCACATGATCAGTATTGACCTGTAACATGATGAATATTGACTCATCTGCTAGAAAACAAGATGACGTCTGGTACAAACGTTTCAGGTTTTGCAGCTAAGTTACGTAATAAAACAGAGGACAGTTAAAAGACTTCAGAAAGTTTAAAGTGAATTTCGGTAAAACAAAACAAATGTTTACTCTTGATGACCATGATGACCCTCGGACCCAACCCCTTCAGCAGTCTGGTTAGATCACCTCAGGGGTTGGGTCCTCGGGTCCTTGTTTTCAGCATATTGACCTTGTCAATAGTAATTATTTGTATAGTTTCAGCCTCACAAGTGGCACAATACTGACTTGTGGGGATTCTGGGTAAGAATATAGGTCTTCAGTAATGTATGCTTTTCATAAGAGGTGACTAACAGGATTGGGTGGTCAGGCTCACTGACTTGGTTTGATACAAGTCATTGTATTCCATTTGAGTGGACCGATGTGGCACAATACTGACTCGTGGGGATTCTGGGTAAGAATATAGGTCCTCAGGAATGTATGCTTTTCATAAGAGGTAACTAACAGGATTGGGTGGTCAGGCTCGCTGACCTGGTTGATACAAGTCATTGTATTCCATTTGCGTGGACCGATGCTCATCATTTGCTCATGATGTCAAACACTGGATAATGTGGACCAGACACCCATTCCACAAAGCGATCTTAGACTTATGATTGTCGTAAGCCTGTGTTAAAGTATGGGAGTTACGATCATCTCAGCACTAAGATCACTTTGTGGAACAGGGCCCAGACTTGATTATTTACAGACATAAAATACTTAGAGCAGCATTAAAGAACAAACAAACAAGAAAACGAAGTCATCTATATCCCCTACACATTGTCCAATCTTAAAGACAATGATATGTGCGGTCAAATGTGATGGTGTATCGTCCCACTAAAACAGAGACAAACATGGTGCAGATATTCACTGTACACTGTATCTCCTCTAGTCAAGGCATTTACCCATACTGTCCAGTGCCGGAATTAGATTTTTAAATCATTAACTTCCCTTGGCTGACATGGTCAGTCTGAAATGTTGCTTGGCCCATTGAGACAGCAGAGCTGTCATTGGCTTCTTACAGCATCATGTCACTGACTGTGCTATACAATGAAAGGGATGTGAAGGTGCCGTGCTTGTGATGGAGCTTGCTTTTCACAACATTGCACACTTTACACATGTGTATAAACACCGGCAAGCCAGGCATGTTGATAAATGTTTTGATAATCTGTGTTGCTGTATTTATGAGAGAATCCAGGGCCAACTTCCGCATGTCTGTGATGATTCTTGCATCATTATTGACAAGGATGTGGAAAATTCATCTGGCATGAACACTAGACTCAGCTCATGTATTAGAAATTCGAAAAGTCCTAAAATTGCATTATGTCTTATTACGCTGACAATACTATTGATACCCTATTTCATTATGAATAAATGACATTATATGATAAAGAGGTTATCATGCTTGTGTTTGGGGATGGTAAATATCCTGAATTTTTTTGGAATGGTAAATATCCTGAATTAGGAATAAACACTGTGTATTTATTCCTAATATGTCCACATTGTTATACCTAACACAGGATATTTACCATACCCAACCACATTCGTGTGATAACCTCTATATCTGTCTGATTTGTTGCCTTATTTTGAAGAACTCCTGCAATTGCGAAGTCCATGCAGTCAAGCCAAAAAGCTTGACCGTTAACCTTATCACAATGGATACATTTAGGATAAATATCCACATCATCTTCACAGGAGTATATAGAGGTTATCACGCGTGTGTGTTTGGGGATGGTAAATATCCTGCATTAGGAATAAACATTGTATTTAGCGAGCCTTGGCGAGCTAAATACATAGTGTTTATTCCTAATACAGGATATTTACCATCCCTAAACACACAAGCGTGATAACCTCTTTATCATATAATGTCATTCTTCAATTCTGTGCTTGAAAATCGCTTCCCCTCACTCACAAACATTACCTAAACATTGCGAGTTTTCCTGGAATGCGCGCATTAATATTTATTACGTCACAGGGTAGGTGATGTGTCAGTCGGACAGCGACAGTAGCCAATATAGTTCAAACTGAAATCTGTTTCTTATACAGTGGCGAAGCAACATATACGCAAAACAACAATTGTTTTAACTTGCCTTTCGCGACAATCCATCGGTCTGTCCGCTAGAGTAACTGCCCTTTGTCAAAGGGAAGCTATTCTAACCCTAGTCTATGAGACATCACGGCCAGTGATTGTTCACAGTCGGCCTGTTCTGTCATAACGTTAAGAAGTATAGTCAGATGTATACACAGCGCCAAAACGAAACAAGGTAACAATTCATACATATTTCGCCTAAACCCAACTATTTTTATTTGTGGAAAAGGTTTCAAGCCGCAGAGGTCTACAAGCACAGATATGGCTTCTGATCCCACTTGGCTAGGCCTAGTGCCCTCGCAATTTAATTGTTTCGTAATTTATATCTCCAAAGTTGCCCAAACTTATAAAATTCCTTAGTTACGTCGCAGTTCGACACTGACTTTCAGTATATAAGACTGTTTCTTTTAATAATTGTATCAATTATCCCTGTAGTTTATCCAGATTCACGATGGTTAATTCTGATTCGATCGCCGAATGACAAGTGCGACTCCATGTTTGTTTATAAACACTGAAAGTAGTCCCTACTTGACCTTTGATATTTGCATCTCTATCCGCATATGACCCCAACGGATATCGTTTTTATCCGTTGGCTTTATCCTGCCGAGAAACCTACCCATTATATGATAATTTAAGTTATTATGCATTTAGAATTAAACAGATTGTGTTGACTGACTCATACTTTTATTCAGTGACTACTAAATGAACCTTGTTATCAGCAGTCTGGTATTTGTCTTTATCACATCATTTTGTTAAATGCTCAGATAACCTAATTTTCGTCTGGTTGTTAGATGTTTGACGCCACACTCAGCAATATTCTGGCTATATCACAACAACCCGTAAACACGGCAAATAATCAGGTCTGGCCAGGAGAACCAGTGGTTGATATTATGACACATTTTCACACTGTCAGGATACAATCACAAGCCAAGCAACCACCCATCAACTTAGTCACCTCTTACAACCAGCAACAAACAATGCTGGGGATCTTATCTCCCTTTAACTCTCTGGAAGGTCTGATGTCAGTGATGTTATGAGTGAGTGAGTGAGTAAGGTTCTAGATTTGGGCTTTTCACATTGTACCCATGTGGGGAATCGAACCCCAAGAGGATAATGAGAAAATGCTTTAACCACTAGGCTAATCCACCTGTCCCTTGCGATGTTACAAGTCTAACTAACCAGCTAACAAAGAGTATACTTTTTAGGCATGTAATGGTTATTCTTAACCTGGACTACACATAAGTGACATATTCAACACTTTTATACATCTGATCTAGGGCTGGGACGAGTCCAAATTTACTAACCGAGTACCTACTGTAGGTCTCAAGAGTTGGGAACAAAATGTCTGATTGGGAATTGTTTTACCGCAGCCCTGCCCAAAACTGTTTAGATACATGCATCAATTCATCAGATCATGTGTACACTGAAGCTTTATCTTTACTCCAACACATACACAAAATGTCAAAAGGAATTTGTGCATCGTCAGAAAGAAATGCGAACATTAGCAACTTGCAGTGTAACTGAGCTGTTGTGAGTTTTTGTCATTAAATAATATATCATGCGACCTACCACTGAGGACCCACCCGGACCGAGATCCCAGTCTGTGCAAAAAAACATTTGTGCCTACTTGCCCAAATTAGCTTTGTTTATCCTTTGCTGTAGAGTTTTGTGTTACGAAAGAATTGACTTCTACTTCATCATATTTATATAATGATGACCAAACTGTATGAATGTTTGAGCTCGCGACGACATTCTTACAATGTTTGGCCCTCACTCTATGAAGGTTCATACACCAATGAACTCACACAAAAGTGAATGTCAATTCTTTGAGTTTGTTTCACTATTCTATACTTCGAAGGGTGTGTATACAATTTTATTAAGTGTGTTTGAATTCATGTTTATACTGACAGCCATACACACAACCAGCTGTATTGCAGAATAAAATAGTTCCTCAAAGCGAAAGGTGACATGAGTGTACATGGTGAATGCATGCTGAAATTGATCAACAGTAACAAATTGATTCAAACAATATCATCAATTCTGGTGTCCCCCGCTGTGACATTGCTGGAATATCATCACATTAGAAGGTCTGGTGGTATTTTAAAAAACTACCTCAGTAGGTCAGTCAGTGCATTGTTATGCATTTACATCAAGTACAGGACATCAAAATGGCCGACACAATCAACATGACAGGGGAGATTTCCGAAGTGGTTAATAAACCTGTGGTGTTAATAAGTGTCAGTCATCATTGATCAATTGGCTGATCATTGAAAGGTGATGATAAAGATGTGTTAAATCAGAGCTCCAGATAAGCTTTTGGTGTTGTGGGTATTTTACCCATGCATTTTAAAATCATTGGGTATCAGTAATTCTATCTGCGTATTCAAATTTCTGTTACCCACTAGTTTTTACACATGTGGTATTTAGCTAAATATTTAAAAACACTATTCATCTAGTCCCTGCAAACTGGTGTTGTGTGGGTTCGAGTGCTTTATAGGACTCAAAAATACCTCGATACTTCCACAAGAAAGTGTGATGGCAAATGATAATGATGTAACTGTCATCATGGAGTTTGGCAAGGTTGCAGAATGCCCGTTTATAATTTCAAAATAACTTGCTGATTTGCTTAACGAATACGCAGGGTTACTTCACAATATTTTGATGATACGCACAAGTTATATTTTTGTAGCGTATCTGTAATGTTCGTTGCGTATTTGATACGCTTGGATTTTATTTTACTGCATATTTCTGCATAAATTTCTGATGCATATTTTACGCATATACGCAGCTTATCTGGAGCTCTGGTTAAATAGATACTGAGGTAAATTCAAAGATGAGTTGTAGCAAGCTGCCATGCTCATGCCATCTTCCTGGGGCAGGGGAATTAACTGACGGTAAAAGTCCAGGTTCCAAACTTGGCTTCAATTATGGAGTTATATTTTGGCTGGACTAACCATGCTAACAAGTCTTTGCATAGTCTGCTGAAAACTATTTTACAAAATTAATATCCGGTTCATAAATAAAATGTTGCCTGCCATGCATATTTCTGCTGATTGTAGGATTTGCAGAGCATGTGTACTGTCAACTTGGCCTCCAAATCTTTTCATGTTTTCATGTGCCTCAAGTGATTTGATGCACTTTGCAAGGTAAGACCTGTTTTGAAGGGGTTAAAATGATCTGGATATTCCCAGGGGTTTCCCCAGGAATGTGAAAGTTTGTAAGTGTCATTTCGAGAGCCTCTCATCCAATTGAAAAGCACTACATGGTGTAAAGTTCACATCCAAAAAGGTTTTGACACTGGCCTTGGACTAGCAGCGCAAGTCGCAAAGTGACATATATGTTAATTGCACACTGGAATGAAAACGTGCTGAGAGCATGCTCAACAGAACTACAATCAACAGTCAAGTTGATATAAATATATATAATGGAGCAGTTAATTATGCTGCAGTAAGTGAAGACAAACTGACACATAACAACACCCAGCAGTGCTGTAAAACAGATTCCATTTACAGCTGAGAGTGAGTGAGTGAGTGAGTGAGAGTGAATATGGTTTTACGCCACTTTTAGCAATATTCCAGCGGGTAACACCAGTAATGGGCTTTGCACATTGTACCAATGTCAGGATTCGAACCCAGGTCTTCGTTGTGACAAGCGAACACTTTAACCACTAGGCTGACAGACAGCTCCAGAGAGAGGAGAGAGAGGGGGGAGAGAGAGAGAGAGGGGGGGGGGGGGGGGGAAAGGGAGGGTCCTGTGCGGTCTTCTATAGTATCTGAATCTAGGAACTTTCTAATTCACTGATTAGTATCAACAATGACTTAAAAATAACAAACAAATAATAGACATGCAAGTCTACAACCCTGTCAGTACATGCCTACATTATTGCAACCTCGCTATCAAATGATAACCTCTTATCATGATGTTTCACTCTCTATATAACGAAATAGATTAGATACGTAAACAAGAGAACTGAATGGACTATTGATAGTACTGACTCAAGTCTCCAACCCTTCTCTGACTTGACACGCATGGCCTCAGATTGGGTCCTTTTCTAGGGCACTGACTGACTACCATCCAAAATGGCCTAATGGTTTCTTAAGGATTGGATCATGATGGTGAAGAATGTCCCATCAAAGGTTGATAAAATCAGGACAAAGGCTTAATGTAGTACATCTCCAGCAAAAGCAGTGCTAGTGAGATGGGCATGATAGCGAATAGGATGGGCGAACATTGAGGCCACACAAACCAGTGTTGCAGCAATAACTCTAGACTTGCACAAGACTTGAACAAGAGTTCTAGATTATATAAATAATAAGAACAAGTTGTCCCTCTAACACACTGGAGTCCTTACTGTCCTCATATCTAGACTTGCCAATTAGTAGGATAGAATAACTAGACATCCATGGATTTTTCTTTCAGTACAGCCGTGGAGCAAGGCTACAATAACCGTGATAATGGGAACACAATGGGAACTCCTGTGGCTACGTGACAAGTAACAACAATGATAGGCCAGTCCATTATGTTAGCACACGAACACAGGCTTGGGATCACGTCCTACTGTGGATATTCACAATAGCCTCATAGATCAACACTAAATATAAATGTATCTTGTCACATGTACCAGGACTTAAGTTAGGGCTTTTTTTATAATTTAGCTTGGAAGTCCCATGTTGAAACCCTAGTGTCAAAAGATGGAACTTTTTGGGGTCCCTTGATTCAATCAGCGTTAGAAATTGGCACTAGTCCTATGGTCCTTGCCAAACTGACCAATAGTTAAGTTATCCTAAGGCCTATTAGAAATTTGCTCTCTTTAAGGGTGTTACTGTCTGTTATCATTACAAGGACTAGTGGGCTAAAACACTTAGTTTCTTTCGCTGTTCAATACAGTAGAATTAAATGTCAAGGACTCCACAACCATCTTATTTTTAACACAGTATTTACCTGGGAAAATTTTTTTCTATTTGGGAAGTTTTTCCTAGTTAGCCAGATACTACAAGGACTAAATCTGAAGACCCATGTAAGAGAACAGTAAGATCCACCATCCTATCTGATCACCAGCTTTAAATCCTACAGAAGCTCAGGCTAACAGTATCCTTCTTTAACCATGAGAAGACTGCCAAAAATATTACAAACGTAAAAGCAAAAAAAATAAAAATAAAAAAAATAAATGCTGGGTTTGATATAAAATAATCTTAAGAACAAGTCTGATAACTTAGATTTTAAAGAATTTCCTTCAAATCAAGTCCGACATTTCTATATTTTGTTACTTTGCCTCCTGCCTCTTTGTATACTGACCAAGATGATCTGTGCAAGCGAGATAGTAGGGATTTACAGGTCCCCGAGAGTTAAAAATAAATTAATTGTTATTTTTATTAGTCCATAAAAATGACCTGCTTCACAGCTGCCATTTACCTAATGGTAACAGTGGTAGTCCACAAAGAAATGTCATTCCTCCATCCTGAATGTTATCAGTCTCAGATAAGTAGATAATATCAATTTCTAACACTTTGAAAACAGTAAACTACGGTTATAACGAACACGCTTATAACGAACTAACGGATATAACGAACTAACTTTTTAGTCCCGACTATATGCTGTAGTTATGCTGTATATATGCTTATAACGAATTACGGTTATAACGAACTAAAATTAGTAGTCCCTTCGTTATAACCGTAGTTTACTGTACGTGATGTTCAAAGATCAGGCTAGTACGCTTGGACCTTTTCCGTAAGGACCAATATGTTAGCAGAAAAAGGTCTTCACACATTGCAGAGGCGGTCGGGTAGCTAGCGGTTAAAGTGTTCGCTCGTCACACCAAAAACCTGGTTTGAATCCTGACATGGGTACAATGTGTGAAGCCTATTTGTGGTGTCCCCCGCCGTGATATTGCTGGAATATTGCTAAAAGCAGCATCAAAAAACTCACTCACTCACTTCACACATTGCACCCATGTGGGGAATCAAAATTGGTCACTTGACATGCCAAGTGAACGTTTGAAGCACCCTTGTGTTGGCTGAGCCTGACGGAATTCATGTGTGAAGCTTTATATAGGGCAAATATCTCTCCACCAACCATGCATGCCAGAGCATGAGGCGAGGTGAAGTGGGCTTACTTGATGCTTGAATGCTTGTATTCAAGCGTGTATGTGTGTACTAGTCCATACTAAGGCCAGTTTTATAGTGCTAGCCCACTGAGAAAACACGCTACAGTTAACATGAATACCATCCCCAAACCTTGCACGATCAAGCCTCCTAAGTTCATGCATACAAGGGTTGTAACTCTAAATTCCACTCACTGCCACTGACAACACTCAACATTTTACCAGCACTTTAATCATTTACTTCCACTGACAATTACTACAAATAAATTTACCAGTCTCTTAGGGATGGGATGGGTAACTCGGGTACTCAGGTCAGGTGGGTCCTGAGTAGTGGGACCCAGGTTCCCACAGGACAACACAGATCCGTGGTTAGCCACGTGATTATGTAGGTAAATGGCAAAAATTATAAGTGAGAAATATTCACATTTCTTTCTGACTGAATGCACACATTCCTTCTTTATATATTGGCATAAAGATAAAACTTCAGTCAACTTCAGTGTGAGCATGACAAGAGCAGTTTATATGTGTATCTAAATACATTTTGACAGGAGTATGGTCAAACGTTTCCCAATCGGACATTGAGTACCTACCTGAGGCCTACAGCGGGTACCCGGGTAGGGTCGGGTAATAGGGGGGTGGGTACGCGGGTAGTAAATTTGGGTAATAGTGGAATAGGTACCTGGGAAGGGTCAGGTAATAGGGGGGTGGGTACGCGGGTAGTAAATTTGGACTCGTCCCAGCCCTACAGTTTCTACTGGCACATGACACCGGAGCAACACATGGACATGAACATATGAACTATTTGCTTAAGGTTTAGTACAATTCACAACAAACACCTCGGATTCAGAAATTGAGAAATCATAATGAGTGAGTGAGTATTCCGGCAATATCATGGCGGGGGACACCAGAAATGGGCTTCACGCATTATACCAACGTGGGGAATAGAACCCGGGCCTTCAGCGTGACGAGTGAACGCTTTAACCACTAGGCTACCCCACCGACCTGAGAAATCATAACGAAGGGTCAAACCCTCCTAATAACTGCTTATTGTCACAATTATCTAGCACAAGATGAAATGACATTCACTGAGTTCAAAGATGCATTGAAAGCATTCTTCTTGTGGGCACATCTAAACATCCTTATTAGTGCCCGTTGGCATGTATGAAAAGAAAACCCTTTCTATCCTAGCAACAGTCCAGGGTTGCCTGTTGTTATTTTAAGTCACATACATGACCAACTGGGCCCAATGTTTGAAAATGTTTTCATAAAGATCTGGGTTTGAATTGGTCTTCAGCAACCCATGTTAATCTCATGAAAGACTAACAGGACCAGATGACTTGGTTGATGCATGTTATTGTATCCCAATTGCGTAGACGATGCTCAAGACGTCAGTCACTTGATTGTCTGGTCCAGGCTCGATTATTTACAGACCACTGTCATATAGCTGGAATAGTGCTGAGTGCGACGGTAAACAACAAACAACAAAAGCAAACATCTATCTTCAACACCACCTTGATCCGTATCGGAGTCACATCACAGCACGAAAGCTAAATATGAGAGGAAACCTCTATGTGACACAGGAGATACAAGGTTACCAGAATTGTGAAACGAAAGAAGGGGTTGTATGGCAACGACAGACCGAGGTTCTCAGTGAGGTGGATTAAAGCCATATCTGCCTCCTGTAATGCATCCAGTATTCATCTCGGAATCCAAACTATGGTAGGTACTCTTGGTAGGCAAATTAGGAAAATAAATTCAGAATTTTGTTTAAAATTGGGATATTTTTTTACACATTTTCATTTACTGAACAAGCTGAAATACTGAGATATAAATATTCATATTACACGAAATACAATAATGCAAATCCAAGCATTTAATCCTCTTCTTCTCTTAAGTCAACTCTGCAAACCCACAACATTAAACACTCCGCGACTTTTGCCAATAGTCCGAAGCCCGAGTCTAGTAAAATTCTGTACAGTCCAGTAAACACGGTAAACTCAGGTAATAATAGTCCACATAATAACACTAAAATAATGATAAAAACCAATGTTGAGATGGTAGTCTCAAAGGTTTTTGGTATAGACTGATTAAAGTAACCACATTTTGCCTGGAAGTTTTAATTCCAATGTGGGAATGTTGAAATTTCTACAGATATGGGACCAAATTTGGCTTCTGTTTGTTTGTTTGTTTGTTGTTTAACGCCTAACTCAGCAATATTCCAGCCATATGACGACAGTCTTTAAATAATCAAGTCTGGAACAGACAGTCCAGTGATTGACATCATGAGCATCGATCCACGCAATTGGGAGGATGACATGCATCAACCAAGTCAGAGAGCCTGACCACCAGATCCTGTTAGTCTCCTATTACGACAAGCATAGTCACCTTTTACGGCAAGTATGGGTTGCTGGAGACCAATTCTACCCCGGATCTGAGCAGGTCTAGACAAATCCCTGTTGTGACTTCTATCCTAAAGATGGACAGCTGGCAACTTCCCAAATGTGTTGAGATCTTGCTTTTTTATTCATTCATTGGTTCGCAAGACCGTCTCCGTGGTCTAGTGGTAGAGTGTCCACCCGGAGAGCGGAAGGTCCGGGGTTCGATCCCTGGCCGTGTCATACCAAAAGACGTTAAAAGATGGTACTTGTTGTTACCCTGTCTGGCTCTTGGCATTAGGGGCTAAAACAAGGACTGGTCGGCTCGGAGTCAGTATACTGTTGGGTCGTCATCATCATCATCATCATCATCATCATCATCATCACAAGGTATTTCTTAAGATACCAGAAACAAATTGAATGTATGTTTAAATTTTAACCCAGCCTCTAATACAAGGAATTTAGAACCATGAAAGTTCAAACTGAATTGAAAGAATATTTATGTGACTTACAGTAGTAGAAACTAACCGTTTTAGTCCACTAGTCCTTATGATGATAACATATAGCAAACCCCTTTAAAATAGAAAATTTCTACTAGTCCTTATGAAACCTTAACTATTGAGCAGTTTGGCAAGGACTATGGGACTAGTGTCAATTTCTAATGCTGGACTTACCAATTTTCAAATAGCATCTATCAATTTGAAAATAAGGAAAAGGACATATGCATTTATGCCTGGAGATATTTCGAGTTTCAGTAGATTCGTTTTAATCTTAAAGTCCACAATATCAGGCTTATTTAAACAACAATTTCTAGAAAGACAGAACGAAAAAATAGAAAGAAAAGTATTGACACAAAAACATATCGACATAATCATGATAATGTGCAAAAGTAAATTTACGTGCACCAGTCTGGATTAACATGGTTAAGCCAACAACCAGTCATATTTGTAATACGAATCATGCTAATATACCTCATTATCTGGAAACAAGTTCATCGTTAATTTCTGAAAAGTGTTCTTCACATCTAATGCCGATCACTTGTCCTACTGCCAGCAGTTATTTAAGACATATGATCTAGTTAATTGAAGGCGGTATGTCTGACATCCACAAAACCATACATGCAATAATCTGATCATCACAATTGGGCTGCCCATCTCTTGGCTTGAGAAACAATTAGTCTGTTGGAAACATGTACCATATTTGACGTAATAAGCACCCACGGCAATATTTGCTAATACATGTATATTGACTTGTGAACAATCCCAATTAGCACCCTTCTAATTGATCAATGTACACAAAACTTATTTGTTTGTGTATAATACTCACTTGTGTGTTATATGCACCCTTAATTACGGGCAATTATTTGTGTATAATACGCACTCGTGTTTTATACGCACCCTTAATTACGGGCAATTAACTTCTGGAAAATATATCTGTGGTGTATAAAACGCACAGACTTTTCTTTTGTATCATTTTAGGCTGTCAGCATAAGCCATAAAATTTACGATCTTTCAACTCTTTCACCAAATTTATATTCTAATAAGAGCCCCTATTTATAATTTTGAGAGCGTCCAGGGCGCTTATTACATCGAATACAGTATTATTGTACATGAGCAGATGATTGATTGAAAGAAACATATACTATGCAAAAGAAGTAAAAGAACATCCGATTTTATTTACGATGATAGTTATCTGTCATGTCATGACAGATTAACTCTAGTCATATAAAATAATTGGGTGTTCTTAACTTATACAATAAAGCTTTTTAAGTTTCCTTGTATACATACTTTTTACACAAAGTTCAAATGTTAAATGGGGATAAATAAATTTAAAAAACACTTCAAATTTTTTAATATGTTCTTCAAAAGGTACCTGAATATTGCCACGTGTGTAATGTTACTGTATTCAACGTAATAAGCACCCTGGGCTCTCTCAAAAATAGAACTAGGGGGCTCTTATTAGAAAATTATTTTGGTGGAAAAAAAAACAGAGTTGAAAGATTAATATGCTGACTGCCTGAAATGTTTATGTACGACAGATATATTTTTCCAGTATTTAATTGCCCATAATTAAGGGTGCATATAACACATGAATGTGTTTTATATGCAAAAAAAATAGGTCTTGTGTAGATTGATCAATTGGAAGGGGGTGCCAATTTGGATTGTTCACTAGCCAATATATTAGCAAATATCGCCATGGGTGCTTATTAGAGCGGGGCGCTTATTACGTCGAATACGGTAATTAAACTTGTCTCATGGTTAAACTTACTGCAGCCAGTGATCATGTCTTCAGCCTACTGTACAAGTTGTATACACATATCAGTACACTTATTCGGTGGAACTGTAACAAAATTGTGCTTTTCTGGTTTAACTGTATTCACTTTTTAATTAAGTTTGTGTAGAATGTGTAAACTAATCAGTAGTCTCACTCTAAAAGTAGTCTCATTTAACATTAATTACCTGATTAAGTAGAGCAGTACAGTGTAGAGGTGTCACATGCCATTGAGTTGACCCTATGCTGCCATATCGTCTTGGCATAATTGCTGACATATTTAATGTTGTTGGCTACCCTCATAATAAACCAGAAAATATATCCAAACTTGTGAAAACGCTTTATGAGATTTTACAAGTGAATCAAAACACTCTCAGAAGTGATTGCAACATAAGATAAAATGAGGTGTAGCGGTGCAGAGCATATTCTATCTTTAGCCACACTGCCTGAGACGGAGATCCTGTTACTCTCAGCTGGACTGCCAAATCAAAGCTTGTGACACATGCAATACCCAGTAGGTCAGAGGCTAGTGAAAATGTATAGAAACTAGTAAAATGCTGCTTGTCACAAAACAAGTTCTAATAAGTGAGTGAGGTTTTACACAACTTTTAGCAATATTTAGGAAATATCATGGCAGGGGACACCAGAAATGGCCTTACACGTTACCCTTGTGGGAATCGAACCTGGGTCTTCGGCGCAAACCCAGTTGTAAGGTGTCTAGAACTAGAAGCAATAATCACATATGTAATTCTATCCTCCAAATGTCTTCATAGTTCCCCCCAACAGTGTTGGAAATTAAAAGGGGGTCCTGGGGTCCTTGAGTGCCGCTGCACTACAGTATTTGAATCTACGGATGCCTAATCTTTACTTTTAACATTAGCATAATGACCAGGACCTTTGATGCTGAACACTGCTCCAAGAATACACACTGTAATTACACTTGTGCTTTGCTTCACAAAAGCAACATCTCAATTGGTCTGATAGGTTGAAAAATGTTTTTGAATGGGACTAGAAACCCGAAATCTTCTGGACTTTTCACGGTGTATAAATATATTTATTTAAGTATCTATGTTGTCTCTATTCCAAATTTGAGTGAGCGAGTTCCAGTTATATCACACTGTGTCAGCTTAATGTGGGAGGTAAGCCTGAAGTGATGCACGTCTTTGGTGAAACCCAAGAGCAAGGGTATGGTGGTGACAAAACTAGACATGTATCAGCATGATCAGGGTGAACTTGTCGTCAAACCAACGACCATAGGTTTCTGGAGTGCCCAAGGGACGCAACTCTGCATGGCGAATTGCGGCGCCTAGATAACTGAGCCAACTCTGCCCAACAAATTTGAAAAAAAACCAACATGACATCGGTTTCATAAATGGATACTACATTCACTGTATATAAGATTGATATACTATTATCAGAACAACTGTGATTGGTTTTGTTTTTCTCCACCCTCTAACAATGCAGGTTCAGATGTCAGATGACATCGGCGTTTGACCAGATGTAACAGCTTGAGATACAGACTGATGTTTTTTTCACTCCCGCTTGCTTGCCGTTTAACATAACTCCCAGCAATACTCCAGTGTTCTGTAAATAATCGTGTCTGGACAAAACAATCAAGTGACTGACATCATGAGCATCGATCTATGGGATACAATGATATGCATCAACCAAGTCAGGGAGCCTGACCACCTGATCATGTTAGTCACTGCTTATGACAAGCATGGGTTGCTGAAAATCAACTCTAAGCCTATTATAAACCTGGATCTTCAGGGTGTTTTTCCAGAGAACATGTAATCGGAGAGTCCATGACATGACAATGTATTTATTCTGTCTATCTGGATGCATCACTTCAGTACTTTAAGAGACGTCACACAGTGAGTGAGTATGGTTTTACGCCGCTTTCAGCAATATTCCAGCATTATCACAGCAGGGGACACCAGCAATAGGCTTCACACATTGTACCCATGTCGAGATTCGAACCTGGGTCTTTGGCGTGACGAGCTAACGCTTTAACCACTAGACTACCCGACCGCCCCCACAGCATGAAAGCATAAAAGACAAGGGGTCCTTGCCATGCCTCTATAATTCAAGGACAAGTAACTACAGTACCATTTCCTTGTTGACTACCAACTGTTACATTAGCTGATTAGGTAAATGGCAACAATGAAGATAATTTTTGTGGACCAGTTACAATACATTTTAATTTTTACCTCTGGGCACATGTTCATCCAGAGCAACATTTGTTTGACAGATCTTCTTGGCCAGGTGGCAATTAGTCTCCATGGTCTGGTGCTTAATTTCACTGTAGGTCTAGTCATTCTAATTAGAGCCTTGAACGAATTCGGGACATTGTCTCCATGTAATGAGGGTTATTGTTTACTGTTAGATTGGTGTACTCCATAAAGCTGGATTTAGTAGACATGTAATGTGTTATCTTATTAACCAGATTCAAACTTGCTAGTCTGCTAATGATCACCATCCTCCTCTAATTATGGTCAAACAATCTCTCCAAATGAATATTTATTAATTGGCATATAAGGCATTAATGCTCATTACACCTCCTTTAACCATATGCAACCTAATTGCTGTCATAGAAGTATTTCTTTTCAATTCTACAACAGACAGTTACTGCAGTTTAGTCATCTCTTCCATCATAAATGGCATATTGTATTCAATGTAATAAGCGCCCTGGGCGCTCTCAAAATTAGAAATAGGGGGCTCTTATTAGAATATTATTTTGGTGGAAAGAAAGAGAGTTGAAAGATTGTCAATTTCGTGGTTTATGCTGACAGCCTGAAATGTTAATACAGGACAGATATATTTTTTATATTATTAGGTTCTTCAGATAACCAATGTTATTAGGCAATCTCCCTCTCTGCCAGAAGATTATTCTGCATTTCCTGATAACCCTTACTTGTCTTCTATTGAATTTATGTTTATAAACACATGGTTTAAAATAAGCTCTACAAATGCTCTACACTGAGGATAGTGGTAAGCACATTCTTAGTCTGATTATTGTTAATGAGTTTATCCTTAATATAAGACCAACCTTAATTTACCTCAGGCAATTAGTCTCCATGGTCTGGTGCTTAATTTCACTGCAGGTATAGTAACTGTAATTAGAACCTTGAACGAATTTGGGACATTGTCTCCATGTAATGAGGGTTATTGTTTACTGTTAGATTGATGTACCCCATAAAAATTGATTTAGTAGACATGTGTTATTTTATTGACCATATTCAAACTTGCATGCACAACCCTCCATTCACAAACAGTTCCTACTACATGTAAATATAGAACACAATATTGTTAAGTCTCCACCTGACACAAAGTAGTAAAAATGGTACAACTGTTGAAACTACAATGATATTGGTCTCTGCGTCTATGCCAGTGTACCCTCACTTATAAAAGACACCCTGAATTTGTACCATTGCCGTTTTGACATGACTTGTAGTTTTTATTAGGGCTGGGACGAGTCCAAATTTACTTCCCGGGTACCCACCCCCCTATTACCCGACCCTACCCGGGTACCCGCTGTAGGTCTCAAGAGATAGGTACAGAATGTCCGATTGGGCAACGTTTGACCTTACTCCTGTCAAAATGTATTTAGATACAGGTATAAGATGATCTGGTCATGCATACACTGAAGTTGACTGAAGTTTTATCTTTACACAAACACATAAAGTCAGAAGGAATGTGTGCATAGCAGCGGTAGAAACTAACTGTTTTAGTCCACTAGTCCTTATAATGATATCCATGATAACATATAGCAAAACCCTTAAAAATGGAAAATTTCTACTAGTCCCAATGATATCTTAACTACTGGGCAGTTTGGCAAGGACTACAGGACAACAATGCATAGTAGGAAAGAAATGTGAAAATTTGTCACTTATAGTATAACCATAGAGATCTAGATAATTTTTGCCATTAAACGATATAATCACATGACTAACCGGGGGTCCAGGTAAGACCTCTGGGTACCCGGGTCCTATACTCAGTACCCACCCGACCAGAGTACCCCAGTTACCCGTCCCAGCCCTAGTTTTTATCTAAAAATATTTGAGGCAATGTCTAACTAACCTATTTTGAATTAAATGTGGACTTTTGGGATGCTGTCTATTTATGGAACTGGCCATTCACAGAGCATTGATTCAATGAATTCCTGGAAACATGCACATGATCCACTCACACATTCAATAAAAAAAGCTATCCTTGTTTCATATGAAGACAGCAAATAACACCACAGTGAAGTGGGGAGCTGACATAAACATATATAACGAATTCATTCAATTTGTATCAGTGATAATTGAATGGAGTGATACTTTAGCCATGGAAGCAACTTGCAAGTGTTACATAAATAAAGAAAAAAAGAATTATATTTTGGTCTCCGCGTCACACTACAATTGGAAATTCCACGATCATTGAAAATACGATACCAAATATGACATCAAAGAGACAATAAGATCTTACCCCATTATTTGACGTTTTCTGAACTTTTCCAACACAGTACTTATCTAAGATTGTAAACGCATGTTTGGAGTGTTTATGGGTTTCCCGGCTATGCATAGCTTCTGTAACATCTTGTCCCGAGTGCTCCTTAAAAACATCGACACCTCCTGGGTGTTTAGAGACAAAGTCCGTGACATCATAAACGTTTCCCGAATAGATTATACACGTCCGACCTTGTTTAGCCCGCTGACGAACCACATCTTCCGTTGGAGAAGACATTTTCAGAAGTAAACACACACAGGTACATGAATGTGTACACCGCTACCAATATAAGGTCAAGGTCGGATTTAGATACTACTTTCCCAACCACGCTCTGCGTTGGAATGGAGAGTGATGGGGTCGTGCTAAAACCGCACCGCATCAAGATTGGTGTGGCGAAAACGGCACCATAAGCATTTGCATAGTTTACATTAGGGAGACAGGGGAAAATAAAGAATATTTAATATCGACCATGTATCAATTTTTTACACACAAACAATATTCTCAGATTATTAAAGAAAACCACATTTTTTTATGAATGTTAAATTCAATTCACATTCTCACAATGCACTTTTCGCATAAACAGACCATATTCTTTTTTCTTTCTATTTTTATCAAATGATTATATATGTTTCATCGCTCACCAGCACACTCTCACATACAAACCATTACTATCAGAATTTCCGAAGTCATTTTATTCAGGTGGACATTGATTGATTTTTGTTGTTTTTGTATTGTTTTATATTTGATTGTGTGTGTTTATATATAATTTAAATCTAAATAACATGAGCGTAAAAAAATTTGAGTGGGGAAAGTGTGATTACAACACGCATTGTTTGAAATAACCAGTAACTGCTGCTTGTTATACGTTTTGGAAACACCCTTCGCTCGGTTTCACGAAACCACCTGCCGTTTACGGTTGGTGCTGTTTTGATGCGGTGCCGTTTGATAGGTTTTGACCGGTACGATCACATTCAAACGTGCGTTGTTGCATTTGTCCATTTTCAATGCTCGTAATAAGCACAACGTCATTTGTTTTCTTCGTGTATTTGCACAAAATATATAAAATAGCCTGTATCCAAATATTTCAAACAATATCAGTGGCCAAGACTGATTTCCAAACAAGCTTTGTAAGTTGCGACATATCGACGTCTCCGAAGAGAGCTACTTTGACCGAGATCAGATCGCACGTACTTTTCGAATCATACAAACAAACAAACAAATAACCTAAATGTAGCTACTCTTGAACACCACATCGACCAGTGGAGGACATGAAGCGTGTGCACTGACCTATTTAGTTTCTTGATCGTTTTGGCGTACCCGTTAGATGACCGTTTGATTTCCGCAGAACTTTTTTTTTAAAATATAAGAAAAGTGATATAAAGCTAATTAGATCTATAAAATTTTAATTGCCATGATTATTAATCATACATTTTTCTCTCGAGTTACTTAAGTATTACAGTTACTGAATCCACAACATATTCATTAATTATTTCTAAATTCAATTGTTTGTCAGAGAGATAAGAACTATTTGTCAGTTTTGATTTTTTATGACAACATATATTAAAGTTAGATGAAATAAATATGTTACCTAAAAATAAAGTTTATTGTACTCAAGGAAAATGGCCCACATACAGTAATATTATCCGATACGTAAAGGGATAGCTGATATGAAGGGACAAAGTCTTAATACCCAAAAAGGTATGATAGATGTAATGTGGGTAATAGGCTCAAAGTACATGTGCACTGTAATCATTGTTTACCGTACATATATATATATATATATATATATATATATATATATATATATATATATATATATATATATGTATATTGTGTGTGTGTGTGTGTGTGTGTGTGTGTGTGTGTGTGGACCTTGATATGAGTGATTTGAAAAGTGTTTGGCAGTTATCAAGGCAGTTTTTACTGGCATAAATTATTTGCACTCTTTTCATAGACATTAAAGATCGTACTGCTAAGATAATTATTTTAAGGTAATTTGTGTGTGTGTGTGTGTGTGTGTGTGTGAACCCGATGCATTGGCATAAAGAATATTATGACAGTTCATCGGATAATGATATTATAACCGATAACAGATAATCTGCATGATCTGGGCGAATTAGAGTTGGGTGGGTGGGTCGACAGAATACAAGTCCACCTGGTGACTCTCAGCGCACCCCTTAATCGTACCCATAACACTTATCGGCCTCGTGGCACGCTCCCAACAAGGGATTTGTTATATTAACCGACACACAATCGCGATCAGCCCGAAAAAAACCCCACCCCAAACCACTAACTTACAGCTAATTTCTGTACTGTACTGTGGAACTACACGAACTAATTTATATAATTTACTGTGTCACTCGCCTATTTCTAACCAGAGACCATATACGGTATATGGTCTCTGTTCTAACTAACTAACCAGCCAGCCAACCTACGATTAGAGTAGTAATACAAGACTGCATGGTTCCTTGATTGAAAGAAATATTCCCCTGAACCACGTACTGCATGTATCATATCTAAGTATAGACCATGACATGACCTCTAACGCTGTATGATTTGCAAACGTATCCTCTATAAAACACTTGAGGGTAGATAAAATCACTGTGCGGTGACTTGTTAGCAATGTTTGTTGGTGAAAGTACGATCATGACAACCAAATGCATATCTGCACATTATCCTTTCGGGTTTAACTTCTTTAGGAGGCATTTAGAAGTTGGAGTACCAAGTAAGGATAAGATGTATGGATGAACAACTTCTTTATTACAAGTAGGAGCGACGTTTCTGTGTTGGTTCTAACACTTATCAAGCAAGTGATGTACAGACTATGGTTGACAAGTATATATACCAGTGTTTATACAGTATAAACACTGCCTCCTGTCCGGTATATATATACGTCGCTCCTAATTGTAATATAGACGATGTTAATCCATATATCTTATCCTTATTTATTTTCCCATTTACTAGTGTCACGCAATATGTCACGTTCACACCCACGCAACCTGCAGTGTACGGAAGAAAGCGGAACTTGCCGATGAAATGGGAAGAGTTACGACTCTAGCCGAACACATTCGACCTCAGCAAATAACTTCCGGGTCAGAAACCAACGTGTTTCAGGTGACAGTAAACACGATGGAAGCGCCTCCAAAGACTTACGAGAATCAAGCCAGGGCATTGAATAACTTGGGTGAAAGCCTGTTAAAGACCCAACCTGAGTATTCAAGATACTGCATGTATGTCCTTGTTTTGTCTCGGCATCGTCTGCGAGTTGGTTTGTAATTATTATTAGCTACAGTGGCTGGTGATAGCTTTTGGCCTAATCACACACAGGAATTCGTAGCTGTACATAAACACGATAAGATAGCTTTGATTCAGACGCTCGATACGGCGCAGTTTTGTTTTTCTACCATATACCTACCTATTGATGCAAGTCCGTAAAAGGCATCTATCCGACTAACGGGATCGGATGGTCAGGCTCGTCTGTCGCTGACTTGTTTGATGCGTGTCGTCGTATCCCAAATTCGTGGATTGATGCTCATGATGTCAATCACTGGATTGTCTGGCCCAGACTCGATTATTTACAGACGCCGTCATATAGTGGGAATATTGCTGAGTGTGACATTAGACAACAAACAAACATGTACCGGTATGCTGTCATAAGGCGCACATATGTGGGTGTAACCAAGAAGATAAAACAAACTGTAATTTGCATGTGGTAGGCGACCTTCAGGTATCAGGAATGTTAGTTTGTTTGTTGTCTAACGCAGCGCTCGGCAATATTCCAGCAATATGATGACAGTCTGTAAGTAATCGAGTCTGGACCAGACAATCCAGGAATGAGAATATAGCACATATTTATGTAATACAAAATTAAAAAACAAATATAGAGGGTTCATTAGAATAAAAGTTTGGTAAAAAAAACAGAGTTGAAAGATTGTAAATTTCATGGTTTATGCTGACAGCATGAAATGATACAAAAGAAAAATCTGTGAGTATTATATACGACAGATATATTTTTTTCTGAATTTAATATCCCATAATTAAGGATGCATTCAACACACAAGTGTGTATTAAACACTAATAAATAAGTCTTGTGTACATTGATCAATCGGAAGGGGTGCTAATTGGGATTGTTCACTAGCCAATATGTTAGCAAATATCGCCATGTGTGCTTATTAGAGCGGGGCGCTTATTACATTGAATACAGTATTATGAAAACAAAGCCAGTAAAATGTTTCAACAACAATGACTTTGTTGTGAAACGTTTGTTATTGTTTTCAAGGAACATGTGGTATTAGGTTGACACAATCATTTACTGGTATACATGATACAGTCAACATTGATATATCTACAGTTGCAAAGTTATTAATATTTTTTCATAATAAATCTTTTCAAAGTAATGGCTACATTATTGTAATATTATTTTATAATGAAGTATATCTTTTGAGACATGCAAAAAGTTATTAAAATTTGAACCCACAATGTAGTGAGTGTGTTTATTAATCTAAATCATGAACCATATTAATGGTAATATGTATACACTTGTAGCCTGCCACGTCAATTATACTCCCTGTCCATAAGTGCTAATATCTCTACTATACAGAAACTGGGTTAAAGTTTCCCACATGGTGATAGGCTGGGCCCCGCCCCTTGTCGACAGGCAGACCCACTTTACGGAAATGGGTCCACGTATCACCGCATGTACCAATTCTTGTGCTGTAATCTTCATATGAATAGGGGGCATGGGTGGCCCAGTCATCTAAGGCGCCGGGATTCGCTGTGCAGAGTTGCGTCCCTTGGGCACGCCAGAAACCTATGATTGTGGGTTCGAATCCCGGTTCGCCCTGATAATGTTTCTAGGTTTGTGAGCACCATACCCGTGCTTATGGGTTTCACCGAAGTGGTAAACGTCTGAGACCTGCATCACTTCGGGTTTTCCTCCCACATTAAGCTGACACGCCGCGATATAACTGGAATACTGTTAAAAGCGGCATTAAACCAAACTCACTCACTCACTCATATGAATACCCCCTATTAGTTATATAGAGCAAAGACGTCTATATACATGATATACGTCTTTGTGTGGAGCAATGTATCCGTGTGTGGATGTCGTCTGTACCATATAGTGTATGTACCAACAAGGTTGAACTTTAGCACTACAGTTGCACCTTGAACATGTTGAACGATGATAACACATGATCTATAACTAGATATTCTGGAATTCCTCGTACATCTATTGTTATTCTGTTACTTTTCTGCAGAAGTGGGGTAGACTAGTGGTTGAATTGTTTGCTTTCCGAAGTGCCAGGTTATCTGTATCACAGTGAAGAAGAGAGAACACATATTTTATCATTGTGACTGTTGCCATAAATATGCCATACATTTTGTACTGTGGCCTGTGGCCTGTACTGTACTGAATAAAGAATTCAAGACTCCCCTCATGGGTACAATGTGTGCAGCCTATTTCTGTAAACCTCCTCCATGGTCTAGTGGTAGATTGTCCGCCCTGAGAGCGGAAGGTCCGTGGTTCGATCCCCAGCCGCGTCATACCAAAAGACGTTAAAAGATGGTACTTGTTGTTACCCTGTCTGGCGCTCAGCATTAAGGGGCTAAAACAAGTACTGGTTGGCTCAGAGTCAGTATACTGTGTCTGAGTGGGGTATTCATGTTAAACTGCGGCATGGTATCTCAGTGGGCTAGCACTATAAATCAGCATCAGCCCGGACAAGTATAAGCAGCCACACACACATACACGTACATCGCTATATAAGTGCAATAATCTTGGATGCAACGTTAAACCCCATTTCACCTCACCTCACCTCACCTATTTCTGTATCTACTCACTCACTCTACGCTTTCTGTAGTCTACGTATGTCTGTACTAATGGCATGTCAACTGCAGATGAAAACCTATTCTTATTACTGTTTCAGATTCAGAGCCAAGACTTTTAAAATGTCCAAAGGTAGGAACAATAACTTAGCTACCAATTTTGTCAACTTTGTTATTAGGATTTTGTGCATGGGAACCAAAACTATTTTAGGCCATTTAGCTGAAATATTGCTAAGTGCAACAACAGTTAAACAACAAACGAACAAAACCAAAGTAAAATACATTTATTTTTTAAACATTGAAATAGTGCAGCCAATGGGAGGAGTGCTGTGGATCTCAAATTGAATTGTGAAAAAGGTACATTGACTCAATTAACATCCGGCCTAGAATAGGTCTTCAGCAACCTATGCTTGCCGTATGGTTGTTGTAAGAAGCGACTAATGGGATCAGGTGGTCAGACTCACTGACTTGGTTGATTCATGTCATCGTATCCAATTTGCGTTGATCGATGCTCAAGATATCAATCACTGGATTGTCTGGTCCAGACTCCATTATTTTCAGACTGCTGGAATATTGCTGAGTGCGGAGTTAACCAACAAACAAACATACATGCAATATGCACATAAATGGTATGTAATCACAGGCTACATCATGTACATTCACACGGATCATCTTCCTGAGGCAAGGGAGTTATCTGACTACAAAAGTCAAGTTTCCACCCTTGCTGAACTTGGCTGGAATTATGGAGTTATATTTTGGTTGGACTAACGAGTCTACAAAATCGACATTCAGTTCATATACAGAATGTTCACTGCCGAGCGTATTTCGGTCGATTGTAGGATTTGCGGAGCCTGTGTATCGTCAAATGGGCATTGACACATATTTTAAAAATGTTTTCATGTTTTTAATCAAGGTGCTCACATGATTTAATGCATTTCGCGGGGTAAGACCAATTTTGTTACAATATAGATCTTGATTGTATCATTTTGAGTGGGTACCACCATTTTGTTTGAATCAAATGCGAGTGACAGAGGTAGAATCTGATTGGTATCTCAGTGGGATGGCACTGGAAAAACAGCATTAGTCTGGATTAAAACAAGCAGAGACACACATATGCATGCACATCAATATATAAGTGCCATACCGTTCATCTTGAACGTAACCCAATTTTACCTAACATGGTAAATCTTAGCACCCCCAATAGCAAGAGTACTGATACACAATCAGGGTTTCATAAGGACTTGGGAAAGTGGGGGTCAAGGAGACCCCCCGATAATTACTTTTAAGGGTCCTTATTGGCAGTATGAGGGTCCTGTAAAGTAATGAAATGTACTGTATATTTAGATAATTACTTTAGAGCCTGGAATGAATCAGTGATAATGTGGACACTGGTTATGATTGATGGAGGGGGCACGGGTGGCCCAGTCGTCTAAGGCGCCACGATTCGCTGTGCAGAGTTGCGTCCCTTGGGCACGCCAGAAACCTATGATTGTGGGTTCGAATCCCGGTTCGCCCCGATTATGTTTCTAGGTTTGTCAGCACCATACCCGTGCTCGTGGGTTTCACCAAAGTGGTAAATGTCTGAGACCTGCATCACTTCGGGCTTTCCTCCCACATTAAGCTGACACGCTGCGATATAACTGGAATACTGTTAAAAGCGGCGTTAAACCCAAATCACTCACTACGATTGAAGGACGAAATAACAGACACCCATAACTGCTCTTGATACGCTGTAGGTACAAGGAATATTATTGTGTGTCCCTCGGGAAGCAATATATTTTATTCTGCGTCCATTCTCTACATTTGTGCATTGCGTAAACCCCTGCACAATATTACAATACCCTGAAGAACTATAGATATAACTTGGGAAATACAGAATGTGTCAATATTATGATTAGCATGATTATGAGTGTCAGTGACTGAGAAGAAGGGAGGTGTATAAGGATTCAAGGGTCAAGTGATACAGGCTGTATCTAATGATCTATATATCTATTTATGAGTCAGTAACAGTTATATCAACATACACGATTATGATATCACACTTGTTGTCTTATTTATTGTCCTGATAGCCAAGATAATCACCATTTTGTTTGGACATTTTTATCTCAACCTTAAATGTTGACGTACTGAAAGATACAGAGTTCAAGGAGTAATCTAGAATCAGAATCTGAAAGGAGAGTCTCTAAATTTGGTGGTAAATATATTATTTTGGGTGCACAATTCATTGTAGATAGTAGGGATGGTTATTAACATTGGCAAGAAAATAACATAAAAAAATCGCTTCACCCGATATATTGAGCATGCAAAAATGAAATTGTGATACGTTGGAAAGAATGAACCTCAATTTACCGATATACCAATAATACCGCACATCCTTAGTGGATAGGTGTGGAAAAATTCAAAACTCGATTCAGACCTCCCACTACATGGATCTGGTGGTCAGACTTGATGACTTGGTTGATTGCATGTCGTCGTATACCAGTTGCGTGGATCGATGCTTATGTTATCAATCACTGGGTTGTGTGGTCCAGACTCGATTATTGTACATAGCTGGAATATCGATTCCAGCAGCATTAAACAAAAAAAAATAACAGAAGACAAATCTACCAATGGGTTTCTAACCTTTAGAAGATATTGGTTTTTTTAAAGAATAAAGCCTGGCAAAGAAAGTGTTATCAAGGTATTGCAATGCAGATGTATCATTTTGAGAAGTAAATTCATAATTGAACAATAGTGTCAATAACGATTCTAGAGGGACCATTAACGTGAGTAAGTTGAACCCGGAATGTACACACGATCAAGGTATTTGAACTTATGTTAACAAATCTTTACTGTATCTGTTCCCCATGGTTCAAGCAACCTATGTGGTTGTACGGGGTGACCAAATGGATAGTGTGGTCAGGCTCACTCACTTGGCTGATGGTAGTAGTGGGACAATACAATGATGCATTGGTGGATCGCGATTTGTTACTTCTTGACACAAGTATCGATCATAAACGCATACTGAGTAAAAAGTGTTGATTCTTACCTTAAATGAATTCTTTAATAAATGTTACACCTAACACTAATTATGAGTAATAAAAAAGTAATAAATAAATAATAAATGAGTAGTGGAAACATAAATATTTTCATCCATTGCACTATACTTAAAACTGCCAACTGTAAATCGTTAGTGTGCAAGCCATCCTGTCCATGAAAAAGATGGCTTATGCACCACAGATACCAGCACACGCACATATTGTGGTACATATTTGATCGTGAGCAAGGTATTGTGATACATATCGGATCTCACAGTTGGTGTATCGTCCCAGCCCTACTTGATGGCCAGTCATCGTACCCCGACAGCATGGTTCGATGTTCACAATATCAAACACTAGAATGTCTAGTCCCTATTTGATTATTTACAGGCCCCTGTCATATAGCTGGAATATTGCAGAGAGTGAATTTAAACAACAAACAAACATTTACGGAATTTGTAATTTGTTAAGGAGTCAAGCATCTCCCAATGCTCCTTAAAGGTCAACAACCAAGGACCTAGGACTCCAAACTAAGTGCCCTTGGCAAACAAATTTATGTTCAAATTCGTGATTTTTTAAAGTTCTTGTTTTCCCAAATTCTAAGGTATTTTAACAAGTAATTCCATACAAAAATTGTATTACAATGCATTAAGCCTCTTAATTGATTCTGTTATTTGTGAAATACAAGTCACCTCTGTCAAGCCATCACATTAGTTACATACCCGTGAAGACCCGGGGTAGACTAGGTCTTCAGCAACCCCTGCTTGCCGTAAAAGGCGACTATGCTTGTCATAAAAGGCGACAAACAGGATCGGGTGGTCAGGCTCGCTGACTTGGTTAATGCATGTCATTGATCCCAATTGTGAAGATCGATGCTCATGATGTCAATCACTGGACTGTCTGGTCTCGATTATTTACAGACCACCGTCATATAGCTGGAATATTGTGAAGTGCAGCGTTAAACAATAAACAAACAAAACAAACATTAGTGATATATTATCTTCCAAAGGAAAGGGAGTAAACTGACTATGAACTAGGCTGGTATTATGGAGTTATGTTTAGTCTGAACTAAGGAGTCTATGCATAGTCAAAATCGCGAAATGAAATCTACATCCGGTTGGTAAACTGCCATGCAGATTTCGGTAGATCGCAGGATTTGCAAAGCATGTGTACCGACAAATCGGCGTCAACATATATTTTCCATTTTTTTCATATTTTTAATCAAGGTGCTCACATGTTTTGATGCACTTCGTAAAGTAAGACCTCTTTTATTACAATAAAGATCTTATTTATCAATTGGATCGTCTTGACTGGGCGCCACCATTTTGTTTAAAGCAAATGCAAGTGACATGAGTGATATGCCTCGGAAAGATGGTTATGTAACTATATTAGCATGATTTGGGAAATTTTAGAATCCAATTTGGGATTTTTTACTAACATTTGCTACAGACTTGGGACTGAATATCGGACTGAGCAGGTCTAGATAAATCCCTGATATCTGACTGTTTCAGACCCCCCTCTCAACCCACACTGTCAGCTGTGCTGTACAATATTCACCAGCAACAACCATAAGGTGAGACTGGCTCCTAGGACGCCTCTGACGAAGAAGCTGAAGAAGTTGTTGGATCGATATGCACAACAGTCGACGTCCGCCTCTGCCTCCTCGTCGTTACACCCGACCCTCAGCAAGTGTCAGCTGAAGATGGTAAAGGGGTACCTCAACAGCAGGAATGTCCTGGTATGTAGCGTGTATCCCAGGGCATCAGAGTTAATAGGTCCATGTGCATCTCAAACTAGGTCAATAGTGATTTATGGACATCTTCTCGGGTTTTTTCTTTCAGTTTGAGGGGCAGTCGGGTAGCCTAGTGGTTAAAGCATCCGCATGTCACACCGAAGACCTGGGTTTGATTCCCGACATGGGTACAATGTGTGAAGCCCATTTCAGGTGTCCCCCGCCGTGATATTGCTGGAATATTGCTAAAAGCGGCGTAAAACCATACTCACTCACTCACTCACTCACTCTTTCAGTTTGTGCTGGTAATGTACGTACAGCGTTACTGACCAGGTTCGAGATGCAGGCATTGCTAATTATAACCACTGCAGATCTTAACCTGGTTAATTGTGACTACGGTAATAATCCTCATCACAAGAATGGCTTGTTCTCACAAGCAGCTATCTTTGTTAATTTGTAATCGCGATATTTTGTGATTTTATTTCAAATGATGAGGACTATAGACCAAAGAAGCAGCAACTTCACATGCTTGTTCGAATCCGCCACAGTAGCCTTTTATGTAGTGAAATAGGGGTGGTCGGGTAGCTTAGTGGTTAAAGCGTTTCCTCGTCATGACGAAAACCCGTGTTTGATTCCCGACATGGGTACAATGTGTGAAGCCTATTTCTGGTGTCCCCCGCCGTGATATTGCTGGAATATTGCTAAAGGCGGCATAAAACCATACTCACTATAGAGAAATATTATATTTTTTCTTATCCTGCATTACTCATTAATGCATCTATTACTTACCTTACGACAAATAAGACAGCGCTTCACGATCATCCTGGGTGAAAAAAAGAAGTGCTGTTTCCATCTCAGGTACATTTTTGCAGGAACCATAGCTGCTGTCATGTGACCGAATGGAAATCACACCAAATCACAAATAAGACAGCTCATGTGATGTAATGTCACATTTAATGGAACAGTTGCAACAAACTATTCATTTTATCATGAACAGATGAAGCCCAAACAATAGTGAGTGAGTGATTGAGGTTTTATGCGGGTTTTTTTTTCCAATATTCAAGCAGCGTCACTGCCGGGGACACCAGAAATGGTCTTAACACAATATACCCGTGTGTTAAATTGACCGAGGTCTTCGGCGTGATGAGCGAACATTCAACCACTTATGTAGCCAACTAGCTACGTGTGGGTAGACTTGGGTTAAATTCTCCATGTTAGCACAATGTGAATGGGGGCTGTCGGATAGCCTAGTGGTTAAACCCTTAGCTCGTCACACCGAAGACCTTGGTTCGATTCCCAACATGGGTACCATGTGTGAAGCCCATTTCTGGTGTCCCCTGCCGTGATATTGCTGGAATATTGCTCAAAGTGGCTTTAAACCATACTCACTCACTCACAATGTGTATGCCCTTTCAGGGTTATATTTAGTGCACTTGCCTTTGATGAAAGGTGGTGTAAAGCTACACTTGCTTGCTCACTCACTCACTCACTCAAGCACTCACTCACTCATTCACTGACTCACTCTCTCAAATAGGCAACTACAAGTGTTTTTTTCAAGTTGGTGGAAAGAGTAAATTAAGTTATGCAAACGGCCTGGCATGTAAACCATACGTCTTTCTGTTTCTGTGTACAAGCATGTCATGAAGTGCAGTCTGTGAGGGTTCTGGGTATATAGGTCCATGAGGCCTTCAGGTGGTACAGGTTGTCAGAGCAATCTTGAGATTGATGAAAGATGGGTAAAACCCTCCCTACTGGTCCCCATGTGATGTCAGATGTTCAACCCGTTTACTTCTATTGCAGACAGTGTCGTGTAACACGTGTGGTAAAACTACAAAGACAAAATGTCAGGGTCGCTCTGACCGTGTCAAACAGCTTTTGTCATGGCGAGAACCAATAGGTAAGTGGAGGATTGGATACAGTGTCTAAGGTGCTGCAGTTTGATGTGCAGAGTTATGTCCCTTTGCCAGAATCCTATGGTCAAGAGTTAAAAATAGGTCTTCAGCAACCCATGCTTTCTGTAAAAGGCGACTATTCTTGTCGTAAGAGGCAACTAACGGGACCGGGTGGTCAGGCTCGCTGACTTGGTTGATGCATGTCATCGTATCCCAATTGATTGGATCGATGCTCATGATGTCAATCACTAGATTGTCTGGTCCAGACTGAATTATTTACAGACTGCGTCATATGGCTGGAATATTGCTGATTGTGGTGATCAATAGCAAACAAAACAGAAACCTATATTTTTTACTTACCCTGCATTACTATGTCTGAGGATGCATTAAGGAGTAATGCCAGATAAGTTTTACAAATCTAAAATTTTAGATTTTAGATTTCACTAAATTATTTACTCATCCTGCATCACTCCTTAATGCATCCTTAGACGTAGTAATGCAGGATAAGTATACAAATGTAAAAACATATTTAGATTTTACTAAGATTGTGTGTTCCTGACTCACCCTGATTATGTTTCTTAACTTGTCAGTACCATAAGTTTGAATTTTGTAGAAATTGAAGAGAAAGAAGAATCTTTTACCAAGAAAAGAAAAAAGAAATCTAAGAAAGCATCAGTGTCGCCTCTCTCAGTGATCTCCCCTGATGAGTTTATTGGTGGCACTACCAACGGATCCAGTCGGCCAATCAGCATAGGTTCTGCCAAAACTAATTTGAAGAACAAAAATGTTGGTGCACCACTTGGCACAAGGTAGTCTTTAATCCCAGCTTTGCCACATTTGTGATTAGGCCAGTCATTTTCTTTTGGTTTACAGACCGCCTCCGTGGTCTAGTGGTAGAGCGTCCGCCCGGAGAGCGGAAGGTCCGGGGTTTGATCCCCGGCCGCTTCATTCCAAAAGACCTTAAAAGATGGTACTTGTTGTTACCCTGTCTGGCGCTCAGCATTAAGGGGCTAAAACAAGGACTGGTCGGCTCGAAGTCAGTATACTGTGTCTGAGTGGGGTATTCATGTTAAAACTGCAGGATGGTATCTCAGTGAGCTAGCACTATAAATCGGCATCAGTCTGGACTAGTACAAGCAGCCACACAAACACACACACGTACATGCACGTCGCTATATAAGTGTTATAATCTTGGACGCAACGTTAAACCCCATTTCACCTCACCTCACCTTTTGGTTTACATGTTAGGCCCACGAACTCAGGTCTGTAGGTCAAAAATAAAGTTGAAAAAATTCCAATTTCCAAATAATAATTATTTCCTCTTGCGATTCATCATTATTCTTTGTCTTTTGAAACTTTCAGACAAATTTCAACAGGTTTAAATTACATTATTTAAAATCATTTATTTGTATCAATAGCGATAGTGAATGATTTATTTTTTTCAAATTCTACTTATTTCTGGTCATTGGAATAAAAAGAACCATTGCTTTTATTTTATATATTTTTTTCACATTTTAATTTTTTGAGTCGGCGGATTCGTAAACCAAGTTGGCCTTACCAATAATACAGTTATTTTCATTACTCCACCATGTAATGTGTTCTTTGTACATATGAATTAAGTCTTTTTTGGAAGCATTCTTGGGTATTTCTATGGCAACTTCAACAGGCGGCCTATTCTCAAAGCTGTCATAGCTATTAAGACAAATCTTGGCAACTTACGAAACAAAATTTGCGTTCTTGTCATTCGTTTGCAAAATGTCTGAAATAATTTGTTAACAAAGTTAGGATAATAGGAGTCCACTGCTTAACCTTGGAAAAGAACAATGTTCAACTCAAACAACAACTTGTCTAAATGTTGCACAATGCTATATCATTCAACTAATGTTGCTTACAATATTTTATCATCCAAAACTGGCTCCCACAGGAGATATGGATTGGATTAGATCAAGCGATATCTACACTGTAGATATCGCTGCAATGAAATTACATCACAATGCTTTGCAGACCATTGTGACATCACTGGTTACCATGACGTTACAATCAAATGACATCAGTAATGGCTCTGCTACTGAAGCTGTTAGCAGTAATTTTTACACTGAAGACACTGCTAATTACTGTCTACAAATTGAAAAAGTTGGAAGAATGATGTTGGATGATAAATAAAATCTCACCCTCGTGTCTTTTGATATCAAATATATCAACACTTGTTGATAAAAGTGGCAAAAATCCTCGGCAAGCCTCGGAATTTTTCCACTTTTATCAACTCGTGTTGATATATTTAATATCAAAAGACACTTGGGTGAGATTCTCTATATTTCAAACTGTTGTGTGCGATAACTGTTATCCTGGGGCGAGTGAAAAATCACAAGGTCAAGTAAAAGGCCGTTGGACACTATGCTGGTTCATTAAATATGGAATTTTTTCTAAAATTTGTCGGAAAGTTTCAAAAGACAAAGAATAATGATGAATCGCAAGAGGAAATAATAATTATTTGGAAATTTCATGGTGATGCTGATTTTTATTTAGCATAGAATAAGGTCATTTGTGCATGTCTTTTGAGCATCTAGAATAAAACAAATCTTGACAAAAGTTTGCGAGTTGAAAATCACGTGTTTCATCCTTGATACTCACAACAATGAAATGAAAATAGAACTTTGTAAATATCCTGTATGTATGTTTCATTGTAATATGTTCAGGATTTCCTTGTGATATCCTTTAAGCTTAATCTATCTCCTGTAAACTGACACTATTTAGGAGCGGTTAAAGTGTTTGCTTGTCACACCAAAGACCTGGGTTCAATTCCCCACATGGGTACAATGTGTGAAGCCTATTTCTGGTGTCCCCACTGTGATATTGTTGGAATATTACTTAAAGCAGAGTAAAACCATACTCACTCACTCTCACGTCAAGGGAAACAGGACAAGAAATAACACCTCGAACAAACATCCTTTTGCTAGATTGGAGGAGGATATCCTGAGCATATCACAAGGAAAACATCTGTTCATACAGGATGTCCAACCATTGCGACATGGTTCATGCGATGCTCCCTGAGAGACAAATTTATAATTTGGGAAGGAATGTCATGGGAATCAACCTACCTAGACTGCAAACTGACCTTATATATATTATGCATTTTTTACACAACACTGAAGAAAAATCTTTTTCCTTTATCATTCGTAATAAAAAAATTCATTCATGGATTAAATGATTTTCAAACAGCATGCCATCCATCTATTCATAATTGACAAGGTGCTACATATATTTCATACGTTGAACTCAGAGTCAAAGGGAAACCACTCTCAGCCTCTAAAGAAATGCACTTGATAGAAAAGGTCACAGTGATAGCATGCAAACACACTGCTTGTGTCTCAACTTAAATAAACGAAAAAGTGAGGTCCGACCCTGTCATATTTTTTGTCATAAACTTTTGATAACTTAAAGCTAAGACAGCTTCAAAAATAGACACAGCCAAGATTTATTTTGCTACAACACTTTTACATCATTCTTAGCGCTAAGACAGTTTCCAGAACAGACTTAGCCAAAATTTGTTTCACTACGACACCTTTGCATCAGTCAATCTTTGCGCTTAGAAAGTTTTGTGATTAGACTTAGCCAAGAATGATTATGCTATGACGCCTTTACGTCAATCTTAGCACTGAGATGGCTTCGAGAATAGACTTAACAGAGCTACGATCACTTTATGTCAAACTTAGCGTTAAGACAGCTTCGTTAATTGGCTGCAAGGGCTTTATTCTGGAAGTGGTAGCCTCCACATCGCAGACGATCCTCACATACAGACATAAACATTTTAGAGACGAAATTTGTGTGTGCTTAGTCTGACAATTCAGTTTACTTCACCTCCCACCCAACAATTATTTACTATTTCAAAGATAAAAGTATGAATAGTAAACTAAACAAACTTACACGGTTAAATTAATAACATACAGTCACTGGGATCCAGTACAATTAAGGTAATTTGAGTAAAATCCCCTTTTGAAAGTTGTTTTAAAATATTTTTAAAATGTTTTCCAGCACACCAATAACAACTCCAGACAGTAGAAAAGAAGACGGATCCTTGTCTCAGGTTACAAAATCCTCCGATTTGAAGAAAAAGGACTGCCAGCAGGCCCCTAGGACAAACAAATCCTCCCCTGTGTTAGCCTTGCTGGAGTCCATGGGGGTCAAGTCGGGGGGCGTCGCCAAGAAGAAGAAGAAGGGAAGAGACAAGCATCAACAGCTGGAGAAGATGCTCAAGGAACAGAAGTCAGCTAAACCCCCGACACAGCAGAAAAACAGTCTGGCAGATTTCCTCTCACAAATGACATACTGAAGATTTTTGTACTTGTTTCCATGCTGCTAATGTTGACATACAGGTGTGACTGTAGAGGTTCAGTTCAGCATTAGATTCAAATACAGAAAATTGTTATCACTTGAAATAATGGAGTAACATTTCGAGGGGTTAGTGCCAGAACACATTATCTTGTAAAATAATAAAATTGACTTTATGACTTTCAAAACATTGTATGACCATATATAATCCTACGCCAAAATATCTATGTACTATATTGTATATTTCAAAAGATATTCAACAAGACATAAACAACTTATCACTTAACTCTGTTCTCGTGTTGCGCCAGGATGTTCTATACTAAAATACTACATGCTGGTATACACAACATTAAAGTTTTCACTCAATTCTATTAAGCCAGAAAAACGTATCGAGAATTGACACATTCTAGCACTCTGATATAGGCTTCAGACTCCTTTAATTGGAGAGCCGTAACAACTGATAAGCATTTGAGAGGTGCTGGCTTTTTGTGTTTACGATTAGAGATAGCGCTCCCCCGCACCAGATGATGTTAACTGGTGCTAGCCTTCTATGGCCCAGGATGTTTATATCTGATCCCCGGGCCAAATTCCAGTCAGCTTATACTAATGGTCATTACTTGGTCCTGGCGTCGAAGATAAACCCCACTACACAAACGTCTTACAACGGAAATATCATAGTCCAAATTATTTTCATCAACATAAATACGTTTAAGGTGAGTAAAACTGTAAATTTAATTAAATTATCTGTTATTTTACTAATTTTTGAATATTGATCTCTTATATTGTTATAAAGTTACGACGCAACAACACGTCTGATGATTTATATAACGGATTTTTATGTTTAAGTCATTATCAAATGAGTGTTCGTTAACTTTTAGTGTGTTCTTGGATGTTTTCAGATAATCGCAGAGAATTTTTTGTTAATTTTGCTATAAAATAGTATGTAAATGACATGGGTGAGACTTGTGTTTTTAACATAAACATCTTTCATAAACACAAGTAAAGTTTACATAAGAGTAAATATATGATACATGAAGTTAGATTGTAAATTGAGAAATAATGTCACATACACAAATATTTCAAGACCAGTGCTATGTATTGTTTTCTTATGTTTTTTGTTTTCTTTCTATAGGCATTGGAAAATGAGTGAGTTTGATTCTGACTTCGAAGATCAAGACATTTTGGAAGCTTGCAATATTATTGAGAACAATCAGATATTACACCATATTGTGCCACAACCACCCACCAACATGGAACCGAATCCGCTACCAACCACTGACAACCCAGTTCCATTGACGGCAACCAACATGGATGCTTATCAGCTTCCAACCACTGACAACCCAGTTCCATTGACGGCAACCAACATGGATGCTTATCAGCTTCCAACCACTGACAACCCAGATCCATTGACGGCAACCAACATGGATGTTAATCAGCTACCAACCATTCACAACGCAGATCCTTTGTCAGCAACCAGCGTGTATGCTAATCAGCTACCAACCACTGACAACCCAGTTCCATTGACGGCAACCAACATGGATGCTAATCAGCTACCAACCACTGACAACCCAGTTCCATTGACGGCAACCAACATGGAACCGAATCCGCTACCAACCACTGACAACCAAATTCCATTGACGGCAATCAACATGGATGCTAATCAGCTACCAACCACTGACAACCCAGTTCCATTGACGGCAACCAACATGGATGCTAATCAGCTACCAACCACTGACAACCCAGTTCCATTGACGGCAACCAACATGGAACCGAATCCGCTACCAACCAATGACAACGCAGATCCATTGACGGCAACCAGCATGGATGCTAATCAGCTACCAACCACTGACAACCCAGATCCATTGACGGCAACCAACATGGAATCGAATCCGCTACCAACCACTGACAACCCATATCCATTGACGGCAACCAACATGGATGCTCATCAGCTACCAACAACTGACAACACAGTTCCATTGACGGCAACGAGCATGGAACCAAATCCACAACCAACCACTGACAACCCAGATCCATTGGCGGCAACCAACATGGAAGCTAATCAGTTACCAAACACTGACAACCCAGATCCATTGGCGGCAACCAGCATGGAAGCTAATCAATTACCAACCACTGACAACGCAGATCCATTGGCGGCAACCAGCATGGAAGCTAATCAATTACCAACCACTGACAACCCATATCCATTGGCGGCAACCAGCATGGAAGCTAATCAATTACCAACCACTGACAACGCAGATCCATTGACGGCAACCAACATGGAAACTGATCAGCTACCAACCACTGACAGCGCAGATCCATTGACGGCAACCAACATGGATGCTAATCAGGTACAAACTACTGACAACACAGATCCTTTGTCGGCAACGCATACGAAAGCCCCTCAAGACTACATAGAGCCACGTTCCAGTAATACCAGTGAGGGAGGAAATGAAAATGAATTTGACAGCTCTGATGACGAACCTTTAATTTATTTGGGGAAATATAGACATACACATGTTGAAAGTAGCATCGAAACATCATCAGAAGAGTACCTTCCGAATGAAGAAGATTTATGCTCGTCTGACACCACTGAATCGGAAACAGAATTGACAATACCAAATCAGAAGAATATTGTTCATAGCAAATTTCATGAAAGGTCAAGTGGGGAATTGGAGGAAACTGTTGTTCTGAAGACATTACATGAAAGTCATACCAACTACATGTATGAATCTCAAATGAAAAAGTTTCACACGGAGAGATTAGAACAGCTTCTGCATTGTAATGGATACAAGTTACTGAAGGTACCGGCTGATGGAAATTGCTTTTTTAAGGCTTCTGCACTTCAACTTAATGTGAGTGAATGTGAACTGAGGAAACAACTGTGTGATCATCTTGATGATAATATCATCACTTATTCTGATTTCTATGCTGAAGTGGAGGAAAACAACCTGGAAACATGGCAAAGTTATTCACTGGAAGTGGAACATCTTCGCAGGAATGGATATTTCACCAATAAGGTTGCTGATTTCCTGCCATTAGCACTTGCTAACTGGTCAGGTCGTGGTGTCCGTATTTTCTCCAGCAAGGCATCAACTCCTGTAATTGATGTCCAACCTACAATTCGTCAACAATGCACTGAGAGAAGAATAATCCTCGCATTTACATCCATAAAAGGTATTGAAGATCATTATGATGCATGCACACCACTGGCTAACCATTTGTCAAACACAATGATAGAAAATAACATCACAAAATCTTCTCAGTACTCAAGTACTCAACATGAAACAACAGAAGCATGTGCTTCTAGAGCTACCTGTCCTGGAACGTCCAAATCAGCTGCAAGTTGTCTCCAGTCGATCAGCATCTCTGATGTTTCTTGTCCTGCTGTAAATGAACGCAACCATGTAATGCCAGAAGGTCCTGTGATCAGTTCAAATACTTCAAGTCCAGTTCCAGTATCTTCACAGCATGGTGACGACACAGTGTCATCAGGTAATACAGCATCAACCCCAAACAAACAGAACCCAACTCGATCTGCAACTCCAAGAAAGTCGGCAGCCTTCCATACACCTCCTAGAAAGGTGCTGTTTAGAAAGAGACGTGCGACGCCCGAGACATGGTTAAAAAATCAAAGGAAACACCTGAGATTAGGTGGAATGGAATATGTGAACCAGCAAGGGAAGACCATGAAAGGAAAATCGGTTAAAGCAGTCGACTGCTCAAAATGTAGATATAAGTGCACCCAGAAGATCCCCGAAGAAGCTCAACACAGTATATTTAAAGCATTTAGAAGCTTGGCATCATATGAAAGGCAAAAGGATTTTGTTTGTTCCAACACTGATGAAAAGAAAACCCGTACATACCTGGATGACAGTGAAAAAAAGGTGGAAAAGAAACGCCAAGTCTATCGGGCATTTAATCTACAGTGGGAAGGAACAAGACATCTTGTTTGCAAGAAGTTTTTCATGAAGACACTTGACATTGGGGAGTCATATATCAGCCATGCCTTACAGCACAAGAGCCAGGGAACCTTTGGGAGCACAGAACATCGCGGTAGACATAAGCCACACAATAAAACTGCTAGTGATCGCTTGACAAAAGTAAGGGAACACATCGAGTCATTTCCTAAGATGGATGCCCACTACACAAGAAAAGATACAAACAGGCAATTTTTAGGACCAGAATTGAATATTAAAAAGATGTATGATCTTTATAAGGAAAGGTGTGCTGCAGACAACAAAGAACCAGTGTCCTCATCACTCTACAGAAACGTCTTCAATAAAGAATATAATTTTTCTTTCCATGTACCAAAGAAGGACCAGTGTTCGCTTTGTCAGCAATATTACAGAGAAAGAGACACTGGTTGCCTGACAGAACAATTAACAAAGGATTTCAATGAACACCAAGCCAGAAAAATCAGAGCTCGAGAGGCAAAGATTAAGGACAAAGCACTTGCCTTGACAGAATCCTCTGTCTTTGTTGGAACATTTGACCTTGAGGCAGTATTGTACACGCCATGTTCGCTAGTTAGCGAAATTTTCTATATGAGAAAACTGAATTGTGCCCAGAGAGGTTCATGCGAAATTGCATCATGTTTACAAATACAGTTGAAAGCAATGCCTCCTAACATCAACCATGTTATCCTGTATTCAGATACATGCACAGGGCAGAATAGGAACCAATATGTTGCTGCTTCCCTACTTCATGCTGTCACTACCACTGACCACATTGATGTCATTGACCATAAATTCTTGGAGCCAGGACACACCCAAATGGAGTGCGATGCAATTCACTCCAGTATTGAATTCGCCAAAAAGAAGACAAGTATTTTTGTTCCCAGCCAGTGGGATACTGTTATCAGAATGGCAAGAAGGAAGGACCCCTATCTCGTTATTCCAATCAAACACACGGATGTAATGGACTTCAAGAAATTGGCACATCAAAGACTGAAAAATACTAAAGTGGACACGGATGGTGGTAGAGTTAACTGGCTAAATGTTCGCTGGCTGCGGTTTATGAAGACTAGCCCTGACAGCGTTTACTTCAAAACTGAACACAATGATGAGCAGTTCAGAGAAATCAAGGTTACAGCACGCAGTAGACGAGGAAGACCTCTGAACACAACCAACTCCCTTACTTGTAGATACACTGGGAAGCAAGAAATATCACATGCGAAGAAGAAAGACTTGTTATCTCTTTGTAGATCTGGCATTATTCCAAGCGAATATCATGAGTACTACAAAGCTCTCCCAACTGGTAACAGACCTGATTGTCTACCGGTACCAGATGCTATGGAGGAAGACTATGACACAGACATTGCATAATATGATGTGTGACTGTGATGCTGTGTTCATTATCGCACTAATATAGCTATGTGTGAGTACGCGCGTGCGTGCGTAAGTGCGTGTGAATGCACTAGTCCGGACTAATGCCAATATTATTGTGCCAGCCCGCTGAGATACTGTGCCGCAGTTAAACATGAATACCCGACTCAGATTTGTGGAAGTCTGACATTTCTGAAATGCTGATCCTGGCTATATTATATCTGACAAGTTCCTGCATTACTTCCTTATTAATTTCCTTTTTAGTGAGCCACAACAATCGCGTGAATGTTCAAGCTAAGAATTCCATTTACTGTTAGGAACGTAAAATGATTGTAACCACATTAAAATGTCTTATGACAGCTAGGTTGGATATCCGAATACAATCTGAGATAACTGATCTTAAGAATTGCAGTATTTGTATGTTCATAAATTGACTTTGAATGAAGCTCAGCTGGAAAAAGTATTATATTTTTTTGTGAATACTGCGAGTTATGGCACCATTTTGAAAATTGAACGTTGGGTACAGATCTTTCTATCTATTTATCTATCACTCTTTACATATTATATACTGGTATATAGATAATAAGCTAAATATGTACCCACTGTTTCATAAAAGAATATATATTTACATAAACAAATAATTGCTCAAAGGTTTTAAAAGGATCTTCTATTCATCTATAATTTATAGAATAACGTTTCTCCGTTAACTTTGTGTGACACATTTACACTCATTAGCATTACAGCCTGACATTAACTTAATTTTGCATACTAATTAGCTTTTTAGTTTTGAAACAAACAATGCAATGTAAATGTAAATGTACAGCATTTAATAAAATGAACAATGTTTGGTAAAGGCAACACTGACATTACTTTAGTTATTTTAGGCAATGCCAGATAATCGTTAAAGCTGGTAAGTGATTATAACCACGTGTTTGTAGCAAGCGATGCTTTAGAGTGTCAGCTTACACCAGGATAATGGTATCAGCCTGTGTGTCACGCAGACTCTGAGGTTGAGCCATTACCAACTGTCGGGAGATAAGCTGTTATTGCTATTAATTGGCTTGCTCATTGAGAAAGTTTCTGAAGCATAAACGTATGTCCTGTGTTTGGGGTAATTTGACGCAAGCAGAAATGTTATCATTTATCAGGGCCACAATGTATCACTTCTGTTTACAAGGATCTGGGCCTCACATTTCCCCTTTCCTGTATAATGTTTATGCTGCCAGATGGAGTTGCCTTTATTAACTTTGCTTTGGCTGAAAGTCTAGCTGAATTTCTTTGGGAAAGAGATATGCCAGAACATCGTATATATTTCAGGTTATCTTTATTACATGTTAATATCAATGTTATGTTGAAAAAACAAGATATACTGTTTGGCACACTTAATGACAATGGCTGGAGACAATATTGCTAATAAAACTTCAAGTGGTGCTTTTTAGCACCATTTCAAACTTTTGAAGTGGGATTTCTCACATCTAGGGAAAATGGAGATAAGTGGTTCTGGCACTAACCCCTCGATTTATGAGAACAAATGGATCTCGAGTAATAATTGGGATATGGGTGGCCCAGTCATCAGAGTACCGTCCCTGGGCATATCTTAGATCATGGGTTCGAATTTTGATTTGCTCCAATTACGTTTCTAGGTATGTCAGCACCATACCCATGCTCGTGGGTTTCCCCAAAGTGGTAAGTGTCTAAGACCTGCATCACTTCGGGCTTTCCTCCCACATTAAGCTGACACGCCCTGATATATCTGGAATACTGTCAGAGGCTGTGGTAAACCCAACACACTCACTCGCTCAAGATTCCGGGGTAGAAAAGGTCTTCAGCAACCCATGCTTGCCGTAAAAGGCGACTATGCTTGTCGTAAAAGGCGACTAACGGGATTGGGTAGTCAGGCTCGCTGACTTGGTTGATCCATGTCATTGATCCCAATTGCGTGGATCGATGCTCATGATATTAATCAGTGGATTGTTTGGTCCAGACTCGATTATTTACAGACCGCCGTCATATAGCTGGAATATTGCTGAGTCAGGCGTTAAACAACAAACTACAAACAAACTACACTCGTGCAAGTGAAATACTGAGATATTCAGATACTTTGAGACGTATACACACTGCAATTTGAATTATGATAATGTAGATGCACATTTAACTGAAACCCACCATGCTGATTATGCAATATTATTGTTAAGAGTATTTCATGTTATTCTATCTCACATGCTACACACGGGTCTTGTTATTTGGTGTATTAAATATATGATTGTTACCACTGTCACTTATTCTGTTCTCTTCATTCTTCTGTTGTGTGGAAAATATTATGTATACAGACCAGAACTTGCATGTCTTCATCTGTTGTTTACCAACAGTGAGAAACTGGACAATAGAAGCTGGGTTGGGATCTCCTGTGTGTGGGCGTGTGTGAGAGAGCTAACCCATGAAGATCCGCATTTGAATAGGTCTTCAACAACCCATGTTTACCATAAAAGGTGACTGCTTGTGTTAAGAGGTGACTAATAGGATGGGTGGTCAGGCTTGCTGACTTGGTGGATGTATGTCATCGTATCCCAATTGGTGGATCGATGCTCATGATATCAATCACTGGATTGTCTGGTCCAGACTTGAATATTGTTGAGTGCGGTGTTAAATAACAAACAAACAACAAGCGAGTTAGTGAGAGGTAAAGATTGTACCCTGATGAGGTACCTGCACAATTATGGGTGTTTTGAGGTGAAAAAAGAGCCGATAAAATTATTTGAAAGCCTTGTGGTTACTCACATTGTATCCCAATTGGTGAAAAAAGAGCTGATAAAATTATTTACTCGTTCATTCATATGAATAAAAAGGGATTCAGCGGCATATCATTCATGGATGACATGATGTTCATGTCAGATTTGACCCTTGAAAATCTGGGTTAGAATAATTCTTCAGCAACCCATGCTTGCCATAAAAGGCAAGTATGCTTATCTAAGAGAGGACTAACAGGATCAGGTAGTCAGGCTCGCTGACTTGGTCTTGCATGTCCCTGTATCTCAACTGCGTTGATCGATGCTCATGATATCAATCACTGGATTGTCTGGTCCAGATTCGAATATTGCTGAGTGCTGTGTTAAATAACAAACAAAACAACAATAATAATTCATAAATTGTTTGATTAACTTAACGACACTGTGTCCCGAAATAATGTTCCAACATTTGTGCATCTGTCGTGTCACCATTTGCTTTGATGAATTGTGACCTTGATTCACCCAAAAAGCACGCCGGATTACAGATAACTTATCTTTATCATATAATGGGCAGGTTTCTCGGCAGAATAAAGCCAACAGATAAAAAGGATATCCGTTGGGGTCATATGCGGAATCACCACTGCGCGGGAGTGTGGTGTATTTATAAACACTCCCTACTTGACCTTTGATATTTGTATCTCTATCCGCAAAGGCTCGCTAAACACAATGTTAATTCCTAATACAGGGTATATACCATCCCCAAACACACTCGCGTGATAACCTCAATAAATTGTGATTTAAGCAAACAGGTGAGGTGAAATGGGGTTTAACGTCGCGTCCAAGATTATTGCACTTATACAGCGACGTGCATGTACGTGTGTGTATTTTTGTGGTTGCTTGTACTAGGCTGGACTGATGCCGATTTATAGTGCTAGCTCACTGAGATACCATGCCGCAGTTTAACATGAATACCCCACTCAGACACAGTATACTGACTCCTAGCCGACCAGTCCTTGTTTTAGCCCCTTCATGCCGAGCGCCAGACAGGGTAACAACAAGTACCATCTTTTAACGTCTTTTGGTATGACGCGTCCGGGCATCGAACCCCGGACCTTCCGCTCTCCGGGCGGACGCTCTACCACTAGACCACGGAGGCGGTCTCTTTAGGCAAACAGACATGATACATGTATTTATTTAACACTGCAGTCACTTGGTCAGTTGCTCATAATAGCAATCACTGATTTGTCTGGTCAGGATTACTTATAGTCTGCCTGCCAGTCCAGTGTTAAGAGACAAAAAAAAACAGTGTTGACTCATCTTAAATGGTTATTTTAAGGAAAAATGACCTCTGTGCTCATGAAATCGATCCTCTCACAGTGAATGCGTGTGTATGTGTGCCGTTTCTCGTTCATACAAAGCTCAAGTGTCAAGCGCTGACTCACCAGAAAGTGACCCGAATCCAACTCGATTGCACAACATCTCGGTGTTTTGTGTTTAATCTAGCCTGCCACACAGACACAGGAACAAATATATCCAATACAGCCCATGTCTATAATATTTGGCAAGTCCAGATTACTGCAGTATCAGTATCTGAAAATGAAGAGCCTAAGGGATACTTTTTATTATTTTTCATAACTATAATAATCTAACAACTGTTTTTATCTGTAAAATATGTTTCAGAGATTAGATGTCAGTCTATGTTTGATCATGCCCGGGCCACACGTCCGAGTACATGCAGTTCTCAGTGCAGAATTAAGCCAATCCTGTGTAGTCATACTTCATAGGGGCAGTTGGGTAGTCTAGTGGTCCAAGTGAAAGCTTGTCAGGCCGGAGAGTCGAGGTCAATTCCCCACAAGGACACAGTGGTGAAGCCTATTTCTGGTGTGACTCCGGAATGATATGGCAGGGAATACACCCGAGTCGCGTAAAACTTGACTCACTCACTATTTAGGTGCCCATTCTTTTTAATATTACTGAAATATACTCATAAAATGTACTGACTCACCATGTCAGGAACCATACTCCTCTATTACCCATAACATTTGAAGGGTTAAGTATAATAACTTTTCGACATTCCCACATTCAGCGATTCTCAAAGATGAATGGTTAGTAGAATGACCTCATACTTCTGCACTGAAGATAACAATATAACAGAACGTGAAATCACCCGGGTCTTCGGCGTGACGAGCGAACGCTTTAACCACAAGGCTACCCGACCGCCCCTTGCCGGAAGCGAAAGAATGCACACTGCTCATGGTCAAATAACGAACATGGCGCTTTTCGAAACGAACAGTCTCGATTGACGAGTTAAATGTGAAATTTACAGTTTTTAACGAAACATTTCAAGAGAATAATAAAAGGCATGAAGCGACATTATTTTGCCTTGTCAATGTGCAACTAACGTAAAAAAAGAAGTCAACAGTTTGTGTACGTGCCAGACACTTACGATAAAGGAAGACAATTTGCTGGGAGGTAGCTCTTGTATGACAATAGTTCCGTCAAAGTGTTATGGTCACTGCAATGGAAATATATCTTTTCTCAGCATCAGAAAACTCAGTCTTTCACCCCGAAGTATATAATAAAACACGCAAACCATTGTTTGATATTGTGAGCAATGATTCAAGCCATCGGTTTACGGTGAAACAATCAGCTAAGTCATCGAGCCTGACAACCCGATCCAGTTAGTCGCCTCTTAAGACCAACATAGATGCCTGGGGACTTTTTTTAACCTAGAATCCACATTTGGAACCCTTCCTAAAATGACGATGGATACTGACCTGCCAGGCAAAGACATGTGTACACTTGAAACCTGGATTTGACGCCCCCCCCGCCCCCCCCCCCCCCCCCCCCCCCCCCCCCAAAAAAAAAAAGAAAAAATACAAACATCATCAAACCTTTAGTAGGCTGAAAACGGTCGCATAAACACTGCAAGCTTAGTATCGTATTTCCTCTATTAGACGCCGGTATCTAATAGACGCCGGCCTCTAATAGAAGCCGGGTCAATTGTTCAGTGCAAAAAATAGAAGCCGGGCCTCTAATAGACGCCGGGTCGATCAATTGATACAATTAATGACCCCTTTTTGGGACCTAAATTACATAATGATAGTGAAATTGGGGTATTAATAGAAGCCGGGCCTCCAATAGACGCCGGGCCTCTAATTGACGCCGGATCAAAGGCTTGTCCGAAATAAATAGAAGCCCGGGCGTCTAATAGAGAAAATACGGTATTGAAAACATCTGTGATACCCGTATCAAATACATCACCATCGAATAACCATTTCTTGTTCGTTTCATATTTAGCCACCATCAGCAATGGGTGTATACTTTCTTTTGCCCGGCAGGGGATGTGACGTTAAAGTCTACACAAACTAACATTGACAGAATTGTGAAAAGCGAGACTTCTTGGAAATATTTACTCTTTGCATTGGTTACGACTCACTCTTAATCCGGACTAAGAAAGACACGTGCACGACTGATGACCCGTGAAGATCCGGGAAGGAACAGGTCTTCAGCAACCCATGCTTTTCGTAAAAGGCGACTATGCTTGTCGTAACAGCCTTGTCGGGATCGGGTGGTCAGACTCGCTGACGATTCTGTGTGGAACGATGCTCATGATATCAATCACTGGATTGTCTGGACAGGATTATTTACAAACCGCTGTCATATATCTCAGTGAGCTAGCACTATAAATCGGCATCAGTCCGACTAGTACAAGCAGACACACACATGTGCATGCACGTCGCTATATAAGTGCAATAATCTTGAACGCGTCGTTAAACCCCATTTCACCTCACCTCACCTTTTGGTTTACATGTTAGGCCCACGAACTCAGGTCTGTAGGTCAAAAATAAGGTTGAAAAAAAAAAAAAAATGTTTCCAAATAATAAGTATTTCCTCTTGCGATTCGTCATTATTCTTTGTCTTTTGAAACTTTCAGACAAATTTCAACAGGTTTAAATTACAGTATTTAAAATCATTTATTCGTATCAATAGAGATAGTTAATGATTTATTTTTTTCAAATTTTATTTATTTCTGGTCAGTGGAATAAAAAGAACCATTGCTTTTATTTTATATATTTTTTTCACATTTTAATTTTTGGATTCGGCGGATTCATAAACCAAGTTGGCCTTAGCAATAATACGATTTTTTTCATTACTCCACCATGTAATGTGTTCTTTGTACATGTGAATTAAGTCTTTTTTGTAAGCATTCTTGGGTATTTCTATGGCAACTTCAACAGGCCGCCTATTCTCAAAGCTGTCATAGCTATTAAGACAAATCTTGACGACTTACGAAAATGTTTTTGCGTTCTTGTCATTCGTTTGCAAAATGTCTGAAATAGTTTGTAAACAAAGTTAGGATGATAGGAGTCCACTGGAAAAGAACAATGTTCAACTCAAACAACAACTTGTCTAAATGTTGCACAATGCTATATCATTCAACTAATGTTGTTTACAATAATATTTCAAACTGTTGTGTGCGATAACTATGTTATCCTGGGGCGAGTGAAAAATCACAAGGTCAAGTAAAACGCCATTGGACACTATGCTGGTTCATTAAATATGGAATTTTTTCTAAAATTTGTCGGAAAGTTTCAAAAGACAAAGAATAATGTTGAATCACAAGAGGAAATAATAATTATTTGGAAATTTCATGGTGATGCTGATTTTTATTTAGCATAGAATAAGGTCATTTGTGCATGTCTTTTGAGCATCTAGAATAAAACAAATCTTGACAAAAGTTTGCGAGTTGAAAATCACGTGTTTCATCCTTGATACTCACAACAATGAAATGAAAATAGAACTTTGTAAATATCCTGTATGTATGTTTCATTGTAATATGTTCAGGATTTCCTTGTGATATCCTTTAAGCTTAATCTATCTCCTGTAAACTGACACTATTTAGGAGCGATGGGGTAGCCTAGTGGTTTAAGTGTTTGCTTGTCACACCAAAGACCTGGGTTCAATTCCCCACATGGGTACAATGTGTGCATACTCACTCACTCTGTAGGATCTCACGTCAAGGAAGAGGGAAACAGGACAAGAAATAACCCCTTGAACAAACATCCTTTTGCTAGATGGGAGAAGGATATCCTGAGCATATCACAATGAAAACATCTGTTCATACAGCATGTCCAACCATTGCGACATGGTTCATGCGATGCTCCCTGAGAGACAAATTTATAATTTGGGAAGGAATGTCATGGGAATCAACCTACCTAGACTGCAAACTGACCTTATATATATTATGCATTTTTTACACAACACTGAAGAAAAATCTTTTTCCTTTGTCATTCGTAATAAAAAAATTCATTCATGGATTAAATGATTTTCAAACAGCATGCCATCCATCTATTCATAATTGACAAGGTGCTACATATATTTCATACGTTGAACTCAGAGTCAAAGGGAAACCACTCTCAGCCTCTAAAGAAATGCACTTGATAGAAAAGGTCACAGTGATAGCATGCAAACACACTGCTTGTGTCTCAACTTAAATAAACGAAAAAGTGAGGTCCGACCCTGTCATATTTTTTGTCATAAACTTTTGATAACTTAAAGCTAAGACAGCTTCAAAAATAGACACAGCCAAGATTTATTTTGCTACAACACTTTTACATCATTCTTAGCGCTAAGACAGTTTCCAGAACAGACTTAGACAAAATTTGTTTCACTACGACACCTTTGCATCAGTCAATCTTTGCGCTTAGAAAGTTTTGTGATTAGACTTAGCCAAGAATGATTATGCTATGACGCCTTTACGTCAATCTTAGCACTGAGATGGCTTCGAGAATAGACTTAACAGAGCTACAATCACTTTATGTCAAACTTAGCGTTAAGACAGCTTCGTTAATTGGCTGCAAGGGCTTTATTCTGGAAGTGGTAGCCTCCACATCGCAGACGATCCTCACATACAGACATAAACATTTTAGAGAAGAAATTTGTGTGTGCTTAGTCTGACAATTCAGTTTACTTCACCTCCCACCCAACAATTATTTACTCTTTCAAAAATAAAAGTATAAATAGTAAACTAAACAAACTTACACGGTTAAATTGATAACATACAGTCACTGGGATCCAGTAAAATTAAGGTAATTTGAGTAAAATCCCCTTTTGAAAGTTGTTTTAAAATATTTTTAAAATGTTTTCCAGCACACCAATAACAACTCCAGACAGTGGAATAGAAGACGGATCCTTGTCTCAGGTTACAAAATCCTCCGATTTGAAGAAAAAGGACTGCCAGCAGGCTCCTAGGACAAACAAATCCTCCCCTGTGTTAGCCTTGCTGGAGTCCATGGGGGTCAAGTCGGGGGGCGTCGCCAAGAAGAAGAAGAAGGGAAGAGACAAGCATCAACAGCTGGAGAAGATGCTCAAGGAACAGAAGTCAGCTAAACCCCCGACACAGCAGAAAAACAGTCTGGCAGATTTCCTCTCACAAATGACGTACTGAAGATTTTTGTACTTGTTTCCATGCTGCTAATGTTGACATACAGGTGTGACTGTAGAGGTTCAGTTCAGCATTAGATTCAAATACAGAAAATTGTTATCACTTGAAATAATGGAGTAACATTTATGAGAACAAATGGATCTCGAGTAATAATTGGGGTATGGGTGGCCCAGTCATCAGAGTACCGTCCCTGGGCATACCTTAGGTCATGGGTTCGAATTTTGATTTGCTCCAATTACGTTTCTAGGTATGTCAGCAACATACCCATGCTCGTTGGTTTCCCCAAAGTGGTAAGTGTCTGAGACCTGCATCACCTTAGGCTTTCCTCCCCCATTAAGCTGACACGCCCTGATATATCTGGAATACTGTCAGAGGCTGTGGTAAACCCAACACACTCACTCGCTCAAGTGGACCCGTGAAGATTCCGGGGTAGAAAAGGTCTTCAGCAACCCATGCTTGCCGTAAAAGGCGACTATGCTTGTCGTAAAAGGCGACTAACAGGATTGGGTAGTCAGGCTCGCTGACTTGGTTGATCCATGTCATCGATCCCAATTGCGTGGATCGATGCTCATGATATTAATCATTGGATTGTTTGGTCCAGACACGATTATTTACAGACCGCCGTCATATAGCTGGAATATTGCTGAGTCAGGCGTTAAACAACAAACTACAAACAAACTACACTCGCGCAAGTGAAATTTTTTAATACTGAGATGTTCAGATACTTTGAGACGTATACACACTGCAATTTGAATTATGATAATGTAGATGCACATTTAACTGAAACCCACCATGCTGATTATGCAATATTATTGTTAAGAGTATTTCATGTTATTCTATCTCACATGCTACACACGGGTCTTGTTATTTGGTGTATTAAATATTTGATTGTTACCACTGTCACTTATTCTGTTCTCTTCATTCTTCTGTTGTGTGGAAAATATTATGTATACAGACCAGAACTTGCATGTCTTCATCTGTTGTTTACAACAGTGAGAAACTGGACAATGGAAGCTGGGTTGGGAACTCCTGTGTGTGTGTGTGTGTGAGAGAGAGAGCTAACCCATGAAGATCCGGATTAGAATAGGTCCTCAGCAACCCATGCTTACCATAAAAGGTGGCTGCTTGTTGTAAGAGGTGACTAATGGGATCGGGTGGTCAGGCTTGCTGACTTGGTGGATGTATGTCATTGTATCCCAATTGGTGGATCGATGCTCATGATATCAATCACTGGATTGTCTGGTCCAGACTCGAATATTGTTGAGTGCGGTGTTAAATAACAAACAAACAACAAGCGAGTTAGTGAGAGGTAAATATTGTACCCTGATGAGGTACCTGCACAATTATGGGTGTTTTGAGGTGAAAAAAAGAGCCGATAAAATTATTTGAAAGCCTTGTGGTTACTCTCATTGTATCCCAATTGGTGAAAAAAAAGCTGATAAAATTATTTACTCGTTCATTCATATGAATAAAAAGGCATTCAGCGGCATATCATTCATGGATGACATGATGTTCATGTCAGATTTGACCCTTGAAAATCTGGGTTAGAATAATTCTTCAGCAACCCATGCTTGCCATAAAAGGCAAGTATGCTTATCTAAGAGAGGACTAACGGGATCAGGTAGTCAGGCTCGCTGACTTGGTCTTGCATGTCCCTGTATCTCAACTGCGTTGATCGATGCTCATGATATCAATCACTGGATTGTCTGGTCCAGATTCGAATATTGCTGAGTGCTGTGTTAAATAACAATAATAATTCATAAATTGTTTGATTAACTTAACGACACTGTGTCCCGAAATAATGTTCCAACATTTGTGCATCTGTCGTGTCACCATTTGCTTTGATGAATTGTGACCTTGATTCACCCAAAAAGCACGCCGGATTACAGATAACTTATCTTTATCATATAATGGGCAGGTTTCTCGGCAGAATAAAGCCAACAGATAAAAAGGATATCCGTTGGGGTCATATGCGGAATCACCACTGCGCGGGAGTGTGGTGTATTTATAAACACTCCCTACTTAACCTTTGATATTTGTATCTCTATCCGCAAAGGCTCGCTAAACACAATGTTAATTCCTAATACAGGATATATACAATCCCCAAACACACTCGCGTGATAACCTCTATAAATTGTGATTTAAGCAAACAGGTGAGGTGAGGTGAAATGGGGTTTAACGTCGCGTCCAAGATTATTGCACTTATATAGCGACATGCATGTACGTGTGTGTGTTTGTGTGGTTGCTTGTACTAGGCTGGACTGATGCCGATTTATAGTGCTAGCTCACTGAGATACCATGCCGCAGTTTAACATGAATACCCCACTCAGACACAGTATACTGACTCCTAGCCGACCAGTCCTTGTTTTAGCCCCTTCATGCCGAGCGCCAGACAGGGTAACAACAAGTACCATCTTTTAACGTCTTTTGGTATGACCAGGGGTTTGGTATCGAACCCCGGACCTTCCGCTCTCCGGGCGGACGCACTACCACTAGACCACGGAGGCGGTCTTTTTAGGCAAACAGACATGATACATGTATTTATTTTGACACTGCAGTCACTTGGTCAGTTGCTCATAATATCAATCACTGATTTGTCTGGTCAGGATTACTTATAGTCTGCCAGCAGGTAAGTGGAATTCCTCTGAGTCCAGTGTTAAGAGACAAAAAAAAACAGTGTTGACTCATCTTAAATGGTTTTTTTAAGGAAAAATTACCTCTGTGCTCATGAAATCGATCCTCTCACAGTGAATGCGTGTGTATGTGTGCCATTTCTCGTTCATACAAAGCTCAAGTGTCAAGCGCTGACTCACCAGAAAGTGACCCGAATCCAACTCGATTGCACAACATCTCGGTGTTTTGTGTTTAATCTAGCCTGCCACACAGACACAGGAACAAATATATCCAATACAGCCCATGTCTATAATATTTGGCAAGTCCAGATTACTGCAGTATCAGTATCTGAAAATGAAGAGCCTAAGGGATACTTTTTATTATTTTTCATAACTATAATAATCTAACAACTGTTTTTATCTGTAAAATATGTTTCAGAGACTAGATGTCAGTCTATGTTTGATCATGCCCGGGCCACACCTCCGAGTACATGCAGTTCTCAGTGCAGAATTAAGCCCACCCTGTGTAATCATACTTCATAGGGGCAGTTGGGTAGTCTAGTGGTCAAAGTGACAACTTGTCAGGCCGGAGAGTCGAGGTCAATTCCCCACAAGGACACAGTGGTGAAGCCAATTTCTGGTGTGACTCCGGAATGATATGGCAGGGAATACACCCGAGTCGCGTAAAACTTGACTCACTCACTATTTAGGTGCTCATTCTTTTTAATATTACTGAAATATACTCATAAAATGTACTGACTCACCATGTCAGGAACCATACTCCTCTATTACCCATAACATTTGAAGGGTTAAGTATAATAACTTCTCGACATTCCCACATTCAGCTATTCTCAAAGATGAATGGTTAGTAGAATGACCTCATACTTCTGCACTGAAGATAACAATATAACAGAACGTGAAATCACCCGGGTCTACGGCGTGACGACCGAATGCTTTAACCACAAGGCTACCCGACCGTCCCTTGCCGGAAGCGAAAGAATACACACTGCTCATGGTCAAGTAACGAACATGGCGCTTTTCGAAACGAACAGTCTCGATTGACGAGTTAAATGTGAAATTTACAGTTTATAACGAAACATTTCAAGAGAATAACAAACGGCAAGAAGCGATATTAACATTATTTTGCCTTGTCAATGTGCAACTAACGTAAAAAAAGAAGTCAACAGTTTGTGTACGTGCCAAGACACTTACGATAAAGGGAGACAATTTGCTGGGAGGTAGCTCTTGTATGACAATAGTTCCGTCAAAGTGTTATTGTCTCTGCAATGGAAATATAACTTTTCTCAGCTTCAGAAAACTCAGTCTTTCACCCCGAAGTATATAATAAAACACACAAACCATTGTTTGATATTGTGAGCAATGATTCAAGCCATCGGTTTACGGTGAAACAATCAGCTAAGTCATCGAGCCTGACAACCCGATCCAGTTAGTCGCCTCTTAAGAACAACATAGACGCCTGGGGACCTTTTCTAACTTAGAATCCCCATTTGGAACCCTTCTTAAAATGACGATGGATACTGACCTGCCAGGCAAAGACATGTGTACACTTGAAACCTGGATTTGACACCCCCCCCCCCCCCCCCCCCCCCCCCTACACACACACACACCAAAAAAAAGAAGAAAAAAACAAAACATCATCAAACCTTTAGTAGGCTGAAAACGGTCGCATAAACACTGCAAGCTTAGTATCGTATTTCCTCTATTAGACGCCGGTATCTAATAGACGCTGGGACTCTAATAGAAGCCGGGTCAATTGTTCAGTGCAAAAAATAGAAGCCGGGCCTCTAATAGACGCCGGGTCGATCAATTGATACAATTAATGACCCCTTTTTGGGACCTAAATTACATAATGATAGTGAAATGGGGGTATTAATAGAAGCCGGGCCTCCAATAGACGCCGGGCCTCTAATTGACGCCGGATCAAAGGCTTGTCCGAAATAAATAGAAGCCCGGGCGTCTAATAGAGGAAATACGGTATTCAAAACATCTGTGATACCCGTATCAAATACATCACCATCGAATAACCATTTCTGGTTCGTTTCATATTTAGCCACCATCAACCATGGGTGTATACTTTCTTTTGATGTGACGTTAAAGTCTACACAAACTAACATTGACAGAATTGTGAAAAGCGAGACTTCTAGGAAACCCTGGAATATTTACTCTTTGCATTGGTTACGACTCACTCTTAATCCGGACTAAGAAAGACACGTGCACGACTGATGACCCGTGAAGATCCGGGAAGTAACAGGTCTTCAGCAACCCATGATTTTCGTAAAAGGCGACTATACTTGTCGTAACAGCCGTGTCGGGATCGGGTGGTCAGACTCGCTGACGATTCTGTGTGGAACGATGCTCATGATATCAATCACTGGATTGTCTGGACAGGATTCTTTACAAACCGCTGTCATATAGCTGGAATATTGTTGAGTGCGGCGTCAAACAACAAACCGCACGGATGATTTCGAGAACAAAATTCGCACGACGTCCAAGAAAGAGATTAAGGAAAATTCAGTTGTTCCCCGTCCTGCGAATGAACCTTCTGGAAAAAAATCCCTGTTGAGAGATTATACTACGAAATGAAGGCCCTGTTAAAAAATAGGATGACATCGCTGGAAGATTAAATAAACATCGCCACTCGTAATTATAACAATTAAATATGCAGCAAGTGATTTACTAAAATAATGTCATATTATGTTTTATAATGACATCTTAAATGATAGAATGATATTGACTTATTCGAAGCTGTAAAAGTTTCAAGTCAACGTCCATGTATATTTCTCTACTCAGTTGTAAGCGTGTCGTGTAATGGGCTACGACTTAAGATCGACTTACACCTAACGACGCGATCCATATATAAACACGGATCACTTCCTCCTGGTCAACAGTCGATAGATCTAGCCATACTCGATTTAAAACAAAAATAAAGACCGCCAATGCTTTTGAGTTCATTGTGGAATAGAAAATATTTGAGGACAGATGTCACAATACAATACCTCATATTCAATCTAAAACATCACAACTTTTGCAAACTAAATTCTATATCCACTTGATCTAGGACATGTCACATAAAACTCGACTCTTTCTATATATCAATTTATTCCTTAAAAATACACGTACTTTAATAAACACACAGTTACATCAATGAGTCAACAACACATACTACCCAAAAGACTTAAACTTCTCTTGAGTAGCATAAGTATTATATAGATTCTCTAGTTACATTTTCATCAGTAGGAAGCAGCATAAGTACGAGTGAGTGAGTGAGTGAGGTTTTACGACGCTTTAGCAATATTCCAGAAATATCACGACGGGGGACACCAGAAATGGGCTTCACACATTGTACCCATGTCTGGAATCGAACCTGGGTCTTCGGCGTGACGAGCGAACGCTTTAACCACTAGGCTTTCCGACCGACCGCCTTAATATAGAAATAGAGAATCTCACCAGAGTGTCTTTTGATATCAAATATATCAACACGAGTTGATAAAAGTGGAAAAATTCCGAGGCTTGCCGAGGATTTTTGCCACTTTTATCAACGAGTGTGGATATATTTGATGTCAAAAGACACGAGGGTGAGATTTTATTTATCATCCAACATCATTCTTCCAACTTTTTCAGTTTGTAGACAGTTATAAGCAGTGTCTTCAATGTAAAGAGTACTGCTTACAGCTTCAGTAGCAGAGCCATTAGTGATGTCATTTGATTGTGATGTCATGGTAACCAGTGACATCACAATGGTCTGCAAAGCATTGTGATGTAATTTCATTGCAGCGATATCTACAGTGTAGATATCGCTTGATCTCATCCAAGCAATATCTCCTGTGGGAGCCAGTTTTGGATGATAAATGGTATTTATCAGACAAAACTGGCTCTCACAGGAGATATCACTGTAGATATCGCTGCAATGAAATAGCATCACAATGCTTTGCAGACCATTGTGACGTCATTGGTTACCTTGACGTCACAATCAAATGACATCACTAATGGCTCTGCTACTGAAGCTGTTAGCAGTACTTTTTTGCACTTAGACACTGCTTATTACGGTCAACAAAGTGAAAAAGTTGGAAGAATGATGTTGGATGATAAATAAAATCTCACCCTCGTGTCTTTTGCTATCAAATATATCAACACTCGTTGATATATTTGATATCAAAAGACACATGGGTGAGATTCTCTATGTATCATGTATTGATTTAATTCTAACATGTATGTGAAACTTTCATGGAGAGAGACTTTGTGAGATTCAGCAAACCGTGGTAAGATAAATATATTATTTTCAGACCACGACATAAACACTTATGAAATTGTATTTCTTTTCCAACATATCCCACGTGCCGGAAAAAGATAGCAAAATACAATAGCGGCCATCCTTAAGACATCAGGACTGAGAGTTAGCGGCCATCCTTAAGACATCAGGACTGAGAGTTATGCCCCTTTGATTGTGTATTTCTATTGAAAACTTTATTGTTTTGATTGTTGCAAATGGCACAATCAGGTTGTAAATATGCCATCCAGCATCACCAAGTTCAAGGATGTTGAAAGTATCATTAACGGGAGCAAGGTTCGTAAATTTAGATGCCTTAGAATTGTTATAGCATTTCGCTTGACGTCAAGGGCCCCAGTTTTCGCTCATTTCCAAGCCTATTAAGGTTTTTAACATGCATTCTCCCAATCAACAAATCGTCCAATTATATTGGTTAATGAACATGAATGCTTAACATGACTGGTGTTTATTCTACGAGAAAGTTAATTTTCCTTTGAAGTTCGCCCATATCCAAATTTCGTGAGTATCCTTGTATTCAGTCGTAGTTTTTCCCGATAGGATCAAATTGTCTAAAAGCACCTTTTTATGTGGACACCTTACTTGTTAACTGCGCCCTCTACCATGTCACTTTGGTCGTTACATGGGTATTATGTGCACCCCTCTTTTTAGAGGGCCGAGATGGAGCAATAGGGCCATGTCTTGACTTTAGGACCCCATCGCGGCTCTCGGCTCCAGGCGCACATTTTCGCATTGCCGTCAGTGGCGTAGACTTACCCTTAGATAGTATATGGGAAGGACATAAGATTATGATTGTGAATAGTCTTGGAAACATAACCAATCCTAAGACAATGTAATATTGCCCAAGGGCTGAGATAGTAGGGCTGGGACGGTTAACTCGGGTACTCGGGTCGGGTGGGTACTGAGTAGGACACATGCAGGTACTCATAGGACTACCCGGACTCGTGGTTAGTCACATGATATATTGTTTAATAACAAAAATTATCTGAAACTCTATGGTTACACTATATGTGACTTATGTTCCCATTTCTTTCTGACAATGCACCCATTCTTTCTGACTTTTATATGCTTGAGGGTAAGGGGGTGTAGGATCGGGTAATGGGGTGGTGGGTACCTGGGCAGGATCGGGTAATGGGGTGGTGGGTACCTGGGTAGGGTCGGGTAATAGGGTGGTGGGTACCCGGGTAGGGTCGGGTAATAGGGTGGTGGGTACCATGGTAGGGTCGGGTAATAGGGTGGTGGGTACCCGGGTAGGATCGGGTAATAGGGTGGTGGGTACCCGGGTAGGGTCGGGTAATAGGGTGGTGGGTACCATGGTAGGGTCGGGTAATAGAGTGGTGGGTACCCGGGTAGGGTCGGGTAATAGGGTGGTGGGTACCCGGGTAGGGTCGGGTAATAGGGTGGTGGGTACCTGGGTAGGGTCGGGTAATAGAGTGGTGGGTACCCGGGTAGGGTCGGGTAATAGGGTGGTGGGTACCCGGGCAGTAAAACTGGACTCATCCCAGCCCTATAAGGTAATTATGCCAAACTGGCAAATAACAGAGAAACATGTATCAGTTGCAAGATGGCTGCTGCAGTAATTAAACATTACTCTTGCTATAACTAACTTTAAATACACAATGCCTTTTTTAAGAATGTGGTCAAATGTAACGAATGTTATATTTGGGATAACACTTTCTTAGTAAATACAATTTCGAGTACTTTTGAGTTCAGTCCCAGCCCATTATGACTGACTTGTGTGTTCAAAGATAGTCATGTCATACTAAAGACTGGAAGACCTAAATGAAGACACTAACGTGTGTGATGATAAGGTCTTAGTTGCTGCCCAGAATTTTTATTTATTATTTATTTTTAATTTTTTATTAAATTTTATATGAAACTGTCTGGTATTGAAGTAAAGAAATTACAAATCATACCATCAAGTCAGTTGTAAAATCTCTCTTCACGGATTGTGAAAACAGACCACAAGTTGGTTTCAGAGTATGTTACACATAATAAAAGCAGCCAGATGGCGCATTGCACTTAATGGCTTTACACTGTTCTTCTGCAAGTGGTAAAGTGATATGGCATCTAAATTGCATTGTGTATTCATGGTAAAGTTATCTTTATGAATACTAAGATGTAATTGCGAATAATCTTTTCACAATTGGGTGAAATATTATAATAATAGTTTCATTTTCATTTATGCTGCAATTATATATCAATTTCAAGATAAATGGATCACATGTTGGGGAAGGGAATAACTCTGCTAATAATAGCGTTTGTGTTCGTGTCTTAATGGAGGTTTTAGCTCGAAGTTGCAACCAGGTGTGATTGTACTTTGCAGATGAATCTGTTGGATTTGCCAGAATCTGTAATCAGTATGTCAAAAGTAACATCACCCAACAAGATTGTGTTTTCTTTAAGTTTTGAAAGATTTACCGGTACCGTATATCGCTGTGTATAAGGCGAGTTTTTCGTACCTAAAATGAGGGGGCTAAGAAGGGGGGTCGTCTTATACACGGAGTCGAAGATCTCACATTTTTTTCCACTGGCGATGTCAACCGGCGTCCGATAGCCAGCAAAAGCATTTGACAATAAAACTTCGCATTTCGTCCTAAATAACTGTTTCAAAAACTATTTCCATACATAAAGTATGTAGTATGTATGGCTTAAGAAACTTTGTTTGGATGATGTCATTGTACGACACACTCTGTTTTATTCAAAACTTACAAGTTATGTCTGGATTTTAACTGACATTGTGTTCCTCACCAGGGAATACAGGTTATTTAGTTTATGTTATCTTGTTTCAAGTCATCATGTTGTCTTGTTGTGAACAAAACAAAACATCCAACTTTGTCTTCCTTTCTTGTCGTGGAGGAAAATGGGTCACATTCAAATAAATTATCTTAAATAATTGTTTGCATTTAAATTGAAATACATTTTGTCATTGTAAAACTTGAGTTTATTAAAAATGTAAGTAAATTTTGGGAGCCATGCATTATCAAACGCTAAAACTGAGTTAGCGCTATATTGAAGTGTGCAACAGCGAGGGAACACTGTAGATGAACATTACCTTGAGTTTTCATCAGTATGTGTAAAAAAGCCAAAGATCATAGAGGGCTGGTCGAAAAGTTCTAAGCCTGATGAACTTTCAATTATGGGCTATAACAAAGTGAACTAGTCAATGTAGTACATTGTTTGTGTAGGTCAGTGCAAGTGTATTTGTTGTGTTGCGGCTGTTTGTGTACATAGTAACAGCCAAATAAACACAAGAACGAGTATCGAGCAGCATCAAGTTTTTTACTTTTACTCTCCAAGAACATGAAGAAATTCATGACCGCATGTCACAAGTGTATGGGGAAAACAGCCCTAGCTATTACTGTTAAATGTTGGCAGCTATGTTTAAGGATGGGAGAACAAACCTTGATGATGACCCTAGGTCTGGACATACCTCAACTTCCATCAATGAAGATTCAATCAAGGAGATAGAAAAACTTCTACTGTCAGTTAGACGTATTACCATTGCTGAACTTGAGGAAGACACATGTCTAAGCCTTGGATCCATTGAAACTATTATTCAGGAACATTTACAGATTTACAAGATATCTGATTGTTTAGCCCAAAGTCTCTAAATTTTTATCTTAAGGAAAAAAGAACCGACATTGCCACAGAAAATTTAGAGCAAATTGAGGAGGCTTTTGTCAATTCAAGTTCAAAAAGAGATTAGTAACGGGTAAACATGGGTCTACCACTATGATCCCAAGTCAAAATGTCAATCCACTTCTCCAGCACTAAAGAAATTCAAGTCTTCAAGATCAGTGAAGAAAGTTATGGCCACTGTATTCTGGGATGCAAAGGGTGTGATCCTTATTGATTACTTAGAAAGTCAAAAGATGATTACCGATGGCTGCTTCATCGCCTAAGCATGCTAAGTTATCCTATCAAAGAAAAGCGTCGAGGAATGCTGACTACTGGAGTTCTACTACTTTATGACAATGCCTCTTCTCACACCTCTCGATTTGCAAAGGCTGCTGTGCGACAGTGTGGGTTCAAAGAGCTTCCTCACCCTCCATACTCTCCTCCATACCTGGCACCAAGTGATTTCCACCTGTTTTCTAAACTGAAAGAACATCTTCGTGGAAGTGCTATGACGACAACAATGAGCTCAGAGCTGTCGTGAATGGGTCTTTGAGGGTGGTGTCAGAAAACTCCTTCCTGACTGGAATTGAAAAGCTTCACAATCGATATGAGAAGTGTATTGAAAATCCCACAAGTCTACACTAGGCGACACCATTTTGTTTGAAACAAATGCAAGTGACATGAGAGATGGAATCTGATTGGTCAGTAAGAGGACATGAAAGGGACATAACTTGTAAAAGCCACTGGTGGCGCTACGTTTGAGTCCAGAAATTCCTTGTCAAAGTCCTAGTTCGGCGAGGGTGGAAGCATTACTTTTACAGTCAGTTAACTCCCTTGCCTCGGGAAGATGGTACATTTATGACTTCTTCAAATACTTCAATTAACCTACCACCAGTGTTGTGTTAACCTCACCCCCCAATAATAGGGACGAATTAGTCATCAACACTTATGGGGATTTATTAAAAAAACACTTCTAATATTGAAACCTGAGATACTGATGTGACATTGTCGGATATCTGTTTAAAACATCCATCACTTTGACAAAAGGTTTAAAGTTGTCGCACAAAATGGTGGATTCTGTATCACTTCGGAGCTTCTGATTGGTCAGTCATGTTGCTTGATTGAGAAAGCGAGGGCTTAATGCATTAATATTCTCAGTTTTGTATGAAAGTGCCCCATTGATTACTACTGGTGTAACAACATGTTATACAATTCCAGTATTACCATGTTATGAAACAATATTAGTATATTGTTATTATTACATATTTTCTTCGTCAGATGGATTGCACACAATAAGTTGATCCAGCACGTTCAAGTCACAGTGCGGCATCTCAATGTGCAGGAGACAGCTGCTGCTCTTCGTCCATTCTACTTTGTGGTGCATCCAGATCTGTTTGGAAAATATCCAAGAGAGCGGGTACGTATGACAAAATGGTGCTACAATGTTCCACAGAAGACAGATGACAGATGAAAGTACTTGATATACCAAATACCGTATTCGACGTAATAAGCGCCCAGGGCGCTCTCAAAATTAGAAATAGGGGGCTCTTATTAGAATATTATTTTTGTGAAAAAAAACAGAGTTAAAAGATAAATTTCATGGTTTATGCTGACAGCCTGATATGTTTATATACGACAGATATATTTTTCCAGAATGTATTTGCCCATAATTAAGGGTGCATATAACACATGAGTGCGTATTATACGCGAATAAATAAGTCTTGTGTACATTGATCAATCGGAAGGGGTGCTAATTGGGTTTGTTCACTAGCCAATATATTAGCAAATATCGCCGTGGGCGCTTATTAAAGCGGGGTGCTTATTACGTCGAATACGGTATAGAAATTTAAACATCTTGTTGGTCTGACTAATGGAAAGCATAAATATCTCCTTGTTATATTTACAGGTAATATAGAATTTGATATTATTAAAATCAGATATTTTACTGTGATATGAAACGTCTCTGCTTCCTTATCTGAGGACACATCCATAAAAGATTGTGTCAGATGAACCATGATCGATGTTTAACTGACAATCTAAATGCAGAAGCCATGGGTTCTTGAGTCACTCAGTAGACAGCTTTATAGAATGATTTCGCTTCAACTTTTACCACCTCAATTCGGATATTTTGATCTTAGGATAAGAAACCTGCCACAGAACAAAAATATACCATTGATTGTAAACTCCTGGTGCTCAGAAACTACAGGATTTATAAAATATCAACAAAAATGTAATAGCACAGTTTTTTTGGTTTGCATTCGGAACTCGCCATTTATGTTCATTTATATACAGACATTAGATATGCTTTGCTCACTTGTACCGATAATTTACAAGACTTGAAACTGATTGGCTGATGTTGCTGCTGATTGGCTGATTAGATAGCTGCTGCTGATTGGCTGATAAGATAGTTCACCGGTTGCGACCCCTATGGAGTCCTCAGATCTTCACACTGGGAGGTATGGTATCAGAATAAAATATCTGATTTTAACAAGAATGTATCAAACTTTATCTTTGTTGTTTACAGTCTGTGAATGAGGAGTCCCTGAAACGATTACATGAATATATCACCTGTCTGCAGAGGTCAGGGTCAGCTCATCCAACTGTGCTTCAGTTCTTCTTTCGCCCGCAGCAACTTCCAACAGAGAAACGTAAGTAGCAGTTGAAAAAGCAGCTTTCAACAAAGAATCAAAAGTAGCTGTCGGGTTAAGAAACACCTCTCACAATAGAGAAGCGCTAGGGACTGTCAGGGTTTTACACGATGTGCAAATGTTGAGATTGGACGCAGAAAAAGAATATAAGGGGAACGCACAACACTATCCATTGTACCTACAGGATCTAAAGTAATTATGTAAACATACAGTACGTTACACCATTTCTATACTTTACAGAACCCTCATATTGCCTGTAAGAACCCTTAGAATTAATTATTGGGGGTCCTCTGACGTATTATAGGTGTATGTGTGTGAGAAAGAGAGAGGGAGAGAGAGAGAGAGAGTGTGTGTGTGTGTGTGTGTGTGTGTGTGCGTGTCTGGTGTGCGTGCGTGTGAGTGTGAGTGTTTGTTTGTGTGTGTGTGGTGTGCGTACATGTGAGTGTGTGTGTGTGTGTGTGTGTGTGTGTGTGTGTGTGTGTGTGTGTGTGTGTGTGTGTGTGTGTGTGTGTGTGTGTGTGTGTGTGTGTGTGTGTGTGTGTGTGTGTGTGTGTGTGTGTGTGTTTGTGTGTGACGAGTGCATCCATGCATCAAAGAGCAGCAACTCTGCATGCTGAATATGGCATTACTCAGAGAACAACACTTGCAAGTAGTTTTAAAGTGGCAAGCTATATTTTATGGCTTCTGCACAGAAAAGTATCCTGTTATTATGACTCACCAGTGCCCTCATGACATGGAGAAAATATCCCAACTTCATGCAGGATAATCTAGAAACAGCCAAGATTCCTAGCAGTATGTTCAACTTGAGTATCGAGGCATGGCTGGCCCAGTCGTCATTTTCCTGTGCAGAGTTGTGTCCCTTGGGCTGCAAGAAACCTTTAAATCCTGGTATATTATATCCACGCCCTTTTAGGTCATTATCTATAGTTATACCAAGGAATTCTGTCCGTCTGTATGTCCAATCTGAGGAAATTTTTGTGTGTGAACATATAACTTGAAAACTTATACATGTACTTAGATTCTTTTCAAACTTTGTGAACACTTTCTATACCAATATAATAATAGGACCAAAGACGTATATATATCTATATACGTCTTTCATAGGACAGATGCAGTGTGAAGGTTGATTTCAATATATGGATTATTTTATTTTTTTTACCTAAATGTTTGTGCGACCAATAACTTAAAAACTACTGCATGGATTCTTTTCAAATTTTAAGAACAGTTTCCATACTTATAGAAGAAGCGCATTGCAAAGTTTGATTGTGATATGTGGATTTTCTGTGAAAGTGTGAATTTTTAACACGTTTAAAAAACAGTGAAGACACACTACTGACTTCAACTAAATCATCATTTGGATGCCATCCTGCTATGTTTCAGCTGCTCTACAAAGTGTGAACATTTCGTTGGCATCCCGTGATGTACGAGACACGGTTAAGACAGTTCTCAGCTCTTTCCATCTCCCCCTTGACTATCTCAGCTCCGTGCCGCATAAACCCTCCCCAGCCAGTGGTCAGCCTGACCGACCAATCGACTGGCATCCGTCCTACTATGCAGCCACAGGGAAACAAGATCCGAGGGCAAGGCCTTCAAGTACTGTCGACATCTCTCTCAGGTTATATCATTGTTTTGTTTTATTCACTTGAATACAAACTAAGATTTTAGCACTGTAATAATTACAATTTTCTGTCATCAGTTGTATTTTTAAATGATATACATCATCAAGGACAATCTTTTCGACGGTTCTTTAAACAGTAAAAAATTACATATATACTACTCAAAAGAAGTTAAGGTACACCTGATTCTTTCACTTCTTTTGAGTAGTATGCATCCGTACACTTAACCATGTATTCCATCACTGCAAATATACATTCATTCACTGTATCTCAAGTGCTCACAATCTAGTAGACCTACACTAACCCCAGGATAAATATCGCGTGGTTTGCACAAATTCAAATTACCTACCCTTGATTTCCATTAGGGCTTTTCTATCTAACGGACCAATCAGAATGCATGTTACAAATCAGCGTTATTGTTAGGTCGGACCATGTCAAGAACATGCCAGACATTCCGACTGATAGAGTTTGAGACAACGTCAACAGACCGATATGCAAATGAAAGCCCTTAAAAATGTCTTCATGTCTATTAAAACTGGTGGTGGAAAGTCCTCCCTTACCTTCTTCCTTTTTCTTACTCTCTACGTTTGATTGGTCGGTCAAATGTAAATGAAAATTAATTTTCGGGTAATTTGAAATCGCGAGAACCACGGGAATGGATCCTGGGGTTAGTATAGGTTTACCGAAATGCCAGCCCATTCAATGAACAATTTGAATTTAAATGCCCCAATCAGCAGTGACTTCTTCCACCATGTGTGCAGTGTCACATGCTGCCCTACTATCTTATTGGACCCGTGAAGGTCCGGGGCAGAACAGGTTTTCCGGAACCCAAGCTTGCCGTAAAAGGCGACCTGGCTTGTCGTAAGAGGCGACTTACAGGATCGGGATCGCTGATTTGGTTGATCATTGTATCCCAATTGTGTAGATCGATGTTCATGATGTCAATTACTGGATTGTCTTGTCCAGACTCGATTATTTACAGACCGCCGTCATATAGCTGGAATATGGCTGACTGTGGTATTAAACAACAACCAACCAACCAACCAACCATCAAACTTACCAAACAACCAACCAAACAACCAACCAAACAACGCTATTCCTGACTGAATCTTTTTATAGCTGATACTTGTGTTGGTAATGGCCTTTAACACGTGGCATCTTTAGTCAACTGAAGTGTATCTGGTTATATGGTGGAATTATTTTTTCCTATACCAGTTAAAAAGCACAAAAAAGCATTGAAACTTTACCACATATTGCTAACATATATTAATCAAGTCAAAATGAAATATCGTGAATAAGAAAAGTCTTGGAGATTCTGAATCCTCGATATTTCAGATCATGGCTGTTGAAAAATATAGAGAAGTCGCACAGTTTCCTGGAGTCTGTTCAGTCGACAAAGGAGGACATTGACAGACTCTGCAGTGCTCTACAGGTCTCCATCGGGCTGTCCGACATTCGCTGGGAGAGTGTGTGGGGCTTTAGCCATTTCAGGGGATGCGTCAAAAGTTTCTACAGACTTTATACCGAACACCCAGAAAGAGTTGGGGGTATTCTCAAAGGTGAGTATATTTTAGAGATACTGGGTATACAAATCAATGTGTAATAAAGCGACAAAACCCTTTCCATATCCAATTAGAAATCTCTACACAAAGCAGTCGACTATATCATGAGCATGTGTTAATGAGTCACTATCAAATAGTGATGATACCAGGCTTTCGCAAAAAGGTGAGCGTATCCTGCCCCACTGGTGGAATCCATCACAAACACATGTAAAGGCAGGTCAATTGTTCACCTGAAAAGAAATTAATTAATTGCTTTTCTGATCTTTAAAAAGGTATCTGAATGTAGTGCCATGTGTGGTATGTTTGTCAAAATGGTCTCAGTTTTGTAGCTGACTGGTATATCTTGTATTTTTTGTGCACACAGAAGTAAGTATTTTTTCTCGTCACTGATTTTTTTCTCTCATATTTTATAGTATGTAAATGTTGTGTTCTACAGGGCGTTCTCTGGTGTTCAGTAACAGTACGGGTGTATCTGTCCACGGAGACATTGTTCTCAGCAGTGAAGACGTTCCTACCTACTGGATGACGGTTAGACTTGGTCAGAATGTCCCATAATGAATAAATGAAATCTTAAAAGTGCCCTTAGACCCAATCTCATTAAAACCAGATCTTAGTTCTCACTACCGCTAAACAAAGTTCTGAGGACATCCCATTACGGGTCAGGTCAGACTGACATTGCGCGAACTTTGACCGACCAATGGAATGACTAATCAGAAGGCGGCTTTCTCATGCTTTACGGCACAAATTTCAAATTGGTGACTACGCTTCGAAACATATTTTGACAAATTCTCGACTACAAATTTAAAACCTGAACCAAAAACATTCTGGAATGGCTAATAGATGGTCTAGATTGTAAGGATTCAGTCGTTAAACCCGTACCAGGGTAACTATCATTCGGAATTCCCCATGTTAAAGTTTTCGAGATTGCATGATTAAGAAATCACATTCCAACTGTCACTTTCATAATCTGGTAAGCGATGCATTGATTGGTCGGATGAAAGGTCATTCTGACATGACCCCTAATGGGATGTCTTCAGATCTTTGTTGAGCGATAGCGAGAACTAAGATCTGATTTTAATGAGATTGCCTTAGACCCTATGTCTTCAGAAAACTGTAAAGCAATCATTTGGCTATGTTTAACTCAATAGCATCACTATAGTCAAATATTGTACTTATACATTCATGTTATTATCAGTTCTAGCAAAAAGAAAATGACATCTTATTAATACGATATTGTAAAACAAACTCGTCTGAGACACAGTCTTTGTCACCTTGTTGTATATCTAACTACAGTAGGTAGCTCTACTGCTATATATAAGCATTGTCAGGATAGGGACCACAAGAGTTGTGTCCCTTAGACTTTGTACCCATCATGCCATGCATCAATGAACATCGTCTTGAACCCGCCATCGATGGCGAGTACCAGATTACCGTATTCGATGTAATAAGCGCCCAGGGCACTCTCAAAATTAGAAATAGGGGGCTCTTATTAGAATATTATTTTGAGTTGAAAGATTGTAAATTTCATTGTTTATGCTGACAGCCTGAAATGTTTATATACGACAGATATATTTTTCCAAGATTTAATTGCCCATAATTAAGGGTGCATATAACATACGAGTGTGTATTAAACACAAATGAATAAGTCTTGTTTACATTAATCAATTGGAAGAGGTGCTAATTGAGATTGTTCACTAGTCAATATATTAGCAAATATCGCTGTGGGCGCTTATTAGAGCAGGGCGCTTATTACGTCGAATACGGTAATTTCTTTTACCTTTTCGAATTATTAACTCATCATCTTTGAAATCCTGTCATCTAAAGAGTCATTGAAAAGACCCTCTTGTGTTCGCCTAGCTGTTGATGTCGGTGAGGTCGTACGAGGCAGTGTTGGAGAGGTTGCCGCTGATGGAGGAGAAGCTGTCACAGCTCCTCAATAACATCCAGATCGTGCGCCGGAAACGGAAGCATCACCTCGTAATGGCAGAAGAATATGAGTTGTTGCTGAACAAGCTCCTCAACTCCCTCCGGCGATGTCAGGATGCTGCAAAGACGAAGCTGTTCAATAATGACCTCTCACATCTGCAGCTGGTGGTGGAGGGGTAGGTGGCAGAATCTTGGCTGAAATAAATATCTGTAGTATTTCGGAATGGTTGTACAAAAGGCTGAAATTGTCTTACAGACTGTTCAGGGATTAATATAATATTATGAACAATAATAAATTATCTGTTTTGATCCTTCTTTTTAAGTTTTGAGCCTAGGTGAGGGACTGTAAACATTAATTCGCGAGGGACGATATATTTTATATATTATAAATAGTCTTTTTGTGTAAATGTAGAAAAATGTGTTTTTTGGCAAATCACATTGAGAGATATAGGGCAACCCATTGGTATGACAACATTTCACAAGTTGTCTGTATAAGATGCCTTCATTACATAGGGGCACCATTAACCCATTGATCATCTTCTTGAGGCAAGGGAGTTAACTGTAATAGTCCAATTTCCACCCTTGCCATTGTCCCTTCTATGTCCCTCCTATTGACCAGTCAGATTCCACCTCTGATATCACTTGCATTTGCTTCAAACAAAATGGCAGCACCCAATAAAGACGATCTGATTGATATACAAGATCTGTATTGTAATATAACATGTCTTACTTCGTGAAGTGCATCAAATCACGTAAGCACCTTGATTAAAAACAAGGAAAGATTTGGAAAATATCTGTGGACGTTAAATTGACAGTACACATGCTTTGCAAATCCTGCAAATCAACCAAAATCTGCCATTAGTCTGTTGTAGAGAGTCTGGTCCCTTGGCTCTGTGCCCCACTGGTCAGTTCCTGGTTGAAATGAAATATATTGACAGACCATGTCATATCTGTTGTAGAGAGTCAGTTCCTGGTCCCGGTCCTGGTCCTGGTCAGTTCCTGGTCCTGGTCCTGGTTGATATGAAAAATATTGACTGACCACACAGCCATGTGTACTCTACTGTAGGCCATTAGTCTGTTGTAGAGAGTCTGGTCCCTTGGCTCTGTGCCCCACTGGTCAGTTTCTGGTCCCAGTCCTGGTCCTGGTCCTGGTTGATATGAAAAATATTGACTGACCACACAGCCATGTGTACTCTACTGCAGGCCATTAGTCTGTTGTAGAGAGTCTGGTCCCTTGGCTCTGTGCCCCACTGGTCAGTTCCTGGTCCTGGTCCTGGTTGATATGAAAAATATTGACTGACCACACAGCTATGTGTACTCTACTGTAGGCCATAAGTCTGTTGTAGAGAGTCTGGTCCCTTGGCTCTGTGCCCCACTGGTCAGTTCCTGGTCCTTGTCCTGGTTGATATGAAAAATATTGACTGACCACACAGCCATGTGTACTCTACTGTAGGCCATTAGTCTGTTGTAGAGAGTCTGGTCCCTTGGCTCTGTGCCCCACTGGTCAGTTCCTGGTCCTTGTCCTGGTTGATATGAAAAATATTGACTGACCACACAGCTATGTGTACTCTACTGTAGGCCATTGGTCTGTTGTAGAGAGTCTGGTCCCCTGCTCTGTGCCCCACTGGTCAGTTCCTGGTCCTTGTCCTGGTTGATATGAAAAATATTGACTGACCACACAGCCATGTGTACTCTACTGTAGGCCATTAGTCTGTTGTAGAGAGTCTGGTCCCTTGGCTCTGTGCCCCACTGGTCAGTTCCTGGTCCTGGTCCTGGTTGATATGAAAAATATTGACTGACCACACAGCCATGTGTACTCTACTGTAGGCCATTAGTCTGTTGTAGAGAGTTTGGTCCCTTGGCTCTGTGCCCCACTGGTCAGTTCCTGGTTGATATGAAATGTATTGACTGTCCATGTCATATCTGTTGTAGAGAGTCTGGTCCCCTGCTCTGTGCCCCACTGGTCAGTTCCTGGTTGATATGAAATATATTGACTGTCCATGTCATATCTGTTGTAGAGAGTCTGGACCCCTGGCTCTGTGCCCCACTGGTCAGTTCCTGGTTGATAGGAAATATATTGACTGACCATGTCATATCTGTTGTAGAGAGTCTGGTCCCTTGGCTCTGTGCCCTACTGGTCAGTTCCTGGTTGATAGGAAATATATTGACTGACCATGTCATATCTGTTGTAGAGAGTCTGGTCCCTTGGCTCTGTGCCCTACTGGTCAGTTCCTGGTTGATAGGAAATATATTGACTGACCATATCATATCTGTTGTAGAGAGTCTGGTCCCCTGCTCTGTGCCCCACTGGTCAGTTCCTGGTTGATAGGAAATATATTGACTGACCGTGTCATATCTGTTGTAGAGAGTCTGGTCCCCTGGCTCTGTGCCCTACTGGTCAGTTCCTGGTCCCAGCATCCATCCCTGGCTCCATCCTGATTGACTACATCGCCAAACACAAGCAAGAGGCAGACAAGATCATCAGAGACATGGAAAGGTAAGATTTGACTGGGCTTTTGAACACCCAGACAGGAGCTGGCCGATTTAGCATAGGCTGTAATTGGGAGAAAGTTTGATTGTGAGCTTAAAATTGTTCTTGCCAAAATTGACATTAGAGATGCTTGTGATTATATTTTCACCCAAAACAATTGTTTACGTTTGTAGACATCCATAAAACCTACGCATGTGCATCTCTAACTGGATATTAAACAAAAGCGCTAAACCAAAACCTGTTTAAGTTTTGTCACTCATGAGAAGAGAACTTGTATGGTTATAATCTCAAAATACACCCATCCCGTTTCCGGTGTGTATTGGCTTGTTATATTATTTTGGCGCTGGATAATGGTAATTCATGTCTTTATATTATGTCGGCGCTGGATAATGGTAATTCATGTCAAGTTATATTATTTTGGTTCTTGATAATGGTAATTCATGTCATGTTATATTATGTTGGCACTGGATAATGGTAATTCATGTCAAGTTATATTATATTGGTACTGGATATTATTAATTCATGTCAAGTTATATTATGTTGGTGCTGGATAATGGTATTTCATGTCATGTTATATTATATTGGTACTGGATATTATTAATTCATGTCATGTTATATTATGTTGGCTCTGGATAATGGTAATTCATGTCATGTTATATTATTTTGGCACTGGATAATGGTAATTCATGTCATGTTATATTATTTTGGCACTGGATAATGGTAATTCATGTCATGTTATATTATTTTGGCACTGGATAATGGTAATTCATGTCATGTTATATTATTTTGGCACTGGGAATGGTAATTCATTGTCATGGAACGCTTCTTGCTGTCTAACCAAGGTAAAGCTGTTCTACTTTCTACTCACACAAGGTGCAAACTTGTCTTGAATGCATAAATATGAGTTGTATTAATATCAGTTGTGTTGAAAACTGTTGACAAAAGAAGCTTAATACTTATACACATTTGTTATTTTGCCCATCCACATTCTCTGTGACATGGGTGTCATAGATTTATCAACTATTTGTAAATACAAACGTTAATGTTTGCTTGTTATTATTTTAAAGTTTGAATTTATTATATTAGATTTTAGTTTATGGTCATACAGGATATTATATTTCTCCTTTTCTACATTTTAAACTGCTAAAGTAAATGTAATATCATAACAAGGTGAACTACAGCGCTGTAGCACATTTTCTTTATTTTCCAGTTGTCTTCGACAGGAACAGGAAGTTGTAACATTCTGCCAGGCTGAACTAGAGTTATCTGCCCTTTCCAAGGATGAGTCTGTGACTCCCCAGCAGATGGTTGACTGTTGTCAGAAGCTGGTTGACGAGGCGTGGCTGCTGGGCGTGTCACTGAAGGGGCTGTGTCTGCGTGTGTCACACTTCTACTCCGTTATGCAAGATGGGGAAATCTGTATTCCTTGGGACTGGAAGAGCAGCTCACTTGATTGATAATGACAGAGACCATACAGGGATTTTCTTCAACCTACAAAACTGGGGGTCCAAGGGACCCCTGATAATAACTCCAAGGTCCTTACAGGAAATATTAGGTGGTCGGATAGCCTATTGGTTAAAGCGTTCGCTCGTCAGACCTGGGTTCGATTCCTGACAGTACAATGTGTGAAGCCCATTTCTGGTGTCCCCCACCGTGATATTGCTGGAATATTGCTAAAAGCAGGGTAAAACCATACTTACTCACTTACAGGAAATATGAAGATCCTGTAAAGTAATCAAATGGTGTAGTGTTTTGTAGATTTTGATTAGTTCTTTAATAACAGGAACTTTATATTTCTTGTCAAGAATTTGTTACGATGAATATTATTTTGTGTCCCTTGGGACGCAACATATTCTTCTTTCTGCGTGGATTCTATACAGTTGTTTGTACTGGGGTGAACATTTCTACATTGTGTAAAACCTTGGACCATATACAAATTTCGAAAACAACATCTGCGCATATGTAATGCAACAGGACATCCTGGTGTATCAGTTCTGCTCATTAGCACAGCGGTGATCATTAATGATAAGCTACTACTGAGGCCTTTGCCACATGGTCTTAGAGCTGAAGAAACAGCTGAGACCTCCATATGCTTGTATTGCTCCAGAGCAAAATCACAGTCACTCGCACTTGTTAAATCACTTAGGCTTAAAAAAAATAATAGTCTTGGTTTACAGGTACTGCCCTAATCATCTTAAAGTCTGCTAGATTATTATCAATCTGATGTGGTCGTAGCTAATACATTTTGTTAAATGAGTGGTATGGATACAGATCAAAGCATATCAGGAATTATATCATTGACTCATGATGTCAATCACTGGCTTGTCTGGTCACCATAAATGCCAAATGCAGTAAAGAATATGTAAGAAAACTGTTTTAGGAAACGTGACTGGATTAGCATTGGTCTTCAGCAACCCGTCCTTGTCTAGTCTGTCTCAGTTATTTACAGACCACTGTCGTATACCGTATTTCTACATTCTACATTTTGACTTGTCGTAAGAGGCGACTAACAGGATCGAGTGGTCAGGCTCGCTGACTTGGTTGGTGCATGTCATCGATCCCAAATGCCTAGATCGATGCTCATGATATCAATCACTGGATTGTCTGGTCCAGACTTGATTATTTACAGACCGCCACCATATAGCTGGAATATTGCTGAGTGTGGCGTTGAACAACAAGTAAACAAACAAACATTGAGTTTAATTGATGAATATTTCAGATGAGGATTGGTGCAGTGTGTGATTGTAAACTGACTGCCTAACCAGCATTGATGCATGTCCTCGTATCCCAATCACGTAGATCGATACTCACGATCTCAATCAGGATTGTCTGTTCAAGACTGGATTATTTACAGCGATTATACAGCTTGAATATTGCGTGTGGTGTCAAACAACAAATATTAACGACCAGATGTAGAGAGGGCCAAGTCAAATTCAATGTCAAACTAGAACCAAGAATTTAAAAGCAAAGGGTCCAACCTAATATTTTTCAATGTATATTGTATGTTTGTTGGGCTGCTAATAACAGGTTCACAAATGTTTAAAATGGGGGCGCTCCCATTGACTGTTAATATTGCTGTCACATTTTTCAAGAAAAGATTATGCTGTAATCCAAAGAAATTACAATTTTAGAAATATAATCTACCCAAGTATGTTTAATTGGAAACATTCGAAGTACCGTATTCGACATAATAAGCGCCAGAGCCGCTCTCAAAATAAGAATTAGGAAGGGGTGCTAATTGGGATTGTTCACTAACCAATATATTAGCAAATATCGCCGTGGGTGCTGATTAGATAGAGCCGGGCGCTTATTACGTCGAATACGGTATATATATATATCCCCTGTACATGTATATTGAACAGCTGAGGTTGCTACACCAATGATGTTTACACACTATAAATGCAAAATGCAGTACAGAATATGTATGATAGGGCTGGGACGAGTCCAAGTTTACTGCTCTGGTACCTGACCCCCTATTACCCGACCCTACCTGGGTACCCACTGAAGATGTTTGATTAGGAATTGTTTTACCGCAGCCCTGGCAAAAACTATTTAAAAACATGTATCAATCGATTAGATCATGCATACACTGATGTTGACTAAAGCTTTATCTTTACTCAAAGAAATACAAGTTATAAGGAATGTGTGCATCGTCAGGAAGAAATGCGAACATTAGCGACTTGTAGTGTAACCATTGAGCTATGGTGAGTTTTTGTCATTAAACAATATATCACGTGACTCACCGCGAGTCCAGGTAGTCCTGTGGGGACCCGGGTCCTACTGAGGACCCACCTGACCCGAGTACCCGAGTTACCCGTCCCAGCCCTAATGTATGGAAATTGTTTTAGAAAACAGGACTGGTTTAGTATTGGTCTTCAGCAAGCCATTCTTTTCTAGTCAGTCTCAGTTATTTACAGACCTCCGTCATATAGCTGGAATATTGCTGAGTGCAGCATTATCAACAAAGAAAGAAAGAAATGAACGAAAGAGTGAGTCTGATGTGATAATTGGACTACACACACTGAACTCAATCTGCCGTCACCAAATAAGCTATATTACATGACTTCTGGACCTGTGAAGATCCATGGTAGAATAGGTCTTCAGCAACCAATGCTTGCCGTAAAAGGCGACTGTGTTTGTAGTAAGAAGTGACTAACGGGGTCAGTTGGTCAGGCTCGCTGACTTGGTTGATGCATGTCATCGTATCCCAGTTGCGTGGATCGATGCTCATGATGTCAATCACTGGATTTTTTGGTCCAGACTCAATTTTTTGCAGACCGCCGTCATATAACTGGAATATTGCTGAGTGCAGCGTTAAACAACAAACAAACAAAAAAAAACATAAATTCTGGTTGTGATAGTGGTGTGCATTTATACAAGAATAGTATTGTTAGAAACTGGTCCAATGTGAATGTATGTAGATATGATTAGTTAGTACACATCTTAAAAGAGATGAAAGAAAATATGGTATGTAGAAATGAGACCAAACATAACTGTAGGACCAAATAAGTGCCAAAACGAAGAAATTTCTTTTGGCATATTTTTAACATTTAGTGCAAGTTATTTCATAAAACAAGATAAATCTGGTGTGGCCAAAGTCTGAAAGTAAATTGTATTATAAGTCAATGATTGCATGTGATCTGATTTTCATCTTCCTTTATATATTACCGTATTCGACGTTATAAGCGCCCAGGTCGCTCGCAAAATTAGAAATAGGGGGTCTTATTAGAATGGTATTTTGGTGAAAAAGTTGAAAGATAGATGTCGTGGTTTATGCTGACAGCCTGAAATGTTTATATACGACAGATATATTTTTCCAGAATTTAACTGCCCATAATTAAGGTTGCATATAACACACGAGTGCGTATTATGCACGAATGAATAAGCCTTGTGTACATTGATCAAACGGAAGGGGTGCTAATTGGGTTTGTTCACTAGCCAATATATTAACAAATATCGCCGTGGGCGCTTATTAGAGCGGGGGCTTATTACGTCGAATACCGAAAGTGTTGTATATCTGGATTCTTTAATCAATACGATGGACACATTCACTGTGATAGCCTCCCTTTGAGTATGATTCGTCTGTTAAACATTTGATGTCTCTTTAGGCAAATGACTTTGTTTGATATGTGGCTCGGTTCACCAAGCAGTGAATGGGTACCCAACAGAGAATGAATTCGTAATGTGCTGTTGGCCATATGGCGCCTCATAGGCAGCTTGGGTTGTATGCTCCCCAGGGAGCTGAGAAAGAAAATTGAGTTCACACTGATCCATTGACCAGGGTAATAATGTAGCGCTTTGCGCACACTTTACGGCGTGGATTTGGCGCATTATATGCACATCAATTATACCCCGCCACCAAGTGAGGAAGGGGATATAGGAACGGAGTTTGTCCGTCCAATTCTCACTGTTGACAAATTTTCAAAAAACTATTTTAAAATTTTACACACTGATGTTACTGGTCACGATCTCATTCATTATACAGAGTTATGGCCCTTGCTCCATCACCTTTCAACTTAGTGCATACTGTGTGGACCCGTGAAGATTCCGGGGTAGAATAGGTCTTCAGCAACCCATGCTTTCCGTAAAAGGCGACTATGCTTGTCGTAAGAGGCGACTAACGGGATCGGGTGGTCAGACTCGCTGACTTGGTTGATACATGTCATCGATCCCAATTGCGTGGATCGATGCTCATGATATTAATCACTGGATTGTCTGGTCCAGACTCGATTATTTTACAGACCGCCGTCATGTAGCTGGAATATTGCTGAGTGCGGCGTTAAACAACAAACCAACAAACAAAGCATTCTGTGTGAATTTTTTTTTCTCAGAGACTACTGAAATTACTTGAATGAAGGTTTGCATGCTTATATAAGAGTTACTTGTTATTATTAAGAATAGCCATCCAGTCAGTTGCACTTATAGGCAAGAGAGATGCTGTACGAGGCTACTGATGGTGATGCTTGGGTCCAGGGTATCGATCATAGTGGGCCAGACAATGGATGATGGGGTAATCTGTTATATCAGGAAGATTCAGGATTAAAACACTTCTGTGATGTCATTCTATTGTTTGAGCGCTCCAATATTTTTAGGGAATGGAGAGTTGATTGTGTTCTCTGCCGCTGGTGCACGTGCTCCGTCGCGAGCTGATCTTTACACTGCATGTTTTATGGCTTTTTAGAATGTTTTGTCAAAGTGTAAGAGCAGAGATGTGTTTTAAGTAGGGGATTATCCTCGTAGCTCTCCATTCCTTACAAATAGTGGGCCCCTGGAAGATACAGGATTATATTCTGCTGCTGTGGCAGTGCATCTTCTACTTATTGTTACCATATTCAACGTAATAAGCGCCCAGGGCGCTCTCAAAATTAGAAATAGGTGGCTCTTATTAGAATATTATTTTGGAGTTGAAAGATAAATTTCGTGGTTTTTGCTGACAGCCTGAAATGTTTATGTACGACGGATATCTTTTCCCAGAATTTAATTTCCAATAATAAAGGGTGCATATAACACACGAGTGCGTATTATACGCGAATAGGGGAAGGAAGCTGTGCGTATTATATGCGAATAGGGTTCGGAAGGGGTGCTAATTGGGATTGTTCACTAGCCAATATATCAGCAAATCTCGCTGTGGGCGCTTATTACAGTGGGGCGCTTATTACGTCGAATACGGTATTTCTTTATTGAACAGGACTTTGGAATGTCAGCATTTTTAGGGCAGTTACTTTGTATCAGGGAGATGACTAGTGTTTTCAACTATGCGCCCATGGCATGCAGTTTGGCAATAAAACATTCACCTGGTAATTGGGGGTTGAAAAGTCCTTATTTCCTTAATTTAGAGGTACCATATATGACGTAATAAGCCCCCAAAGCGCTCTCAAAATTAGAAATAGGGGGCTCTTATTAGAATATTATTTTGGTGGAAAAAAAACAGAGTTGAAAGATAAATTTCGCGGTTTATGCTGACAGCCTCAAATGTTTATATATACAGATATATTTTTCCAGAATTTAAGGGTGCATATATCACACAAGTGCGTAGTATACACGAATAAATAAGTCTTGTGTACATTGATCAATCGGAAGGGGTGCTAATTGGGATTGTGCACTAGCCAATATATTAGCAAATATCGCCATGGGCACTTAAAGAGCGGGGCACTTATTATGTCAAATACGGTATATATGCTTCAATCCATTAATGTAAACTAAGTATTAAAATCTTTGAAGCTGATCACTAATCTTGAAGTAGGACATTTTTATTCTTACTGGGAATTTTTACTAATATTTGCACCACATAAGGTTTCTGGGTAAGAATTGGTCCCAGGGGGCACGGGTGGCCCAGTCGTCTAAGGCACCGCAATTCGCTGTGCAGAGTTACGTCCCTTGGGCACGCCAGAAACCTATGATTGTGGGTTCGAATCACGGTTCACCCCGATTATGTTTCTAGATTTGTCAGCACCATACCCATGCTCGTGGGTATGGTGCTGACAAATCTAGCAGCGTTAAACCCAACTCACTCACTCACTAGAATTGGTCTCCAGTAACCTGTGCTTGTCATAGGCGGCGACTTAAGGATTGAGTAGCCGGACTCGGTGACTAGGTTGATTGCATGTCAGCGTATCTCGACGGGTGGATCATCGCTCAATATTACCCAGTGCATGTCTGGTCATGACTTATATATTACATGTTCCCGTAATCATAGAGTTGGAATAACATTTAGAATAATTAACAAGTTGTTGTCCATAAATTGTGTCTACTTTGCCAAACAATGATGATGTGAAAAAATATGAATTGTTTGATAGGCATTACTTAGAAGTTGACTGATGACAAGGTAGACACAATTTATGGAAAGCAACTTCTTTAATACTGTAAAGGCGACGTTCATGAGGTATAAGGATCTATACAGAAACGTCGCCTTGACAGTATTAAAGAAGTTGTTATCCATAAATTGTGTCTACTTTACGAAAAAATGATGATGTGAATATATATGAATTGTTTGATAGGCATTACTTAGAAGTTGACGGATGACAAAGTAGACACAATTTATTTATTAATAAAAAAGTTGTCATCCATAAATTGTATCTACTTTGTGAAAAAAATATGTTACTGTGGTTCAAATGATTTAGAATGTGACATGATGTTGCAGACATGAAACACAAATCGTGTGAGCTACTGACCTTTGGAACGCCTTTGTTTTATTGAAATATAAGTTACATTTCAGTTACAGCAGTTTAGGGCATTACGGAGACAACCTGAGAACTTAATATGTGCTGTTGGTTGACAAAATGTAGACAGCATAAAAACATCCACACTGACATTCTCACAGAAGCATAATTGGCAATGTTGTTGATTGTTATGAAATTGGGCATGATTTGGTATCAATTTACAGGAAACATGTCTGTGATCTGTGATTTACTTTGATTTACTTGCAGAATGTTGGTTAATCAGTCATGGTTACATTTGAAGATGATCTCACAGGATATGACATCAGACTGAGTGTGTGAGTGAGGTGGGTTTAACGCCGCTTTTAACAGTATTCCAGTTATATCACGGCGTGTCAGCTTAATGTGGGAGGAAAGCCCGAAGTGAACCACTTTGGTGAAACCCTCAAGCACGGGTATGGTGCTGACAAACCTAGAAACATAATCGGGGCGAACCGGGATTCGAATCCACAATCATAGGTTTTTGGCGTGCCCAAGGGATGCAACTCTGCACAGCAAATCACGGTGCCTGAGACGACTGTGCCACCCATGCCCCTGACATCAGACTGAAACTGATGGAGGAACATAGGTTATGGTTCATGTCATGTCTCCATACCAACCTCACTTCATTGTAAATTACTATAGCAATCTCATTAAAATATGATCTTAGTTTTCGCTATGGCTAAACAAAGATCTGAGGGCATCCCATTAAGGGTCACATCAGAACGACCTTTCATCTAACCAATCAGAGCGTCGCTTACCAGATCATGAAAGTGACAGTTGGAATGTGTTTTTTAATCATGCAACCACAAAATATTTAGTTACATGTTTTATGATTATATCCATACAATCTAGGTCAACTGTAAGCCATTCCAGAATATGTTTCAAAGCGTAGTCGCCAGTTTAAAACTAGTGTTGTAAAGCTCGAGGAAGCTGCCTTCTGATTGGCTAATGTCGATTTCTTGTCAGTCATTTCATTGGTCTGTCAACATTCGCGAAAGGTCGTTCTGACGTGACCCGTAATGGGATGTCCTCAGATCTTTGTTAAGCGGTAGCGAAAACTAAGATTTGATTTTAATGAGATTGATTACTATAGCAGCCATTTACCGCCCTGTTACATGTAAGATTGTTTGTCATGCCAAGACTTGATCAATTTAAAAAAAATTAAATTTGAGAAAGTTCCCTTTTTTAATTTGGATAAAATTTTAATAAATGTCATGGCCTGGGTTCCCTCCTGAGTTCAATAAATTACAAAATGTTGGCTATCTGAACCCTGTTCCACAAAGCTATCTCAGCACTAGAACAAGTGTAACATCCATATTTCTTTGAATGTGTTTATTGTACCTAGTGTTGTAGTGTAATACAGTATTCACTCGACATATTTTGGATTGCATGGAATGACATAATACACTCTTTAAAATTTAAGGGTTTTGAAACAAACTGTCATATTTCAAACTTAAAAAGGTTGCAACAGACAAGGGAATCAAATATAGCATACATCAGCAAAGAGCTAAGAATATAGAATATAAGTGAACAACTTTTATTAAACTTGTTCTCGTCATCCTTTTTCATAGCAATAATTTCTCAACTTAATTTGTGTTTTAAGTAATTTAAAAGTAAGAAGTCTTTTCCCCCAAGTAAATGATTGATCAAAGTTTTAAAGTACATGTTGTAAGAACCAAACCAAGTCAGATATTTTGTCAATTTAATTTTTTGTGAAACCAGTTATTAACCCAAAGTTAGAGATCATTCCAAAATTATTAAGTTGAAACTCCCATACATTAATACAGATTTAACACAATCGTAGCTAAGATTGCTATATAGAATAGGGTACAGACCTGTGAAAACATTTCATCTGTTTGGAAGCATCCTGAAACCCAACTAAAACACAATTTGTTGTTGTTAGTACATGATGATTTTGTTCTGGCTTTCATGGGCCATCAGAGGGGGCACGGGTGGCCCAGTCGTCTAAGGCACCGTGATTCGCTGTGCAGAGTTGCCATCAGAGGGGGCACGGGTGGCCCAGTCGTCCAAGGCACCGTGATTCGCTGTGCAGAGTTGCCATCAGAGGGGGCACGGGTGGCCCAGTCGTCCAAGGCACCGTGATTCGCTGTGCAGAGTTGCCATCAGAGGGGGCACGGGTGGCCCAGTCGTCCAAGGCACCGTGATTCGCTGTGCAGAGTTGCGCTCCTTGGGCACGCCAGAAACCTATGATTGTGGGTTCGAATCCCAGTTCGTCCCCGATTTTGTTTCTAGGTTTGTCAGCACCATACCCGTGCTCGTGAGTTTGGTAAATAGAGAATCTCACCCAAGTGTCTTCTGATATCAAATATATCAACAGCAGGTGATAAAAGTGGAAAAATTCCGAGGCTTGCCGAGGATTTTTGCCACTTTTTTCGAGTGTTGATATATTTGATATCAAAAGACACGAGGGTGAGATTTTATTTATCATCCAACATCATTCTTTCAACTTTTTCAATTTGTAGACAGTAATTAGCAGTGTCTTCAGTGTAAAAAGTACTGCAAACAGCTTCAGTAGCAGAACCATTAGTGATGTCATTTGATTGTGACGTCATGGTAACCAGTGATGGTCTGCAAAGGATTGTGATGTAATTTCATTGCAGCGATATCTACAGTGTAGATATCGCTTGATCTCATCCAAGCGATATCTCCTGTGGGAGCCAGTTTTGGATGATAAACGTCTGATACCTGCATCACTTCAGGCTTTCCTCCCACATTAAGCGGACACGCCGTGATATAACTGAAATATTATTAAAAGTGGGGTTAAACCCAACTCACTCACGGGCCATCAGCAGGATGTTATACTACTCCAAAGAAGAAACGTCCATGTGTCATTTGACTGTCCTTAATCTGTGATACCAAATATTGGTGTTCTTTAACTTCTTTGAGTAGTATATGTATGTCGAAGACAGGTGTTTCTTGTTGTTGAGTGTGTTGCTGGTGCTGAATGATGGAATAAATACTGTTTAATGTTGTGTGTGTGTCTTGTCAATCACGTCTCAGGCAACCTACAGGCGTTCTGAGATTAACAGGACTCAGGTCTCTGAAATCTTACATTACACAATATTCTTCTTGACTCTAAAAATAAAAAAAAATTCCCTATGCTGCTTTCAGACCGGCCCTCACCCCAAAATGACATGACTGTGGAACAGAGCTAGCTTGACTTGCTTTTGTATGCATTTCTAGATTTTATTTTTTTTCATAAAATAAATACATTCCACGGTCATGGTGCAGGACTAACTCCAGTCATATCAAGGCTTATCTGTGTGGGAGATAATGTGCACCACTTGCTGAACCCACAGTTACTGATAGGGTGCATCTTTCCGAGGCAAGACAGTTAACCGACTCTAAAAGTCCCAGGTACCATCCTTGCTGAACTAGGCTGGAATTTCCAGGCTCGGTCGTAGCGCCACCAGTCTGCCTGCTGCTTACTCTGCTTATGTTTCGTGTGCAAGATCCACTCCCACCATGGATACGTTACTTTGAAATGTCTGGTGAGCTACAGTGCCTTGCTGCCAATATCTGCAATAAAGCCCTCCCAGCTTCCAGAGGCAAGGGAGTTAATAGACTGTAAAAGTCCAGTTTCCACACTTGCCGAACTAGGCTGGAATTCCTGGGTTCAATTGTAGCACCACCAGTGGCTATTATGAGTTATGTCTGTTCTATGCCCCTCCTATTGACCAATCAGATTCCACCTCACATCACTTGCAATAACTTCAAACAAAATGGCGGCACCCAGTCAAGACCATCTGATCGATGATCAGGATATGTATATATATATATATATTGTAATGAAACAGGTCTTATCTCGCGAAGTGCATCAAATCATGAGAGTACCTTGATTAAAAACATGAAAAGATTTGGAAAATATGTTGTCGACTGAAATCTGCACGTTTACGAACCGGATTTTGATTGGACTATGCATAGACTCGTTAGTCCAGCCAAAATATAATTCCATAATTGCAGCCTAGTTCGGCAAGGGAGGAAACGGGACTTTCAATACTGGATTTCCTGCTACATTACATGATCATGTGACAAAGGACAAGCTTCAGGACAAAATGACCACTGTCAAACTCATAGTCAAGTGGTCTTGACATATAATTAAACCAATAATTAAACTATCATGGTGACCTCTTCCCAATTACCAGCTGATTAGCGACAGTCAATATTGTGCACAAGGTGTGATGTTTCTTGTCTGGTAACATGTCCTGCTTCACTTGACTGACAACAATGAGAATTGCAGATCTCATGGACGGCAATATGGCCTGATGGAGAATCTGGGATATCAAGCCTCCATCAGAGGATGCTGGAAGACATGGTTCTGCAACTGAGCCTGGATGCACCTTCCCTCCATTATCACAAGATATACATAATCAACAAGGTGACTCGGACACAGTTCCAGGTAAACTGTGTATGCCTTAAATTATACAAAACAGATCACCGTTACCCTGAAATAGTGAAAGTGTTATTTGTTCCACATTAAAGCTGAATAAATATATCCAGTAAATAATTTAAATATGTGATTTCTGGTAAATACCTCAATTTTTTTTATTTCTGGGATGATTTTATGATTAAAAGTGCATAATAAAACTCTCCTGTAAATTCCTCCAAATGTCTGTTTTTTTGGTCTCTTCCACTTTAATACAAGGTAAACAGGCAACTATTGCTTGACTAACCATCCTTGACTAATCCTGGTATAGACTGTCCGACAATTGGGAGGTTACCCCAGCAGGCATACCGTGCTCCAAAACCCACAAACTTCTAAACAACCATATCATGTGTTGTATGAATTTATTCCATATCCACGATATCATGATACATGTTAACATTAAATAACTAAAATTGCACATGGTGTATAGTAGGTGTATGCATGTTTAAGCAGCACTATCAAAAGTATGTAATGTTATGAGAATATTCTTGCCCTCTTGCTAAACACTGTTTAGCGCATCATTACAATACATTCTGCTCAAGCATGACCTTGGAAAAACTAATATTTGGCAAGACAGAAGAATATTCTATTTATAATATCACACACTCAAATTAAATGACATTTAACAGATAACGTAATGATTTATAACAGTGTATGTCCAAGGACAGGATAACATACTACAGCTAGTTTGAAGTTTTCAATGTTTCTCTTAATCTGAAATAAAACACTACAGAACTGTACAAATTCTGGTCCATGTCTTATGAAACCTCACCTAACCTTTGACCTACAGCCCAGCTGATTCTAAGGTTATAATTGTCACTTGTTTCTAACAGTGTCCAACAAAAAACACTCTTGTTTTAATATCACCATCATACAGAAATATGTAAATACACTTGAATACACATATCTTGATTGACGTCACATAGTTTGATGTTCTTTGCTATATCACAAATACTGATCATCGACTGACACAGACAGGAGAGCAGGACTGTAACCATTCACAGAGCATCAATTTTTTTTGTTTCCACAAAAAATAAATAAAAATAAAATCATTATATTCGAAGAACATACTCTTGCATGGCATGGTATGAAAATGAAACTTGTTTCACAACGGTATGTACAAGAGTCTGAAGGCATTGGTACTTCTATTGACTAGTTTCTAAAAAGTTTGGGTTGAGGCTCCATTTATTCTTCTAATGCTAAACAAAAATAATAGTCATGGTTCTCAGGCACTGCCCGCATCATCATAAAGTTCACAGCACGTTTAGTTTTTCTTTCCATTATGAAATCACACACACAAAAAATCCTTATATATTCTCCATCTTCAAAGGTAGTCAAATACTGTATTTCAGTATTTTACTCATCAAGGAATACTTTTATGTAGGGAGGCCCCTTCACAGGTTGATTTTACAATACTGTTTATGTGGTTACACAACTGTTATTTAGTTACATACTAGTTTGAACCACCCAAGAAAGAAAAAAGGCAACCGCCCAAATTCACTATATGTTCAAAAGCCATTGCCGGAGAACCAATTCTTTTAAGCCTAAGGTGTCAAGATTTTGTGTACTGTACAATGACCCACTAAAGAGATGTGTATTGAATTGCAGCAAGTGTATCGTTACAGCCCTAGACAGTAGTGGAAAGACGAAGATGCCCGAGAGGCGTGAATGAGTAGAGAGACTAGACAGAGAGAAGTAAATCTAAGACAGATAGAATACAGGGTGTACTATATAGATTATTTGTATTTCAATACATAAATACATGATAATAATTACAGTATATATAGTTACGCTTACAACGTTTACCTTTTTCATTGTACTCAAATTATGCAAATGAAAATATTGAGGTAATAATAGTATTATGTCTTAGAATTTATTTTAAATCAATATTCCATTGACAAGAATGACTACAATGTTTTGTCAGTTAAGAATGTTTTGTTCTGTAGTGATCTTATTATTTGGCACAAGCATTTACATTACAACCAATCCTATGTTAGTTAAGTATGTATTTGTGTTCAGAGCTACATTATTTAATCCACTAGTTAATATCCAGCATTTCATCAATGTTACGTTCACAGTTGCAGGACAAGCCAGCATGCCGCATCTTGGTTCATCCCTAACCACACAATCACAATACACAGCTGTCTCTGTAGGGATCAGTCTGACTCTCACAATGTCCACGCTGACCGACATTTCCACAGATCAATTGTCTCTTCCTGATGTCCTCAAGGGAGATAACTGTCTCTCACTCTCACACACCGACACATCCTGGCAAGTTGAATGTCTGCTATCACAGTTAGGAGTTTTTGTTCGGGATTTTTACTGGGGGAAGGGCATCCGAGTGCCACGTGCGGATATTGGCAAGAGCTCGGTTGACTTTGTTGCACCAGACGATTCTCTCTTCCTTCGTGTCTGCCGACATCATGTGTCTGTGAGAAGGAAACAAGTTAGTATTTCATGAATGAAAATGTTGTCAACTGTTAAGCAGAAACATTGCTATGAAGCAGATTCCAGATAGTGAGCAAATGTTGTTTAACGCCACAGTAATATTACTGTTTGTAAATCGAGATGGATCATGCAATGTTTGTTTACTGTTTTACTACGCACTCAGCAATATTCTAGTGCCTGTAAATTATCTAGTCTGGACCAGATGATCCAGTGATAAATATTGTGAGTGAGTTTACACTGCTATATCATGGCTGGGGACACTAAAAATGGGCTTCACACATAGTACCAATGTCGGGATTCGAACCCGTGTCTTCGGGTTGACGAACGAATGCTTTAACCACTGGGCTACCCGACTGCTCTGTGACCAATAGCTACTGGGGTGCAATGACACCAGTAACCCAGTCGCCGAGACCGACCTAAAGTCCAATTGGTCACCTCTTACAACCAGCAACGGGGTGGAACAGGCAATGACAGAAATGGGACAGGTATAGGGTTACAGCCAGAGAGGTGCACCAGGGTTACAGGACAGACTGATGTCTGAGAGACATAGGACACATGAGTGAGTGCATGTCGTATAAGGCTGCATTCATCAATATTCAAGCTGTATCATGTAAACCTGAAATAATCAACATGACCAGACAAACCAGTGACTGAAAGCATGAGCAATGATGTCCTTGGAGCACTATGACCTGCATTCAGCCACGAACCTGCTCAGCTGATACCCATGTCAGCATGAGGCCCTGGCGTCCATACTGACCCAGCATCCCATGTGTACAAGGACTTGTCAACCCCCATGGTTAATTTCAACATCTATGTCCTTAGAACCACAGAACAACACTACTTGTTAATTACATCATCAATGGCCCATCAGAATGTCAGAACAGTCCACACTCCAACAACTCTGAAAGTGTCATCCAATCTTAACACAGAGGCATTGAATCAGAGTAAAAGATTGGATCCTAATGAGATTGTCTCAAAAAGACATTACATTTGGTACTGAAACTAATCCAAACCAGGTTTATAAAGTACACAAACACATACTATAGGGCACTATTATTATAGTACGAAGCTAGTTTGTATGAGGATCACTGTAGACTCCTTGTCTAATATAAGGTCTACTGTAAGGCATACAGTGTATCACAACTTACTTGATGGTCGTCATGGTGTTGTACGTCCGACTGACAAGGGTATCTCTCTCTCCATGCCGCGGCTGGCGAACTGTCATCAATTCAAACGTGTTGGGTCGGGCGCAGATATCCCTTGGAATCAGGCCAACTTTTTCTGTGATGCATCGCTTCAAGTCAATCATGCCCATTGGGTCCTATAACAAAACGTTTACTGTATTTATACAACTGTTATTATCCAAGTGTTGGCTGAAAAATTCTTGACCCAACGCCTTCACAAATCCAATAAAAGGTGAGGTGAAATTGGGTTTAGCATCTCGTTCAAGATAATTTCACTTTAAAGCAACAAGCAAGCAGACGTGCGTGTGGTAACTTATAATAGTCTGGTCAAAAGCTGGTTTGATTGTGCCACTGAGATACCATGCAGCAGTTTAACATGGATAATACCCCACTCAGACACAGTATCCTGCCTCACAGGCAACCAGTCCTTGTTTTATCTCCTTACTGCCATGCGTCAGGGAGGGCAACAACAGGAACCATCCTCTGGTGTACACATGACAGAAACATTTATAACCAGAGACACAGAACTGCTTGACCACACTCACCTTGCGGTTCTCATCATCAGGGTACTTCCAGTAGCACAGTTTGTTACGAGCAAGAGCCACCCACCGCCGATGCCACGCTCCAAGGCCGCTCACGTCTTCAAACATGGTCTTTAAAAAATAATCAACAAGGTATGAAAAAAAATACAGGTAAATAAAACCATTTCTTACTCCCGTGAATCAGGAGCTTAGAGGTAGGTAGATAATACTGACATTAAAAATAACTCTCACTGGCCTGCTCCACTTTATCAAAACACACAGCCAGAGTGAGTTTGTGTGTGAGTGAGCGAATGAGAAGGTTAAATGCTGCTTTGAACAGTATTCCACCTATATCACGGTGTGTCAGCTTGATGGCGGAGGAAAGCCCGAAGTGATGCAGGTCTCAGATGTTTACCACTGTGGTTGTACATTATGATGCCATCATAACCCAGTATAAATAAACACATGCACTCAGCAATATTCCAGCTACATGACAGTCTGTCAGTAATCAAATCAGGATCAGACCATCCAATGACTGACATCATGAGCACCTATTGACACAATTGGGATACGATGACATGCAACGAATAGTCACCTCTTACAACAAGCGTGGTTGGCTGGGGACCTGTATAATTCCCAGGAATCCCTATGTCACATGTAATCATGACCCACATGCCTGACTTCCTGTCAGCCATAAGCCTCAAGGGCGGATCAAGCATTTTGGAAGGAAGGGACCCAAAATATCAAAATCCTCTCTCAGTAGGGTGTGGGGAAAGAATTTCCTACAACATGCTGACTTACCAGGAAGCCTCTCTCTTCCACATTAGCCTCCATGAGACACTTGAGTCGGAGGTAGATGCTGCCGTGCAGGGGGGACAGGTAGGGGAGCTGGAACACACATAGCAACATCAGTACCGGTCCAGCAAATAGAATCTGGCATTCAGCCTACAGCAGACATCTTAGTGAATGCTTCACAATCATATACAGTGTTTGTTTGTTGTTTAACGCCACAATCAGCAATATTCCAGCTATATGACAGCAGTCTGTAAATAATTGAGTCTGGACCAGACAATCCAGTGATTAATAGCACGAGCATCGATCCACGCATTTGGGTTCGATGACATGCATCAATAAAGTCAGTGAGACTGACCACCAAATACCGTTAGTCACATCTTGCGACAAGCATAGTCTCCATCGCGCAATGCATGGCTTGCTGAAGACATATTCTACCCCGGATCTTCACAGGTCTCATATACAGTGAACCTGGGTGATTTTTGTTTGTTTGTTGTTATAATTCCACATTCAAAATTCCAGCCTGAAAATAATCTAGTCTCGACCAGACAGTCCAGTGATCGATAATGTGAGCAACGATCCATGCCTCAGGGCATCATGACACCACATCAACCAAGTCACCAAGCCATGTCCATTTAGTTGTCTACCTGTGAAGATCCGTGTTAGGACAGGTTTTCAGCAACCCATGCTTGCCTTTAAAGGCGACTAACGGGATCGGGTGGTCAGGCTCACTGACTTGGTTGATTCATGTCATCATATCCCATCATATCCCAAATGCATAGATTGAAGTCTGGTCCAGACTCAATTTTTTTACAGACCGCCAACATATATAGCTGGAATATTGATAAGTGTGGCGTTAGACAACAAACCAAACCATTTGTCGCCTCTTATGACCAGCATAGGTTGCTGGGGACCACTTTTAACTTGTAATCCCCACGGGGCCCCGATTGTTTAATTGATATGTATCACATCAGTACTATGGTCTAATACCGCAACTCCGAGCAACAAAGGTGTCCAAGTGAGTGAGTGAGTTGAGTTGGGTTTAACGCCGCTTTTAACAGTATTCCAATTATATCACGGCGTGTCAGCTTCATGTGGGAGGAAAGCCTAAAGTGATGCAGGTCTCAGAGCTGCAGATAAGCTGCGTATCTGCGTGAAATACGCATCAGAAATGCAGAAATACGCAGTAAAATATAATTCCAGCGTATCAAATACGCAACGAACATTACAGATACGCTACAAAAATAAAATTTGTGCGCATCATCAAAATATTGTGAAGTAACCCTGCGTATTCGATTAGCAAATCAGCAACTTATTTTGAAATTATAAACGGGCATTCCATCAACCTTGCCAAACTCCACGATGACAGTCACATCATGAACATTTGCCATCACACTTTCGTGTGGAAGTATCGTGGTATTTTTCAGTCCTATAAAGCTCTCGAACCCACATGACACCAGTTTGCAGGGACTGGATGAATAGTGTTTTTAAATATTTAACTTAAATACCCATTTGTGTAAAAACTAGTGGGTAACAGAAATTTGAATACGCAGATAGAATTACTGATACCCAATGATTTTAAAATGCATGGGTAAAAAACCCACAACACCAAAAGCTTATCTAGAGCTCTGAGGTCTCATCATAGGTTTTTGGCTTGCCCAAGGGACGCAACTCTGCACAGCGAATCACGGCGCCGTAGACGACCGAGCCACCCGTGCCGCGAGGTGTCCAAGTGTGTGATGCATCTGATGAATTGTATCAGGTCTTAACATAATTGTTTGCAACAATGTGTAATGACAATACATTTTGCATCACTGAAAACAATTGATAAGAAGTAGCTGAAGAACATGAAAGTTAAAAGTATAATTGCGCCAGTATCCTTGCCCCTATGTGTAACACAATCTTATTATCCATGTTGATGGTGTACCCACCCTCTCCAGGTTGAAGCAGGTCTTGTCCAGCGACTTCATGGTGATGGGCACGGTTGTGATATGGCTGAAGCTGGTGGTTCTCACGGCTGTCGGGCCACCGGGGCTTTGTACTGTAAACACAAACAGTCCATATAAGGGGCCATTGACTCTTATCAGAAAGGAAAAGTTCGGATCATGAGGGGGCTCAGTGGTTGAGGGTGTGAGCAACAATTCATGGCATATGGTGCCACTCTATCAGTAGGTGTTTCACTCGGGCAGTGTGGGTTCGAATTAGATAGTGAGTGAGAGAGTTTGGTTTTACGCCGCTTTTAGCAATATTCCACCAATATCACAACAGGGGACACCAGAAATGGGCTTCACACATTGTACACATGTTGGGAATCGAACCTGGGTCTTTGGTGTGACAACTGAACGCTTTAACCACTAGGCTACCCAACCGCCCCCCAATTTTAGATAACTTCAGCAAGGTCCAAAGGCAGGAGTTTGGTGCCAACCCACACCAAGGGTTTTAACTATTAAATAACAGATATTTCCTGATAAACACTCCCAAGTCACCCGCTGCATCAGATTGTTACATCTTTACTCTATCACCAGAAAAAATGAAAAACCACTCCCGGGGGATTAGATATATTTGTTGTTCACTTACTCATCGGTATACAATAAGTATCTGTAGAGAACAAGCAGTGTCTTTGATAGAGAGAAACTTGCTCAGTTAGATCTATAACCAATGTGTCGCTGAAACACCTTGGAGTAATACCACACTTACATGTTATTCCATGTTTTGACTTCTTGGGTGTTTTCTGCTTCTTCTTATCTTTGGTAAGTGTTTCCTTGGAAACAGACTGAAATGTGAGAAAAATATTCCTTTATTTTCTTTAATGGAGCTTTGCATCTGTAATGTGAACATTAGAGGAAGTGTACCATGTTGTATCAGTACTTTCACTATAGTCCCTGGCTTCTTTGTTCTGTCTTTAAAAGACATTTACAAGATGGAAGAACGAAAAGACATGAAATGCTTATGGATAATAACTTTTTACATTTTGGTACCAATCTTTCAGGGCTGATTCTTGCCCTTTGATCCAGCCCTGAATTTTGTTACAAATAAAAATGAAGTTCACAAAACAATCATGTGTTTAGGTTACTAGATTCTTATTGAATCTGTCATGATGACCACTGACATCTTACAAGATGATCTAATGTTTGTTAAGTGAGTATCTACCTAATTACTTCAGGAGCTGTCAATTCATCCAGCTCTTGAAGTAGTCAGCCATACTCACCATGCCATAGATCTCCAGGTCGAGCCTGAAGTCACCGGTGATGCCGTTGATCTTGATGAGGTTGGGGAAGTCGAGGCTGCCTCGCATCATGGGCTCGTGAGTCGAGAGCATCTGAGTGCAGATCACTTGTGTGTCCTTGCGGATCAGGATGATGAAGTAGTATGTTGTGTTATCTACACGACACAAGAAGATCACACTGGTTACATCAAGACCATCGCAGAATAATATACAGAATGACTCTAAATATTGCAACCATCATTGAATCTTCAGCAAAGTACCTCAGTACACATAATGGCAAACTAAGACAGTTCAGCACCAAGTAAACAACTAGATAGAAACCATCAAAACTCAACTTTTGATTCGTAACGTTTGACAAGTTAAAGAGAACGAGGTGCTTGTTGTCATGTTCACCGACTTAACGAGGCAATGATGATACTTGTTTATATCAAGTGTATATGTAGCAGTCTGCAATATAACTATCAATTCTCATTGGTATCTCAAGTATTAGACTCTTGACTCTTGTGATTTAATTTTGTATATCCACAAGCAGCCATTTAACAACAGCATGATTCGCTCAAGCATATTTTGAGGTCAATATCAATTCCAATCTCATTAAAATCAGATCTTAGTTCTCGCTACTGGTGAACAAAGCTTTGAACGTCAGCTCGACCTTTTGTGAATTTTGACCGACCAATGGAATAACTAACAAGAAGTCGACATTAGCCAATTAGAAGGCAGCTTTCTCTTGCTCTACGCCACTAGTTTCAAACTGGTGACTATGCTTTGAAAATTATTTTGACAGATTCTTGATTAAAAATTTGAAAACAGAACAAACATTCTGGAATGGCTAATAGATGGCCTAGACTGTGTGGATTCAGTCATAAAGCCTGTAACTGTCGTTCGGAATACCCTGTGTTAAATATTTTGAAGTTGCAGGATCAGAAATAAAATACCGACTGTCACTTTCATGTTCTGGTAAGCGCACTAAGATTGCTCGTATGAAAGGACGTTCTGACTTGACTTGTAATGGGATGTCCTCAATTCCAACGACTAATAAAGACAGAGCACATATCTATCATATACATTAAACAGGCTGAAGTGAATACACAGCCATATCCAGAACTCAACAGAAACAGCATCAACAATTTCACATGTCGACACTGTCAATTATAAATACATTTGTGTGATCAAATCATGAATGTATCTATATCAACCAACTGAGGCCATACCTTGTGATGTTCCTATCTTCGTCACAAACTCTTTCTTGAGAGGAAGGCGGATGTCATTTAGGGTGAGAGAACCCTTAGGGCCTGGGCCAGTTTTGTCAAGGTTGCCTGTGTTCTTCAGTCTCTGAATTTCCAACATGTATGACTGGCGTTTCTGACCTGCAACCAAACATCATTCAGATAAGCAATAGACACTGATCATGTGGATCACAATCACGATAACAGAAAAAGCACCAACCACTGTGGGGTAGTGTAACAGCTTATTTAGGAGTGAGTGAGTGAGTTGGGTTTAACGCCGCTTTTAACAGTATTCCAGTTATATTGCGGCGTGTCAGCTTAATGTGGGAGGAAAGCCCGAAGTGATGCAGGTCTCAGACGTTTACCACTTCGGTAAAACCCACAAGCACGGGTATGGTGCTGACAAACCTAGAACCGGGGCGAACCGGGATTCGAACCCACAATCATAGGTTTCTGGCGTGCCCAAGGGAAGAACTCTGCACAGCGAATCGCGGCGCCTAAGACAACTGGGCCACCCGTGCCCCCAGCTTATTTAGGAACAGGGAATCATCATATTCATTTTCAAATTAGTAATTAAAACAAAACAAAAACAATTTTTTAGAGGAAAATAACGCCTTCAGTTACCACATATTTCGATAATATAAAACAGAACACATTTGTAATTGAAAAAGTTGCTTTGTTAACCATGTCTAGTCATGGATGAGATCGCCATGTTATTTGACAAGATCAGCTGAATACACTCAATTTACGTACAAGCCACAAGCAGTACTCGGTTACACTCCACTTGTTCGGGTGAGCCGGCGAAGTAGGAGTCTTTGCTGCAGCACTGGTTGAGGGCGTTGCTGGTCTGCATGATGACGCTCTGCTCTTGCTGAACCAGCTCTTGCAGCTCCTGAATACAAGGGAGACAACTGCTGGCTCAAACACATTATCCTGACGTGGAAAACTAAGTGAAACAGTCTTGAATGTTGGGTCAGTCTGCCTGTTCTGGGAGTAAGTAAAGCAAATTGTTGTGGACATATTGTTGGATAATGCCAACCAACCTTCACAAACAGGGAATCATGTTGCTAGAAAATACATTCATTGCATACATCTGAGGTTGGTATGATATACGGGACAAGAAACATCATCTACTGAGTTTTACATGACGCACAAATGCAGAGAATTGACGAAGATATAAAATATAATGTGTCCCGAGGGATGAACAATAATGTTCGTTGTACCTACACCTCATCAAGAGAAGTCATGGGTGTCTGTTATTTCATCCATCAATCCTGACCACAGTCCACATGATCATTTATTGATTCTAGGCTCATAAGTATTTACCTAAACGTACAGTACACCCATGGTTAGAAATTGGCACTAGTCCTATAGTCCTTGCCAAACTGCCCAATAGTAAACGCATCCTAAGGACTAGTAGAATTTGGCATTTTTAAAGGTTAGGCTATATGCTATCATTATAAGGACTAGTGAACTGACACTGTTAGTTACTACATTTCATTAATTTACAGGGCCTTCATATTTCCTGCAAGGACCTTAAAATTAATTATCGGGATCCCCTGAACCCCCACTTTTGTAAGTCGAGGTAACACCCTGCACCCACCTGTATCCGCTCCTGCACGGACTTCCTCTGTTCCTGAGGCGGGGGTTGACGAGGCATGGCCACATCCTCCTCGTGCACATCACTGTCCACGTACTTGCTGTGACGAGATATTATCATCTTGGCTGGCGGGGGAGCTTGAAGGTGCCTGGAGATAAACAACAAGTTGCTGGAAACTTTAGGAGGCTCAAGGTGTGGCTAGGGGTATCATGGGTATGGCAGGGCATGCACCAGGGATAGGAATTGTTATTTTCACCATTTCATTGATCACTTTGGTGAAAACCAAGGGCATGGGTATGGTGCTGACGAACCTAGTAACAATCAGGTTAAACTGGGATTCAAACCCACAATCAAAGGTTACTGGCATGACCAAGGGAAGCAACTCTGCAGATCAAATTAAGGTACCTTGACTGGGCCACCTGTGCCCCCAGAAAAGGAAGTGAGCTCACCTGCTGGACCTGTAGGCACTGACACTGTATATAAGACTTCTATCGGTTTCATTCCGGGTCTGGTGGTGATGTCGACGCTGAAACACAATGTTGTGACGTATTCAACAGACCCTTGATGTTATGACACATGGGAAAGGGGAAGGGGAAGGGGGTAAACATTTCAAATATTTTCCAGGGCATAATTGATGTAATGTTTAAAAGTCCACAAGTTAATGAATATCTGACACCATATTCATTAATACTTCCTTTAATGATGGCCTCCCAAATATATCCGGCTTAGACATGTTTGAAAAGGCAAATAAATGAGTTTAATATATGAACCATATCTCTTCTCAGTCATCCCATCTTTGTTTCTTTGTTGTCTAACATGTCTAATGCTGCACAAAGCAATATTCCAGCTATAAGAGGGGTCTTGACCAGACAATCCAGTGATGGACATGATAGACACTGTTCTACGCAATTGGGAAACGACATGCATCAACCAAGTCAGCAAGTCTAAACACCCGATCTTATGCATCCCATCTGCTCTAGTAAGCAAGTAAAAGTAAACCACCATTACCTGAGTCTCAGATGGGTTCCTCTTCTAGGACTGATACTGTGATAGTCATACCAAGACATCCCCCCCAAAAATGTCAATGATATCATTTGATAGAGAAGAATGTTCATTCAAAGTTGAAAAATTCACGAAAATATATGCCACCGTCTTACCGAAAGCTAAATCACAGCCACCTGATTGAGTGCACTTACCGGTGCAGGAACAGGTGCCCCGCTGTCGTCCGAGTCCATTGCCTCGTCCAAGAGATCATCAATGTCATCCCTGTTGCTGTCTACGCTGCTGGCCAGACTGCTTGAGCTGTCCTGGGCCATCTGTTGGTTGGAGGTGCTGCGGTAGGGGTTCCTGGGTGCTGTGTGATGGGGCTGCTCGAAACTGTCCACACTCGTCTCGCTGGTGAAGCTCCGTCTGTGATCCTCCGGCCCAGTCGGCAGGACGCTCTCTCTGCGCACAGAATCGGGAACAAATGCACTGAGACTAACATCATCCTCTTCATACACTGGAGGCCGTGGCCTACTCTGATGAACAGGTTTCCGCCTCATCACAACCTCCTCCATCTCAGACTCCGACACATCTTCTGTCTCCGGTTCCGAGTCGGATTCTGGAGCTGTAATGTCTGTCTGGGATTCAGTGTCGTCATCAAATGAAGTTCTCACAGCCTCGCTCTCGTCTGTGCTGTCAAAGCTGTCATCAAACTGGACCTTACGGCTGTTGATGGAAGCCTGTCTGTGTACGGCATGACTTGCAGCAGGTTGCTGTGATGGCCTTGGAGCGGGAGCATTGCCCTTCTGGGAGATGATTCTGTAGATGCTAGTGCCTTTCCCTTGTTGGCCCGAACTTGGAGGAACTGGGGGTTTTGATGCAGCAGGGCCGTGATTAGATGGTGGCTTGGGTGGGGGTGCTGCCCCTGATGGAGGAGGGGGTGGGGGAGGGGGGATAAACCCAGCAGGGGGCTGTCCGGTTGAAGACTGCTTCTCTTCGGCAACATGCTGGTTGTAAGATTGTTGATTATTGCCTTCCTTGAAGTTGAAGGAAGCCATGTTTTGGCCTTCATCTGAAAGGTCAAATCCCATGGCAGCTAGCTTGTTGTCAAACTCTGTGCAGTTGAGAGAAAAGCGATGTTAGAAAGCTGGCAGTGCAAGAACTACACGAAAGTGATAACATGACACTTTGTATAGTTATGGATCTGTTGACCTTAGCAGTTATATTTAACTCATACAATAAAATAATTAGCATATCAAATAAAAAATAAATTCACTGTTTGCTACCCTTTTTCATGAATTGAACACAAAGTGTTTTCTAAAAGATGTAAATACTTCTTAATGTGTAGATCTATACCAATCCCTTGTTGCACAATACTTAGTTTTTAAATCACCCAGTCAATAAGCTGGAAATAAGGGGGGTCCCGGGCTTTGAACTCATAGTACTTGAATCTAAGGCCCCCCAGAAATTTAACCTCTTAAGACCAGTGCTATGACAAGGAACCCAGAGCTCCAGATAAGCTTTTGGTGTTGTGGGTATTTTACCCATGCATTTTAAAATCATTGGGTATCAGTAATTCTATCTGCGTATTCAAATTTCTGTTACCCACTAGTTTTTACACATGTGGGTATTTAAGTTAAATATTTAAAAACACTATTCATCTAGTCCCTGCAAACTGGTGTCATGTGGGTTCGAGAGCTTTATAGGACTAAAAAATACCACGATACTTCCACAAGAAAGTGTGATGGCAAATGATCATGATGTAACTGTCATCGTGGAGTTTGGCAAGGTTGACGGAATGCCTGTTTATAATTTCAAAATAAGTTGCTGATTTGCTAATCGAATACAGAGGCTACTTCACAATATTTTGATGACACGCACAAGTTTTATTTTTGTAGCGTATCTGTAATGTTCGTTGGATTATATTTTACTGCGTATTTCTGCATTTCTGATGCATATTTCACGCAGATACGCAGCTTATCTGGAGCTCTGGGAACCCTTGACTTTCCCGTTTAATTTCCTGATAAATAGTCCTGATAAATATTATTTCACCCAGACACCACGCTAATGTTATAAGCAAACCTTATGAAAAGGAAATCTGGTCTACAAACATCAATAGTCAGTCAAAACATGAAGTCCATTGAGTGTACGGCTAACTCACATGATCATAGGTGCACAGGTGAGGAAAGCAAAGCTTAAAAGTCAGATGTACCATGTGTTAGAATTAAGATTATCTGCAAGCACACAGCGCCATATTTAAGTATATATCAAACTAAATTAAGTGGCCATCTTTAAGTAAGAAGAGCAGATTCCTGCATTTTGCTTATGGACAAATTACAAGTGGACAGTGGTTTTTTCGTTTAATTTTCAACCTATCACATCATTTGGAAGGGGTTTCTTTTCAAATTGAGCCAAGAACAAAACTATTAGCCATGTTAGCAATTGTCATACCATGTCGATATTAAATGTTGTGGACTAAGAAGAACCCTTCTGTACCCGGTATTAGAAGATGTGCTTCTAATTTCAGCCAACTTAAAACAAAGGAAGGTATGTAGGTGTGCTCCTCATTATGTAGACAATGGTAATGCAGGTAAGTGCCAGTAAACCCACACCCATTGTCACTGGTCAGCACCTCACAATACAGTCGGTGGGAAATCAAACATCACTTCTTAAGGCTGCATCCCTATGAATTTTAATGTGTGCCTATGGCTAATATCTAAAAACAATACCCGGGACCACTTGCACAAAAAGCAATCTTAGCACTAAGATGATTGTAACTCCCACATTGTAAAATAGGCTGACGATAGTCTTAGCGCTAAGATCGATTTGTGCAAGTGTGTGCCCTGAATGGGATGTTGCTTAAAGCCAATTCAACAATATGTTGCAAACATTCCTCAGCCAAGTAAAGTGTAGCAGCTCAAGTGTGAAGACTCACCAGCCCTGGCTTTGGCCCGGATAGCTTCTTTCTTTTCTTGTTTTGTCACCGTGGGAGTGGTGCCATTATCACAGGCCTGGGAAGCCTATGGATTTGAATATGATTTACACATTAAGTGCATAAATACATTGAAACATGGGGCCATAAATGGCTCTTCTGTAACAACTGTTATCAATATATTTTCCCCTCTCTGGGTTATAAATATGGATATCCACAAAAATTAACTGAATGTTGGTTAAAGAGATCAATATCACTTAAACACAAATTACCGTATTCGATGTTATAAGCGCCTAGGGCTCTCTCAAAATTAGAAATAGGGGGCTGTTAATAGAATATTATTTTGGTGAAAAAAAAAACAGAGTTAAAAGATAAATTTCGTGGTTTATGATGACAGCCTGAAATGTTTATATACGACAGACATATTTTTCCAGAATTTATTTGCCCATAAATAAGGGTGCATATAACACACAACTGTGTATCATACGCGAATAAATAAGCCTTGTGTACATTGATCAATCGGAAGGGGTGCTAATTGGGTTAGTTCACTAGCCAATATACATGTACTAGCAAATATCGCCGTGGGCACTTATTAGAGCGGGGCGTTTATTACGTCGAATACGGTATGTTTAGACATGCTGGACCTAAACAGCTGTCTTGAGAATTGATGGTATATGCATAAAGAGAAAAATAAGACTTAGGAACTGCTACATTTACTGCTACTCCGACAGAAATTGGCACTGGTCCTATAGTCCTTGCCAAATTGGCAATAGTTTTGGTATCATAAGGACCAGTAGATACTTGCCATTCTTAGGGTTTTGCTATATGTTATCATCATAAGGATGAGTGAAGTAAAAATGTTAGTTTCTATCGCTGCTACTCACTGGCTGATCGGATGAGTTGTCCTCCTTCAGGATGCCATTCTTCCACCTATTCTGTATCGTCTGCAGCTCCGCCATCCGCTCCCCCCTCAGCTTCTCCATGATGTCCTGGCTCTTGCTGCTGTTGTGGGTCTGTTCCATGAGGCGCTGGTGCACGCTCTTCATGGTCCCGCTAGCGCTGTTTGGCGACAAGGGACAAGATTTCAATGTCTTAGCAGGGGACGTGGCCATTATTTGCTGGGCACGCTCGGTGATGGCATCCATGACAACCTTGCTGGGCGTCACGCCTTTCTTGGTTGCCGACCCTGGGGGAGGAGGTCTGGCTGGGGACTTCTGAGGAGATACTGGCTGCTCACCTGGGTTCACTTTCTTTATGTAGCTCACCTGGTTCGACGATGACATGTGCTCCCATGCCGACATACGAGCATTGACGGAATAAGCTGTTGGCTCCTCCTCAACTGGTGGAGGTTTGGTCTGTTCCTGCCATTTCGCCATCCTCTCTGATACAGATCGGGTGGTCGGATCATCAGACCCTGCAGATACCATGCTTACGGGTCTCTCCGTCCTCGGTGTCGGTTGGGAGCTCTTCACAGCTGCCATAGATGGAGTACTGATAGGTCGAGCTGGTGCATTCTGGGACTTAGCAGGGGTGCACATCTGCCGAGGGGTATGCAGGACCTTGCTGACTGTGGCATCTGGTGCATTTAGGTGTTTAGCTGGGGTACACATTTGTCTAGGTGTGTGTAAGACTTTGGTGACCGTGGGCGTGGCAGCTGGGGTCTCATTTACTTTCTTCTCCCAATTTGCCATCCTGGCCGAGACAGGTGTCTGTGTTGGGTCTACCGACTTGCTGGCTTTTGGTGTTTCACAAGTGGTTTTCTTGGCCCACGAGTTGAATCGCTCAGAAACAGGCTTGCTAGTTGGTTCGTCGTCAGTCTTTTCGCCATCAGATTCATTCAGTCCCCGGACATTCACCGGGATCTGCGCAGTGAGGCGTCTGTCGTCGGGTTTTGGCGGGACTCGCACTTGTGGGGTGAGGGGAGAGGACATCTTCTGTTCAACTCTTCTTGACGGGGACTGCGTGGATATGTTACTGTTAGACAGGTTACCAAAGGTCAGCTTGGACTTCACTGGGGAGGGAGCAGCACGGTGCGGTTGTTTCACGGGGGATACCTTGGCCATCTGGGGCTGAACAGATGTGGGGGGCTGGGGTGCACGGTACTTCTTGGGTGAGTTCTGTAACCCGGTGGGGGGACATGGTGGGGCATTGGACTTGCTTCTATCTTCTGACGGAGCTCTTGGGGGCTGCCATCTTGGTTTCGGCTCTTCTTCTTTCCTGCAAATGAACAGGACATCTCTACATCAGTGAATAGGTAAAAGCTATTTTAAACAAGAGAGAAACATAACAGAATCCGGATATTTGAAACACCTTGCACAAACAGGCGAACAATGCTTCACACCCAAGTGAAGAGCCCACATACACATATATGTTTCCCCCTCCTTTTATGTGTCCTTGGAGTCACAGCTTAAGAATTCTTCATATTTTATCCAACTGGCAAACTTGACAAAGAACGTGCATCAATAACTTAATTTCAACAGCATCATTCACCTAATGAAGCAGCCGGAGTAACCCTGACAAGTTCTTAGAAATAATAAACATGACAAGGAGTTTGTTTGTTGTATAACGCCATACTCGGCAATATTCCAGCTATATGATGGTGGTCTGTAAATAATTGAATCTGGACCAAACAATCCAGTGATTGATATCATGAGCATCGATCCACGCAATTGGGATATGATGACATGCATCATCAACCAAGTCAGCGAGTCTGACCACCAGATCTCGATAGTCGCCTCTTATGACAAGCATAGTCGCCTTTTACAGCAAGCATGGGTTGCTGAAGACCTATTCCACCCCGGATCTTCACAGGTCTGATAAAGCAGCTGTTATGCATAAAAAATTATGTCTTCATGTTCCTAAGTTAATCCCAATCAAACACTAATTTGGACATTTGCAAAATTATCAGGAGATTGTTTTTGTACGTACTGTATCTTGGGTTGACTCAGATCCTCCTCCCAGCTGTTGATGTTCTGAGCGAGTGCAGCCAGTCGGCCGCGACGAGACGGCGGCACTTGCTGGCTGGGGGTGTTCTCATCATCCAGGCAGTTGCTTAAGCTTTTCCTCGGAACAGGTACTGGACTGGCTGTACAATTAAATAGTATCAGGGGTGAGAATTGTTTATGAAGGAAGTCTTTCTTGCAACAGCAGTGAAATAAACAAAACAAAATTAATACAAAACTTGATAGATATATATCACATTGTATTTGATAACATGTTATGCAATAGTTAACAGGCCTCTTATTACCAGTTGGAACTAATGCTATGATACACGAACCAGCAAGTACATCAACAATTTATTTGCAGAAATCTTTTGGGATGAAGACCCCCTCCATTAGATAGGTGTGAGTGTGACGTACCAGCATCAGGGTTGTCGGACCAATCCTCTCTCTGCTGAGATAGTTGCTGCAGTCGTGAACGTACGCCAGTGATAGCTGGGGTGTCCTCCTTCACTTCTCTCTCCGTCTCACGTACACACTGACGCTTTGGGGATTCTGACAAAAACACAAAGACAATTTATGTTTCAGAATAATGTATTCAAGGGTTAGAGGTTTCTTTCCCACAACATTCAGCTTAGGCACTGTCCAAAATTAAACATGAAACTCCATGTCATAACCATCATGTAACAAACTAAAGATTCAGCTTGTCGCTAAATTCAAATATAGAAGACCTCAATGACATCCCCCTTAATTTTGAACATGTTGAATACTGTAAGTGTAATAGTATCAACTGACTCACAGTATCTAACTAACAGATGAACCACAGCTATTTCTGCATGGGGTAGCAATGCCTTTGTTTTCATGGTCGCAACCTTCAAAATTCATGCTCACCTGAGATCAGAAAAAGTGGGGAAAAGTACAAATCCATTGATCTGTTGATGGTAGTCCTCATTGACTAGTAGCATTTGTTTGTAGTTTAATGTCACACTTAGGAATATTCCAGCTATATGATGGCAGTCTGTAAATAATAGGGTCTGGACCAGACAATCCTGTGATTGATATCATGATCATTGATTGACGCAATTGGGATCGATGACATGCATCAACCAAGTCAGCGAGTCTGACCACCCTCATGACAAGCACAGTCGGCTTTTACTGCATGCATGGATTGGTGAAGACCTATTCTACCTTGGATCTTCACAGGTTCGTAGCTTTTGAGGGCTTAAGTCTGAACCAGTTCTCAATGCTTCAATTTTGCTACAAACTGGAACTGAATGAAGCTGACAGAAAATGTAAACATAGTAAACATTTTGTCTTTTTCAAGAAGGACTACGACAAACACTGGGGACCTTAAAACAAATGAAAAGAAATCGAAGGCTGTGGTCGCCTACCATCATTCTGCTGTGGATCTTCTATGATGTTGTCTGTGGTGTCTTCTCCGAGAGGTGTACGACGCTTCCTGGGGGTGGGATCAGGAGTCTTGCCTAGCTTCTGGTTCAGCATTTCTCGCCGTTGCCGGGTCCTCTCAATCAGTTTCTGTCAAAAATAAGATTAACTTATGACTTCTAACTGATAATTGAGTGTTCAATGTTGACTATTTCAAAAGCCTGTAACCATGGCGAAAGTGATTTCTAAATGAAGAAACTGCAAGGTCCCATCTCCTATATAATGTACTAGGGCTACAACGAATACACTATGAGACGAATATAGGGTAGCGAATACGAATATTAATTCATGAAGTCAGCAGCTGAAGCATTATTTGTTATATTCAGTCAAACATTAACAACATTAATAATTTGACATTGTTTGTTAATTATTAATATATCATATATACATTTATATACTGCACTTATCCAGGTACTGGTATCTGATCAAATGCGACAATGACAAGTGACTACAATACTGTCAAATTAAATATTATAAGAGTGTTGTCTTTGAAGAAATCTATGCATATAATATGTTCCTATGGATATTTTTAGGTACAGGGTAAGTAGATGTACATGATTGCATATTCATAAGCATGATAAGTATTTGATTGTAGAGGCCACGAATAACAAATTCAATTCATGAATGGATACGGTTGGATTCACTGAATATGTGAGTGTATCGTAACAGCCCTATCATGTACATTTGTCATTGCAGTTATTTTTGCCACGACAGAAGACTACTTGTGACATGAAATTGGTGTGATAAGGTCCAAAAGTCTTTATCAACCATGTCAAGTCTATAATTTACAGGTTAACTTTGAAATTTTATGATCAACATGACAAAGGTGTTGATGTATCTCAACAGCATGAACTAACTGGACACTGATTTTGTATTAACATGATTATGCCAATCAGAAATTCTGACCAAGAAAAACAACTAGATCATCACTGTTACAGGCCATGTCTAGCACTCAGCGTTATACTGTGACAGTCCGAGATGATTTCTGTGATTACGGAAAGATTTGCCGAAAATGTAACCTACCACAGAATTGCAGAAAAATTACGGAATTTTCCTGTTTTGTTTATCAATCAATACACCAATTTTATTATTTACAAGCTTTTCTATAAAATGCTGCACTTGATTGAGGATGCCCAGACATTTAACGCATGATTAGAACCTATAACTTACAAAATATGAACTCCACAATAAAACAAAAATTTGAATAAATAATTCTGACTTTTAAATGTTCTTGAAGTATTATGACTACATGAACATGATGGACTATGTTTACATCTGACCATACATAAATATCACTGACATAATGCATATGAGTTGGTATTAATTTTTTTAGAGGGAAATGATTGTTTATACTGCTGAATATTGATAATTTTCCTGCAGAATTCGTCTAGGAGTGCAGTGACCATCTTCCCGAGGCAAATGAGTTAACTGACTATAAAAGTGCAGTTTCCACCCTTGCCGAAGTAGGCTGGTATTATGGAGTTACATTTTGGCTGGACTAACGAGTTTATGCATAGCCCAATCAAAATCGTGCACCGAAATCGAAATTCGGTTCGTAAAGTGTCATGCAGATTTCGGTCGACTGCGGGATTTGCAAAACATGTGCACCGCTAACTCATTGTCAACAGATATTTTCTATATCTTTTCATGTTTTTAATCAAGGTGCTCACGTGATTTGATGCACCTCGCGATGTAAGACTCGTTTTATCACAATATAGATCTTGATTATCGATCAGATCGTCTTGACTGGGCGCCACCGTTTTGTTCGAAGCAAATGCATGAGATACGAGAGGTTGAATCTGATTGGTCAATAGGAGAGGCATAGAAAGGACATGACTCGTAATAGCCACTGGTGGCGCTACGATCGAGCCCAGGAATTCCAGCCTAGTTCGGCAAGGGTGGAAACTGGACTTTTAGAGTCAGTTAACTCTCTTGCCTCGGGAAGATGGCAGTGACAGGCCTCTGTCCATCATGGACCATGCTAATGTATCCAGTGTTTCATATCTCACATTTTATTATGCTTCATACCCCAGATAATCAAGGATCATGTATTACTTCTATTAAGTAAAATATAAAACATGTTTAATCTAAAGGTTTCTCAATTAACAATTAAATGACAATTATCAACTTGATAAACATGAAAAATGTCAATGTTTTGTTAATAATACAACTGAAATATATAATAGTGAGACTGCACAGTTTGGATCATGATTATTATCTTAACTTGATGACCTTGTGATAATCTGTCTTTGAAGGTATGCAACATACCTTGTTTACTTGTGTCATTTTGGGCATGTTAGTATATACATGATGTATATATGCTAAACTTGAGTTATATCATAGATAAACTTAGTAACTGCCTTACTGGAAAGTTGAGTTACAACAGTGTATGTGATCTGATCGCTGCTTAATGCTGTGGTGTTTGAGTTATCCTTTTTAAGGCTGCAACACTGCAAGTGCAGAACTGACTGAGTTTGTCAATATATGTATTGAGGTTTGGTGGAATGATTACAGTTCACTCCTGCACCTATTTCCTTATAAGGTAATACTTAACAGGGGCACTTCCCTGTATATTTTTGGAAGGGGGAAACAAATGTTAGTGAGGTAAATATTTGAATTTTGACAAAAGCATGCATAGAAACCTCATGGACTGACTTCAGCATGTATCTCCGTTCAAAAGGTTATAAATGTATGCATTGCTGCTCAATCCTTTTAATAATATATACTTTTGAGGGGGGATACGGGCGGAAGTCTTACCAACCTTTTAAAATTTACACAGTCAGCAATTTACTCACTGGTCAACACATGTTCATGTGTACTGGAATAAAACCTTTTCCATGTTTATTTGATTTGTTTAAAACATACATAATGATCAATTCTGAGGCCATAATTTACTAATACCAGATAGCAGTGAATACCGATTCTTTCCAGGGTATTGTTACACAGACACCTGTCTGTTAGTCCAAGACCAGTGAAAAAATTAGGGACTAGAGGGTCTAGTTATCACATCAAATGTAGTCACATTACAGCAATAATTTAGTTTGTTTGTTGCTTACGCCGCACTCAGGAATATTCCAGCTATATGACGGTGGTCTGTAAACAATCGAGTCTGGATCAGACAATCCAATGATTGACATTATGAGCATCAATCAAGCCTGACCACCCGATCCCGTTAGTCGCCTCTTACAACAAGCATGGTTTGCTGAAGACCTATTCTTCCCCAAATCTTCGTGGGTCCATAAATAATTTAGGCTACTGGTCCTAAAACATGCTAAATGACCCGCAGTCTAGTTAGATAAGACCAGCTGTGTCTAACCCTGTACCACAACATCCAACATGTTCAAATTAAAACGACATTTTCAAACCTGCATATATTAGTATTCGACTGGTATGCCCTCTACAACAAACACTTCCCATTTACCACCACAGTATTTACAAAACACGATTAACTAGCATTCGAGTCTGCCATAGTGTCAGTTTTAACCAAACATGTCAAACCTTGAATTTCATGAATTAACGAAAGGAACACACATGAAGACAATTTATGAATATTATCTACAACAAATGTTGTTAACAAATGCATGGACTGGCACAATACAAAGATTAGTGATTGTGATAGAAATCTTACATGGACGGACTATTGTGTATGTGTTATTGTATCTCCTGATACCTGATACTTACCATCAGGTCCCCATCCCTCCTGTCATCTCCATCAATCACTGTTACTTTGATGTCTATTTCAACATCAGTATCAAAACTGGTTTGACAATCCATTTCCTCCATGATTCATTGATATTTTAATCAATGCTATGCAAACAAGTTCAGCCTTTTTCAACAGGTTGTCTACATTCAAATAAATCTACATGCCTCGGGGCTTATCTCTTCTGATTGCTTGACAGGTGTGTAAGAGATTTTCCAGCCTTGAGATTCAAACAATCAGCAAAAACGAAAAATCACAGTGTTCCAAACAGAGGTTTATGAGCGTTTTCAATTTTCCCGATCGTCGCGAATCAAATCTAAAGTTCTTAGTTTTCAAACTGAATCTTTCAAGGACAACGGTAAAATATGTCAAGGAATACTCAGACCCCAATAATGATAAGACCACAGTCTACAAATATGCCCAGCAACACAAAGAGCCGACCAGGCTGCAAGCAAGTAAAAATTCTCAAAAGGTGGCCATGGTATTTCGTCGTATGCCCCAGTCGCAAAAATGATCGTCACCACTTGAAGTTGAAAGGCTCATTTTGTCTGGAGCTTACATGTGTGTGCGTAATTGCACGAGCTTAGAAGTCATATACATGCACGTGAAAAACTTACCTCGGTGTAAGGATCCATTGTCTTTTGTTTGTAAACATCGGCGTCCCGAGCAGTTTCGAACAAGAAGCTCGGACTTTCAGCTTCCCAGCTTGATTTTGAAATTGGCGGTTAAAGTCACGTTCTATCTCGTGCAGTCTCGCGATGAGTCAAACCGGAACCGTATACAATCCGGAACAAGTTGCGAAAGTTTCAAATCTCATTGGTCATGCCAAGTCATCCTAACCAAGGATTAACCAATCAAAACCGAGAAAACTTTAAAAGTTCATAATAACACATATAATAACAAATCCACGTGACTTAAAATAGTATCACTTCCGTAGCCCCAGGCTTTTAATAGATACTGAGGTATTTGACAAACTAGGGAAGTACATGTACATAGAAGTAAATTTAATAACCGATTTAAACGCACGGCTATCAGTTGCAGCTAAGGAATCGTGTAAATTAGGAGAATTTTATATTGTCTTTCGTTCAAAAATCAAAGTAACCTGACACCACGAAGAATAAAACGTGATATGAAAAAAGGATAAGAAACCAAAATGACACATACATTTAGAATATCTATTACGCAGTCGCACGAGTTTGCGACATACGGTACAGTAAGCATGTAAATAGTCAGTAAATTAGGAAATTATACATTGAAACATTAAAATTGGGGTTGGGATGCGAAAGACAATATGACGCATCAGTGGGAAAGCTAATTTTACTAACACTAAAAAATCTATTTAAAGTCCATTTTGTTCCTATATCCGCCTTTGTGACAAAACGACATTGGCCTCGGACAAACTCTTCCGAAGCAGCGACTGCGTGATTGTGAATGTTGTCAAGTGTGACGTCATGGAAATTGACACCATAGTTCGATTGATACGTGAAACATTAATGTTGTCGTACACTCGGTAAAATTGTAAAGAATGTTTTTAAAGTATTTCTATCCTTTGGAGGTTGAGATTATTTAAATTATCCCTGTCATAAATAACATTCCTTTAAATAATAACAGGCTGTTGAAAATTTTGGCGAATGAAATAAAAGAAACATTGACATCTGCTTGCGCTGTTAAGAGCTCGCATACATATGCCTCCGATCATGTATGTACAAAACACCCTGTTTATTACTTTTCTAATTGAATCGCCTGTATACAAACTCATTTCATTTTCCAATATTAGAAAAGAAGTCAAGTATGTTTTCTATTATATATACGAGTATTGTATGACAATGAACACATGTGCCCGGAAGCACACCGGTGCTCTAATTATACTACTTCAGGGCACAGGTGTTGATTATTATTAAAGTTACCCTCAGGGCCATGGATATCGGGATAATTATATTCGGGGAGTCTCACACTCCGGCGCAGAAGGACTTAGCATGACGCCACTGTCGTGTAAACAAGTTTAATTGCACATCACGTGACAGGACTTGATTTGTAAACAAAGTAAGAGAAGTTCATGCTATGGATGCTTTACAGACTGTTTCATAATACTATAAATATATCCTACTAAACTGTCGGATTGGATTTGACCCAAAATTACAAATGTTATCAAAACGTCACTGGATGAAAACAGTCGCCGGAACTCAGCAAACCTACCGCCGCAGTAGTAACCTACCTGGTAGAAGAAAGTATACGCCCATTTGATGGTGGCTAAAAATGAAACAAAGAAGAAGGTTTTTTTCGATGGGGATGTATTTGACACAGGTATCATAGTTGTGCTTTGGACCTTGAGTTTGCAGTGTTTCGACGACTATTTTCAGCCTAGTAACTAGAACTTCAATTTCAAGTGTATACTTTCTTTTGTCCGGCAGTTTATATCTCACACGGAGAAGATTCAATGGAGTTCGAGCCATGGTAAAAAGAATGATTCGGTTGGATTCCAAGACTTTACTCATCAAGGCAGTCGTAATGTCAGACTCCACAACATCCTACAACACGAAACATTTTTTCACAGTCATATATTTATGACACTCTTTGATATTACATAATACATTGGGAAGTAGAACAATTAGAGAATAACCGATAACGAATCTATGATATTGATCAGTTGCCATGCATCCTGTAATCGAAACGTACATACTTGCACGACCGGTGAAGATCCGGGGTAGAATACGTCTTCAGCAACCCATGCTTGACGTAAAAGGCGACTATATGCTTGTTTTAAGAGGCGACTAACGGGATCGGGTGGTCAGGCTCGCTGACTTTGTTGATGCATGTTATCGTGTCCCAGTTGCGTGATGTCAATAACTGGATTGTCTGGTCCAGACTTGAATATTTACAGACAGCCGTCATAGAGCTTGAATATTGCTGAGTGCGGCATTAAACAAACAAACAAACAAACAAACAAACATAATACATTGAGAATTAGAACAATTAGGGAATAACAGACTGGCTACGGGGAATCACGGGTTATCTGTCCAGATTTAACGAATCGGCTTTCTATGATATTGATCAGTTGCTATGCATCCTGTAATTGAAACGAAAAACCAACGCGAGCCTGTTTCTCTAAAATATTACACATAAAGCGCCAAAGATATGTTTTGTGTAGGTATAGGTTTACCTCTTCAGGTTCAGTACATACTTACACGACCCGTGAAGATCCAGGGTAGAATCAATCGCATTAAAATCAGATGATCTTAGTTCTCGCTATCGCTTTGTTTAGCGGCAGCGAGAACTTAGATCTGATTTTAATGAGACTGGGGTAGAACACGCCTTCAGTAACTAATGCATGTCGTAAAAGGCGACTATGCTTGTTTTAAGAGGCGACTAACGGGATCGGGTGGTCAGACTCGCTGACTTGTTTGATGCATGCCATCGTTTACCAATTGCGTGATGTCAATCACTGGATTGTCTGGTCCAGACTTGAACATTTACAGACCGCCGTCATATAGCTTGAATACTGCTGTAAATAATCGAGTCTGGACCAGACAATGCAGTTATTAATAGCACAAGCATCGATCAACGCAATTGGGTTCGATGACATGCACCAACCAAGTCAGCGAGCCTGACCACCCGATCCCGTTAGTCGCCTCTTACGACAAGCATAGTCGCCTGGTACAGCAAGCATGGGTTGCTGAAGACCAATTCTACCCCGGATGTTCAAGGGTCTCGTTCGTTTACCAGTTATTAGTTCTTATGTGATCATCATAATTATGGTTTTATCACCGAAACATGACTCAGCGTCAATTATCCCTAGATGGGTTCTTATTACTACAGATAGCGTCAGATAATATTAATCAAAGCAGAAAATGGCGCCACACAAGTTTTCTCACAGAAGGGTACACAGAAGGGTATCTATCTATCTATCTATCTATCTATATCTATATAGCTATATAGATATATATATATATATATGGCATGGCTGCGATGTGACACTGTCATAACGTTCTTGCTATGACGTAGGTTCAACAAAACAGTTGTAATCGTGCGATTGCGCATTCTAGTACCGGTGCCAGTTGACCCCGTTACCCACATACCGTGTCCACAATGTGTCAGTGTACAGGGTATGCAGTGACGCGCCACACTGCTTCCGTCTATAACCTGAATTCTTCCTTGTTCGTATACTTTGCCATTGAACACTGCTATGCAGGAACGCACACGTCACTACAAGGGGTAAACCCTACATTCACACAAATATGATTCAATAGGACTTTCATTTTTCAAAATCATTATTACAGACAGGTCCAGCTGACTCAAGTCACGCGTTATCATATGACCACGCGCTGTACTGGACCCTCTATCAGTATCCATGGTAGTTACATCGGACAGAACATCGCCAAGATGGGCCGAGAGCTGACGGTGTGTGTTGTCGTCCTGGGGGTACTCTGCTGCCTGTCTGGGGTTGCGGCATCGGGGGCTCGGGGGCCGGGATATCGGTCCATCAACGGAGGGTCTAACTGTGCAGGTAATATAGACTACTCCATCACATTCCTCCCAGTTAACTTTTATTTATTTTGAGGAAATACATGCAGTGAAACCTATATATTCCGGACGGTAGAGATCCCGGTAGAGAACCGCCCAGTTTAGAAAGTGTCTGGATTAACGAATCACGAGCAATGTCATTTCGATGAATGAAGACGTTTCTAACAGTAACTGCCCGGATAGATGGGTTTGCGAATTAACGGGGTCCGGCCTAACGATGTTTTACTGCGGTAATAGTTTAACATCTTCCCGAGGCATGGGGGTTAACCGACCTTAAAATATTTATAATCAGTTGACTCCCTTTCTTCGGGAAGATGTAGTTTTCTTAAGAGATATTATTAGCAGATTACTCTTTGTTTGCTTTGTAAGATGTACATGTACTGACACTAATTCCTGTACCTTTAAGTGTGAGCGAGTGAGTATGGTTTTCGCTGCTTTCAGCAATGTTACAGCAATATCATAGTGGGGGACACCAGAAATGAGGTTCACACATTGTACCCATGTCGGCGTGACGTGCGAACGCTTTAACCACAAGACTACCCCACCGCCCCAGTACCTTAAGTGGCGTTTAGGATGTTGTTCTATTTATTATTCTGAAAACGAAAGTGCCATTTAGACTGAAAGGAAGTTCTGTCAAAAAGTGTATATTCAGAAAAAAGGGTTTTTCCATAACTAAATGAACCTTGAAGATCCGGGATAGAAATGATCTTCAGCAACCCATGCTTGCCGTAAAAGGCGACTAACAGGATCGGGTGGTCAGGGTCGCTGACTTGGATGATGTATGTCATCGTATCGCAGTTGCGTGAAGCGATGCTTATGATGTCAATCACTGGATTGTCTGCTCCAGACTCGATTATTTACAGACCGCCGTCATACAGCTGGAATATTGCTGAGTGCGGCGTTAAACAACAAACAAACAAAACAATCAAATCCATAACTAAATACATAACAATAATAACTATATTTTGCTCATCACAAGAATAAAACACGTGCATATACAGATACAACAAGTGTCATGTATTTTCCATCTTACTGATTAGGATGAACAAGCAGGGCAGAGTACATACAAAATACAGGATCCGAGATACACAATTATCACAAATCTTGGCTTGTCTTGGTTTCATGACAACAGATAAACAGTGATAACTTATTTGAGCACGTGTGATAGTTGATAACCCAATAACCCAATAACCTTTGTGAGAAAATGGACACATTACGCCCATCCATGTTAATGTGGACCATGTATTGCTCAAAATTGATGGGGTGATTATGATGCCTTGGTTGTATCTCACAACAGGAACATATGTAAACTCACACTCTGAAGACAAGTGGTATACCTCCGAACAATAACCAAGTTCGCCCCGAGTATGTTTCTGGATTTGTCAGCACCATGCCCGTGCTCGTTGGCTTCACCGAAGTGGTAAACGTCTGAGACCTGTATCACTTCGGGCTTTTCTCTCACATGACACATCGTGATATAACTTGAATACTGTTAAAAGCGGCGTTAAACCCAACTCACTCACTCACCAAGTAAGGAATAAAATATACCCATAAACGTTCGCTCAGGTATTCTGCAAGTCATCCAGTATAGATTAATCAATAATAATGAATGAATTTGTGGTTTGATGAATGGATCGGGGTTGGTATGAAGTCTGATTTATTGATTCAAGACAAAGACCGACACTCTAAACCTATGTGTTTCACAAAAGTGGTAGATGTCTGAGACCTGCATCACTTGGGGCTTATCTCCCGAAGTAAGCTGAAACACCGTGCACCGGCAATGTTAGCATCATCCTATTGTTTTTATTATCACAACTGGGGCAAGGGTGACCCAGTCAGCTAAGGCGCCGCAATTCGCTGTGCAGAGTTGCGTCCCTTGGGGACGAGAGAAACCAATGATCGTGGACTCGAATTCGAGTCTCTTTTATTTTTAGGTATGTCAGCCCCATACCCGTTCTCGCGGTTTTTCCACAGTGATGAACGTCTGAAACCTGCATCACTTCGGGCTTTCTTGCCACATTAAGCTGACACATCGTGACATAACTGGAATAGTGTTCAAAGCGGCGTTAAACCCAACTCACTCACCCTGAACACTAGATTGAACACATGAATGTCACTGAAGATATAACACTTTTAGAACACTTTAAGAACACGTTTAAAGTGTTCCAGGGTGCCGTTGTACAAACCAACATTAGCGCTACGAGAGTCGTAAGTCTATTTTAAAGTATGGCTGTTACGATCACCTTAACGTTAGCTTTGTACAACGGTACCCAGGACAATATGCAGAACACTACCGTCTCGGAAAACTGCTTCGAATAAATATTGGAAACGCTGCAATTTGCCCCCCCCCCCCCCCCCCTCCCTCTTCATGGGGTAAGAATTGAAACCGCATGCTTACCCTTTGGTATAATAAAATCACAAAATCACACAGACGGAATTCTCAACTGTAAACATGAATTATTTTTTTCCTATATGATAGGTTCGTGCATGTGTGGAATATCTTGTTGATACAACAAAAGATATAACATGTATTCTTTTGACAAATGCATATATCAATGACATTTTTCTGACTTAAATCGAATATGGGGCTCAACAATATCCTGATCTTTTTATCATGAAATGACAAACGCTTCAATATGATAATGATGCACAGTAAATAACCTCTGTTTCCTCTTTTATCACTGAACATGTCTCTTGAAGTTAATGGAACTGTAACATAAGAACATCTTTGTAAATGCATGAAAACAATATCTGTGATATTTACAGTTTGTAAAAGTTGTATCATATTGTTGTTCATACATGGTATCCTTGTGTATTTTAAAGCATATTTACAAAATGTTACATAAACATTATGATTTTCCTGACAATCTGTTATCCCTAACATAACATTTCATTCTAAATGTGATAATCTCTAGCATAACATTTCAATCTAAATGTGACAATTACATTCAAAATATATTGAAGCATATTCTTTTGGGGTTATTCTTTAACGAATGAACTAACATGTAAATAATTAAGCAAACATAGCAGGATACCATGTTTGTGTGTTATTATCTGCCTTCCTGGGGCAGTTGAGCTATATCTCATTGACGAGAGTGCCTATCTCTCTAATCGGCCAGTTTGAGACATCACATTTGCCATTCTCAAAGCGAGGCCATGAAAACGCGGGAAAATGAAGGAAAATAGAAACAAATATTGCAATGAAAAATGGTAGAATTAAATAATTTAACAGATAATGGAAAGAATTATCAGCCTTCTTATTATAATATATCAGTTAATCCAGTTAAGAATAAAAAAAGTGAGAGGTCTGTACTCCGCGGGTGTTTCATCTGGTTAAATGTCCCCAAGAAGGATGGTTTTATAGCACCGCCATGACCATAGCATATGCTTAAAAAAACCTCCATGACACACAAATATGTAATAAATGGTTGTTGTTGTTTGTTGTTTAACGCCGCACTCAGCAATATTCCAGCTATATGACGGCGGTCTGTAAAATAATCGAGTCTGGACCAGACAATCCAGTGACTGACATCACAAGCATCGATCCATGCAACTGGGATTGATGACATGCATCCACCAAGTCAGCGAGTCTGACCACCCGATCCCATTTGTCGCCTCTTACGACAAGCATAGTCGCCTTTTACGGCAAGCATGGGTTGCTGAAGACCTATTCTACCCCGGATCTTCACGGGTCTAATAAACTGTATCTCTCACCAAGAAGATTCCATGTAGTTTGACTCCATCAAAACACGCTCGTGTTCTACACCAGATCACAGGCCTTCAGCCATAGAACACGTGCTATCCTTAATAGAACAGTCGTTTTCGCGTATGGACGCGTCCAGTTTTCAATATGAGAGCACACAAGTGTAGAGTGCAGGTCTTTTTCTTGAGTCAATAAATCAGACTATACATACCAGCCCAGATTCATTCATTCGTCTACCCATTCATTCATCCGAATCGATCATTTATTCACCCACCTAAACGTTCATTAAATTAAAAAGACCCGTGAAGATCCGGGGTAAAATAGGTCTTCAGCAACCCATGCTTGCCGTAAAAGGCGACTATGCTTGTCGTTAAAGGCGACTAACGGGATCGGGTGGTCAGGATCGCTGACTTGGTTGATGCATGTTCCGCGGGGAATCCTCGATAAAATGATAAAATATCAGGTTCCTGTGGAATTGCAGTATCCAATCATTGCCTTTCAAGCGCGGATACAGAATTTTGGAAAAGGTGGTGTTAGTGCACTTAAAGAACAAACATGCTTGTAAGCCAAACAAGGGTGTGGGATGCTAATTGTCTCATGCTCCCTACCATTACCAGATGTTCTAGGTGAGGTGAAGTGAGTTGAAAGATTATTCTATTCTAAGATTATTGTGTGTGTGTGTATGTGTGTGTGTGTGTGTGTGTGTGCGCGCGCGCGCGCGTGTGTGTAGTGATGCCGATTTATATTTATAGCGCGAGCAAACTAAGATACCATGCCGCAGTTTAACATGAATACCCCATTTAGACACAGTATACTGTCTCCGAGCCGACCAGTCCTTGTTTTAGCCCGTGGGTCATTCGAACATTAGAGTGAGTGAGTGAGTGAGTGAGTGAGTGTGTGTGTGAGAGAGAGAGAGAGAGAGAGAGAGAGAGAGAGAGAGAGAGAGAGAGAGAGAGAGAGAGAGAGAGAGTGTATTACTTCGATTGTACTTGTCCAGACTAAGGTCAGATTTATAGTGCCAACACAGTTTAACCTACTCAGACACAGCTATACGGAACCCGAGCTTTGTTTAATCACCTTAATGCTGAGAGCCAGGCAGGGTAACAAAAAGTACTAACTCTTAACGTATTTTGGTATGACGCGTCCGGGGATAGAACCACCGACCTTCCGCTCTCCGAACAGACGCTAAATCACATTCACGGCTGATGTAAAACCGAATTGTCTTCACACATTGTTGGGATTCGAACTCGAATCTTGACATGACGAGCCCACGCTTTACATACTAGGCTACCCAACAATACCCTTATACCATGAGTATCAGTGATCATATCCTGATTGTGTAAGATTGAAATAGCTAATGAAATAAGGCTATGCAAAGGAAAAAAACCCCTTAGAATCAGAGTTAATTTCGGCAAATGTTATGTACTAACGTATCGAAGACACGAGCCCCTATAAATCTCGAGTTGTTTCCCCCTACAGCATGCACGGTCGTGATTTCCTTGGTGGAGCAGCTCTCGGAGATCTACAACGAGACGACAGTGCAGGCTCTGGACCGACTCTGCTCCTTCCTACCGACCAAGTTCCAGAATGCTTGCAAAGCCTTCGCCAATTTTGTTGGACCTGTTCTTCCTGAATTGTACGTAACCTGAGCTCTGCGCATGTGCGGTGGAGTATAGACATGCGCAGACCCTCGATACGAATTGAGTGAGTGAGTGAGTTGGGTTTAACGCCGCTTTTAACAGTATTCCAGTTATATCGCGTCGTGTCAGCTTAATGTGGGAGGAAAGCCCGCGATACGAATTGAAATTTTCTGCCCCAGAATCTCTTACATGTGTATATATATATTATAGTATTGGTCTTGTATACCACATGTTCAACTGTATATAAAATACTGCCCTTGGGTAATGCATGTACATCTCTACAATCCTCAAGGCTGGAAGATGTTGATCAGGTTGGTCACACTTGGATGATTGCACCGATGACGTTATCGTTTTTATCGCTTGTAGTCACTGGTGGGCATGGACCAACTCGATCATACAATCACCATAAGTAAAAGATGACGCTTGAAAAACACAATTTTAGAACTTTAGACTCCTCTGAGCCATTAAGAATATGTAAAAAGTGACTTTCCGTTTTTTCACTGTGACTTTGGATGTAAAGATACATTGTTTGTATGTATTAGCCACGGCGTGGTAAACAGGCTGTTGTCTATTGCAGCATCTCTAAGGAGGAGAACCCTGACACCATCTGCCACGCCCTCCCCTTCTGCCACACGGACCCCGGCCATCAACGCTGCCAGGCCTACCCCTCACCATCGGTAACAACACTAGGGTTCAGTATTTACAAGAGCCTTTTGTTTCTTTGCAAATGAAAAAACCCCGCCACTTCCAGTGTTAAATAGAATTCCACAACTGGAAAACCCCGCTAATCTGGACTTTATGGTTCATCATCATCATCATCATCATCATCATCATCAATGCTACAAGTGCGATACGATGAAGCGTCGTAAGTCAGAACCCTGTTAGTCCGGAACCCTAGCTTTACGTACGGTTACTGTTAGGGAATGAGTGACTGATTATTGCTCAATTCTGCAGCTATTCGCGGTGAGTTACTATTAGGAACATATATATATATATACACTGCAAGTGTTTCCGTGGCATTTGATAGGCTAACCTAGCAATTTTCTTTTGCGTTTATGTTTCCATAACCGAAAACATGGGCCATGCCCACTAACGGACTGTTGTTCTATTGGCTGAAAATAGAATGGGAGGAGCTTGTGTAGCATTATTGATCATTATTTATATAATCCATCCAAACTGCTGCTGTTTCACATTAAATGGTATTTACCTATATTTTTCAGACAGGATTTGAGTTCGGTGTGCGCAAGCGCCGAGAAGTCATGAAACAGCATGGAGTAAGTTACCCTAAAAACAATTTCAGTGCCTTCAATTTTTTTATCATAAAAAAATAATATTTTGTGATAATGGATTCATTGTGAGGCCTTCTATATGCGGCGAGGTCCGGTCTATGGGGGTTTCAATGGGTAGTAATGTATTATCTGAACCCTCAAACAGATTACCGAAACTCAAATAATACTTTTGCAGCTCTCCGTTGAAAAAGCCGACATCTGCAACCTCCCAGGAATCAAGGAAATCTGCGACTACATCGATAAGTATGAATGTATATTTCCTCTTATAATCACAGGGGCGGTGGGGTAGCTTATTGGTTAAAGCGTTCGCTCGTCACGCCGGAGACCCGGGTTCGATTCCCCTTTGGTACAATGATTGAAGCCCATTTTCCGGTGTTCCCCGCCGTGACATTGCTGGAATATTGCTTAAAGCGGCGTAAAACCATATTCACTCATTCAGTCTTATAATCACATGGGTGATATAGCCATACATTCTTCTGCGGTTGCGTATTTTAGAAGCCGGAACAAAAATGTTTTTAATAATTTTTTAAAATAATTTTATGCATATAATGTATCGTCCGTCGATTTGCTCTTCAGGACAAATTTGTCTACAATGAAAGTGTCCGTATTAACGAGTTGATGATGTACAAGAAATGGATCACATGCAATAACGAATATGAATATAATATGTGATTTCCACGGACGCACGCACTGACGCACGAAAACCCATTTTATTTTACATGTTTATTTCACACCGTAAAAAAACATCAATGAATATTTTGCAGCATCTTCGACAAACACGATCCAGGTGTTGATGTCGATACTGATGGCTTCAGTACAGTAGAGGTGGGTTTTCACATTGTATCTATAAGAATTTCGTACAAATAAGAAACAAACTGATATTCGTTGGTGATGTATTGGGTAGTGGTATCATACTTGTGTTTTGGAGTAAGTTTGCAGTAGGCGGCTGTTTTTTCAGCTTTGTAACGCTGTATTTTTTAGTCAAATCCTGTTTTGAAGTGTTTCCTTTCTTTTGCCCGACAGTTACCGTATTCCCTCTATTAGACGCTATTCATTACGGACAAGCCTTTGACCCGGCGTCTCTTGGAGGCCCGGCTTCTATTAATAACCCCCATTTCACTATGACCACGAATTTAGGTCCCAAAAAGGGATAATTAATTGTATCAATTGATCGACCCGGCGTCTATTAGAGGCCCGGCTTCTATTTTTTGCACCGAACAATTGACCCGGCTTCTATTAGAGGCCGGCGTCTATTAGACCCCGGCGTCTATTAGATCCCGGCCTCTATTAGACTCCGGCGTCTAATAGAGGAAATACGGTAAGTGTGGTGGCCGATTAGGGCCATCGCCATACCGCACTGAGATATCCACGCGATATCGCAACCAAGCGACGGTACGATACGATATTGCGAAATCGCGACATGATATTGCGATACAGCCCAAAACGAAATAGCGATAACACGCAATGCCAGAGCGGTAGAGCGACACGACATGGCGATAACACGGCACGACAGCCGCCATAGTTTAGTAAAATGTATATTCAGTTTTCAAACTAAATGTCCATACGGTTGGTTGCAGACGCTGCGAGGCACGTCGTGGAGAGGACGTGATTGTGACGACAGTAACGGCGACAGACACCCAGGCGCCAGGTAAGTCTCCGATAGACAAGAACAGAACACAACTTTATTTATGTACACAACGGCATATGGATATAAAATTACTTTTTCAATCAGGCGACAGGGCAAATAAATACTACATACATGACATAAATGTGTAACTAATAAATGGTCATACGTTAGATACAGGACTTATGGGAAGAAGTGATGCAGGCCCCAGACATTTACCACTTTGGTAAAACGTACGAGTACGGGTATGGTACTGACAAACCTGGAAATGTAATCGAACAGGGATTCGAACCCACGATCATAGGTTTCTGGCATGCCTAAGGGACGCAACTCTCTACAGCAACACACACATGATCTCTCAAGATACTTCTACTGCCGGGGGACCCGTGAAGATCCGGGGTAGAATAGGTCTTCAGCAACCCATTCTTGCCGTAAAAGGCGACTATGCTTGTCGTAAGAGGCGACTAACGGGATCGGGTGGTCAGGCTCCCTGACTTGGTTGAAGTTTGTCATCGATCCCAGCTGGTGGATCGATGCTCATGATATCAATCACTGGATAGTCTGGTCCACACTCGATTATTTACAGACCGCCGTCATATAGCTGGAATATTGCTGAGTGGGGCGTTAAACAACATACAAACAACAACTGCATAGGGCGATGCTCATGCTTTCAGTCACTGGTTTGTCTGACCCAGAGTTAATTTTTTAAAGATCGCCATGATACACCCGGACTATTGGTGACTGACAAACAAACTCACTAACAAGCAAACAATTATAGACTACATTTTTATTCTACAGACCAGTCATGAACGACGTCGCCTTTGATTCTAACTGCAACGGAATTTACGTAAGTACAATATATAATCCATGTGTATATGATCCCTAAGCTATGATATTAGATGCATATCTTTTACTTTGACAATTCTGGATGGACACCTATTACCTATTGATTACCCTATTTTTGAATATTCATGCTAGTATAACTGACTGTGGTAATAAGCCGATTTATCATATAATGGGTAGGTTTCTCGGCAGGATAAAGCCAACGGATAAAAAACGATATCCGTTGGGGTCATATGCAGATAGAGATGCAAATATCAAAGGTCAAGTTTGGACTACTTTCACTGTTTATAAACAAACATGGCGTCGCCCTCGTCATTCGGCGATCGAGTCAGATTTAACCATCGGGAATCTGGATAAACTACAGGGACAATAGTTATTGTAGGGTTATCTATATTATATATGACTATGGTTAGGTGCTCTACCGCCTAAACATTACTAGCCCTGTTATGCATGACTAAAGAGAGGTGAGAGTGAGCTCCCCTTAGATCATTGACCATGTGGAGGCTGTATACTCAACACTCAGCACAATAAACCTACTATCTTCAAACTATATATACTGTGGTATATTGAGAAGACATAACATGGTGTCAGAAGTCGGATAAGGATATCATTAACCAGGTTAGCAACTACAATAGTCAAAAAGAAGATTTTACTTGATGAACTTGTTAGTGAGCGAAAACTGAAGGTCTAATTGAAGTCCATGTGCTTTTTGTGAAGTGTTGGAAATTTTCATCTGGTGTGATAAAATGGCAAATAACGAAGAGCAACCACAGTTACCTCAGTTATTACCACAGTCAGCATACAGGGTGAACCCACCTGAACAGTTTGACTTCACAAAACCAGAATCTTGGCCAAAATGGTCACGTCGTTTTGAACGATTCAGACAATCATCTCTTTTGACTAAAGAAGCAGATGAAGTTCAAATCAATTCACTCATTTACTATATGGGAGATGAAGCAGAGGATATCCTGTCATCTCTGAATTTGACAGATGAAGAAATGAAGTCATATCAAACAGTGATTGATAAGTTTCAGAGACACTTTGTAATTTCTCATAATGTGATATATGAGAGAGCTGTATTTAACAGACGTGTACAAGAAGATGGTGAGACTGTGGACTCGTTCATCAATGCATTGTACGTTTTAGCTCGTCATTGTGACTACGGTACACTACACGATGAACTAATAAGGGACAAAATTGTCGTAGGAATTAGAGACAGTGCATTAAGTGCTAAAATGCAAGCAGATAATGAACTGACACTAGTCAAAGCTGTACAGATGGCAAGACAACGAGAAATGATTAAGAATCAACAATCTCAACTTCGTAAGACTGACACAAGTGCGGCAGCAATGGATGCAGTCAAGTCTAGAAGACCGACAAAACCACACAGACAATCATCAAAGAATAATTCTTCAAAAGCCAGTCATGCTTCCAAGAATGGAAAACACAGTTCAGCAAAGTCAAGAAGACCATATTGTCAACGATGCGGAGCGAAACCTGCACACAAATGGCAAGATTGTCCTGCACGCGAGTCTATTTGTCACAAATGTAACAAAAAGGGACATTATAGTTCTGTTTGTCTTAGTGGCAGAAAAGTAGATGAATGTGTGCTAGACTTTGACTCTGATGAAGACGAATTTTTCATTGGACAGCTGAGTGATACATCAAGAAATATTGACGAAGGCCCATGGGTGACAAACATTCAAGTGAATGACACCTTGATGGAGTTCAAGATCGATTGTGGTGCGGATGTCACTGCCATATCCGATACCTGTTTCAAGAAACTTGGCAATGTCAAACTTGAAAAGACCAAGAAGAAATTACTTGGCCCAGCTAAAATAAAACTCGATGTCATAGGGGTGTTTACTCCGAAGCTAACCAAAGGCAGCAAGGTAACATCACAAGACATCTATGTTGTGAGAAACCTTGACAGAAGTCTACTGGGGAGACCAGCCTTAACAGCCCTTGAATTGATCAAGTTTGTTGACTCAATCACAATCGATGATGTGGAGAGAGACTTTCCATCATTGTTCAAGGGTCTGGGTGAAATTCCGGGTGAACATGACATAGAACTAACTGATAATGCTGTTCCCTGTTCTCTAAACACACCAAGACGTGTACCCATACCACTCCTTGAAAAAGTCAAGAAAGAGCTTGAGAAAATGCAGGATCTGCAAGTCATCGAACCAGTTACACATCCAACTGACTGGTGTTCAGGTATTGTTGTTGTTCCGAAGGGGAAGACAGGAGTGAGAATCTGTGTTGATCTGACACAGCTCAACAATAGTGTGAAGAGAGAAATTTACACTATGCCTGCAGTTGATCATATTCTCGGTCAGATTAAAGGTGCTAAGTACTTTACTCGCTTAGATGCTAATTCAGGCTTTTACCAGCTGAAGTTATCAGACAAAGCATCCAAGTTAACAACTTTCATAACTCCATTTGGCCGATATCGGTTCAAAAGGATGCCATTTGGAATCTCGAGTGCACCCGAGATATTTCAACGAACAATGTCTCAAATCCTGAAAGATCTTCCTGGTGTAATCTGCCTGGTGGACGACATACTCATCTATGGCTCGACTCAAGAGGAGCATGATACGCGTCTCATGAGAGTACTCAAACGTCTAGCAGATAATGGTGTCACACTCAACAGGGACAAGTGCGAGTTCAACAAGACTAAACTGAAGTTTGTTGGACATGTCATCAGTGAGAATGGTGTTCAACCTGACCCGGATAAAGTCAAAGCCCTTGTCAACATGAAACCTCCTACAGACAAAACTGAGCTGAGAAGATTTCTCGGTATGGTGAACCAGATGTCAAAGTTCTCTGACAAACTTGCTGAAGGTACCAAACCCCTGAGAGAGTTGCTACATAAAGACAGTACATTCCTATTGAGTGATGTACAACAAGCCTCATTTGATGAAGTCAAACGTCAAATAGGTGACGCACCAACTCTGGCTTTGTATGACTCAGCAAGAGAAACGATTGTATCAGCAAATGCATCATCATATGGTATTGGAGCTGAGCTGAAACAGAAACAATCTGATGGATCATGGAAACCAGTAATCTTGGCATCCAGGTCTCTAAGTGATACAGAGCAAAGATACGCACAGATCGAAAAAGAAGCTCTGGCGATTACCTGGGCAACAGAACGGTTCAACGATTATGTGCATGGAAAACACTTTCAAATAGAGACTGACCATAAACCTCTTGTTTTTTATACTTGGATCCAAATGTCTCAGTGATCTGTCTCCAAGATTGCAACGATTCAGAATGAGGTTAATGCGATATAGTTATTCTGTGTTCCACACACCTGGCAAAAATCTGGCAATTGCAGATACACTGTCAAGATCACCGGTGGATGAAATCCTCCTAGCTGAAGACAAACACTTTGAACAAGAGACTGATCTCTATGTTGATCTAGGAGTGTCACAACTATCAGCTTCTGATGCGAAGTTAACAGAAATAGCCTCAGAACAAGAGAAAGTGTATGGCAGAATATCCACATTCTTACAGAACAAGTGGCCTGCATACCATTCCCTGTCAACAGAGGAAAAGCAGCTATACAAAGTGAGACATGATTTGTCTATGGTGAATGATCTGTTGTTAAAAGGCAATAGACTGGTGATACCTCCTACTCTTCGATCTCAAATGCTCGAGAAGATTCATGCGGGACATCAAGGAATCCGTAAATGTCGAGAGAGGGCAATGACAGCGGTATGGTGGCCAGGACTGAGTGAAGAAATCAGATCTGTTGTTGAACACTGCAAAATCTGTTCAAAGTACAGGAGAAATCCAACTGAACCTCTCCTACCAACACCAATTCCTGATCGACCTTGGCAGAGAGTAGGTACAGACCTGTTTGAACTCAACAAAGCAATGTACATACTGGTCATTGACTACTTCTCAAGGTACATAGAAGTCATCAAGCTGTCTTCTACGACATCAAAGAGTATCATCAACGGTTTGAAATCTGTATTCTCTAGACATGGGATACCAGAGGTAGTTATCTCAGATAATGGACCTCAATATTCTTCACAGGACTTCCGTGAGTTTGCTCAACAGTACAACTTTACTCACATCACATCCAGCCCGTTGTATCCAAGAAGCAATGGAGAGGCTGAGCGAGCTGTTCAGTCATGCAAGAATATGTTGCGTAAAGCTGATGATCCATATCTTGCAATGTTGGAATACAGGTCAACACCTGTATCTGGTGGATTATCTCCAAGTGAGCTTCTAATGGGAAGAAAGCTGAGAACAAGCTTGCCTTGTCATCCTACACAACTACAATCCAAACATGTGAATGTGAAAAGATTCAAGCAAACTGAATCTGTGAAAAAACTAATAATGAAAGATCAGTATGATCATCATCATAATGTGCGACCAATGTCTGAGCTCAAACCTGGTGATTGTGTTTGGGTAAATCAGTCCGAGTCGAAAGTGGTCGGTAAAGCCGACACCCCGCGGTCATATATTGTGTCAACCCCAAAGGGGGAGGTGAGGCGCAATAGATGTGATCTCAAGTTAATTCCTGGAACAGATGATACAAGTGTCAAAGTGATCCAACCAACTGTCAACAGCAGTCCTGGAAGTGCAAGTCTGTGGTCACAAGACAATACTAACTCTAAGTCTCCAGTTAAAGTTAATCCTCTCAGTCCATCATGTGTGCAAACCAAAAGTGGTAGACATTCAAAACCACCAAAAAGACTTGATCTTTGAAATGCATATTTCATTGTATTTGAATAGCATTCAACAGCCATGTTGTATCAGTAATTTTGAAGTTATAGCAATGATCGTTATAATGTTCTATTTTAGAAAACACTTAAAAAGAGTACTGTTTAATTAGAATGATCTAGTAACATTGACTAAGTGTTAAGGCTTTATTTTCAATATAATGTTATGCATAATACATATGCTTGGAAGTGTCAAATGTTAATTTCACTTAAGAAAGTATGATCATTTATTTGCAATCGTTATTGCATATTTGTGTTTGAATGCATTTAAATGTGTTAGGCATATATCTGTCTGTAACTAGAACATGTAGAATGCATTAATGTTTACTTTATTTCAGTTGCTTAAAGTTTTGCAATTATCTTTCCTAGAACGGGGGATGTAGGGTTATCTATATTATATATGACTATGGTTAGGTGCTCTACCGCCTAAACATTACTAGCTCTGTTATGCATGACTAAAGAGAGGTGAGAGTGAGCTCCCCTTAGATCATTGACCATGTGGAGGCTGTATACTCAACACTCAGCACAATAAACCTACTATCTTCAAACTATATATACTGTGGTATATTGAGAAGACATAACAGTTATCATTATCAAAAGAACAGTCTAATATACTGAAAATCAGTGACTTACTGTTACGTAGCTAAGGCATTTTATAAGTTTTGGTAACTTTGGAGATATAAATTTCGACACAATTTTGCGCGGGCACGAGGCTTGGCCAAGCGAGATCAGTAGCCACATCTGTGCTTGTAGACCTCTGCGGCTTGAACCTTTCTCCACAAATTAAAATAAGTTGGATTTGGCCGAAATATGTTTGAATTATTACCCTGTTTCGTTTTGTCGCTGTGTGTACATCTGAATACTCTTCTTAACGTCTTGACAGACCGACTGTCAACAACGTGACGTCTCATAGACTAGGGTTAGAGTAGCTTCCCTTTGACAAAGGGCAGTTACTCTAGCGGACAGACCGATGGATTGACGCGAAAGGCAATTAAAAACAATTGTTGTTTTGCGTATATGTTGCTTCGCCACTGTATAAGAAAGAGATTTCAGTTGGAACTATATTGGCTACTGTCACTGTCCAACTGACACATCACTTACCCTGTGACGTAATAAATATTAATGCGCGCATTCCAGGAAAACTCACAATATTTCGGTAATGTTTGTGAGAGAGGGAAAGCGATTTTGAAGCACAGAATTAAAGAATGACATTATATGATAAAGAGGTTATCACGCTTGTGTGTTTTGGGATGGTAAATATCCTGTATTAGGAATAAACACTATGTATTTAGTGAGCCAAGGCTTGCTAAATACAAAGTTTATTCCTAATGCAGGATATTTACCACCCCCAAACACACTAGTGTGATAACCTCTATTGACATGCATGTCATCGTATCCCAATTGGATCGATGCCTATGATGTCAATCACTCGATAATTTACAGACCGCCGTCATATAGCTGAACTATTCGGCGTTAAACAACAAATAACCAAACAAACAAACAAACAAACATGTGATTGACTCCTATTCCAGGGATCCGACCCCACGAGTGGCAAGACCTACGAAGAGGTGTTGTGTGGGGGGACGGAACAGCGGGGCGTGGCAGTACTGGGGGACTCCATTAGCGCTCACTTTCACCTCCCGGAGGAGTGGATGGACGCACGGAAACTGTCCTTTGTATGTACACGTGATCATCTTCGCGAGTCGGGAATATTGCCGTTATACAACGGCTGCCTGTAAATTATGTAACGGAGAAATGACTCGAATCTGTTAATTCCGAAGTAGCATCAAACGAGGTGCTTACTTCTGATCTGGTTGATTCTACTTCCGGACTGAACAGATTCGAGTGATTTCTCCGACTACACTATGTAATGGTTGATATACGATTTCTGTCTTATTTTGCATAATGACCTATAGCTCCGTCCGTTTTACATGTTAAAAACGATGTTCAGAATGGCCAGTGAATTTCTGGCATCAACTGCATAAGCATTAGCGTGAACACATCATAATGGTTTAATAAGTGAGTGAGTGAGTGAGTGAGTGAGTGAGTGAATAAGACTTTACGACACTTTTGGCAATACTCCCGCAACATCGCCGCGGGGTACTCCACAAATGAGCTTCACACAGTGTAACCATGTGGGGAATCGAACCCGATCCCTGTTACACACACACATTCCTCTAACCCACCCCCCACCCCCATCCCCCACCGTCAAAGTTAGGGGGAGGGCCTGGGATTTTATGGCAACAAATAAATTGTCCGAGAAAATTCTTGAAAAAATAACTATGCATCAGATTGCTGAAATCATTTGTCTGCCCCAAAAAGATGGTTATAGTTGTAATTAAAAAATATGGTGAAGCTGAGCTCCATGACGGCACCAGGTAATACTTGAATCTGGACCACACAAAACTCTGGTTGATATTACAACTAACGTACCCCACTGTGAGTTGACACGAGGACGCAAAGTCAACGAGCTTTACCATAAGATCGAGATTTAGTCGCCGAGTACGACAAGCATGGGCTATTGGGGTCGTATTCTAAACCGTACTCCACACGGGCACTTAATATTGCCATGTAGTATCATCAGTTGTATTGTACTTAAGAACAATAATGTTCGCTGACTATAAACTACGGAAGCCTTTTAGGGCCATTTGTTTTTTATTTTTCTTCTTAAAATGTCATGACACTAAGTTGAAATTTGAAGATACTAAGTTGAAATTTCAAGTTTGAATCTTGAAATTTCAACTTAGTATCTTGAAATTTTAAATTAGTATCTTGAAATTTCAACTTATGTATCCTGAAATTTCAACATAACATTTTGAAATTTCAACATCACATCTTGAAATTTCAAGAAAAAAACAAACCAAACCAAATGTCCCTAAAAGGCTTCCGTAGTAAACAGTGTTATGTTGATGTCCCCAGGATGTGTTCAAGCACTTACCCTTCATCTTGGAGAACGAGATAGACTGGCCCCAGATGTCCTCGGCCACAGGTAAGACATACACTACTGGGCCCCGTTCCACAAAGCCATCGTAGAGTTACCACAGTCGTAAGTCTACGTTAAAGTAAATAAAGAAACAATCTCAATCTCTAATGTCTAATATGGCGTTATTATTGTGTGGGTGAATTAAAATTGAATGTGGCATCGGCATTATTTCAGCCATATAGCAACGAGGACAAGTTGACATATTTGGGCATTACACTATTATCTACAACTGTTTAGACTAAAATCTAGTCTCTGAAATGAACATATCGTACATAAAAAAACAGTTGTTCAGTTATCTTAATAAAAATATAATAAAAAGGAGCCCAGTGACTCTCTTCATCCTGATACTGCAGTGATCTAGACTTGCCAAACATTATAGACTTGCATGGGCTGTATTTGATATATATTTGTATCAGGGTCTGTAAGACAAACAACTGTTTAAAACACGGGCTATAAGCCACCAGCAACCAGAGCTAGGCCACCTCGCTTCCGGCACGATACCCCATCAGGATTTACGTCATCACTTTAGCCACTGGTGTTTGTGCACACTACTAGCCAATATTTAAAAACCTACTCAGAAATGATTTGGGTTTAAAATAATGGTTTATTAGAGTGTATTTCAGTGAAAAATATATATACAGAATATCAAATTTGGGAATGTTAGCATCATCCTATTGTTATTGTCTTAGCTTTTATTATTACAATTGGGACAAGAGTGACCCAGTCAGCTAAGGCGCCGAAATTCGCTGTGCAGAGTTGCGTCCCTTGAGGACGAGAGAAACCTGTGATCGATTGGAACCCCACCTCGTCTCTTTCATTTTTATTCACCTGTTCTCGCGGTTTTACGATAGTGATAAAGGTCTGAAAACTGCATTACTTTGGGCTTTCCTCCCACATTAAGCTGACACACCGTGATATAACTGGAATACTGTTCAAAGCGGCGTTCAACACAACTCACTCATTATCATATTAACCATCACCATCTCACTGTTGTATCGTTATTCAAGGTCATGGTAACAACAGTTGGCCGGAAGTAATCCAAGGACCAATCGACTCGCTGTATCTGAGACTTGCAGCCAGGAACCGATGTAACCATAGAGATTACCAAAATATCGCCGTCAATGGTAGGTCCTGACTTAATTATGCACGACTCTTAATATAAAATCCAGTTCCAACAGGTGGCGGATTTTACGAACCCTTCTTCAAGTTGAATAATTAAGGGACACAACTCGTAGTAGCTTCTGTGTTCTGAACTTTAGTGGAGGTATTTGCCAAATGACACCGCGTGTATGAAACGGAAAACTGCGATTGGGGATGAATGAAAACTGACGTTTATGCTTTTGTTGTTGAAAACAAATAACCAAATGATTAGTTACCTGCTTATATTTGTTAACATGGTCATTAGAGATCTCGGTATGCCGCCAACCATTAACAAAGAACACCAATTCAAGACATCAGATTTGGAAACAAACACAGGAATCTTATTTGTAGTTGTCTATTAGGAACGAATATAAAAAATATCAGCCTAAAACATGTCGAATCAGCGAATTCATTTGCATTTAATCCGCATTAGCGTTATAATGAGGTTTTAATGAAATCCAGCTGTATGAGACACATACAAACATGCGATCTTCACTGACAGGAAATCAAGTGAGACCTGTGGTAATGAAATATCAGTTTTGCATTGTTTGAAACATGAAACATCACGAAACGAATCCCGGTCCTGAAAAAAACCCAAAAGACAAATACGAAGTTGTACACGTAGCAGCTATCCTACTGAGCAAAAGAAAGTACACATCGACTTGGGCAGCTTATAAAAAGAAAACGAGAAAGTGTACACATTTAATTCGAAATATATTTTGAAGTTCAATCACTTATGGTACAACAAGCCAAAAGACAATTTCATGCCTCTTGGGAACTGGGGTGCCCACATCTGGGGTCATAACTGTCACTTTTCACAACAACAACAACAACAACAAAAAATAACAAAGCTTCTGAACGCTTCCATGGCACCTCAGTAATGGCATTAGTATCTCGAGTGGCCTTCTCGGGCGTCCAGACAGACACGACACCCCATGGGTACCCCGTCAATACACCCGCATCCGACCATCAGGATGGAACAAGTTGAACCTGCTCTCGTCGCTGATCAGCACCCTTGGCCAATCACGTCGCATAGTTGGTATCCACGGACGTCTTTTTGGCTGACGTTAACAGGTCAAGGCCATTATGCTACGGGGCCTCTCGGCCCGAATTCTTGCAGCAAGTAATCGTCTTGACACTGTGTTCCCGATGATGCGGCGTCCCAGTACCGTCAACGCCGACGACGTCACCAGTAGGGAGCGACTACGCAGATGGAACGTGTGCAGATGGCGGTCCTCCTGTTGGGTGGCCACGCGCGATCTACCACTTCCCATCTTCTCGCGGCAAGGGTGCTAACTTGCTTCAAACAAAATAGCGACGCCTAGTCAAGACGATGTGATCGATAATCACAATCTGTATTGTAATAAAACGGGCGAAATGCATCAAATAACGTGAGCACATGGATTGAAAACATGAAACAATTTTGAGAATATCTGTTGACGCAGAGTTGGCGGTACACATGCTTTGCAAATCCTGCAATCGGCCGAACCGGATGTCGATCTTGTTACGCGATTTTGATTGGACTATCCATAGACGCGATAGTCAAGCCAAAATATAACTCCATAATTCAAGTCTAGTTCGGCCAGGGTGAAAACAGTCAGTTAACTCAATTGCCTTGGGAAGATGACCACTTCGTGACGTGTCCCTTGTATACCCAGCTGGTGGTGTCGCTGAAACAGCCTAGCAATGGTCAGGCCGCTGCGCCCAAGCGCTCTAGCAACATGAATCTGTGTATCGCCCATCAGCGCCATTCCAAGACCCCTCTCCACCTCTCTGTTCTGCCAATAACGTTGCATTTCTTCTCACGTGCTTTTTGAGCTGTAATGTATTGGGATCCAACCGCTTGGTTTCTATACCTCTATATGCATCTCGTGCTATCATAAAAAATCGTG